>NC_132792.1:152104677-152704677 GCF_048418805.1 Vulpes vulpes | reverse complement strand
TAAACAGGCTGTCATTTTTAAAAACAATGCAGATAAACCACTTTCAGATAAGAAAGAAGTAACAATAAAGGAGGGGGGGAAAGTAACTTAGATGAAACAGGTGGTTAACAATTTTTGCTGGACTTAATCTTGGGAGACAGAGTGCTAAGATGGAAATACTTGGGTTTTATTGTCAGACAAACCCAGCTCTGAATACACCCTCAGCAACTTCTGTGGAGCCTTGGGTAAATATTATAACCTATCTGAGCCCAATGTCCTCAAGTAAAATGCATATATGAATACCTGCCTCATGGGTGTATGAGGAATAAATGTGATAATATGCATAGAAAACCTTGAGCATATTTGGTTGTAAATAAATGTTGGCTTTATGTGCTAATTTATTGAGCTATTAAACTATATCCCTGCCACCTCTACTTCCCCCTTTCCTGTTCCCTTTTCTAGCAGGTAATTGTCCTTGAATTCCTTCATTCAAAGGAGATTTATCGAGAGCCTACTACATGACAGATGCCATTCTAGGTGCTGGGAATATTGTAGTATATAAAATATACAAAGCATTATTTCCTTGGAGGCCAGACACTGAAAAGCAAAACATAAACAACCTTCAAAAGAAATACAAAACAAAACAAAACAAAATTCCAAAAATATAATGGATTTGCTTTCAAAGGCCTAAGTCACCAGTAGAAGAAAGGATTTGAGTCTAGATACAATGCTCTGGCAGAAACAATGGGGTAAGCATGGTTTCCAGACTGAAAAGAGACTGTGTGGGAAAGAAACTGGGGAGGCAAAGACAGATAGGGTGCTGTGCAGTCTTCTTTGTTCTGGGAGATTGCAGAACTCCAGAGAAACAGGGTCCAGGGTCCTCTCCCACCCCAACCCCCCCCCACCACCCCAGGGACATTTTGTCAACTGGACACCTACAGGTACATTTTGTTTGGGTTGCAGTATTGTCCCATGCTTCATCTGAAAAAAAAAAAATTACTGTCTGTAAAACACTTAACCACCTCTTATTTTACAGATGAGGAATTTGAGGTTGAACACAGTGACCTTGGGGTAACTTGGCCCATTCACATAGCAAGAGAGTGGACCATTGTGTGCATATACTAGATATAGATGGTACTGACCATGGGAGGCCAGGCTCAGAAAGATGGTCTTATTCAGCATGATTGAAAACCACTTGGGGCTGCAGGGCTGGGTAAGGGTGGGGGGAAGAGGGTAAGGTAATAAAATGCAGATTCCCAGGCCCTGCTCTAAGGGCTTTGGATTCAATCGGGTCTGTAAGAGAGCCAGAGGAAACTGCATTTAATAGGCACCCCAGAGTGATTCTGATGCAGATGGTCTGAGAACTAATTGCCACCCTAGGCCTCTCTAATGCTAATTTGTATGGAAACCCACAACCTCTGAGATGTAATAAGGTGGCATCAGTTCCATAAAATCCCTGGCTAGTGCAGCTCCCTTCCATAGGTGCAAACCCGAACCTCTTCAGCTGAGTTATGGCGTGTATTTGCATAAATTACCATGAGAAACTTGTTAATATTTCCTAGATATCTTTTCTCATTGCTCCATTAGACAAGGCTTTGTGCTTTTGTTTGGGGCTGAATGTCAGCCAATTGGAATCCACAACTGTGATGGCATAGAACTTGAGGTGGTAATTTATTCCCCTCATGGAGCCCTGGTGTCACCTATCTGTTCTAAGAAATGCTATCTGAAATCAGTTGAATTTTATCATGCAAATTATAGGAAGTGTTATCATTATAAGCAGCAGGGGGGCCCTGATTTGCTATCATTTACACGGCAAATGAGTTCGACCCATTAGGGATAGGGGATGAGTTTGGGAAGTAGACAGGAAGGGGCAAAAAGGGAAGGGATTCCACAGGGGGTTGAGGCCCCTGGGGCTTGTGCCTTCAGTAAAATGAGGATTCCAAAAAAAGATGCTTGGATTTGCTTGCTAGAGAAGCCTCAAAAAGTTTGCTTTTTGGAGAGGAGGCATGCGAGAGAAGGAAAAGGGTGTGAGAGAGTTACCCCCGGGGACTTTGGGCAAGGAGAACTGCACAATTAGAGAAGGTTGGCTTTGGGAGACTCAGAAGAAGTCAGGACCTTGAGATCAAGTCCAACTGCCTCATTTTCAGTGAAGACGACTGAAGCCTGGAGTGGAGAAGTCACGCGTTCAAAGTCAGGTAAGTCATTTGAAGGTAAAAAGCACATTCCTGATGCCCGAGCCCGCGGTGGCCTCTGGCTTTTCAGTCTGTCTTGGAGACACTCTCCACGCCACCACCTTAGTACGTGCTCGCCCCGCTTCCTAGGTGTCTAATCATAACCACGGTCCTCTGATCACTTTCTTTTTCTTTTCTTGAGTCAAAACTTCCCTTCCATCTCTACTAAGATAATGAACTGAAGCTGGGAACTCCTTCCCTTTAAGTGGCGCGGTCCATCCACCTCATCTCATCCTCAGCTTGTTTCTCCTCTGGGATCTTCTCTGTCCACCCCTTCCCATCTGTCCATCCCTATCCCTGTCTTTTCTGTACGTCTGGAGTCCCAGACAGTTCACCGCCCTGCAGTGTAATCTGGGTGGGGAAGAGTTGCATGGAGCATTCCTGCTTGGTTGTGTTCTCCTCCCAGGGTAATTGCAAATAAAAGCAAGTATAAAGGAAACCATGATACTTTAACCTTCGATATTGAAATTTCAGCCACAATTACAGCAAGCACATTAGAAACATCTCTAGGAAGAGCTGCTTCTTAATGACTTCCCTCAGGCTGCGTTGGCAAGGCATGCAGAATGTGTCTTCTATTCAGCCAATTCTGTGTGCCTTCCTAAAGGTGAGTGAACAACAGTAAGTACTAGTGGGGGGTGGGGGGGGGAGGAAACGCGGTGAGTGAGGACACAGAGACTGTAAAGAACAAGACGGATAAAAAATGAGTTGTAAGATCCTCAAGCAAGTGCGCAGGGGAAAGCAGAAATGGAACCGTGGAGTTTGGAGTAGAAGGGTGGAAAGCAGCTGGTGGGGAACTAACTGACCAGAATGATCAGTGATCTGGGATTTAGAACACCTAGATTCTCAGCCCTGTGCAGCTACAATTATCTACTTAAACTTGGACAATCCATTACAGCTCTCTGGCCTCTGTGTCCTATTCTATAAACTGAAATGTAGAAATGAATGATCTCTATCATTGAATAATTCTAAATGACCTGATGTCTATGGGAGTCATTGGCAACAGGCCTGTACTAACGCTAGGATTTCTGGAAGAGATACAGCCCCTGTGGTGGCTAAAGATTTCAGGAAACTGGCCAAAATAAAGAGAGGATCATTAATAACCCAGAGCAAGCAGGGCAATGCTGGGTCGTCACATGACAGGGACAAGAAGAGAACAAGGGAGGGAAGGGTGTGCTGGCTTCATATCTCAGCCTCTCCCAGAAGCATCCATATCGTTGCTCAAGAAAAGTAAGGAAGTCACCTTCCGCCTGACTAGCAAGGTGATAGAGCACGTGGGGCCAGGCTTCACCAAGACCTGAACTACAGTGATCAGGGTCCATCTGAACTGGACCAATTATTACCATCCCCCATGTCTATCATTCCCTATTGTTAGGTTTGATAATAGTGATCAGAATTTTCCTGTGGTTGGCACCACATCTTTTCCCTCTAAAGAATTTTGAGCCCAGTTGGCAAATGGGAAGGAATAGTTATTTCAGGAGTGCCCCAGGGCTGCGAGGCCATGAGGGAGTTTTGGGGAGGTGGCAGGATCAGACGGGGGGTGGGGGTGTGCTAATAACAGGGATCAAGACCTTATCTCATCCCAAGCCTGGAAGTCACTTTTAATTCCAGCTTCTTGGGTTGATTAAAATATATATATTTTAATGGGATCTACAAAGGATCTGGGGAATCTCCCCACCCCCCAAGTCTAGCTCCTTTGGTGACTGTATCATAACAGAGAAAAGAGAATCTTGTGTTATTATTATTATTATTATTATCAGAGAAAATCAAGTCAAGACCTGTATTTTTCCTTGAAGCCTTAATACTCATTATGCAGTAAACCTCAGGACTGAAAGTCAAGAGTTCCTGAGAAGGACTTGTTGGGTGGTACAAAACTATGTGCTAATCCCACTGATTAATTCAGTGGGCTCATTCTCCTCTGTCAGTGACCAAACCCCCGTGTGTTTTGACAGTTCCAAAGCTGCAGTCATTTGGTTACCTTCCTACTTCCTTGGTCCTCAGATATCCTGTCAAACATCTGGTTCAGGACGTTTAATCCCTGGACGAAGATGAGATCGTGTTGTACGTCTTCAAGGATCCAGCTGGGTTCTGGGGTTGTAACACATTTAATTACTGGGAAAACACCACTCAAAATAAAGGAGGTGATACAGACAAGGTCCTCTGCCCCCCATCAACATGGGCCGGAGAGACAAGAGTGAGGAGCCCAGGGAAGCGAGCCTGCAAGTGAGCCTCGGTGCTTTGTTTCTGTGATGCTCTTCATGCGCGGGAGGCCTCGGTGCCTGGTAGCCATCCCCCGGCTGCCATGTTTGACAGAATCTCAGACACACATCCTGAGCCCGGGCTGTCCCTGGAGAGGCTTCAGCACTTAATCCTGTCACTGTAAAGCATCCATGCACAGCCAGGCTACAGGCAGACCCGATGTTCTCAGGGAATGGTTGTCAGTCATCAGCAATCCTACAGGCAGCAAGATTACACACAGACCCAGCGTGGGGACGGCCTTGAGCGGGAGTGGGAGAGGACTCGGACTGTGAAGTGCACACCCGGCACAACCAGCATGAGATTCTCTTGTGCTTCGAGGAGTTGCAGATGGAAAGGATTTCCAGGATGGTGTCCTTCCAGGCAGTTTGCTACTGGCATGCTCGGAAGGGGTTGCCTCCATGGTGTCTGAGACGTAACCTGCTATGGTTGATCAGGTCATCACGTTGAGGAATATCTAGAGGCTCCTTTATAAAGTCAGTCAGTCATCCTTCCATTTATCTCCCATGTAACCTTTAGTGAGCAGCTGTTATAGGCACAGCACGGACAATATAAAGTTGAGTTTGGAAAAATGTCTCTCATGAAAGATCAGACTTATACCTTTGGCCATCAAAATAAAGAGACTCTTGTTCAGGGTCTGGGGAACCATCCTAAAAGCCATCACTCTGTTCTCTCTTGATGTTCTCTGCACCCTCCCCCTACAAACTTTTTTCTCTTTGAATGATGGGAGGCCTATATTGATATGCTGACACACCAACTATCTTAACCCAACACACCCATGAAGATATGTCATAATGTGATTAGCACCATTTATAGATAATGTATCAGAAAGTAAATAAGCTCAAGTGACAATAGCAAATCCCCAGCTAAAGCTCTGGATCCTCTGCCTCTGAGTCTAGCACTGGAGTCCTCTTCTCACAACTCCATGTGATTGTAGGTCTTGCCTGTTGCCGGTTTGTCTCCCGCAGGATCAGTGAGTCATACCCTTGGCTGGCCCAGAGCCCCTTCGGAGTGGCCTGGGCTGGTGGTTGTGTCCTCTATCACAGGACTACCCAAAGAAAGGACTTTATGGCTCTTGAGAAAGTTTCTAACATCCTCTAACAGAAAATGTAAATCAAGGATTGTTGGCAGTTTCTTCACAGGGAATGGTTTTCAGCAAACTAGGTGTCTTGAACTTATCAGGTGACAACAGGAAGGGACACAGAAGGGACTCTGAACAACCCCTTGTGAAGCATGTATCCTGAAAGCTGTCCAGGAGATAAAACCTCTCAAGGTTATCATGTCTGTTTTTCTTGTCTCTGTCACCTTTGGTTTGAGACAGAGGGCATTTATGATGGCCTAACTTTTGGTTAGGCCGTCATAAATGGTCTCCTAGGATTTGCATTTGACATTTGACTGAAAGGTGATAAAAAAGAAAGAAAGAAAGAAAGAAATGGGTGCATATATTTCCAGAGCTGTGAACTTTTCACCAGGGTTTAGTCCCTGGCATGGTCGTGAAGTAGGTGAGATTTACGTTGAGACTCTACTTGCATTCTGCTGTTTCCACCCTTGGAGTCTTCTGAGTTTGTTTCTTGACTCCTTTTCACGGTCTGGGAGCAGTCTTCTCACATTCCACTAGCCTTCTCCCCTCACCCAGACACACACACACACACACACACACACACACACACACACACACACACCCCTAGGCCTTTATAAGGAGGAGATTGGATAATATAAGAGTCAAGAGTATTTCTAATTGAAAGAGGCTAGCCAAGAATGTATCTACAAAGCTGAGCACCACCTGGATGGGAAGGATCAATCTTGGTGCTAAGGGAGTGCTAGAGAATTTTCCCAGGCCTCCTCCTCCTTCTCCCACCCCATCCTTGTCTTCTACAGATGTGGGAGTATGGTTGGTCGTGCCCTCCAATCTCAAGATTGACGTGACCGTACCTACAGGTATATTTTCACTTACACGGGGATACCAGAACCAAGCGTATGCTGGTTTTTCTTTATTGCCTGTGAGTTGTCCCATGGTCTGAGCGAAAGGTTCATCTCCCACAGGACTTCAAAGGAAAGACTCTTCCCTCATATTGTTGAGTTGGGTTTTAGATGTCAATATATCTAAGAATCCTGGGAAGGCTGGAGGAGAAGCAAGGGGAAGTTGAAGGGAGTGGGGAATGATATTCCCAAGGACAGAGGAAAAGATTTATCCTAAGAAAGGGGATTTCTAAAGGGCCTGATGATGAGCCTTAAATATATGAAGGTGTATTATGCACAGAGCAGTGACCATCTGCTCCCCACTCCTCCCTCATCGGCAATCCTACAGCCCATATTGTCTATAACATTCTTTCAGCCATTCATCATACCTGTGCATGACTTGCCTTCTTTTGTTGTCTGGAAAAGCCATTTAACTTTATCATGAGCTTCTCTTTCTTTTTTCCCATTAAGATCATCACTTCTTGAGAACAGGAACTAGATGCTACTTATCTTTCTACCTCTTTCAGTTCTGAGCACCGGACTTCACACTTACTAAATACTCAAAAATCACAATTTCAATTTGGTGATTAATCCTGAGGCTATCAGAGATCTAGGTTAGAGATAAGGATATAAGATCTTGACTGAAATGAGTTCAGAAGACAGTATTCTGAGGAGCGAAGTACTTTGGTACTCTACAAGCCTGAGTATAAATGCAAAATAACCATTCCGTAGCTATCTCATCTTAGTCAAATACTTGATTTCTAGTATTTGACTCAGTTTCCCTATCCATAAAATGGAGAACTGCTTAGTAATTATGTGAGGTTAATATCCGCCGCACGTTAGCCACACAATCACATGGATTTTGAGTCAAAAATTGAATTTTAACCATGGTTCTATTCCTCACAAATGGTCCAGGATGTTACTTCACTAAGCCTTAGTTTCCTAGTAAGAACACCTGTTCCTTGTACATGTTAAATGAGTTGATGTCTGTAAAATGCTTAGCACAGTTCAGCACACATTAGGTGTTTAAGAAATATGAATTATTATTAGGTTATTTTCCTAGAAATTCCTCTTTATGGGACAAAGGCTTAAAAAGAAGAAGATAATCTCATCTTTTTTCATCTCCCTGCATGTCTCTCTTACTATGAGCAAGAGGGCAGTTGATACTGCCTCTTCCAGACTGAGGTAAAATAAACTCTCAGGTGCTATAAAAGTGCCTTGAAGTAGATCATCAAAGAGACATTGGAGAATTCTGTTGCACAGCCAGAGGTAGCTAAGAGTAAAATCTAGGTCTGGCTAGTCTGGTATAGACTGTTAGAGAAATTACAAACTGGTTATAGAGCATCTGTTATATTCACTGGAATGGTTCCCATTTTGGATGATCGTTTTATCTAAAACATCCTGCTTGCATTTGAGACTATGGAATTAATGGCTTTGGTTTGGGTTTCTTTTTCTCGGGCTTGGTACAGTATCTTGGGGAAAAAAATAGGCACTTGATTATTATTTCAAAAAAAATGTGAAGGATTATAAGGACTGTGGGACAGAGTTGACCCTCCCTTAGAACAGAGGTGCATGGCCAGATATGAGAGATAAGGTAGGTCCACAGACAGACGTATAGAGAGAAAAACCAAAACTGATACAGAGAAAAAGAAATGCAACCAGAGAAAAAGCTAAAGGTAGGAATAGAAATAGAAAAGAGAGATACATGGAAAGTAGTTACTGCTGATTTTGGAAGGGATGGAATCCCCCTTCTAAATGGAAGGGCCAGGATATCTGGCTGATTTAGTAAGAGCAGGTGAGTGTGCGACTCTTGATCTTGGGGTGGTGTGTTTGAGATCCATGCTGGGTATAGAGATTACTAAAAACAAAAACAAACAAAAAAAAACAACTTTCAGGGGAAGGGCCCTCTTCTTGTAAATTTCATTTGTCTTCTCATTTCACTGCTGAAATGTTTTTAAGCAATAGTTTCCCTTTGAGTTAGTCCCAATATCTCACCTGCACATGCCCCTCTGAAAGAGGAAATAGGAACTTTGTGGTTACTTTAGAGTCTTTGCTCGAAGCCCATTAGAGTAATAATTACGCTGCAATCTTCTCAAGAGATGCGGCGTGCCATTGTGCTGCCTACAAGGTCACAGTCCTCATCATAAACAAACCTCTTTATGACAATTGCTGAAATGCAATCTCTCTCTCTCAAAGGTCCATCGCTTCATTAATGAACCTGTAATCCCATGCGCACCTGTTTGCCTGATTTATAGATGTTTCTGTCTCTTCAACAGACTCATACATTTCCATGCCGGCTTCGGGAAACTTCTCTCTTGTCTTACAGTACAAAGGTTGAGAATAGCCCACCATTGTTCTCCAGTCCCATACCCTGAGACTCACACAGCCTCTCTGGGGCACTGACCATGATGCTCTGTTGCTTTCAAACAGTCTGAAACATAAAACCTTTCGTGGCAGCCCCTAAACACCCCCAAAGCAGAGTAATACTCTCTGAATAAGGTCACACTGAATCAAGACTTGGTGGAAAATAAACTATTTTATTCAGGGGTCAGAAGAGATGAAGGGTGTGGTTGGTAACCTTAGAAGCCAGATATTGCAGATGGCATATCTAGAGGATCATATGCATTGTCATTGGGAGAGGACTGACCAGGGATAGCCCCTCAATTGACATCAAACTGTGACATAAGCAATAAATAAACCTATTATGCTTTCTTCTTTTGGAGTTTGTTGCTGCGGTTAATATTAATTACTGTGAATCAATATACCCATCCATCCTTCAGGGTTAAGATCAAGTATTACCTCTCTTAAAAGAACTTTCTCTATATTTGTTCCCACCTAGACATTCATTCCTGCACACATCTAATACTACATCTGAGTCATTTTGCTTCATATCTGACTGTTTGAAGAGTGACATTTTAGCTTCATAATTAAATTTTAAGCTCATGGGAAAGCTTCTTTGAAGTCTATTACATCTTTTACATTACCTACACATGGTATTTTAGGTAGACAATAATGACAAAGGAGCAAGGAAAGAAGGAAAGGAAAGAAAGACTGATTATTTGACACTAGGCACTAATACATTCAACGTTGTCAATTGAGCAGCCCAAGGAAAACACTGCTACCAGCTTAGCAAAAGGCATGGAAAATAGAAAGCAGAGGTGGAAATGCCTGAGGGCAGGCAGTAGAGTGGCAAATATGGGAGAAATGAACTTTGTAATTTGTAGGAAATTTTGGTAATCTCTATTTAGGGAAAATAGATTCAGTGAATATTTATTGAGTGTATACTTCATGCCAAGTCTTGCAAAGGGGCATTTTGCATACATGACTCCTTGCAACAGTAGCATAAATTACGTATTGCTGTATGATTATATGGGTGAGGAAATAGAGTTGGAATGTTCCAGGGACTTGCCTAAGGCCACACAGCTAATAAACAGAAAAACCTGTTTGGGAGACCAAACCAGATTCTCATATAGTCATTTATTTAACAAATATCAGTTGAACACTTGCTATATGCCAGGCACTTTTCTAGGCACAGGGAACCAAAGAGATAAAATCCTTGCTTTTATGAAGCTTGCGCTCCAGGTGAAAGAGATATAAAAATAAGTGAATGTGTTTTAAAAAAACATCATGCCATGTGTTGATAAATGCTAGGTAAAAACAAAGTTTAGAAAGGCACAGGGGGTGAGAGCCTGTGGGGGAGAAGTGGCTACAATTTTAAATAAGTGAAGATCTGAGAAGTAAATTTGAGTGACTTCAGGAAAAGAGGGAGTGGTGCTCTGTAGAGTCAGCAAGTACAAAAATACTGCAATACTGTGGTACGAGTGTATCTGGCCCAACTGAAGAATAATGAGGAGGTCACTGGGATTGGAGTAAAGTAGGAAAGGAGGAGGAGAGGAGGAGATGATGAGGTCATGGAGATACTGTGGGGTCTGACGGCCAGGCCCTATAGGCTTTTATTGAGTGGATCCTGAAGTTATTAGCAGGTCTTAACCAACAAATAGCCAATCTGATTCAATTCTTGGGAGAATCACTTTGGCTTTGGAGTTGAGATTAAACTTTACAGAGGGAGGCCAGGAGCAGAAGACCAATTAGGAGCCTATCACAGTAATCCAGGCAAGAAATAATAGCAGCTTGGACCAGCCTGGTTGTTGACTTCTGTGTGTAGTTTGAATGTGGGAGCTTATAAGATTTGCTGATGGATTTGCGATAATGTGTGAGAAAAGCATAGGCATACAGATAGCTCCACAGTTTTTTGATGAACATTTGGAAGGATGGAGTTTCTATTTATTGAAATGGAAAGACTGAGACAAAAGAGCAGGCTTGGATGAGAAGATCAAGTGTTTGGGTTTAGTAATAAGAGATTTGATATGTCTTTTGGATCTTCACATGGAGCCGTTGAGTAGGAGTCAGGTTTATTATTCCAGAGGTCAGGCTGAGCTGTAGACTACAGATATAAATTTGGGCTTCCCAGCAGATATATGGTACTTAGAGCCAGGAGTCTGATTAAAGACCTGAGAAGAGATAAAGAGTAGATGTTGGAAAGGGATAGAAACAGAATGGTGATGGTGATGAATTCAGCCCAGGCATTTCCAACCATAGAGTTTGCAGAGATGAGAAGGGAGGTGGAGAAGAAGACATTGGTGAGATAAAATGATAACCAAAAAGTAATTCTGTCAAGTGAGGAACATATATCAAGGGAGAGAAAGTGATCAGCTTGACTCAAATGCAGTTAAGAGTCAAATAAGGTGAGGGTGAGAATGAGCCACTGGATTTAGTGACACGGATGCCATTGCTGGCATTTACAAGGGGAATATTGATGCAGTGGTGGTGATGGAATGTAAACTGATGTTGATTTAGGAGATAAGGAGAAAAATTGCAAACAGTAAGTATAAGTGACTATTTTGAAGTATTTTACTCTAAAGAGGAGCAAAAAAAAAAAAAGAGGCAAAAGTGAGAAGGGCATGTGGTCTCAAGAAGATATTTTTAGGACAAGAAATATATTTACCACATGTGTGTGTTGATGAAAATGGTCTAGGAAAAAAATGGATGATGTAGGAGCAAGAGCAAAGAATTATGTCCTCAAGTCAGCAAGGGGATAAAATCTAACATACAACCCAGCCCTTGATAGAGGACCCTAAGCTGCTTATCCAAACAAAAAGGAATAGGAGGGCACAGATGCAGAAGGGAGATGGCTGCATTGTGGAGGCTTGGAAAGTTCTCTTCTGAGTGATTCGGTTTCTCAAAGTAGGAAGCAACATAATCAGTTGAGTGTAAGGAGAGGGTGGATTTTGGAGGTTTAAGGAGAGAGAAGGTGTTATGCCTAGAATACAGTGAGGCGACATGCACCGATTAGACAGGGATTTGGACTTCACTAAGGAATGGGATTTTGTCAGGTTAGTAGAATTTGAAGAGAGAGAGAGGCAAAAGAAGGAAATATACAAGGGTATGATTATGATGATGACTAAGGATGGGAATGATGACTTGAAGAGGAGTGTGACAGAGAAAAAATAGCTGTATCCATGTATTATGACTTGCAATGTGATAAAATAATTGTTGTGTTGGGGTAGCAGAGGGAGTGAGAGATCCAGGAGGGTGCTGGACAGTGGGTATTTTGAAGCCATGTAGAAAATGCTGACAACATATGGGGTAGTAAGGGGAACATGACATCATCAGAGAAGAGAAAGCCAGGGACTGAGAGGTAGCAGGGTGGAGGCTGTGGGTGCCCTCCTGTGCCTCCTTGGTCCACCCTAAACAGTTCTCAGAGATGCTAGTAGCTTCCCGCCTCTCTGCCCCAGGGGTATGCTCTGACCACAGGTATTTCCTTGGTTTCATGACGTGGGGAGTTAATGTCCCAAAAGTGATTCCTAATCAATGATGCAAGGGAATTAATGGAAAAACACCCCAACCTCAGTACTCCTCTGACATAGGGTTCTGAAGTACTTACAACAATCTCTCAGGAGGTCTATAGTTGTGCTGAGCCCCAGTTCCCGCACAAGAAACCTATTCAGTAATTCACCTGTGACTGGCATTTATTTATTTATTTATTTATTTATTTATTTATTTATTTAGTCTCACTTGCTTACTGGGCTTCCTAGAATCACATCCTAAATCAATCACCTATCCCCAGATCCTTGTCTCAGGATTTGTTTCAGGGAAACCCATTTTAAGATAGTTGGGATTTTGGAAGGATAAGCGATGGAGACATTGGCATCACCAAAAAGTAATCAGAAAATCTTCAATTATGTATGATAATGGTGTTATTCACAGCGCTATTTTTAAAAACAAAAATCTAGTTTGTGTGTGTATATATAGTGAGAGACAACTATTGGAGACCGGCTGAATACAGCATAGAATAGTTTTATAGTGAAACACCATGCAGCTTTAAAAAATAATTACAGCTATAAATATAGTATAGTCTTGAAGAGATATTCGTGCTAAGTTACATGAAGAATGAAAACCAGGTGACAAAGCAGCGTGTGGGGGCATGTGCGTATGTATGCATGTGTGCAATCCCATAAAAATACAATTATACAATTCCATAAATCCATATACACACACGCACACATTCTTTCTCTCTCTCTCTCTCTTCCTACACACATATACACACACACTTCCTACTTTTTCTTTAACAAATATTACCTTATTTGTGTCATTTAAGTGTAAAAAACAATGACAGGTTCTCTTACCCCTTGTCCAGGGAACTATGTACCGTAGAACTCAGAAACCTCACATAAAACATCGGGAGACATTCTGCTGACCAACTGTCCCAATCTGCTTTCCTGGGATGCCATGAGACCAATTCTCAGTACTAAAATCAGTTGAACTGAGATGGTTGGTCACACTAGGAAATATTTATACTCTTTCTTTCTTCCTTTCTTTCCCGTAAGTGGACAAATGACAAAATAGAAAGTCTCAGGATCCTGGAAAGAAAGGCATGATGGGAGTGGAAGACATCATTATTATTCAGGAAACATACATTTTTTGCTGCAAAGACCCCAGGATAAAATCAGCGCATTTGGTTGATAATCCCCTTCACATGTGCATGCTAGTTTGGCTTTCATTTTCATCTGCAGGGAGTCTTTAACAGCTGTTACTGTCAGGCCTTTGCACTCTGTTTCCAAACCTCTAAGAACCATGCAAGGGCAGGAATACTCGGAGAATGAAGTTGGAGGGGCTTAAGGAAAACTAGCTCCCTCCCATTGTCATCTGGAAATTCACGTCCTCCCTTCCCCTCTATCTCAGTTCCTTGCTCTCCTGCGTTGTCTCCCTGTGTAGTAGGCGGAGATCCTGGGACGAACACCACCGGGCCTGTTTGGTATGCATGTCGTGTGGGAGGTCCACATAGGAGCCTCTCGCTTCATTGTTCATCAGGGCTCTCTGTTAAATAATGTTTAATGTTATCTAAGGAGTTTAATGGCACAGTTATTGGAAATATTACAAAGGCAAGAGGAAAAAGAAGTCATCCCTCTTCTATTTTCCAGACCTGTCACGAGCTCACTCAACCCCCAAACCTTTCGCTACCTTGTTCATTTCTGTTTAATTTGTTGAAATTATACACAGATGATCTATGTCTGCCCTAAAAGCATGAGTTGCCCATCTCTCCATTTAAAGAAAGTGTTTAGCCCCCATTTCAAACACACTTATATGCTGGGCAAGGTCTAAAGGAAGCCTGGATGCTCACCTTTGCCATGTGTGGAAGAACCCAATACAAATAGGAAGTCTCTGGTAGGGATCCTAGGCACTAGTATATTTAGATACTCAACTAGGTGACTGTAAAGTATGGTTCATTCCAATCTCTTCTTGTATTTCAACTCATTACTTGATTCATTCATTCATTCATTCTTACATCCACCCACTCCTAATTGATTTATTGAATATCCCCTATGAATCCAGCACTAGATTGCCCTGCAGAAGATAGAAAACAAGTGGAAGATACACTTCCAACCCTCAGGACAGTTAACACCCACTGGAGGAAACAAGACTCGACAAACACATGGGTGAAGTGCTCTGTAAGAGGTGAAATTGTCATTAGTGAGGGTGACTAGGCCATACTTTATAATAGGAAGTCATAGTTAATAAGGTGAGAGTTTAAGGAGTAAAGGTCAGAGACCCAGGTTTGAATCCTGACTCCGCAGGAAACCCATGCCAGTCACTTCCTTCTTTGAAACATTTTGTTTTTCTCATTTGCAAAATATCCTCCAAAGTTTATAAAGATCAGCTTATGTAATGTATGGGGACAGATTTTGTAAGCTTTCAGGTATACAGGATGTTTTCGTTGTTGATGATTGCATACTTACACTAGGGCTCTGTTCCCTATACTCTATCCCCAACCTCGCTTTCCCAATTTATTTTCAAAGTTTCTAGCTTCAAAACCTAGGCCTTTCCTTATTTGCATATTCATCTAGAGCTGAGCTGATCTATTCTACTTTCCTAAAAACCTGCCATGTTTATTCCCATAACTGTGTCCTTGCTGATGCTATTTCCTCCTGAAAATATCTCTTGTCCCTAATTCCTTAATCTTTACTCAGCTTTCCCAACTCAATTTACTGATCTGCTTGGAATCAGGTAGTTTCTAATTATGCTAATTCACACCGATCCCCCTTTCCTAGGATCTATCAGTCAATAATACATTGAATCATAATATGCTTCGGTTGACTTATTTTTCACGTTTATCTTATTTCACCAACTGGTTTGTAAATTCCTTCAAGAAGAGGTACCATGGGTTATATTGCTTTGCTCAGCTACAAAGACTTGTGCCAGATTGATTGTATCAACACATACTTGGAAGGAAAGAAGGAGAGAGGGAGGGAGGGAGGGAGGGATGCAAGAGAAAAGATAAAAGGAGGATTGGAAGGATGAATTCTTCTTCTCTATGTAAGGAGACTCCTAAATTTTTGACCCTTGATATGGTTGCTATGGCATCCACACAGTGTTAGGTGTCAAACTCAAAAACAGCAATGGCTGCATATCGCCTTATATCTATCACCTAACTCTTGCCCTAAACATACTTACCTATTCTTTCCCCATCTGAACCTTATCTTCTCTTCCAGTTTGATATTTTAAGCTTCAATCATATCGTGGCTAAATGAGATTATTTTTTCTACCTCGACTTCTTCCCTCCTTTATTTTAAAAACGAAGAGAGAAAAGTCTGATGATAGTTTCCTGGCAAGAATATTTAAGATGTTTGCACTTTGATCAATGCTGCTCACAAGCCAGGGAGGGAAGGGTCTAGGCCCTGGCTAGAACCCTGCATTCGAGGCCTTCTTCTGTTTGTCATCCAGCCACAATCACCCCTCAGGCAAGTAGTCTCTGGGACTGGAACTAGTGCTCAACTGGATCCCATATCCCTCGTACATCACATTGTGAGAATGTAATTTCCCACCAAATGACCCACGCTTCTATTCAGGGCCTGTGTCTGCCAATTCCTGCATCTGTCTTTCCAAGGGTGAACTACCCCCTCATTGTGCAACCCCATAGGAATGGCCAAAAGAAAGTGGTTTGTGGGCTGTGTGGGCAGAATTTGGACATAAAAGTTGAGATGTCTACGTACGTTATGCGAAACATAGGTAAATTGTAAAAGAATCGGGGTGTACTAAAAGCTAAAAGCCTATATGGCAGTGCTCCAGGTAATGGGGCCCCAGAATAGTAAGCTCACATCTGGCTTCCAGGTCATAATTCAGGTATTTGAGTGAAGGTATAAGGTTAAGAACATATTTTATGTAGGATTTTTATCTCAATATGATACTTCAGACATACAGGATTCTCTGTTTATACTCTTGCCACAGGACCAACAAATTAAGGACGTGCCTAAACTAGAGAATAAATAGTCCTTTTAAAGCCCTTTCCACCCCTCACTTGCTCTTATTAATTTTGAAATAAAACTTAAGAGATACCATTTACCAATAATGAAATGCATCAGTTTAAAGTGTATAATTTAGTGAGTTTTGACAAATATACAGACTTGTATAATCACCCTGCCAATCAAGGTAGATCATATTTCCATAACCACTCAAAATTTCCCTTATGCCCCTTTATTATCAATTCTCCCTTGCTCATGATCCAGGAAACCACTGATTTGTTTTCTGTTGTTTGTAGATGCATTTTGCCTGTTCAAGAATTTTATCTAAACTGAATCACATGGCATTTATTTTTTTGTATGTACCTTGTCTTGTTCAGCATAATGTTTTAGCTTTACCTTTTTTAACTTTCGTAGGTATATAATTGTAGGATTGTTTAGGTTTGTATTTTCCTGGGGCGCCTTAGGTTAGGGTTAGGCCTCCAACTCTTGGTTTTGCCTCAGATCATGATCTCAGGGTCATGGGATCCAGCCCACGTCCAGCTCCTTGCTCAGCACTCAGCACGGAGTCTGCTTCTCCCTCTCCCTCTGCTCCTCCCCCTGCTCGCTGTCTCTCTCATAAATAAAAATAAAACTGTTTAAGTTTTTTTTTGTATTTTCTGATATCAAATGATGTCAAGTATCTTTTAATGTGCCCATCTGCCATTATTATATCTTCCTTTGTGAAGTGTTTGTTCAAACATTTCCTTTTTTTTATTCTAGCATTTTTTTTCTTACTAAATTGTAAGAGTTCTTTATTCTAGATTTTAGTCCTTTGTCCAATGTATGTGCTATAAATATATTTTCTCCTTGTAAGGTCTGCCCTTTTTTAAATAATTTTCTCAATGGCACCTTTCAAGGAGCAGAAATGTAAAATTCTAGTGAAGTCCAAATTATTATTCTTTTTTATTTCATGTTTCAAGATTTCTGTGCCTTGTCTAAAAAATATTTGCCTATTCCAAATTACAAATATTTTTCCTAGAAGTTTTATAGTTGTAGTATTTATATTTAGGTCTATAATCCATTTTGAATTGTTTTTGTGTATAGTGTGGGATGAGGGTGGGGGTTCATTGTTGTTGTTCATCTGCTTTTCTTTGGAGATATCTAATTGCTCCAAAAACATTTGTTGAAAGCATTTTTCTTTTTCTACTAATATGCTTTGGCAACTTGGTCAAAAACAAATTGATCTTTATTTTTAAATCTATTTCTAGATTCTCTATTCTATTTTATTGGTCTGTGTCTCTACACTTACATAAATATCACTCTGTCTCAATTACTATGGCTTTATAGTGAGTCTTAAAATCATAAGCTGTGAGTCCTAAAACTTTATTCTTTTTTAAAAATGGTGTGAATAGCGTAGGATATTTTATAACCATATAAATATTAGAATCAGTTAATAAATTGCTATTTAATAAAAAGCCTGGTGAAAATGTTGAACAAAACTGATATGAATTTATACTTCAACTTGGGAGATTGAAACTGAACAATGGTGAGTCTTCTAGTCCATATATAATATGTCTCTTTTAAACTTTTCTCAGCTAAACCAACCTTACACTCCTGGCATAAATCTCATTTCTTAGTTTATAATCCTTTTTATATGTTGTGGACTCAGTTTGCTACTATGTTATTAATAATATTTACATCTATTTTTAGAAGGAATATTGATCTTGTGATGTCTTTGTTCAGCTTTGGTATAAGAATAACACTGGCCACATATTTCAGTATGAACGTCTTTTCTGAATTAATTTGTGTTGGATTGATATTATTTCTACCTTAGATATTTGATATAATTCAATAATTCAGGCCTGGAGTCTGCCCTGTAGAAAAGTTTTAAATTATGAATTCAGTATATTTAATAGATGTAGGGCTTTTCAGGTATTCTGTTTCTTCTTGTATCATTTTTGGTAATATAATCTTTTAATGGAATTTTTCCATTTCATCTAACTTGTTTAATTTATTGACATAAAGTTGTTCTAATATTTTCTGATTTTTTTTCCCCATGGGGAAATGCTCAAAATTTATTAAGTGAAAAAGTTACACGTGATTATCTGTTTAATGTTTGGAGAATCTGCAGTGATATATCCTCATTCATTTCCAATATTAGTAGTTTTCCTTTTCCTATTTGCTTTTTGAGTCATTCTAGCAAGATATTTAATAATTTTAACTTTTCAAAGAATCAACTTTTGGCTTTATTGATTTTCTATTTTTTGCTATTTCATTTATTTCAAATATTATTTTTTATTTTCTTTCTTCTGACTTTGAGATAATTTGTTCTTGTTTTTTTAGCTTTTACAGGAGATCATTGATTTTAGAGACTTCTTTCCTCATATACACACTTTACTTCTCCCTCTAAGCACTGTTTTAGGTGTTCCCACAAATTGTAACATGTTGTGACTGTATTATTATTAAGTTCAAAATATTTCCTAATTGCTTCCATGATTTCTTCCTTGACACATAAGGTATTTAGAGGTCTGTTGCTAATTTTCCTAGACATATATTTTTAAGTGTTTTCCAATTTAATTATATTTTAGAGAATATACCCTGAATGACTCCAATCCATTTAAATTTATTGAGACTTGTTTTGGTTCTGCATATGGTCTATTTTGGTGACTGTTTATGTGCACTTTAAAAGATACATATGCTTTTATTTTTGTATATATACGTGCCATTAATACTGATACTGATGTTCAAATCTTCTCTACTCTTATTATCCCAATTTTCTTTTGACTTGGTTTATCAATTGCAAAGTGAGGTGTATAGAAACCTCCAACTATAGTTAGGTAAGTGTCAAGTTTTCCAGTCAGATTTAGGATTAGTATACTTTCTTCTTTGGTTGACCTACCCTTTTATCTTATTTTGCCTATAAAAACATGTCTTTCCTCAAATCTACTTTGTCTCTTATTCATATAGCCACTGCAGTTTCCTATGATGCTTTAGTTTGCTTGGTATACTTTTTCCATTCTTCTCCTTTTACCCTTGATATATTCATTGATTTTAGACTTCTAAGTTGAGGGGTTGATTTATTTAAAAAAATATTTGTTTTGTAATTTTATTTTTAAGCCATATACCCAACATGGAGCTTGAAACCACAACCCTAAGATTATAACTTGCATACTCCACCAACTGAGCCAGCTAGGCACCCCTGGGAACTTGACATTTTGTCTTTGTTTTTGTTTTTTGTTCTTTCAGAACTGTAAAGATATTTACACATTATCTTTTGACTTACATTATTTTTGATGGGAAGTCTGTAGGTTTGTCTGTTTTATTGTCCTGTATGTAATGTATCTTCTTCCCTCTTAGATGCTTTTAGATGAATCTTTAGCATTGGTTTTCAGTAATTTCATTATGATGCCCTGTGGTATGGTTTCTTTGTTTATCCTGCTTGAGTTTTGTTATCTGGAGGTGTATAGGTTTTATCAAATTTGAGGAGGAAATTTAATTTATTTATTCAAATATATTCTTTCCTTCTAAGAGCCCAACTACATACATTATATTATTTGATATTTTCTCACAACATCTTTTCTTTCTCATTATTTTAGCTTTTTTTTTTTAATTGTATTTATTTTTTCACGAGACACACACACACACAGAGAGAGAGAGAGAGAGAGAGAGAGAGAGGCAGAGACACAGGCAGGGGGAGAAGCAGGCTCCATGCAGGGAGCCTGACGTGCAACTCAATCATGGGTCTCAGGATCACACCCTGGGCTGAAGGCAGCCCTAAACCTCTGAGCTATCTGGGCTGCCCTTATTTTATCTTCCTATGCTTTAATTTAGATACTTTCTATTGTTATATTTTCAAGTTCATTGATATTTTCTCCTACAATGTATAACCTATTATCCATTCATTTAGTTTTTAATTCTAGATACTGTATCTTCAAGCTCTAGAAATTCCATTTGATTCATTTTTACATCTTACATTTCCTTCCTTATTATGTTCTTATTATTCTTTAAGTCCTTGAACATATTTATAATAGCTATTTTATGTTTAGAATAGCTGCTATCTGTCCTTTGTATCATTTCTGCATCTGTTTCTATTGATTGGTTTTTCTATTAATTGTGGGTCATTTTTCTTTCTTTTTTTTTTTTTGTATTTGGTTATCTTTTATAATAATAAAATAGTATTCCTGTATCTTCAACTCAGCCAGACCATTGCTCTCTGCTTATGTTTCCCTCTCTTCATTGTTGTCCAAAAATTGCCTCTGAGCCAAGGCAATTGTAGGACTCACCTGGGTTGTTTAGCCTTCCTCAGGAATCATAGTCTTGTGATGCTTTTTATCTAATATCTGAAAACAATTCTTTCATATATTTTTTTCCTAGTGTTTTATGCCAGGAGGGCAAACCCAGGACTAGAGATTAAAATATGGCTGGAAACATAAGTCACCTCACTTGGTTTTTAATTCCTTCATATTTCAGATGTGGTCTGTGGTTGGTAGTGTCTATCACACCTCCTTTAGAAATAAATATTCCTCGTAATCTGCTCCCCAGTTGTGGCAGGGAAAGAGATTAAAGAGAGTATACAGGTATGAATTTCAAAAAGGAATAGGAACACTTTCCTGAGAGTGATTGGTAAATATTTAATTCTAAGAAATAGAAAATAGGTATTCATGTCTCTTAGGAATCCAGACAATATTTGAGTATGGGGTTTAGACATCAGTCAGCTCTGGATTAAACATCATAAAGTTTGGCAAAAGCTTTTTTAGTGATGCTGTCAACTTCTGGGCTTTTCCAACACATCTTTTCCCACTAATCCAGGGATTCAGTTTACCCTGACTCTTTTCATCTTTCTGGCTCAAATTCTGTTATCTAGTAAGTGTGAAATAAATTTCGTATGAGATGCTAATGACTCATAAAGCTCAATATGTTATTCTACTAAAAATTTTTAGAAAATCTAAAACTGTAAATTGAAAGAATGAATCACTAATTGTGGGAGTTTAGGCCTCAGCCAGACGTATGGTAAAGAAATATGAAAGGACTGGGTGTCTCCCAGCACCCCTTATATAGACTAGCATGAATGGTGGGACAAGAATAAGCATTCTAACAAAGATCTAAGAAGAAAAGAAGACCGCCCACTATTCCACCTTTTCCATAACCCCACAGTCACTGCAAAGCTTGGTCTAGTCGAGAGATAACCTCTACCCCTCCCTCCCCTGCCCATTAGCTGGAGCCAGTGAATTATGGTGAAAGGCAGGAGCTCTCCCGCCTCTAGGGGGAAAATAACTTTAATCTCGTCAGAGCCCTGGAGAAGGGACTATTAAAAGAGTTAATGGAAGAAACTCCTGAATAGATGGGTCAGACTGTGACAAACCAAAGTCATTTTTTGACTTAAGAAGGAAAAAAGAAAAAGAAGGCTGATGATATAGACCCTGTGGCTCTGATGGCCTCCCAGTCCCCTATCAAATCAATCCTAAATGTGGTAGAGTCCTGATAATTTAATGAAGGACTCAAGAGGTGATGCAGTGAATCTGGTCACAAAGGTAAAATGGGGAAGTAGTACAGTACAGCACAAAGAGTGTTCCCCCACATTGTTACCTGAATTATAACTAGAGTGAAATGCCGGTTATCTGTTTTAAAACATTGTTGACATCAGAGTGCAAGTTTTTGGAGTTTCAAAGGACCCTACTTAGAAAGTTCTCCTTAAATTGCAAATATATATAAGAATAAAGTTGGACTGTGGTTTAGCAAATAAAATAACTAAGTAAGCAAGAATTGAAAGAGGGATAAAAGGAAGATTTTAATGTCTGGTCAGCAATGAAAATATGCCAACAAAGTGAATTTTCCCAGTCACTCCAGGAGAAACAGTGGAATTAATTATATATGTGATGGTTCAGATTTGCCCAAATCTCTAGGTTATTTGCAATAAAAGAGGGTAAAAGTCTTTTTGACCATGCTTATTCTGAAAAGATCTATCAAAGGACACACGATTGGGGGAACAGAAATGTGATTATAGAACTAATTTTCTTTTATAACAGTCCCAAATATAGATCTTCAAGTATATCTTGGAAACAATGAGGTATGTAGCCACAAGTCCTTAGACAACACTAAGTTAGTGAATTGGGCAGTTATTCTATTTTAGCTACCTGAATGGGCCCCAGAATTGAGAAACTGCATCTTTAAAAGCTTTTGGATTTCTCTTGGAGCTCTTTTGTGAGTGAATCATGTCTCATTTCAGGGGGACAGAAAACCAAAGAGATCTATCTGGGCTTCTCAGACTCTTAAAAATTATTGGGCTAATATCTAAATAGTACCAAGTGATATCTAGACTCCCAGGTCAGCTCCACCTAGTGTGAACCATCTGATTGCCTTAAAGGAGGTAAGAAAGTGAGCTTAAATGCCATATACTGAGTATCTACTGTGTATCGGGCACTCTCAATATTTCATTTAAAGAAGACATTTTGTTTTATGGTGACTATAACTGATAATGCTATAGTGTATAATTGAAACTGTGAAGAGAGAAGAATTTCAGTTTTCTCACTGAAGGAAAAAGGAAAAAAGGAAATAGGCAAGGTGGATGGATGTGCTAATTAACTCAATTGTGGGAATTCTTTCACAACGTATATCATATCAGTATATTGTACACTTTAAATATATTGTGACGTTACTTGTCAATCATAACTCAATAAAGCTGGGGGAAAAGGAAGACATTTTTGTTTTAGAATATCTGACATTCACTTCCCCTTTCCAATTGTATCCCATTTCTCTTCATTGGCATGCCTTTACCTCATTGAATATTGCCTTGTGGAGAAATTGTTGTCAGTAATTCCCCTTACTCCTGAACAGAAAGTGGCCTCAGTGATCCAAACTAGGACAATTAGGATGTTTCTTCTCTGACACTTCAGGCATGACCAGAGAGCCAAAGAGACAGACAGTAATGGGTCTATTCCATCTGATTGAGCATGCTCAGATAGTCTTTGTTACAAAATTATTGCCATCGTTTCAGTCTCTGAGCCTCCAGAGCTACGTTGGCTCAATCTCATCCCCATGCCTGATTCTTCAGGCTCTTGTGGATATTCTAAGGCCCCAATATTCTTTCAATAAATTACTTTTCCTCAATTTACCCAAGGTGTATTTGCTTATAATCAAAGCATCCTTATTGATTACACTACCTCACTTATATAATTCTCAGATGTGAATGATTACATTTAACAATTATAATCATTCCACCGAGGAGAAACAATTATAATCATTCTTCACTTAGCAAAGAAAGCTTAAGTGACATGCCCACAGTCACACAGATATTAATGGAGGACTCAAATCTAGGTGTGCTCGATCCTGAGTTTCAAATTTTTAACCTGTCTCATACCGATCCCCGTCTGTAATTTTCAAACCACTTGCTCAAAGATTATCAATGTTCCACATGCTGATCCGAGATTTTTCACTGCTGAAATTGAATAATGTCAGTCTTGCCAATTTAGAGGAAACAATAACTTAATGGATAGAATGTTTTCAATTTTAAATTTTTCTCCCATAAATTTTTCTTAAATCTTTGGTGGTTTCCACCGCTTGTCTGTGAGGCAGACAACAAAACAAATGAACAAGCAGCAAATGAATATTAATGGCAAAACTCAGAAACAACAGATCGTGCCTCCCTCAAGAGCCTGTTTTTTGCATCGACATTTTGTGTCGCATACCTATAATATAGTCATTTTCTGCCAGTAAAATTGTCCCTAGTTCAAATGCTGGAATTAAATGCATCCATATTTCATAGTGTTATGCAAAAAGCACTATGATTTTCAAGCTGTCGGCCACCTCACAAAGTTTAAGAAAAATTGCCCCAAATAAGCCTAAGACAATAGCAACAGAACATTTTGGGTGGTATTGGTCTCATCACCTTTAGGAAACTCAGCCTTTTATCTATATCCAAAGCCATCAGATTTTGAGGATAAGGACTTTGGCACTTGCTGGATTCTACAAGAATAATGTCATTTGTCAGCCTAACTGCAAGACCCAGAATCAGTTTAAGGGGCTTGAAATCTCATTTTAATTCTTGGCCTGGACACAAGTAAAATGCCTTGGGCCTTGAGAAAGGCCAGTGTATGGTATATTTATTGGCTGTGACTACAAATCTGGTTAACTTGATGGGAATTTATAGAAAAGGGATAAAGCAAAGCCAGATTTTGCTTTTGGCCATAGATGCATCAGGTTAATAAGACATAGGATAGTAGCCTGGCCTTAAGTCAGAATAGTTGCCCAGTCAGACTTTCCAAGGTTTGAAGATTAATATAATGAGAGTGGAATGTTGACCCCTGGACCTCCTTCCCAGCTTCCTAGCTTCTCCCACAGCAGAATCCTATTTTATCTATACCACTTCCTGTTTTATGATTTTTTTTTCCTCTCAAGTTACCTCTCTTCCAAAATATATACTGCTTCTGAAATTTTCTGTTCTCCAAGAAGCTTGACCAAAATAAAACTATTTAAAATTTACTTTGGACCAGCAGTGGCAAAAGGAATAAGGAATACACGAGTGACCAAACCATAGGTGATCCTGCACATGTAGTTTATTGTCTAGCAAAACAAAACTTCCCCCCAGGAGATGGACTATCTACTGCCCTTCTCATCCCAAATATAAAGCTTACCGTATCCTGGTATGCTTTCTTTAGCACATGGGATATAGTAATGTAAATACTGTATTGGTCTGTTGACAATGTGTTCTAATTTGAGTCAACTCCTCATTGGTATCATTATTCCAATGTCTGCACAAGTGTAGTCTCTAACTGAAATGTCCAAGACTGTTAACAGATAAGAGCTCATTAATTTAGATGAAGTAAATTTTCAAATAAATATATAGGTAGTAAGGCTTCAGGGAGAGACCCAAGGATCATGGTCCCTTGGTGAGCCATTCCCTTAAAGAGGTAAAGCTGCTTCTCATCTTTCCTTGCAAGGAGCTGTATCGATTTCCATATGGTCTAATGTCCCTCTATTTTCCAGGCTCCTACCACCCACTGAGTTTAAAAACGACTTCTGTGACATCTAGAGATGGCCGGGGAGCCCTTCCATCCCTCACCGCTGATCTTTATTACCTCATGTCACCAGGCAGGGCATTGGGCTCGTTTTGTTTACTTCCATCAGCCATTTATATTGAAGTATAACCCTAGATCCTAAAAAGAAGAACACTTTGTGTCCCAAGTGAGTGATTCACACTCAACACTACGTTGACACGTTCTATAGGATGGAAAAATCTCTGTTCCTGTGATTTCAGCCCTATCAGCATAATTTTCTTGCACATGGTATAGGTAAATCATGGTTAAATATTGAATCATTTATCACCCAGTGCTTTGTAAGCCAGATCTCATAAAATCTTAGGAATAGATTGTGCTAACAAAGCAGCTAGCGACCAACTATGATTATCAAATTTTTCCTTCCACAATCTGTTCCTCATTTAGAGAGAAAATGCTAAGGAAATTAAAAATTAGTACGCTTTACCTCTTTATTGGTAACAATATAAAAGGTACAATGATTTTTCTTTAGAGTAAAAAAAGAAGTCTCATTTGGGGATTTTATAATAAAAGGGAAAAGTTGGAATCTCTGGTTCTGGAAGATGGATGGTAGTTCGCTGTGAAAGCAATTCATTTCAGAAAGTATACCCCCATTTCCTGTTTCTCATGCTTAGACTTAAATCTACTGGGAGAGCACACTGAAAGAGAAAAGTTTATGCTTAGATGAAGGGTTCTGTGACAACCAGGGAAGTCAACCTTTAAATATTCCGGTAAGGAAAAATAGTATCTGGGTAAAGACGTTCTAAAGACAAATCTCTCTGCAATCAAACCTCATTTACTTCTGAAATGGTACCACCAATTGCTTTGCTGGGAAACGAGATCAAATCAAGAAAGCATTTCGAAAGGCCAAGGTTTCAATTTGACTTGTTCCTTGCTTGGTTCTTTATATTTACAAACAGGGGCACCCAGAGAGCAGTTCAAGAACAAAGGCGATAATGGTTCCCTACCACCACGCTCCTCTGTCCATACCTGAGTGCTACACACCTGATTATGAAAAGGAAGACCATAAACTTGAATCTACAGAGGGCGTAGAAAATGGTGAGAAGATATGACCTTACATAGAAATTGGACGGAGCCTGAATATGTAAATGGTTTGGTATGACTTTAAAAGATGAGATCAAGCAACTTGAATTCCTGTCACTCCTGAGCATTCCTTTCCTCTTAGAAATGACAAATTAAATATCATTATTTCTGAAAGGAAACAGTGATTCTTTCTATTTCAAACCTCTGAGGTCAATGTTATTTCAATGATCAGTGACCCTAGAAACAAGGTTGAGTAAACAACTCATTTAGTCTGTGGAAGCCCAACCACACCTTTTTGCCTTTGGGGATTCTTGTAAAAAAAAAAAAAACGCCTATCAATACAGCACTAAAATAAACTGTGTTTATCCTTGGGCTGTCAGAGGGCATGAAGGCAGACCCTTAGCTCTCTTCAAGATTAGGACAAGCTCCAGACAAAACTGGAAAAATATATGTCCCCTGTCATGAGAGGAATTTGAGTACAGGCAGGATAGGCTGAGAGACGTTATCTGACACCTGGAGTCCAAGCAGACCAGAAGGTCGGGATAGGCTGAGGCTACTATGGGAGTATAGGGAAGAATCTGTTTTCTTTGGCAAGCCAGACAGAGATGGGAATCTAGAAAGTTGGTTCCCCAATGAGGTGATTAATTTGAAGCACAGAAAGGGAAGATAAGGAGAGGAGGAAGAACCAGAGTATTTCTTTCAGTAAAGATGGGAGAAGCAAACCAGAAAGCTCCATGTTAGGTTGGAAATCTGCACTGGAGTGGAGTGAGAGGATGTAAGGAAAGACCTAGCCTTTGGGGAACAAACTTCACTAGGCAACTTAGTGGTAAAGAACATGAGCCCATTTGGGGGAAATCACTGATGCCAA
The DNA here is from genome assembly GCF_048418805.1 of Vulpes vulpes. NCBI lineage: Eukaryota > Metazoa > Chordata > Mammalia > Carnivora > Canidae > Vulpes > Vulpes vulpes. The sequence goes on along the minus strand of NC_132792.1, from coordinate 152,677,535 downwards.
TCCCATGTGAACTAAGGGAAGGTGCCTTGTGACACTTGCCTGATACCAGTATTTGTGCCAGATTGAACCTGTTAGCACAAGGTTTAAACTGCAGGGCAGGACAGATAAGGTGTAGTTATCAGGGTTAGAGAAAAGTTTTGGAAATCTAATGGGCTAGTACTGTACTCCTCAGTTTGTCAGGCAGACACAGCGGAAAGATCACTGGTTTCAACATCATAGGTCTTGGTATGGATGTCAACCCTATGGCAGGCTGGCACTCCTATGGAGTGCAAGACCTGAGACCCTATTCTGTGGACTTAAAATCTGTTGCATTGGGTAAATTTTTTAATCTCTCTTTGTGTCAGTTCCCTCATCTCTAAAATGGACAATATCTACAGTGTTAGTCTCAACAGTTGCTAGGAACGTTAAATGACTGTATACACGTGAACACTGAATCTACTAAGTACACAGTCAACAAAGCATTATTATTATAGGGCATCGAGCCGGGTACTCAGGCTCTTTTAGTTTCTGTTTTCTCACCTGAAAATAGACACAATAACACCCATCCTGCAGAGACTTAATGAGATTTAAATTAAGTATAGAGAAACTACGTCATATTTGCCACTGAATAAGTGTGTCAGTTAAGAATGCTTTTGTGTTCTAGCAACAGAAAACCTTATTAAGAATGACATAAACAGGGACACCTGGGTGGTTCAGTCTGCCTTTGGTTCAGGTCATGATCCTGGGGTCCTGGGATCAAGTTCTGCATCGGGCTCCCTTCTCTACCTGCTTCCCCCTTTCCTGCCTACAACTCCTCTTTCCTGTGTTCTCTCTTGATCTCTTTCTAAACTGTGTGTGGATCAAATAAATAAATAAAATCTTAAAAAAAAAAAGAATGACCTAAACATATATAATTTTTGTCCCAAAGAAAATAGTCCAGAGTTTGGATGTTCTTCACATTTCATCAGAGACTTAGAAAAAAAAAAAATATTTGTTCATGACACACACACACACACACACACACACACACACACACGGCGGGGGGGCGGGGTGCAGAGACACAGGCAGAGGGAGAAGCAGGCTCCATGCAGGGAGCCCGACTTGGGACTCCATCCTGGGTCTCCAGGATCACAACCTGGGCTGAAGGCGGTGCTAAACCACCTGGGCCACCAGGGCTGCCCTCATCAGAGACTTTCTGAACAACATCTCTGTGATGACTTTGACTGTCATAGTCCTTATTTAAGACAGGAAGAAGGAGGAGGGGACACTGTGAACTACATACAAAGCAAAAATAGATGCATGGGTAAGGTTGCCAGATAAAATACAGGAAGCTCAGTTAAATTTGGATTTTGGATGAACAAATGAATAAATTTTTAGGATAAGTATTTCCTATGCAATATTTGAGATGTACTTATATGAAATACTTGTGGTTTTTCTGAAATTTGAATTTACCTGGGCATCCCATATTTTATCTGCTAAATCTGGTAGCCCTATGCCAGGAATACCTAGCAAATCACTGCTGCAACCCGATTGGCTAGACTCTGTTACATGACAGCCCTTACCCACAACGGAGGTGGGGGGGAAGTATTTGATTCTTGCATCCTTTCTGGTTGGCAAAGAACAAAGGGACTAGGGAATAAAAGTAGGTTGGTCAACTAACATTCCCCCTTAGTAGGTGTTCAGCCAATGTGCATCCTCTCCTGACCCCCTCCTCAAAGACCTGATTGTCCCTTTACATAGAAGAAAGAACAAGATCAGCCTGACCACCATAAATTATAGAATTAATGTCAACAGATGAAATCAGTAATTTTCATATTTTTAAAAAGAGATCATAAGCTTTATTGGCACATCTAGTGGTATGCTACATAAAACATATGCAGGATGATTTTTCATCACTGTTCAATTATTTCTGTTGTTAACAGGCCTCCCTGCCCCATAAGGAAGTTTCTTTCCCATGTTTGAAAGCAAATTTGGGAAGAAGATAAAGTGAGGCAGCCAGGGAGCAAAATTTAGGGGACACCCAGTCTGACCCACTTTGTGCAATCTCCTTAAATTATGTGCACAACACCCTCTACTTGCCCCACCCTAGTGCCTGGTCCATGTGAAACAGAGCTGTGTTTCCTTTACTTAAGCCAAAGAATGAACCACTGATGGTTGTTAGTTCTTAACTCCCTAACACAGTTACAGGTTAGGAGTCATCTACTATGTTGGTTATTTCTGGAGAGAAAGCTTTGGGTGACTCACTTTACTAGTTTAGCTTAGGGACACTAGGTTTTCCATGCACACCAGGGATATTCTTTACCCTCACCCTCTTCCCTGTGCCCAGGAATATATATGGCTTTTACTCCTTAGGAGATAACTCTGTGTCAGAGTATATGGGGACCCATCAAAACACTCTGACCTGGTTGCAACATCTCTTCAATTACAGACAGCCACCTGCTTTCTACCAGCCAAGAATATGGCCTCAAGGTTTGATAGGATTTGACTCTATTTTCTTTATGTGCCATGAAACACTGTAAAATTATTACTTTTTAAAATCTTTCCACTGTATCTCTTTTTTATCTTCTCAACCTCTACTTTTCTCTTTGACAATCATTACCAATGAGATAATGACAGGATAAACTGGCAGCTTATCGCCACTCCCACCCTGAATCAGGGGAGAAATTTAGAGGTCAGAGGACAACTATTTGAGACAGCACCATCCATCACAAGGGGTTGAGACAGAGGCCTTCCTAGCTAATGTAGAGACCATATGAACAGGCAAGTAAGGGTAAGAAAGAAGAGGTATGCTATTTTAGCAAAACATAGTTGGGGTTTATAATTTCACAAAGAGCAAAACCATCTCAATAGAAGAAATGTATGCATCTCACATGAGATTAAACTTAGAAGAAATTCTAGAAGAAACTTTACATTCATGGTACTAAGAGTATCTGCTTTATTCTGGAGACATCTAGCCGTAGCCATTTCTTGTAGAAAACCAAACTTAGATGAAAGAAGCAACATTTTCCTCACATACCCCATTAGAACAAATCTCACTCATTTCCTTTTTTTTTTTTTTTTTTTTTTTTTTAAATACCAGGAAGAGCCCTGGAAGGAAACTGTCCCAGCTCTCATCATTAGTTATCCAGATGAAGCCTGTAGCCATTGGATATTATTAAAGCCTTCCAGAGGGGTCTATTAGAAAAAGATGAATAAGATAAGTGAGGTCAGCAGTTAGAGAAGAAGGCGTTATTCACCTGGGGCAGCTCCCAGGGGCCTGGGCTATGAGATGGCCATACAGCAATTTGAGTGGCAGGAGAGGATTGGTTAGCTAAATCGGGATGTAAATGACAATCCCCTGACTCAACTTCCTATAAGACTTACTTAAACCTTTCACGCATAGGTCAGCTTAAACCGTAACTGAACAGAAGTTCAGCATGTATTTAATTTTTGGATAATATGTAGAGTGACAGTCAGAAAGGGCAGGTTCTGCCCCCTGATCGTCACCCCACCACCTTCTTCTAAAACAACGGTAGGCAGACGACTCCCAAGTGTGTATGGGCTGGTTTCCCCGGACTCCCACCCTAGTTTACACTTTCCCTAAAGAAGAGCAAGATTGTTGTGTACGAAGGAGAAGCCTGGCTATGTGCTTTCTTCTGCTAACTGAGACACAGAATAGAGAAGGACTTTAAAATGGTAGTAATACGAGGAAAATACCCTGAAGCCCATCAGATCCAAAATAGAAAACAGAATCTAACTGTAGTGATAAATTTGACTTGGATTGAGAGGCAGCGAACCAAAAGCAGAGAAAAAGCAAACCTCTACCCTGTCACTTGAGAATAAATGTTTTTACCTTCTGTCTTTCCACATCTTTTCTTTCTGTCTCCTACGCAAATAAAATAATGTTTGGGTGTGAAAGAGATTTATAAACAAGCATATTTCTATTTGGATACATGGTCACAGAAAGGAGAGGTTTTGTTCTTCCTCAAAAAAAAAAAAAAAAAAGTCCTTCACAGAAAATGTATAAGAATGATTTCAGTGGTCACTATCACGACTTAGAGAAAATGCAGATGGTATAAAATAATATTTGCAAATCGCTAATAGAATTTTAATGGCTACAGGAAAGAGAAAGAGAAAATGAAAACACTGAATCTACTTGGGATGTGAAGAGAATGAGAAGGTTCTAGGAAAAGTCTAAAGGCAGAGAAACCCTTGATTTTCCTGATGTTTAGAAGTGGCATTCCCTGGTGCATTGATTTATGTGAGGATTAGGCAGCAATCATAGTCTCTATACTAGCCTGGAAGGCATGTGCATAAAGTATGATATTTGCAATATGCAAATGTCATGTATGATGAATGAAATGCTCAGTATGTCTCGAGGACACCCAGATGCTAACCAGCCACTGCTTCCATGCTGCATATTGGAAGGGAACTTAGAGCAGAGGTATCTTTCTCTACTTGATTTTTTTTATTATTAACATGGTCTTTGCATCTAAATATCAGTCACAAAAACATAAGTCATTCTACCCGTGTTAGCTTTGGGGGACTTGCGATATTTCTTAATGATAAGAACTGCCAGAAAGGGAGACTAAGCAATGGAAAGCTGGGTCAACCTCTGTATACATAACACCTCTAGGACAAAGCCGCAAGGTCAAGTGATGATTAGAGTAACGAATGGATTGCAAAAGCTAAGTTCAATAGTAGAAATAAAACTTGGAAAGTATTCTGCAGGGAAGAGGACAAAGGGGTCACAAATGTCCTCAGCCAAAGTCCATGATGACTGAGGATAGTTCTGAAGGATGGAGGAACAAGAGCAGTAAAAGACAGTGGTCCTATAGAGACCACGGATCAACATCGAGATGGTTTGGTGGGAAGTAACTACAGAAGACAGGTTCAATAGCGACAATCCATTCTCCATTCTCCGTCTGTAGGCAGACGTTATACCACTGTGGAAGGAGGATGAAGTCTAATCAATGCAGACCTGGGAATTCAAAGTAAGACCAGAGCAATACTGACTCAGAGTGGAACTGAAGGCAGCCTGTAGATCTAGAGACGTCTCTCTTCCTCTGCTAGAAGGCGTTCCAGGGTCTTTAGAATCTAAGGATGGGCTGATGCCAACCAGACAAAATAGAGACACAGTGTACAGATCCCGGCTGACCATCTATGCAGTACCCATGCCTAACACCTTATCGGGGCTCCACGTGGTTTTCATAGTGGAAATCCGAGTGTGCTGTGTGTCACAGCATCTTTCTTATTATCGGTTCTTACCATTATCTTCTCTGTCCCTTCTTTGACTAGATGTTTAGTTCTAGAAGACTGCCTGAAACTGAATGCAGAAGTCATGGTCGGTGGGGGAGTTGCTGAAGCTTAGAGACAACTGAGTGACTTTCTGTAGAGCAGCAGTGAAATCCCAAATGGGTTCTTGGGCCTGGGGAGCCAGTGTGTGCGATAGTCCTGTGAGTTCTAGAGCTGCACTGTCCAGTCGAGCAGTCACAAGCAACGTGGGGCTATGGAGATGTGCTGGAGGTATACAGTGCACACCATATTTCAAAGGTTTAATATGTTCATGTGCATGTACACACACACAAATGCACATATAAAATCTTATGAATTATTTTTATATTGATTGCATATTGGAAAGCTACTACTTTGGGAATGTTGGGTAAGATAATTAGAATTAATCTTACTTATTTTCTTTTTTACTTTTATTAATGCAGCCACTACAAAAATTAAAATCACATGTGGCTTACATTTTAGGTCTATTGGACGCTGCTGCTCTGTGGGGGAAATTGGAATTTGGTGATTTCTTCTCATGCTTCTCCAAGTGTGATCTGTGGACCGGCATCCATCTGCACACCATTGTTACTAGTCAATGGGGAGATAAGTGCAGAACTTGAGAGAAAGGATCTAGGAACTTTTATAGGAATTTCACATTGTCATGACATCCAAGTGTGTGATGTTTTATTTTCCATATGTTTTTTTTTTTTAAAGATTTTATTTATTTATTCTTGAGAGATAGAAGGAGAGACAGAGCCAGAGACACAGGCAGAGACAGAGCCAGAGACACAGGCAGAGACAGAGCCAGAGACACAGGCAGAGGGAGAAGCAGGCTCCATGCACCGGGAGCCCGACGTGGGATTCGATCCCGGGTCTCCAGGATCGCGCCCTGGGCCAAAGGCAGGCGCCAAACCGCTGCGCCACCCAGGGATCCCTTATTTTCCATATGTATCAGACTATGACAAATTGGGAGAAAAATTGGTTTCTTTCACCATAGGTAGTCGGAGGAGCACAGAGGATTTATCACAAGACTGGGCTTCAGTGTGTCAGAGAAGTCTATCGTGAGCTTTAGAAACCCAGGGATTTGGGAGGCAGCTGCCAGAGGTGTGCTCCAGGGGAAGACGCATGCTGCAGAGGCCCACATAAAGAAGAAAATAGGGAACAACTTCCCATTATTTTCAGCGACTATTGTTTCTGAGTCTTTGTATGGAATTCCGAGAAGTACTCCAGGACTGGGGAGCCCAGGCAGGCACAGGTAGTGAAGATATGGATCCAGATGGTCCTAAAGAAGTGAACAGTTGCTTTCCAACAGAATTCCATCTTTCACGGGCCTCGTATGGGTGGATATATATACTCGTTGGTATATATACTTGTTGGCTCATCTATTCAATAAACATTTATTGAGTAGTTGCTATGTTCCAGGAAACCTGCTAGATGCTAGAGCTACAAGAATGAGAAAGAAATTGCAGCTGCTCGCGGGGGATAGAAACACACACCGTGCATGACAAGACACAGTATATGGGGCTGGGAGAACAACAGTGAGGTGTGACTACCATAGGACTCAAGTTGCTCTCTCAGGATCTTGGGACAGGTAATGCTGCCCTCATAGGGAGCTCCCAGTGAAAAGAGGCAGCAAGGGATTTGAGAAAAAGAGCAATGGTTTCAGATTCAGATTGTACGGGGTTTGAATCCTGGTCTCTCTGTTTATAGGCATGTATCCTGGGACCTCCATTCTCATCCTTCTAAAATGGAGCTAGATCTCCCCCCTGAAGAGATGTTGCACAATTAGGTGAAATAAAAAGTTAAGCATCAGGCACATGATGAGTGCTCAGTAATAGTCATTGCATTCATTTTATGTTCAACTTCACCCGAGGCGAGATTTTTCTTAGTTCCTTGTAGGGCTGACACTACATGGGGGTCATGGGGACCCTGCCCCGAAGATTTGAGAATCACAGGGTCAGGTACTGGACAAATCACTGAAGAAACAGCGGGCTACACTGCTTTCAGGCTAGACTGAACAAAAACTTGTTCCGGCTGGATAGCAGGTAGATAAAGGGAAGCATTTACAGTCACCGAGAGTCTTGAGTCATATCTATGAGAAGCTGGGAGTCCCTCAGGTCACTAGCATGTCGGAGAATGACAAGTGAGTTGTAAAGACCACTGTGCCTTGCAAACCACAGTAGAAGATGAAATGAGACAACAGAGGTGTAGGAGCTCTGGGAAGTGGAAGGGACTAGTCAACGGAAGGTGTAACTAGTATTATTAAGTGCTATCTATCTAGCAGGGAGAGGGCTGGTGAAATGAGCAAAATCAAAGAGCTTGTTTTACACAGAGCCAAACAAATGGGTGGTCCCTCCTTGAAGAAGCTGACATCAGATTAGTTGTAGGACCCTGTGTCCCAACTCTGGGAGCCAATCCAGGTCCAGAGCGTGGACAGCTGCCAGCCCTTGCAGAAGGGCCAGCTGATTCAGTGTAACATCAGTCACTTAGTGGCACCGACAGCAGGCAGGGGAAATGAGAGGTTCCTTTGCATCAATAGCTCCTGCTTAAACAAAAACAAAATGAAGCGCCTTGGCATTTTTCTTGCAGCACTGTGCAGTTAGCTGGGGGAGGGGGGCATATTCAATCCCATTGACAATGTCTTTAAAAACCACACTATCATGGATCACCACATCCTTATGCAAATGCGGTGGCAATTTTAGAGCTCTAATTGATGTGGATTCTGGTGTGTGTGTGTGTGTGTGTGTGTACAATCAACAGTGCCTAAGGTAGCACTGTAACCAGGAGGGTTTTTTTAAATTATTTTCATTTGAGACAATTACTATTATTAACTGGACTCACAGAAATTAAGATCATAAAAGTATATTATATGACTGCGTTCCATCACCAGAGACAAAAAAAAAAAAAAAAGATGTCCCTGCAGCTACACACTAACATCCTCAGTATTAACTCATTCAATTCTCTCAACTAATGGTGATACATAACATATAACGTGCATTTTTTTTAAATCCTTCCAAACAGTTCATTTGATCAACCACAAATTTGATTAACTCTGGACTATTTTTTTCACTAAATTAACTGAATATACATAACAGGGAATTCTGTATGTGTAGACTCATGGTTGAGGTTGTGAGTATAGAAGTGTGTAGACACATACAAGGACAGGAACAAGTTGAGATCCTGCAGACATTGGGCTTTGTTATTTTGAAAATCACATCAAAGGGGGGCACCAGATGGCTCAGTCGGTTAAGTGCCTGACTCTTGGTTTCAGCCTAGGTGGTGATCTCAGGGTCCTGGGATCAAGCCCCTTTGATGGGCTCAGTGCTCAGCAGGGAGTCTGCTGGAGAGTCTCTCTCTCTCTCTCTCTCTCTCTCTCTCTCTCTCCCTCTGCCCTTCTCCCAGCTCACACTATCTCTCTAAGACAAATAAATAAAATTAAAAAAAAAAAGAAAGAAAAGAAAGAAAGTCACATCCAAGAGAGAAAAGTACAGAGCTTATTAAAGTCTTTCCTATGGAAAAAAAAAATCAGACATATGCATGGTTGTAAATATTTTCCAGGAATATTCTATAGAAAGCAGTGTTTTCTTGGAAAAACCTTGGGGGAACAGACGTGAAAATAATGAAGACCGCATGGGACAGCTTGCTGGACAACTCCGCATCACGTAAACAGATCTGGGAAGGCTCAGTTTATGTTAAGAGAGGTCTGCATTTTCATGTTTTTTAATTTTACCTTTATTTTATTTTCTTATTGATTTCAGGATGGACCAGGCATCCACACCTTTCACAAGCTCCCTAGGTGATTATGATGCACAACATAAGTAGAAAATCACATACACACACATTATTATTAAAAAATTATATAATTGCATCAGAAAAAAATCGAGAAAATAATCACAAAACACGATTATTCATAACTCCAATTCAACTATCTGTAGCATTTTGGAATATTGACTTTCAAATTTTTTCTCCCGTGTCCATGGAGTGTTGCTATTTCATAAGCAGTTTTATAGCCGTGCAATTACCCTCTACTGGATTTTGAATGAAACTTCTGGGTGGGGAGATTCTCGTGACTTTCTCTGGGAGGCTCTTCCCTACTTAATACATCTGCCAAATCACCCTCCATGGCCAAATCACCCTTCTTGGGGATTAGGCTCAGGGCACCTGACTACTTTTGTGTGAACACAGTTGTTCTCTTGATGAGGGCCATACTTTTGTCAGAGAGGCGGGGACTTAAAGGTGCAACCTGGGCAGCAGGTGGAGATCTTAACCTGAATGTATCCATATTTTCCACTGTGATTTCTATGTTTATATATACCAGGGGTTATCAAAGCACTGCCTGGAATCCCTCGCCTCCCACGAGTTCATGAATCTCCCCCTTTCACTTACACGGCAGGGATATTAAAGACATTATTCTGTTTTGACTGAACGCCAGTAAAATTAAATTCCATCTTTCCATCTGCGGCACCACGCAGGGACCACTGCCTTCTGGAAAAGGGGAGCATCGCAATGGAGGAGGGACCCCTTCAGGACACTCATGAGCATGCACTTTCTGCTAGACAAGATGAATTTGTCCCTTCCATGACACAAATCTCAACATCTGCTCTGTCTTTGCCTCCCAGACACCCTGACAGGTGTAGGCATCTTTAAACCATTGCTAGGAAGCAACATATGGATAGTCAGCAGTGAATAAAGGATAAAATGATACGGGGTGGGGGAGGGGCCCACTTCTGGTCTTCCAGCCGTATTTGTATTTTTTAATTTGGTTGTAGTTTCTCCGGGCTGTCCTGGGTGTCCATCTCTCACTGTCCCACTGACATGCTTGGCACTGCATTCTGCATTTTCCCTCTTGCCTTTTCCAGCTGTTTCTCACCATTTAGCCCCCTCTCTGTCTCCCCCTCCCTGCCCAACCCCAGGGAGAGGAAAGTTAAATGATGTTAATCTGCCAAATATTCCTGATCATTAGGAAGCCATAAAAATTAACATAACCATCAGAGGAAATTAATCGCCAAAGAAGACAAGGTTAGAACAGGATGGTGAAGATGATGGGGGGGGGGGGGATGGAGGGGGGGACACAGAGGAGGGGTGCTTTGTTTCTCCTTTGTGGTTCTGAGTGAGGGGCTGCAGCTGGAGGCACCCAGGAGGCTACACACAGGTCTGCTTCCCCCACACTTAATTACAAGCACAGCCCCAGAATGTCAAGTGGTGCCAGTGGTGTGCGCCTACGGAGGGATACCCTTAATTCCTGCCTTTTTTTCCCCTCCCGCTCCTCTGGGGGACATTTTTGGTTATTTTTTAATTCCAGTTCAAAATAGAGGTTGGGGGGAAAGAAGCCCATGCAGGCCTCCTGCAGGAAATGCCATTAATAATTAATACCCAATAATAATCAAATCCATGGGAGACTCGTTACAAGTAACATCTTGACAGACCCATCGATGGATGCCTGTAGCTTTACTTCTTCATCAGCTTGCAGGATTGGTTCAGCAGGGATTTGAACGCACATAAGCGGTGACAAAAAAAAGGATAAATAGCAGGTTTGTTCACGGAAGAGGCTTATTCATCCCTATAGGGTTTTTTTCATTTTAGGTTTATGGCTTGGTGGGGAATTTCCCTTTAATTGGGATTGTAATATAAGGATGGGACCTGTCGACATTTACAAGAGAGATGGGAGGCTAATTCTTTCTAACTTGTTTGTTGTTCTTATTACTCAGCTGATTCCTTTAGGAGGCTCTGTAGAAGGGAAGCAGACAATCAAATGGATCAGAGACAAAGTAAGCCAGCGAAAGAAGGGGGACAAGAGATGACCAGGCACTGGACCCATCTGGAGTTAGCAACTGCTTGCAAGTCAGATTTAGTGTATTTGAAGCTTTACACCTGGTCATTCAGAGCACTTTGCATATTGCATTGTTTGACTTGATCCTCACAATCTGGGTGAGGTGGGTCTTAACAAGCCCACTCCTTAGATGAAGACACTGAGGACTAGGGTGGTCAGGCAATTGCCCAAGATCCCACAGCTCATAAGCAGCAGGGGGGCTGGCTGGAAAGTCACCTCTGATTTGCTACTCTTTTCAGCTACTTGGTTAGTCTTTCACTCATAGAGAGGTGAGAAAGGACTCTGCCCAGTGGGACGAGCATGCTAGGAGAAGAGGCTTGGCCTTTGTAGGCACGAATTTCCAGTTATTCCACCCTGTGTTCTATAAAACAGTTGAGCGTATCAGGGCTTCCTTGTCCAACATTTTCACAGCGAAACCAAGTAGGGTCACAATTGGAAAAGAAAACCACGCTCAGATGGTTCGTCCGAAGAGAATGTAATGGAGAGGCTGTATATAGATGTGCGGCAAGGGCAGATTTAAGGAACCCAGAAGCAAGCAACAGCAGCCATGACCCCTCACACCTAACTCTAGGGCAACAGGGCAACCCTCAACTCACTGAAAAACCAGAACATGTTTCCTTAATCTCACAGTAGCATTCCTCCCAAAGCAGGCTGTGTAGGTATCTTTTGGAATTTTTGGTCAGAGTTTTGGGTTTTTTGCCCACCAAGAAGACACAGAGGCTGTAAAGTAGCCACAAACATTGATTTGGGAGCTCAAGGATTGCTATACAGGAGACATAGGGCCTCCCCAAATCAAAAGTACGCTTGGATTTGCACCTGGGGAAAGCAAATTTGCCTAATAAAGGCAAAATCCACAAAGTTTACAAAATCTGTTCTAAAAGAATTTTGATTGGTGCCCACAGAGTTAAACGATCTAATACACCATTGGCTACTTAGCTAACACATGTTACATCATCTCTATGTCTGTCCAAAGTAGGAGACTGTGATCCAGGAAGTGGTCCCGTTGTATTTGACAAGTTGCGATTGACCAAAGTCCAAAATTCATAGCTTCTGAGAATTGAAACAGGAGACTTGCCTGGGCCCCCTTCTTCTTATCCTTCCAAGTCATTTTGAATGACTCGCTTAACAAAGCTTACTTCATTTTGGAAACTTCTTTCACATTTTAATTAAGAAAAAAATCAGAATAGTCAAAGAATACTGAAAATGACATAAGAAACCCAATAAAGCCAACATGTAAATTCATCAAATGCTAATGCATTAATGTGTTAGCTCCACATATGCATTTTCTTTAATTTTCAAAGAAATTAAAGTTATAATGTAACTAAAGCCCTACCTCCACGAATCTCATTCACAGCTTCCCTCTCACCCTGAGCAATCAGGATTCGGGAGTCGGTGATGTATCATTACCAAGCTTTTTATACTTTTACTACATACTGATGTATCTATAATATTTATTATTGCTTTGTGTATTTTAAGTTGCCTATAAATTGTATTTGCACGTACAGTTTGTGTATGGACAGTATGTATTTGTAAGCAGCTTGCTTTTTTATTTAACATATTTTTAAGTTAATTCATATCATTATAAATACATTGAGTTTATTTTATTATCTGAATGTCATTCCGCTGTATGACTACACTACAGTTTATCCCTCCTTTGTTGATGATATTTAAGTTGTTTTTAATTGTTCTCTGTTAAAGACAATGCCGCAGGGTAGCCTCTCATGCACAGAAGAGGCAGCAGGAGGGGGAAAAAAACAAACCCAGCAATGCTGCAATAAGCATTCATATATATATATATATATATATATATATATATATATATATATACACATAAGCACATAATGCAAGAAGTTCTCTAGGAGGAGAGTCACTGATTTAGAAAGTATTCCTATCCTTGATTATATTAGATTGTGCCAAATTGCCTTCCAAGGTGCCAATTTTTATACTGACTAGCACTGAATGATAGTTCACATTTCCCCACACTGTGGTTTTAATTTACACCTTCTGTTTCTAATTTATATTTCCTTTACTACAAATGAGATTGAACTTCTTTTCATGTGTTTACTGACCACTCGTGTTTCCGCATTTACAAATCTTCTATTCAAATATATTTTTTCCCCACTTTTTTTTTTTTCTTGGATGGTTTTGATCTTACTCTTTAAAAGACTGCTTATTATTCTGGTCACTGATCTTTATATGTGTTACAAATGCTTATCTTTTCATTGCCTTTATGACTTTTTTTTAAGTTGTTGCAGGAGATCTTAATTTTAATATGGTCAACGTTGTCAATCTTCTCCTTGATGGTTTAGTGTGTGTAGATGTGTGTGTCTTGTTTAGGAAAGTCCCCTTTACACTGCAGGTTCATAAAGGTAGTTTTCTGTGTTCTCCTCTGAAAGTCAATTTTGCTTTCCACCTAAGATTTTAGATATACCCGGAATTGATTTTTTTTCTGTGAATGGTGTGGGATATATGATATGTTAAATGATCATAGCATTATCTACTAATTATACTATGCTTGCTCCACTGATTCAAAATATCACTCTGAAAAAAAAATTATACCACACTGTAATATGCTTTGTCCATACTGGCAATAAGTCATTTCTAGCTGTACTCAGTAGTCATGGGTCTTTTTTGGCTATTCCTATGCCAGTACCTCACTGTCTCAACTGATATATTTTTCAATAGGCACTGATAAATATGTACATATCTTAATATTCTTAGATATTCTTGGCTTTTGCCCTGCCATACAAGTTTTAGCATTAGTCTATCAACTTTCATGAAAATGTCTGTTATACTTGATAGAGTTACCTGGAGATTTTATTTTCATTTGGACAGAATTTTTATCTTCACATAACTGAGTATTCCCACTCAAACATAGCAATATCACAACCAGGATACTGACATGGAAACAATCAAATAACAGAATTTTTCCCATTATTGCAAGGATCCTCATGCTCCCCCATCTTTCCTTCCCTGATCCTTCACTTCTGGCAACCGTTAATGTGTTCTCTATTTCTATAGTTAGTTATTTCAAAATTATTGTAGAAATGAAAGCATGCAGTATAAAACTTTCCAGGATTGGCTTTTTTCACTAAGTGTGATTCTTTGGAGATTAATCCAAATTATTACATATATCAATCATTTGATTCTTTGTATTCGGTGTAGTATTCCTTGATAGAGATGGATGGGCCAGTTTCTTTTATCATTCACCTGTTCAAGGACCTCTGGGTTGTTTCAAGTCTTAAGCATTTATGAATAGAGCTAATATAAATATTCACATAGAAATTTTTATGGGAATATAAATTTTCATTTCTCTGGAATAAATGTCCAAGGGTTCAATTGCTGGACATAAGGAAGTTGCATGTTTCGTTTTTAAAGAAACCGCCACACTGTTTTCCAGAGTTGCTATGCCATTTTACATTCCCACCAGCAACGTATGAGTGATCCAATTTCTCTGGATTCTCTCCAACAATTGGTGTTGTCACTATTTTCCGGCTTTGCCATTTTGATATTTCATTGTAGTGTTAATTTGTGTTTCCCTAATATCTAATGATAGCTAATATTTTTTTAAGTTTTAATTTGCCATCCATAAACTTTTTTTTAGTGAAATATGTTTTTGATATATTTTCCCCTTTTTCTGATTGGATTGGCTGGTCTTTTATAATTAATTAATTAATTAATTTGTTTTTGTTTATTTACTTATTCTGAGTCTTGAGAGTTCTTTCTATATTCTAGATACTAGTCCTTTAATGGATAGATGATCTGAGAGTATATTTTCTCAGTATATAGTTTGTGTTTTCATCTTCCTTACAAGGTCTTCTGCAGAACAAATGTTCTTTTTTTGTTGTTTTATTTCACATATGTCCAATGTCCCCAGCACTAATTGTATAAAGGCTATTTTCTATTCTGTTCCATTGAGCCACATGTGTTTCCTTCTACCACACTGTCTTGAATACTTCAACTTGAAATCAAGGAAGTGATTCCTTCTACTTTCTTCTCTATTCTCAAAATTGTTTTAGCTTGCATAGTTTTTTGTTTGTTTTTGGTTTTGGTTTTATTTTGCTTTTGCTTTACTTTCCATATAAATTTTCTTTTCTTTTCTTTTCCTTATAAATTTTAGAATATTTTTTTTCTATACCTACAAGACAATCTACTGGAACTTTGATAGGAATTGGGTTAAACCTGTATGTCAGTTGGGGGAGAATTGACATCTTTATTATACTGAATCTTCTAATCCATCAATATGTTTCTCCACCTTTTGGATCTTTGATTTCTTTCATCTGCATTTTGTAGTTTTCAGAATATCAGTGTTAGACATATTTTGTTATATCAACACCTGTGAAATTTTTTTTTTACTTTTCAAATTATATATTTATATACAGCTTTGCTGAGCTCATTATTAGTTTTAGGAATTTTTTTTTTCTTGGGATGTTTTATGTATATGACTATCCTATCTGCAAATACAGAAAGTTTTATTTATTCCTTTCTAGTATGTATGTCATATCTTTTTCTTTCTTCCTGTATTTTGTTGTGTTACTTGAACATAGGGAGAGGGAAAGAGAGAATCTCAAGGTCACCCCATGCTGAATGCAGACTCCCAACAAAGGACTCCATCCCCTGACCCTGAGATCATGACCTGAGCTGAAACCAAGAGTCAGACACTTAATCCATTGAGCCACCGAGGGGCACATTGGCATAACATTTTTTAAGTGCTAAAAAAGACTAACTGTCAGCCCAGAATTCTATATCCAGTAAAAATACCTTTCTCGAAGGAAGAGAAAATCAGACACTCTCAGATGAAGGAAAACTAAGAGAAGTTTTCACCAGGAGGCCTCCCTTAAGAGAATGAATAAAGAACTTTTCTAAATTATAAGGAAACAATAAATAAAGGAATCTTGAAATATCAAAAAGGAAAAAAAATAGTAACAGAAAGAGTAAAACAGGTAAATACAATACATGCCCTCCAAAATAAAAAATATTTGAGTTTTCTAAAGAATATTTAACAGTTCAAGCAAAAGTTGAACAGCCTGATATGGCTCTAAATATATGTAGAGGAAATGATTAAGACATTTATAATTAAGGAATTTGAAGAAACATGGAAAGAAATAGGGCTTCTATACTTTACTCCATCTGGTAAAATGTCAACACCAGTGAACTTTGATACTATTTATATATAATACAATACCTGGAATGATCACACACTTAAAAAAAAAAAAAAAGCTATACAAAGAGATAAACTTCCCAAAATTGTAGATAAATCAAAATAGCATGAGCATTTTAGAGAGTGTTCAGATAACACAACAAAATACAGGGGGAAAAAAAAAAGATATGACATACATACTAGAAAGGAAGAAATAAAACTTTCCGTATTTGCAGATAGCATAATCATATACATAAAACATCCCAAGAAATAAAAAAATCCTAAAATTTCATTCCATAGATAGATAGATAGATAGATAGAATCTTTAAAAAAAAAAAAGAAAGAAAAAATATTATGCTAATTCGTCTGACTTCCATGCCTTCTAATGATAAATCCACTGTCATTGAAATTGCTTTTCCCTCATAGGTAAGATTTTGCTTCTCTCTTGCTGCTGTCAATATATTTGTCCTTTGTCTTTGGTTTTTAAAAGTTTGACCACAATGTGTCTGGTTCAAATTTCTTTTCAGTTTATCTTGTTTGGGTTTCATTCAGCTTCTTGATTCCATTTTATGTCTTTTGCCAAATCTGGAAAGTATTCAACCATTATTTCTTCTATTACTTCTTCCAGCCGCTCTGCTTTTCTCTACCCAGGATTCACATGACACCAGGGTTAGAGCTTTTGTTAGAGTTCCACAAGGTCACCAAAGTTTTGTTCATTACTTTTTTCAATTGATTTCCTCTCTGTGGTTCAGACTGGATGGTTTCTATTCAGTCTTCAAGTTCACATATTCTTTTTCTTATCTTCCCTCCATTCTGCTGTTAAGCCTATGCTCTGAGTTTACTATTATTATTTTTTTTTTTATTTTTTATTTTTGGAGGGCTGAACAAGAAAAACAAATACCATGATTTTAATTATATTTTAAGATCACTCTGGATGCTACAAAATGAGAAGCCAGAAGTGGAAGAAAAAAATGGTAATCGTTCAGACCGTCAGAATACAGTGAAGATGGCATCAAGTGGTAGGGTTTTAAGATGTATTGTAAAGGACACCTGACAGGATTTTCAGATAGATTGGCTATGTAGTATAAGAAGAAAGGAAAAATTAAGGATAACTCCCAGGTATTTGACCTGAGTAACTGATGAGTTGTAATGCAATTTTTTATTTCAATATTGGGAGGAAATGAGTTGGGAATGAGAGCAGAACTTCAGAGTTTTCAATGACCATCTTGACTTGAAAGTGTCCCCTAGATGTCCAAGGCATATATCAAGGATGTCGCTAAATGTATACATCTGAAGCACAGAACAAAGTTGATTTTGGAAATTTTAAATATAAGAATCATCAGTATGCCCCATATTTCATCAAATTGAAGGCACAGTTGATTATAAGACATAGCCTTAAGCAAAACAAAACAAGACAAAATACCCTACAACTGGAATTTAAAAAAACAAAAAACTAGTTATCTTTTAAAAAGAAACCTACTGATTAAGCTATGATATAATAACTTAGTTATAGTCCTGTCTAATGTATGCATTGGCCACACCTGTAAATTGCTTGGATTATTTTTTTCAAAACATTTGATGACTCTTCCTGCCTCGACTTGCATTGTATTATTAAAAATGTGATAGGGACACCTGTGCCTATCAGTTAGGCACCTGACTCTTGGTTTTGGCTCAGGTCATGATCTCAGGATCATAAGATTGGCCCCGCATCAGGTTCTGTTCTCAGTAAAGAGTCTGTTCGAGACTCTTTCACCCCTCCCCTTTTCTCTTTCTCAAATAAATAAATATTTTAATGTGATAAACCTTTTGTAGATATCTCAGGAACAAAATACAAAAGATCTTCTCATGAGGGCGCCTGGTTTGAATGCCTGCCTTTGGCTCAGGTTGTGATCCCGGGGTTCTGGGATCAAGTCCCACAGCAGGCCCCCCGCAGGGAGCCTGCTTCTCCCTCTGCCTATGTCTCTGCCTTTCTCTCTCTCTCTCTCTCTCTGTGTCTCTCATTAATAAATAAATAAAATCTTTAAAAAAAAAGGAGCTTCTCTTGAAAGGATCTTACTCTCTAAAGATTCAGAAAGTGGTCAGTTGTTTTGAAGAAAAAAATGCAGTTTTGTCATTTCATATTCTTTCACATTGCTCTATTTTTATGCTTTTCTGTACAGATAATAATAGTTTTCTTTCAATGACAAATCAGAGTACTGATTTTTAGATTCATTTTATTATTTATTTATTTATTTATAGATCTTCTTTAAATCTTTAAAAGAAGAGAAAGAGAGAGAGAGAGAAAGAGAGAGAGGCATAGACACAGGCACAGGGAGAAGCAGGTTCCCTGCAGGGAGCCTGACCTGGGACTCAATCCTGGGTCTCCAGGATCACACCCTGGGCTGAAGGCAGCACTAAACCACTGAGCCACCTGGGCTGCCCCCTATTTTATTTTTTTAAAGATTTTTATTTCTTTTAGAGAGAGAGAGAGCATGAGAGGGGCCAGGGGAGCAGAGGGAGAGAGAGAAGCAGACGCCCTGCTGAGCAGGGAGCCTGATGTGGGGCTCAGTTCCATGGCCCTGAGATCATGACCTGAGCCGAAGGCAGACACTTAACTAACAGAGTCACCTACATGCCCCTCAGATTAATTTTAAGCAGCATTAAATCCAACATGTGTGGTACCATTGGTCCATGTATTTCTACTGAATTAAGGTAATATTGACAGCAACCAAGTTCTCACAGTGCAGACAGTGAAGGACTAAATCAGGACCGCCGTCTGGATGCTGACAACTATTCGAGGAGGCATCCCATTACAGAGATGTAAAAGGTGAAACCATTCAGTGTCTTAGATTTGAGGAAATGCGGCAAGTATTTTCACCATGGAGAAAATTGAGGTCGCATAGTAAAAATGTCAAAAGAGTAGAGGTGAAGTCTGAGGTCGGAGTCCTGGGATTCCCCAGCAGAGAAGACTAAAACGGAGCAGCCAGTGAGGTAGGAAGGAAACGAGTGGAGTGTGATTTCTAACACGTCAAGGAGGAGAGGAAAATGCACATGAGGACTGAGGCTTGACCCCTGGCATTGGAAACAGACTAACCTTTGGTGACCTCAACAAGTACCATTTCTTAGGCATGTTGGGGAGAATCACCTGATTGAAATGGGATTAAGAGAGAATGGGAAGTAAACAGTCAAGACAACTCCTCTAGGCTGGTGTGTTGGTTTTTACTGTTTGTTTGATTTTGTTTTGCTTTTATAAAGAGAAGCAGAAAAACAAGGGCAGTATTTAGAAAGGAAGAGGAGATTAAAAGATTTTTTTTTCTATTGAGAGATTTTATAGTATACTTATATGCTAATAACAGTGAGGAGAGAAAACTTGATCATGCAGAGAAATGAAGGAGCAATGTCCTTGCTTAGACATGAAGGGATAGGATCCGGATCATCCAAGCCTCTGGAGGATGCCAACCTTGTATAATTATTTACCTGCCTAAATCTCTGAGGCCCAGGGTTCCTTTATGGCTGGAATCATGTTCCATCTGCTTTTTCATACCCTATTCAGACAGAATTACAGTGTTCTGTATTCATTAGCACAGGCTTTGGAGGCAGACTAGATTTGGACTCCGAATCACACTTGCCAGCCATGTTCTTGAGAAATTACATCTGAAATTTTCTATGCCTCAGTTTCCTCATACATAGAATGGGGATAATAGTCTTTCCTACCTGTTGTGACAAAATGTGAATGCCTGTAAGGTGCTTAGCGTAGTATCTGACATGTAACAAGTGCACAGCAAATGTTAGCTGCTGCCATTTAGTAGAGAACCTACCACACTAAATTGCGTGCTGTGAGGGAAGGAATGATTGAATGAATAAATATTATTTTAAAACATCTTTATAGTTTAATTATTACCTAGTATAATTCTCTCTTGGTGCCAGCTCTGAACAGTGTTCTCCCTGCAGCTAAGGTTAGTTAACCCCCAATTGCAGACTCAGCTCATGCTGGTCTCCTGAAATCAATTTGAACCTTTGGGAAGAAGGATTTCAAGGGGTTTAGGCTGGATATTTAGGTCTAACCCTATGCATCATTTGTGCAAACTAAGGGGGCATCTGCCTATTTTTCTTGTGTTCAGGATTCCTTCTTTCCCAGAAATTCTTGCCTCTCTGTTTTCATGTCCGTTTCTCTTTCTCTTTCTTGACTCCGTATAATCTGGGCTTGCTTTTGCTGCGCTTCCAAGATTATAAACTCTGCTTAGCTCCATGCATGACTTTGGAATGGGCATTAAGCTCCCAGGGCTCCCCTCTAATTAATGTTCATAATTAGTGTAAATACGCTGCAGAGATTTGCAGCACAATATGCCACATGTGGACCTAATTGGGACCAAAGGACTAGTAGCCCCAATTCTGAAGCCTTTAGGATAAGGGAATTAGAGGCATCTAAAGGGTTCTAAGGGAGCTAATAAGGCACAGAGAATTAGGTAATTAATGGATCTAATGCTGTCCTGGAAAATGTTGTAAAAGGCTTCTCACTAGCCCTATTCCTCTGAAAGCAAATTTCTTGATGTGAGATGATTCTTCATTCTTTTCCAGTTTGTGGGGGTTTCCCTCTGGAGGGACATCTAGAGATAGCATAGCTTTGGTTTGCATTTCCTTATGCCTGTGGTCTTGGAAGATAATTACACCTTTAGCAGCAAGGTACCATGGAGTGGAGTATTGAAGCAATTACTTGGATAGTCCAAGGAAGAAGGAAGTCTTTATTATTTGGCTTAGATTATGCTGCATGGCTTTATTTTTGTGAATCAGTCTGTCAGGTAACCATGCAGAGAGTATAAGGTGCATTATAGGAATTCATTAAATATTTGCTGGATAATTGACTCTTTAAATTATCAATTAATATTAATAGTTTTTAATAAATCTGGTTTGCACCTAAATTTCATCTCTTGGCTTGGTGAGTTAATGAACAGAGATAGGAAGGCCAAGTTCCATTCTCCAAATGGACCTTAGCTTACCCAACTGTGGGAAAGAACTTGGCTTTTACTAGATGGTTTCTTATAAAACTTTGGTTTGTTTTTGTTTTCATTTTTTAATGAGTCATCAGACAATGTTGCATCTTTACTCTTCTCTTAATCTGAGTAGTTTAAACCTGATGCCACAATGGCCTTTGAATTTGGTGGGGGGCAATTGGGGCAGGATGGGGAATCAGTTGGGTCACTAGTTTGCCTCTCTGTGGATTCTGAATTAGTGAGTTGATTGCTGTTTTGATTTATCTCACTGCTTCATGAAGGACTGTTTCCAAACCCTTTCTGCTTCGGGGCAGGACATTGACTTCCACATTCTAGACCTTCTGTATTTCTTGATACTGGGGACTCTGAGTATATTTATTATCCCAAGTTCCTTAGTCTTTGATCAATAACTTACACAATGGGGAAGCTAGAGATTTCTAAGCCAAGAAGAAGACATAGGAAAGAAGGATGAAGGTGATGGACACGGAAGTGTCTGGATTTTGAGGATTTTTTTTAATTGTTTGTTGTTCATAGAAAAAAATGATGAAGATTCAGAAAGCAGAAGCCTGAGCTTATTTAATTTGTGAATTTGCATTGTTCTCTTAGCTATACTGGGCCTTGTTTTGTCCATCTGGAAAGAGAATGATTATATAATTCACAGGATATTAGTGAGAATCATGTGAAGTGTGTGTGAAAGATTTTAAAAGTTACTAAATCACTTACAAATATGAGGCCAGAAATATCTGTGATATGGGGAAATCTTGATTTTCACATTGTGGAAATATCCCACAGCCAGAAACTTAGAAAATTAATTCCATCAAAGAACTTGCCATGGCAACATCCATACCCTAACTTATAGAAGAGCCAAAAAAGAAAAAAAGGTAGTATCTGGTGTTAGAATGAATTCTGTATCAGGTGTCTTCCTAGGACCTTGTCCTGGATTGGCCTGAAGTGTAGCTAGCAACAAAGTCATACAACAAACCTTTTACAAAAGCAGCAAGCGATATTTCACAATAGGTGAAATGTTGTGAAATATTTCCTCTCCCATTTTCCCCCAGTTCCTCCTGCCAGAGCACTGCCTGGGTTAACAGAGCTCTAGGCCTGTGAAGGCCCCTCAAGCCTGTGCAAGTACCCAGTTTCTTCCTCACAGGGCAGAGCTATATATAGAGCTGGATTCAAGATGGCTCTTAGTCGAGGATCATTCCCTGTATATACGGCCTAAATCTCCAGCCCACCCAATATTTGCAAGGCTCTCTGCACTAATAGAAAGAGCTGATATGCTTGGAAAGAATTCACTGTAAGACATCAGCTCTGCTCCCTACTAGCTGTGATGCCTTGGGCAAAGCACGTAACCTTTCTGAATCCTAATTCCCTAAATTTCTCTAAAATTTCTCATTTTCTTTAATATTTTCTTTTTTATAATAAATTTATTTTTTATTGGTGTTTAATTTACCAACATACAGAATAACACCCAGTGCTCATCCCGTCAAGTGCCCCCCTCAGTGCCCGTCACCCATTCACCCCTACCCCCCACCTTCCTCCCCTTCCACCACCCCTAGTTCGTTTCCCAGAGTTAGGAGTCTTTGTGTTCTGTCTCCCTTTCTGATATTTCCCACACATTTCTTCTCCCTTCCCTTATATTTTCAATGTGGAAAATAAAACCTACCTCATGTGTTTGCTGTGAGATACTTAGATCATTGTGAGGGATTTAATACACGTTGGCTTCCTTCACAGTTCTCTCTCCTGTTTGTTGGCTGAGGAGAGCCAGGTGAGTCAGTCCTTGGCACAGCTTCCCAGTGTCTTCCCATTTCCTTCCCTTTCCCCTCTGGATGACAGTAGTAGACACACAAAGGGAATGCTCCCCAGTTATCCCACCACCTCAGCCCTTCTGATTTTCTTATCCCTATACATGGAGCAGAAGAACTACAGGACTTGTATGGCCTGAGATCAGTATCAGTACAAAGACGCTCTGTCCCAGGCCAAACAATCCTTGAAGAAAGAGAGAGAGATGAGAGAGAATGCACAAACAGGCCTATGTTGAGTTTATCTAGAAGGAATTTGAAACAAAGTGAAGCTGGGAAGGAAGCCTAATTTCAGGGAACCTAAGGGTGGTGGGAGAGGCAGACAGAAAAAAATTGAGCTCGGTATCCGTTGTAGTTGATCAAGAGTGTAGTGGGTAGACAACACACTGCCACTGGGTGCCAGGAACAAAGACGGGAGGGCGCTCAGTCTTATCCATTTCTGTCGGGGAGTGTGTTCCACTAGGGAAGCTGCGCTATTGTGCTTCCGTCCAATATGGTAGCCACCTGCCGCTGTGGCTCTGGAGCCCTTGAGATGTGGTTACTGTGGCAGAAGCACAATTCCTAATTTCCTTGTATTTACATTAATTGAAATGTAAATAGCTAGATGAAGCTAGTGGCTGCTGTATTGATAATCTGTTGCAATTAATATGAATGGTAATCTGTTGTCATTAGAGACATGGATTCCTGAGCTCTAGGAGAGGTAACAGAAGATGATTTTAGTCTACATGCTGTCTCGTCTGGCCCTCGTGGAGTCCCCAAAGCTCCTGCCCCTACCTGCCTGTATTGTGGAAGGCAGGGGAAGGGTGGAGACATATTTGATGTTTCCAAATCCAGCCAAATGGATAAAACACCAAACAGATCTCTATCTGTAAGTGCCTCTCAAGGGCACTGGCTGGATTTCATTCAGATGTAGTGTATCAGCCTCAGTCTTAAGGCTGGCCGCCTAGATTGTGTCTGCCTGGTGTCATTAGAGGAGAAGGCATGGGGAAAAGTCTTGCTGAAGCGGTGGTAAAAACAATCCATAAACCTGCTGCTGATCCATCACCGTCTGCATCCTTTGTAAGAGGATTCTTTGTACAGAGCCAATCCTTCAAAATCTTTTTTTTTATATGGTTTTTGAGGCCCATCAACAGCCATTTATCTCTGAACCTATCATTTCCAGAACCCAAGGCAAAAAAGAGTTCAGAATTAAAGTAAGATGGTGAAGACAACCAAGAGAATTAATTGAGTACGTACGTGGTGCTTGCAGTGTTGTTACTTATCATGTGGCCCATACTGCAATAAGGTTATATTCTACATTAAAGGACGAGACACCTACATTCAGGCAAATAAAATGAACACAGAGAGCATGCAAGGTGGCTTTTGCTAATGCCATCCAGTGGTGTCTTCTTCGGTTCTGTGTCTAGATTTTCTCCCTTTGGTTTCTGTCCTTGCAGGTTCTGACCATCTACCATAAACTAAGGCAGAGACTTAGGAGAGCTTCTCCACCCCTAGGTTGGGTCTATAATGAGTCTTATTCCCATAGATCCTACATCCAGGGCCCTCGGTATTGCTTGGAAACAGCCCTCGATGCTGGGGTTCCCCCAACTCCAGCTGCATTGGCTGCTTCTGTACAAACAAATTCCAGTACTCTTGTTTTCCATAAGAATCCCAAATTACTTGGCCAGCCATCACACATTCCCCCCTCCTCCCAATTCTTCTCCATCTTCCCCTGTGGTAGACTGAGCTTGTTGTTGTTGTTGTTGTTGTTGTTTTTCCTGCCAGCTGAAAGCTGAGAATTTTCTCCAAACCACAGCCACAGTGTTACCCACACGTTTGACTTCAGGTTTCCCCACCACCCTTGTGGCAGCAGCTAAAATAAAGCTGAATTTTATCGGTCCCCTCCCCGACTTGCCCCACATTACTGTTCCCCCAACCACATGCCATACTCTTGCATACAGTGGTACCCTTACCCCTGTAGGGCTTCCTCCACCTCCCCCAACTCTTATCACTCTCATCTTAACCTTCCCCGCAGCAAATGACTAACCCTAATGCTAAGTATGTCAGGGATTCTGGGAGCCCACTTCAAGTTGTGCTAAAGCTTGACATTTGGTGGTTTGATACACTCTGCAGTTGGCTACAGAAAGACCCAACGCCTTATCCCAGGGACTGCCCAAAGCTGAATACTTCAGCACTTAGTCTGTGACATTGAATCGGTAAAGGTCACCAGCAGAGACAAAATGAATCATCCCTTGTGCCTTTAAGACATACTTTCCAGCTCATTATGATAAGATGCCTGTTAAATTTTTTGTTCCCCTCCATAGAGATTAAGCCTCATGTGTGTTATCTGCACTAATGAACCACTTGCTCTTGTGTCTTTTTTTCTAGATGGTTTGTCACCAGGGCTGTCCTGTCCTGTAAAGCCCCAGTGACAGTGAGCTGTTGACAGAGTATTAGAAAGAGCTCAGATCTTTAAAGCCGGGGATGTGACAGAGAATTTTTTGCAGTTTCCCGATCTCCACAGTCTCTGTGCTCTAACACGATTCCATTAAATCATAAAGATTAGAGCTTGTCAAGCCCTTAGCATCTTTCCTCTGATTTGCAAAAACGAGTGGGGGATTTGTTATTAATTCTTGTTGTTGCAGCTACAGAGCGGGCACCATTAACTATAGCTAAGCCATTAACCTGATTGGTATTAATCAGAAGTGTCCCATGAGTCATATTGGTTGGAGAGGCCTGGATGTTTTTCAGTAAAGGGGCTTTGTGGAATCAAATGAGAATTGATTGATGATCCCAGAGTACATGTATCCAGCTAAAGAACCAGCCACATTCTGGGTATCTCACTTCAATGAAGGCACTGTCCTCTCTGCATGCAAAAAAGGCAAGTTGGTTTAACTGACCCATCACAAAGACAGACTGTGCTTTGAGTTACTCCTCTACAGTGGGGTAAGAAAGAGAGAGAGAGTGAGAGAGAGCCAGAGAGAAATTAACAGGCCCACAGGAACTAAATAAGTGATAACTTTGGCATTTGGGGCACTTTAAAGGGGTACTTTTGGAGAACTTTGGCCCAGAGATGCAGGAGGTAACTCGTCAAGTACTCACCATTGTAAGGTGACCTTCAATGACTCCCATAGACTGCATGACCGACATGTTTGAGCTAAGTGTCTAGTCTCCAGCCAAGGCACAGAAAGGAAGTCAAGGAATCCACTGGAGGATTTAGTCTATGACCTTAGTGTCATTGACTCCATGCTCTAATTACTTGAGCTAAGCAGACACAGATACTCTGAACAGCTGAATGAACTCAAAGTCAAAACAAAATAGAATACCTCACGGTTTCCAAATTGTATTATTTCCTAGGCAATCTTCTTGAACATTTTTGCTGAATGGTTATCTTGAAAAACTTCTGTTATATCTATGCCATCAAAAGAACTGGGGATCCCTGGGTGGCGCAGTGGTTTAGCGCCTGCCTTTGGCCCAGGGCGCGATCCTGGAGACCTGGGATCGAAGCCCACGTCGGGCTCCCGGTGCATGGAGCCTGCTTCTCCCTCTGCCTGTGTCTCTGCCTCTCTCTCTCTCTCTCTGTGACTATCATAAAAAAATTAAAAAAAAATCTTTAAAAAAAAAAAAAAGAACTTACATACTTGGGGGGTGCCTGGGTGGCTCAGTTGATTAAGCCTCTGCCTTCACCTCAGGTCATGATCTCAGGGTTCTGGGTTGGAGTCCCACATTGGACTCCCTGCTCAGTGGGGAATCTCCTTCCCCTTCCTTTTTCCCCTTCCCCCCACCACCAGTCGTGCTCCCTCCCTCTCAAATAAATAAATAAAATCTTTAAAAAAAAAAAAAAAAAAACTTCGGGATGCCTGGGTGGCTCAGCCATTGAGTGTCTGTCTTTGGCTCAGGGCATGATCCCAGGGTCCAGGATCGAGTTCTGAATCGGGCTCCCTGCAAGGAGCCTGCTTGTCCCTTTGCCTATGTCTCTGCCTCTCTTTCTCTGTCTCTCATGAATAAATAAATCTTAAAAAAAAAAAAAGAACTTTGATATTTGGGCAACTACCCAGATTATTAAGTAGCATTTACATTAAGTACCATGAGGGATAGTTTCATTTGGGAAGAAAAATGGAATTATATTAGGAAAGGGTTTCCTAGTAACTTAATCTTAATTCATTTGTTTTTCTCCACACTGCCCAAATCCATAAAAATCCAGAGTGGACCAAGGCAAAATGCAGTTATAAGGCCTCCTCTGGCTATGACTTCCTATAGTCAACTCTCCATCTATGAGCAGTGTAAGACAAACTTTAGTTTTTTTTTTTTTTTTTCTGGTTGGATACACCCTGTTTTAAAGAAAAGACTTGAAGAAACTTATGGAAATATATCACATAATATATGGAAATATATACACCAATAGTACAGTGTGAAAATGTAAATGCATGTGGAATTTCAGTAGAGTAACAAACAAGCATTGGAAAATAAAATCAAATCAGGAATGGAATTAGTATGCATAATAGAAACCAGGGGGTCCTGCAGAGATGCCAAAGGTATTTTTAAAATGTGGTTGTTCGATTGAATTAAGAATCACAATTTTCATAAAAGACAAATATTCATTCCTCAGAAATTGCACAGTGGTTCCTGATACAAAGACCTCAAATAAAAGGTATGCCAAGGTTCCTACTAAAGGGAGTGAGCAATAACGAGAGAACAGGTAAGGTCTTTACCCGTGACATCCCTAAGAGGATGTAATAATGACTGCTTTGTGGCTATTGCTTGTAATGTTGACGATACAGGTCATATAACACTGATTGTTCGTTCCACTTAGTGACACGTGACATGTACTACTTGGATTATAGATTGAGTTTTCTTGTGCTTGGGTCTTGACCTTTTATCTAAATTCTGTCTCTCCTTAGAGCAAAGGTTAAGTGATATCTCTTTACATTACCTGAAACATATAGCACAGACCACTGAACACAAGAGGTTTCTCAAAACTGTTAGATTAATCAAGCTATCGACCAATGAACAAAGATATGAGACCTCTATCATTTTGTCTGTTCAATATCTCCTTCTTTTTTTATTCAACACTTTCTAATTCAGTGCCAAAGTCTTTTATTCATATGGTTTCAATGGGCGAAGACAGCATATGTTCAAACACTGAGACCCCAAACCAATAAAATTCAATGATTTGGGGGAGGGTATTAATCTCAGCTGCATATACCAAAATCTTTACCTTTGGGAATTCAGAACTGAGACTAAGCTGGTTAGTTAGTCTGACATAACTCTTCAACAATGAGTCAGAATATCAGGCACTTTCTATACTACTGAGGAGATTTTATATTCGGAAGATATGGAAACTGGTCATTTATGTAGGAACTAAAAAGAAAAAAAAGACTTACAAATGTAGGGAAAAAAAGGAAGAAATGAGAAGCAGAGAGAGAGAAAAACTTGGCCTTTTATACTCAGTGTTTCTTTCCTCTGAATAAAGTCTCTTGGTTCCATTAGATGTGTGTATCCATATGATAAATACAATGTTTTTGTTTAAACTTATTTAATGGGTTTCTGTTATTCTCACCTAGAAGCAGTTAACTAATACAGCAAATCATAATAATATAATTTGCCAATGATATTCGTTTGCTCATTCAAATAAATATTTATTGAGCACACGTTATGTGCCAGGTAATATTCTAGGAGTTTGAGGTGCATCACGGAACAAAACAGACAGATTTCTGATATGTCCCATGTCATACTACCCACCCTACACTTTTCCCAAAGAAATGGGTGATGTTTAACGAGAAGATAGTATCCAGGTCTATTAGTATAGTTGTTTTCAAACACTAGAAAGCTAAACAAATGAAAAAGAGACTTGACCTAAAAGGATCAAGAAGGGAGAAGCTACCAAAACTTCTAGCGTTTGATAGAACATTCAAAGTCTAAAATAGTGCCTTTCAATCTTTGGAATACATAATAAAAACTTGTAGAGTACCGACCCATGTTACAACATGGAAGAATTTTGAAAACGTGATGCTAAGCATTAGGAGTCAGTCACAAAAAGTCCCATTTCATATGATTCCACTTACATGAAATGTCCAGAATAGCCAAATCTGTACAGATAGAAATCTACAGACAGATTAGTCAGAGTAGGAGGGGGTAAAGGATGAGAAGGTACAGCTAATGTGTTTCTTTTGGAGAGATAAAAATGCCCTGAAATGTCCACATGGATGGGTAACCCAATATTTATATATATTAAAACCCACTAAAGAGTATATGAATCACATCTCAATAAAGTTATTATTAAAACCTAAAAATGGCATGCACGAGCCACCTGGAGATTGACGATGAACTGTCACGTCCAGCAAACTAGCAGTTACTGGAGTTCCCTAAACCTAATAGGAGAATCCTTGGCACGGAGGTTGAAGAAAGAGAATATAATCTAGAATCTCACCTTCTAAAATCCCTTTAATCCTGAAGAAGTAGTTCACTAAAAAGATTGTGATTGTAAAAAAATATTTATGTTACAGTATCACAGACAACTAACATATATCATGTGTTTATCTCATGTATTCTTTGGGTTGTAGGAACTAGCATTTTCCTACCCTTGATGTTCCTTACAGGCTATTTATGACCTTCCTGATATGTATGGGATAAAAAATATAAATGATGCTTTTATATGGATCATGGTGAATTGGACTTCTGATATAAGATGTTAACTTCCGTGTCTCACATGTAGCTGATACCTCGGAAGGTATCATAGGAACATAGCACAATGACAGTCTTGTGGGCTAAGAAGCAAATCCTATATGACAGAGAGTTGCCAATGTGAAGATAATGGCACAGCCCCTGGTTAAAATTACAGACTCCAGAACCAGACTCCCTGCATATTAAACCCGGCTCTGCCACTTACTTGCGGCATGATCTTTTCAATTCGGTTGACCTTTTAGCTCCTCACTTGTCTCCTCTGCAAAATGGAATTAATAATTATAGTTACCTACAATTTAGTCTTATGATGATGATTCAATGACATAATTTGTAAAGCACCAAAGCAGATGCCTAACACAAAGTACACACCATATGAGGGTTTGTTAGTAAATCCCTGGAGTCCAATTTGGATAATTTTTCCATAATGATGTCTATTTGGGAAGGCAATGCTCTCACAAATGGGGTGACCCTTCTACATTGTTCCCCTTTCTTGGATGATTTCTATTTCGTTAATCATGTAGACTAACTCTTAATTAGGCTAGTCTCTATTTAAAACTTAACAGAGTAGTGGAATTCAAAAACTGATCGTGACACATAGCAATATAATCATTGGTGCACTGATTTCCATATAAAATATATTTAGCACTGTATTCTATCTCTTAAAGAGCCATTAAGGAATATGAAGGATTTGTCTTTTCTCTGATGTAACTTCAAAAATTTTTCTCACCATAAAAATATGGCTTAAGATTTATGTGTACTAAACTCTAATTCATTTAATCTTCAAATAGGCACTATAATCTCCATTTTACAGATGAGAAAGCCTAGTCTCAGGGGATTGAAGTGACTCCTGCGAGGCCACATAGCTAGCAAAAGAGGGTAGAGACAGGATTTAAATCCAGGGCAGTAGGACTGTAATATGAATGCTCTTTGCATTCTTCTACATTCCTACTGCACCTACAGTGACCTATCATCAGACATTGCTGCCTTTTAATTGTTTTTTGTTTTTATTTATATTTTCATTCTGTACAAATTCTGGGTTGTGAGTTCCCTAAAATGTAAAATATTCCATCAATTTCCTTCAAGCTACAGAAAGAAAAAAACAAAATGAAACAAAAGCATGGTAGAGAGGCTGCAAAGTTCTGCCCTAATATTCACCACTTCCCTGTGACAGGCAGAGAGGAAAGATAAACAGTGATTCCCAGGGTTGTCTTCTGAAGCTTTTGCAAACCAACCTGCTAGAGTTCCCTGCCTCAAAGCTCACTTCTCTTGACCGCTTTTGGGAACCAGCTGGATCCTTGTCAAGCCTGAGTGATTGACCCGAGGTCATTCATTTGCCTCTCTTCAAGGATGTGAGGGCCCTCTTGCCTTATCCAGAGACATTAAAGAAGACTGCTTGACGTTGGACATCAAATTGATTTCATGCCAAGATCTCACTCAACCACGGGTGACAACCATTGACGTGTCAAAGCCTTACAAGAAAAATAAACATGTCTGATGCAAAGAGTCCTTTGTTTTTGATGCCAGGTTGAATTATGCACCTTCTCTCAGATCTGACACCGACTGTGCCTGTTTGCTGGGAGGCAGAGTGGAGGCATGTAGGGTCTCAAATTGGAATGTCAGGGAAGGGCAAAGGACAGCTGATTCAAAGGTGGCCGCAAATTTAGAGCTGGAGGAGAACCTTCTTTCTCTCTCTATCCTTCATCCTCTTTCCCCGATTCAACCCTATAGAACCCAACTCATCATTCTCTGGCTCCTGGTTCTGAATGCTTGAAGTCACTTACTTGTCAGTTCTCCCCAGAGAGCATGCTGCTATTTAGAAAGGGCTTAAACCACAGCAATATTCCTCTTTTCAGCCGTGTCTGCTCAAGGTGACATATGTCTTAGGACAAGCATTCCTAGCAGGCATCCCAGCTGTTTGGGCTTGGCTAAAAGTGGGGGCTGCCCACAATAGAGGTTTGGTGGCTATTTCTTCTCCTTCCTAGCCTGAGGGATGCATAATCACTTTTCTGATGTTTCCTAGCTTCCTGGCTTCCCTGAAATCTTTTCATCTAGCTGTGTTTACTCTTTTCTTTTTCTTTTTTTTTTTTTTTTGTATGTGTGTGTGTTCTGTCTGAAGAAGACTGAGAATTTGCATAATTAAGAATGACCTGTGCAATCTCTGCTAATGCCTCCACTAAAACCTCTGACTATCCCTGTTAACTAATTACATCTATCATTGTGTCAGACAGGTAAAAGACTCCTTCAGTCTGTTGAGACAACATTATTCACCTGGGATTATCAAAGGTTTCAATTCTGGCCATTAGCTGAAATTGCTTGGGTCATTCATTATGGCAAATTCTGCATCCTTTCCAGACAGAGCAAAGTAAATGCAGAATCAGGAATAGATTAAATAGCTAGCCATGCATCAGGAGCCTAATTCAGAAGCTCAACCCCTTCTTTTCCTTAGAGCTAAAGAATGAAAAACGAACAGAAAAACTTTGTTGTCCTCTCCTTAAAGCAGCAAATATGAGAGCTTTCACTTTAAAAAGTTGGAAAAGAACTATCGTTCCCCAAAGTTTCTCGACATTTTAAGTATATGACTTAACAAAGCAAAAGAAAAAAATCCTTAGGCTTGAAATTAAATCCCAAAATGGGCTGACACCCCAACCCTGGATTCTCAGGTTCTCAGCTTTCCCTCATTAACCATGCATGCATCACAGAGAGGGTCTTGAATCACTGTGGGGGCAGGGATGGGTAGGACATGGGTGGTCTGCCAGTTAAAATTACTCCTCCTGAACTGAAAATAGAACAAAGGGAGACAGATTAAAGGTTCAATCTGACATGAACAAGGAGAGGGAGACCACAGAAGTATTCATGGAAGACTTGAAATGGGGGCCCAGTCGTTGAGTTGAGTAGTTGTAGCAAAACCAGACAGTGTAGGTGCACCTGGGTGGCTCAGTCAGGTAAGCTTCTGCCTTTGGCTCAGGTCATGATTTCAAAGTCCTGGGATGGAGCCCCGTATCAGGTTCTGAGGTCAGTGGGAATCTGCCCCTCTCTCTCTCCCTCTCTCCTCATTTGTGTTCTCTCTCTCTCTCTCTTCTTTTCTCTTAAATAAATAAATAAATGTTATTGAAAAATCAGGCAGTGTATTCATTTCCTTCTGTGTGCACCTTTCATTTACTGAGCACATGGT
Source organism: Vulpes vulpes (assembly GCF_048418805.1). Lineage (NCBI taxonomy): Eukaryota > Metazoa > Chordata > Mammalia > Carnivora > Canidae > Vulpes > Vulpes vulpes. The sequence goes on along the minus strand of NC_132792.1, from coordinate 152,644,723 downwards.
TTCATCTGTCCTGTCCTCACATGAATTTCAGTATTTTTGTCACCAGTCAGTGAATATATTTTTATGTTGATTTGGAGTCCATTAATGTACAAAAACTCTTATGAGCTTGGTAAAAGGATGCCAATACACCAAAATAGAAGAAGTTTGTGCTTGTGTTGGAAAGACAAGTGATAGAACAATAAAGATAACTAGCAATTAAAGTCACCTAACAATACTGTTTATAAATTGTGTGAGAGTATGATTTCTTGAAAAAAAAACTTTACATCCAATCATAATGTCCAATTTCTATTTTTTAGACACATTTTCATGTAATGCACATGGGTACCACACTCATTAAATGTGTGCTTACCTTGCAGAAAGGATGAGCTGAGAGATCATAAACCAGATCATTAGAGAACTCAAAGCATTCATTAGTGGAAACATCTCTATAAGTGACTAAAATCTACTTTTTCTTCAGTTTTTGGAAATCTGAAATGAGGTCTATTTTTCTCCTGTTGTTCAAAGAAGTTTCTAGTCAAAAAGAAAAAAAGAAGATGGAAATTTGAGGTTAAGATGTTTCCTTACAGTCATTCATTAATAATTATTTGTTATGAATTCCCATTCATAATAGAAATCTGAATCCCAATTATGTCTCAGGTGGTGAACAACATCCTAGGGATTTATCAGCGAACAAAACAGACAACAATCCCTACTGTTGTGGAGCTTATTTTTTATTGTATTGAGACATATCAAAGTGTTAAACATAATAAATTAAAATATATATTAAACAAAATATATTAAATATATTATATATTAGAAGTTTCATTGAGATGATGATATTTGGTCTAAGACTCGAATGAATGTGAGGATGTGGACCACATGATTATCTGAAGAAAGAATATTTCTGGCAGAGGGAAAACTGGGAACAAAAGTCCTGAGGTACAAGTGTGTCTGGCCTATTCAAGAACTGGAAGTAGACCTATACAGTTAAAGAGAGAGGAGGACTCCTGGCTGGCTCAGTTAGTTAGGTGACTGGCTCTTGGTTTCAGCTCAGGTCATGATCTGAGAGTCCTGGGATTTAGCCCTCTGTGGGGTTTCACATTCTCTCCCTCTGCCTCAGCCCCTCACCCCACTCGCATTCTATCTCTCTCTCTCTCCCTCTTTCTCTCTGTCTCTCTCAAATATATATATATTTGAGGGGAAGGAGGGGAAAAATTGTAGTAAGATACAAAGTCAAGAGATAACTAGGAGGGTCAGACCATGTAAATCCTTTTAAGCCATTGTAAGAACTTTAGCTTTTACTCTGAGCAAAATGAGAAGATTGATAAGTTTTGAGCAAAGGAGCAGAATGCACTAATTTTCACTGTTAAAGATAGACTCTGGCTCTCTCCTGAGAGTAGCTTGCATGGCGGACACAGAGAGGTAATAAGAGGAGGAAGGAGATGACTGCCGAGGGTGTGCAGTATTGCAGGTGAGGTATGACTCTGGTTTGAATCAAGGCTGTTGAACAGAAGGGGAAAAAATAGCTGGATCACAAATACTTTCTGAAGATGGTGTCAGCAAGATTTGCTTACAGATTGAATGAAGAATAAGAGAGGGGCATCTGGGTGGCTCAGTTTATTAAGCATCTGACGCTTGATTTCAGCTCAGGTCATGATCTCAGAGTCATGAGGTCAAACACTGTGTGGAGTCCTATGTCAGGCTCCACAGTCAGTAGGGAAGCTTCTTCTTTCCCTTTTCTTACACTCTGTCCCTCCCCTTGCTCTCACTCTTTCTCTCTCTAAAACAAATAAATAAATACATCTTAAAAAAAAGAAAAAGATTCCCTCTCTCTTCCACCCCCCCCCCTAAAAAAAAGAGAAAAAGAGAGAAACCAATGATGACTCTCAAAGTTTTGTCTTGAGAAGCATGAAATATGGAGAGGTCATTACCTAAGGTAGGAAAAACCCTGGGTAGAGCTGATTTTGGGGGGTAAATCAGAAGGTTGAGAGAGATCTATCAGTATGCAGATGTTATTTAAAGCTGCCACAATGAACGTGATCACCAAAGGAAGTGAGGGTCCATGGAGAAGAGAAGAATCCAAAGATTGAGGCTTTGGGCATTACAACTTTAGCAGGTGATGGAGAAGAAAAGAAATCTGGAAAGGAGACTAAGAAATCCAGGAAGTGGAGTGTTACAAGAGCCAGTGAAGGTCGCATTTGATGCAGAAAGGAAGGAGCAGCTGTGTAAAAGCTGGGCAGGTAAGATAAGGCCCGAGACTTTGCCAGGAGGTTAGAAGCTGTAGGCAACTGGTGCATGACAAGAGCAGTTCCAGGGAGGTGGTGGGGTCAAAATCTTGTATAATATAGAGTTGATGCAGTAGAGAATGGACATTGTGGAATTAGAGATAGAAATAACAGAAACTATTTTTTTTTAAGATTTATTTATTTAAAAGAGAGAGCCCAGGGAGCCAGGGGCAGGAGAGCAAGAGAGAAAGAATCTCAAGCCAACTCAGTCTCTGCTGAACACAGGGGCTTGACCTGGGGCTAGATCCCAGGACCCCGAGATCATGACCTGAGTTGAAACCAAGAGTAAACCATTTAACCGACTGCACCACCCAGGCACCCCCAGCAACCTGTTATTATAAAATAAGAGATGGATAAGGAAATCCCACAAAACCAAATGCATGGCTTAATGAGTTGTTCTAAGGTAAACACCCTTTTCACCACAACCCACAGCAGGAAATAGAACTTTGCCCCCTCCCCCCGGGCCGGAAGCTTTTCCATGTGTCCCAACCCTATTTCAATCCTAATCCAACACCCATCACCCTGATTTTTGTAGTAATCACTTCCTTATGTTTCTTTATGGCTTTATCAATCTGTGAGCTAACAAAGATATCTATCTGCCCCTGGTTCCTAGCACAGAGTTCCTCAAGCCCTTGTACATTCCTGATGGTAAGAGCATCAAGAGCATCTTTGTTCTAATGAGGCAAATATGGCAGTGTTCCTGGATGTCTTCTGGATGGAGGATTGGTTCCCAAAGAGACCAAGCCATGATTAGGAGCTTGGGATTTTCAGTACCCATCCCCTTCTTCTTCAGAGAGGGAAGAGAGGCACTGGCAATGGAGTTAATAATTGGTTATGCCTACGTGAGGAAGCCTCCATAAATGCCCCAATAGATGGATAGTTAGTCATGTATACCTTATAACCCTTATTTAAAAAAAAAATTCTTTCAGCCTAAATTCTCTCTAGGTTTCTCACATATTGGTCTTCGTTGCATACCACCTCTCATCTGTCCTCTGCTTGCACGTTAGAGCTCACTCCTGGTAGGAAGCCCTTGTGTTTATCGTGCTGTCTTTGCTACTGCCCGTGGAGGCTTTGTACTGTGACACACTAGCTACATTGGAACGACATTTCCCAGAATCCCTTCCCCATATGGTTGCTGCTTAGTGTTAGTCATAGAGAATCATGAAGTGTAGGTGGAAACGGGGGAGTAAGTGTTTCTACTCTCTGAAGGTCAATGCCAGACAGACTCTGCGGCAGCTCTTGCATGTTGTCCCTGACCAGCTGGCTCGCCTTCCTGATGTCGGGCAGCTCCTGGACCTGCAGCTTCTCCAGAAAGCAGCGAGATCTCCCTCTTCCATTTCTTCAAGTCTTGAGGCAACTGTGTACACATCTCCGTGGTGAAAGGCACAGGCGTCTCCTCTTGGTCAGCCATGGCTTCCAGGCTGGAGGGAGGGAGAGACAGAGAATGACTCCAAGGTTGTCCTTGTGGGTGACAGTTTTCCCTGCTTATCACATTCTGCTTTCTATCCTGACTCCTAGCCCAACTGATCCACAGCATCTTTAGGCCCAACAGCAGACTCAGGGCAGCAGACCCCTCTGCCAACTACTTTGATCACATAAATTCTGATCTCTCCAAGAGCCCCCTTCTTCTGCATCACTCAGCAGTTCTGCTCTTCTGATGAAACTTTGACTGATACACTGGCCGTTGCCTCATCTTTTAATTCTGCTCTCTTCGCAGTGCACCAGCTCTGCTGGCCTCCAATATGGTTATTCCAGTCCAAATGCTGAGGGCTCCTTATTGCAGCCAGCAAAATGTGAGAGACAGCTGGTCTCCCCCGTACTCTAAGTCTGTGACAGCAAGAAGCCAGGGCCTTTGTCCCTACGGATGTTTCTTTCCTCGGGTGAATCAAACTTGCAATCCCTAATATCAGAACAATGTGGTTGCCATGCTGGAGCCCGAGATGAAATGCTTTTTATAAGAGCTAATCAGATTGTACATTAATGAGAGAAATATGAAGCTAATCAACACCACAGAAGGTCTCTAGGCTCAGGCCTATTAAACTTCATAAAAAATTAATGACTGAAAGAGCAGACTCTTTTGTAAGGGGTCTCTTGTGGTTGGATAAGGGCCTGAAGTCCCATTCACCTCTCATTACATTGAATTAGCCTCACTTTCCAACCCAAAATATAATCCATCAAGTGGCATTTTCCACTGGGTGTTAGACGGCTAGTGTTTGAAAACACTTGTAAAATATTTATTACTTTTTCTCCTTCCCTTTCTTCCTTTCATCCCCCTCCTCCTTCCCCTCCCAGCCAACCCCCTCTCACCTCGCTCACTATGGCTTTTCCCATTTTAATTAAAGAGATTTGTACTCCTAAAGCCTTCTGGGAAATGTCTTCAATGATTGTGGTTTGTAGATGCTTCTGGAGTGCTTGCCAGGAAACCCCTAGCCCTTTGCTCAAAGCATGTTCAGCATCTGCTTGCAGAAGCCAAGAAGTGTGAGGAGAGGATTTAGACCAACTAGGTTGAAAAATAATCCTCACACTCCCCTTCTTGAACTCAGGTGTACTTTGGGTGTGTGTGTGAACGGCGGCTATAATTATTGAACACATTCAGCATAGAAGACATTTATCTATGAAGCTGGTGGCCTTAACTCCAATTAAATCCAAATGTTCACCTCCCGCTCCTGCTACCTTTGACCCAAACTATAATTCACCTTAGTCTGGTTGTTGCTAAAGGTTAGAGAATCAACTCCATTATTCACCCGGCAGGACACAACAGGCAGTGCTTGGCTCTGGGAGTGAGCAAGCAGGTAATTTTACATAGTGGGATGAGAAAGGGTCTTCTATGTGGGCTCTAACCACAAAACTGACCATTAAAGTCATTCCTTTAAATACTGAAATCTTTTCCACCTGGAAGGCGCTCCTATAAAAATGGCACTGTCATTGAGAGGCATCTGACCTTCGGCGGTTATTAGGTAATACCATGTGGCCCTGTTCCTGACACTCTAACCAAGGTCAGAGCCCTAGGGAAAGGGTCAGAGTGAGAACCCTGGGGAAAAGTGTTTGCCAGGGACAGTGGAATGAGTAGAAGGGAAATTAAGTGGAAAATGGAAGCAAGTCAAAGAAAAACTTCTTTCCCATTTTGGCTGGAAAGCCAACTGCGTTCCATAGATTCCAAAAGCCCACCTCCATTGATCCACTTCTCTCCTAACTCACCAACCTCCAGGCCATGTCAATGCACCAGGACTGCACAGCATCCCCTATAAAGCTTTTTCATCTCGTTTCTTCTGAAGATCCTAAACTTGAACACAGCCCTGGGGATTTTTGTAATACAAGTTATTTTTTTTTAATTTTTTTTTTTTGTAATACAAGTTATTAACAGGTCCCTGCAGCATCTGCCAAAAGAGGTGTGAAAAGGGCGGCGGGGGGGTGGGGGTGGTCAGGCTATATTGTGTCAGGCTATGGGTTTCCTTGGATGTGGTGTCGGCTCATATTTCTGTTTCTCTGCTGACATGTGCAGGGGGTCAGAAGCAAGGGTAGTTCAGCACGTGGGCTCATGCCATGATTCAGGAAATACTGGCTTACACGCAAGTCCAGAATATGTCTCCAAGGGAATCTGGATATCAAGTGAGTACATCTATATGTGGACTAGACAGGCTGCTATGACAGTCCCCAACACTAACTTAACTGTTTTATTTGTTATGTAAATTGTTTCATAATCAAAACTTATTCATGAAATATAAAAATGCCCAATGGTCAGCCTTCTAGGGACCAAAATCGGCCAGAATATAGTTGTTAACCTGCCTGTAACAGCAGGTACACAGAAACGTGTCACCAAGACCATACACTGTACTTACTGGGAGAGAGTTGGGTCACCTTCAGAGGACTGATGTAAAGATCATGGTACAAGCTTCTACAATCGGATTTCCTCCAACAATATTTAATTCCTTTTAAGCTACAGCCTACAACAGATGGAAAGTTGTTAGGTATGGAAAGTGGGAAGCTCCTAGAAGCCAAAATGTTATGAAATGACATCTGAGAAGAGCAAGGGAGGCTCCGCAAGAATCACCAAGCTTTCGAGTTAGTTAAAGAAGATAACCCATGCCTGTCCCCTGGTTCAAGAGCATAAGGGTTCAATAATAGTGAATTTCTCAAAATCTAAGTCACTTAGCCCCTATCTTGTATCAACTGCAGAGTTAAATCTGTAAACACAGAACTTCAGGCGATTCCTAAAATCCTATCCCAGCATATGCCCTACCAACAATATTTTTTAAGGTATCATTTGTAAAGCATACACAAAATGCCCATCACTGGGATGAGTCTTTGGCACACATTATTTCACTTAACCCTCATAATAACTATGGAAGCTACACAAGGGATTAGGTGACTTATCCAAGGTCATGTTTTTAAAAGCAGTAGAATTATGAGACAAGCCCAGTCTTTTTACTTCTCAAAATTGGGCAGTTAGTCTTAAAAACATCTTGAGGTTTACAGGCCAGTCTGATGCCAAATCCACATTGAAAAATAAAGGTTTTTTTCTCTTTCTCACTCTCTTTAAAGTAGCAAAAGACATATTTTTTAGTATGTTATGCAGGACGGTGTATATCACTGTGGTAGTTATTAAAATGCCCCAATGAACCACACCCCTGATATTCAGGTCTTTGTATAGTCCCCTCCCTGACTCAATCACAGATGGCCCTTTGACTCAGTGTAATCAATAGGATGCAGAGCCACACAACCACTTTCATAGAACAGGATTGGACTCTAATTCAGGAACTCACAACATGTGTCCAGCTGTGACTTGGGAACTACAAAATGTTGCCTGCCTCTCCCTCCATTTTGATAGGGGGGGGGGGGGGGGATCTATTGCAGTTATCCGATCATTGTCACACCATTGAATGTAGGGTAGGGATGGAGGTCAAATATTTCTCTTTAGTTTTTTTGGATCATCAGCTTGAGAGGAATCTTCCTCAAGGAGCTTCAGCCTCATCAACACCTGGACCTGATACAGAGAGTGAGATTCTGGACCTCAAGCCTGAGCCGGATGCTATAGCATGACTAGTCTTTGGAACTATTGGAAAAAGGAATGAGTATATTTTCAAGGGCACTCAGGGGGCTTTCTGGGGGTTGCAGTGTAGCTTCTTAGCCTAACGTCTTGCATAGCTCCAAAAGTTAGGAAAGTCTTGAAGAGGAACCTGGCCAAGTATCTTAGGTCCCTCAAATCTCCAATGTAGCCACCCCCACCTCTACACACACCTCAATATATGCTGGTTTTCCTGCCCCGCCCCCATCAGTGCCCTTATGCCTATAACTAACATCAGTTACTCACCATCCAGAGATTGAATACATACCCCCAAGGAAAAGGCAGATATTGATCTACTCCCTTTTCTATAGTTTTCGCCTCCTGAAACTTAGCCACTCTGGTGTGAATGGATCTAGTATCTCCATAATGCCATTACTCAGATGATTTTTATCTTTTGCCTGGCTGGGGTTCTGTGTTCATTTTGTTTTTGTTTTCTCAGCTGTAGCATCGGTCTACTGCAAACTACTGTATCCTACTCAAAGCAGCAATTTTCTTCACCATCTGATCCAAAGTTGCTGACGCCATCACAATTTTCTCTGAACTATTGTCTTTATAGAATTTACAACTGGCTTAGATGACTTGCCTGATGTTTTTTTTTTTTTTCTAGTTTCCTCATTTTAAGCTTTGTTCTCTCTGTAATGTAGATCTCTCTATATTTTTTTTACAAAATAATCTTGTCCTTTGTTGTTGTTGTTAACTACCGAATATTCAGATAGAATGAGAATCTAGCACATATTAGGTTCTTAGCAAATAGCTATTGAATGAAAAAATGTTGAAAGAAAGAGACACAGAGACTCTCAAATCAAGAGCTCTGCTTTTTTTTTTTTTTTATTAGTTTGGATTCTCCCTATTTCTAAAATAAAGCTCTGTACCCAAAGAGGTATAAGATACATTTCAAATCATTTGTGCTGAAAGAATTATAAACAAGGTTTAGTTGTATCAAACAAGAGCAAATTCTTCATCATTGAATACCTACCTTATTTAATAATTCCCCTCAGAGTCAGATAGCCTGGTTCCATATCTTCTTTTTCAGATCTCCCTTATGTTGTTATTTTTGTCATCTGTGATCTCATTACCACTAAGGAAAAACATGATCAAAAGGCAACCTTATCTGTGCCCAGCTCTGACTAGTTCTAGCTCACTTTTATTTTTATCCCCAAAAAAATGGAAATCAGATTTTTGTTTTGTATTGGTTTTACTTATTTATTTAAAAAAAAAGGTTGTACAAATTTAGTGTACAATATTATTATAATCAAATTAATTAACATATCATCTCCTTACATAATATTTTTCTGTGTGTGTGATAAGAGTACCTGAAATCTACTCTTAGCAAATTTCCAGTTTTCAGTACTGTTTTATTACGTATTATCATCACACTGTACTTTAGATCTCTAGGCTTTTTCATCCTACATAACTGCAGGAAATTTAATGAGTTGGGAACTCTTCTATCCACCTAACTTCTCATTTCTGTGTTACCTGTGCTCACAGAATTTTCTTCTAGTCCCTTTTTGGCTTCATCCATCATAAGTAATACCCTCAACTGATCATCAATAATATTATAAAGAGAAACCCGAATCACCAGTATGATGGATGAAACAATCTCTGCAAACTGAAGTCAATATTAGTCAGCCTTCTGTCATTTTTCTGGTGACCAAAGAAGCTGCAAGGGCGGGAGAATGGTTTGCAAGACTTATAGAAACTCAATGGCCACGACTTTCTGCATTTAACGATCAATAATTGACTTGCAATGAATTCTGATCTTAAATTCATTTGGCATTCAAGTTCAAGAATTATCATTTACTATTTTGAAAATAAGAGAGTTTGTGGCAGACTGCTGGCCCCACGTTTTCTGGCTGTAACAGTAAGACAATAAAACAACTCAAGACTTGATATTGCAGTGTTTCTGCTGAGAAGCATTTAATCTTTGCATCATCTACTCTGACTTCTCCAAGAACAATCTCTTGAGGAAATTCCATAGGCTTAAGTCTGGCTCGCTTAATATCCCAGTGAGCCGGGAGGCTTGGAATGATTGCAGTATTTCACTTGTAACTCTTCTTTAAAAAATTAATTTCATTAGTCACTGAACAGTGGAGGCCAATAAACACTCTTTGCCTCCGACTAGATCCATATCATTGAATTAAGGAACAGGTTTCTTTTTTTGTGTGAATCTCTGTAATCAACAATAGGAGCCATCCCCAGGGTCTAATACATAAAGACAAGGAACACGAAATAGTTGAGGAGATATCAGTTGGAGATGTGAACTGACAGTCTCACTCTGAATCAGATTCTGCTCTTCATAAATGTCTTTTTCTCTTCTTTACAATTCAGGCCTTAGATTAGAAGCCCTTGGGAAACAATTCCATTGCACTGCCAAGAAGCTTACATCAACAGAGGTGCCAGGATGTGTTTTGGCATTAGGAATATGGGTGACATAGCTTCCTGTGGTTAGGTCATTTCTGAAAGGAAAAATATTGGGCTTTGCTGACCAAATGTCAGGATTTTTTCAGAACCATTATATATTTCACTGGTATATGATTCACATTTCAGGAAAGTCAGAATCTTACCAATGAGATTGAAAGGGCCTGTTGACTATTGGCCACATTTCTCTTTACACAGTACCAATGTCTTGAGGAAAAGAAATAATGATCCACCTTTAGGTATGGGTACCAGCGGCCTAAAATAGTAGCCTGCATCCAAAGGCAGAAATACTTACATTTAACTTCTGATGTTCTTATAGTTCTGATGTACTATAATCTTAAGGATTATAGTAGAAGATCATTGTGAATCCACAGTCTGCAAATGTGCCAGTATTGGGAGTTGATAGTGATAGTGAGTGGAAGATACCACATCTGGGTGATGGGCAGGAGAGTCAGCTGAGCTTGATCATTACCAATAGGGAATCTACCCTGCTCACTAGTCTGGAGCATAATATGTATTGGTGGCTGAGCAAAATTAGCAATTGCTATATGGAATGGAACTTGGAGGTTATTCGTGACCATTCAAACCTAGATTTAAAAATACAGAGTAGGTCTTTGGTTTAAATATGCTAAAGAAAACTAAAATGTTAACTGACATTATATATATAAAAAAGAAAGAGATTAAAATAAGCTTGGGAAATTCTATATTAGATAAATCCAAAGCCTTCTTTAAGACATTTTGTGCCTTTAAATTATTAAAATATCCTATAAACTTTCAATTCATACAGAAAATGAAAATAGTTACATGTATTATTAGTATCATATACACTATATATGTGTGTGTGTATACATATACACAGAGACTGTATGAGTGTGTGTGTGTGTGTGTGTGTGTGTATGTGTGTGTGTATACATTTCCAAGTAAATCTTAGTGAATTCTGAATGTGGAATTTGTTATAAATGGGTAGTGTAGCATTTCACAAAGTTTGGAATCCTAGAGAAGAATCACATGTTAGAGGGTGTAGAAAGCACTTTTGAAATGGTCCAATATTTTCTTTTTACATATAAAAAGTCCCTAAAATTAAATGATTTAGCCAAGGATTTTCAGCTACCTGGTAGCACAGCTGAGACTCAGGTTTTCCTATATCATATTGATTTTTAAATTATATTCAAAATTCAATTTGGTTTAGTATTTAGTAAGCAGCTAATATGTGCCTAAAAAGATATAGGGGAAGTCTGTGACATCTTCATTATGTTTACAATGTTTACGATCTCATTTTTAAGAGAGGCTGGCTTCCAGAAGCAAGAAGGCTCACAGATTTGCAGCACCTTGACTATATATCTTCAAAGTCAGAGTCGAAGAATCTGGCCCCAAAGCTCACACATTTCATTGTTCTGTTCTACGCTGAGGTGCAAGTGGTCAGGCTTCTGCCTTACGTATCTGTGTATCTGGGCTCACAGAACCTCAGTGAGCACCTTACTGAAGGTTGGTTAGTATTTAAATGAATAATGCAATGAATCTCTACTAGGCTTTGATCATGGGTAAGAGGCACCTAGAAGAGGATATGGGACAACTATTCCATGCTTGCCAACTTGATCACTTGGTGAGTTGGGAATTACTGGGGCACAAAAAGGAAAAGGAGTACAAAGATTAGCTCTGGATGAACTCCCCCAATTTGTGTTTTTCTCCAGGGTTTATAAGCCTTCTGCAACTCCTTCCCTTCCGCACCGCTGCAGGGCTTCTTGTGGAGAAGGAAAGAGGGTCAGTCGGTGCACTCAGTCTCCACCTTCTAAGACTTCCACATCCTTCCTTGGAGGAGATGGCCCCACGGTGAGCTGAGACGTCCTGAGTTGAGACTGAGGAAGGCATGGCGAGAAGAGGCGGAAACGAGTGATGATGAGCCCAGACAGGTTAAGGCAGCTTTCAGAAGACAATTAAGCTCCCTTGCCCTAATTCATTATTTGCTCTAGCTTTTTGCAGAGCCTGTGTCTGGGGCAGAGGGTGCCATGATTTTTTTTTTTAAGAAATGAAAGGGATGAGATGCTACAGAGAACTGAAGCACATTGCCTTATCTAGAAATTACCTAATACCAAATAGAATGCTTAGGTTTATATGGGCAACACACACACACACACACACACACACACACACACTCATATGCTCAGACAAACAATTCAGCTGAGCCATGAAAAGAACACTGACCCTGAATCTGGAGGAAATCAGGTATCAAGCATAAAAGAAGTTAAATGTTCCTTGCACCTCCTTTCTGTTGGATTTGTGTTTGGCTTCCATGGGAAGCTACAACTGGGTGGTAGAAGGAAATGATTTCTCTTCCTACCTGATTCAGTTCAGCTGAATTGCTGAAAAAGTTCAGACTCAGTATGACATAAAAGAAATGTCTGAGCAAGCAGCATCTACAGGATTCCTTTCCAGTAAAATTGGACAGTTAGAGAATTCTATACAACAGTGATTAATATGCATAGAAATCATGTGTTACGTAATGTGTGTGTGTGTGTGTATGTGTGAGAGAGAGAGAGAGGGAGAGAGAAAGAGAGAGAGGAATCATAGTTGCCAAATGGTTTCTAACCTCTCCTAAAAAATGACTGAATAGAAATCCATTGAATGGCTCAGGAGGGAGCCTGTCTCACTATTTGGGGAGCTCATTTCCTCTCAAAATCTGTGAAACCATCCTAACAAAGGCATTCCTGTGGGCATTCCTTTGCCCCTTTTCTTCTTCCTCAGGTGACAGGGATATATCTAATGGCAACTTTGTGCTTCGTTGCCCATTACTGACAGCCCGTGAGCTTGTCACCGCCCAGAGTGACAACTGATTGGTCCTTCCATTCACCCTAGTATGAACAACCAGATTAAATTTATATACTCCTTCACCCTGTGGAGGGGTGTCCTGACATCTAGGGGAAATTGAGGGTAAGGAGGTCACTGCTGCTTTATTTGAGGCCCAAAGTCTTTTCTCGATGCTGTTTGACATTATCCCAGATACATTTTTAAATCCGTTACAGGAGTGAAGAGTTGTAATTGGTTTAAGGTACCCAGAGATTTCTGGGCAGGCAGGATCTGAGTCATTGCCCTCGTAAATTATCAACAGCTGAAGTAAAGAGACTAGAAAATGAAGCTCCCTGCACTGGCCGGTGGAACCAACTTGTGCTGTTGAGAGGGATTCAGGCTCCCCAGTGTAGGGACCCCGCTCGCCCCACCTTGAGTGAGATAATCCTTGCCTTTCCCACATGCTAAATCTGCCAACACCCAAAGGAGCCCATCTCCTCTTCTTTCAATCTGCTTCTGTGCACCCCCCCACCCTGGTCCACCCAGCCCTGCTGAAGAGAATAATCTGCAAAATCACTCTTCCATTCCTTCCTTTACAGTAAAAATAGTTTCTCCTCTGTGGTTTGAAGAGTCTGGAGCCCAAGCTATGCTAAGTTCAGCAGGTTTCAAGTACATGCTGCATGTAAAACATTTCGTTTCTCCCCAGCCTGGATGCCCTGAAGCTTGAAAAGCCTGTTTTCTATTTTTAGCATTGTCAGCCACCATAAGTCAGCCACCCTCTTTTCTCAGAGCTTTCCTCATACTTTTTGTTTTTGTTTTTGTTTTTTTTGAAAAATAAGAAAGTTCCTGGCCTGCTTCTTTCATACCAGGCAACAAGAAACCTAGAATCTTCCAAAGGATTTTTCTTCCTTATTCTAGACACTGAAATCTCCCAAACCTCTTTGCTAAAGACTGCATTCCATTGGCAATCTGTCCTCCAAATCTTGCCTTTGCCTTAAAATACTAATTCCTTTAAGTTCTTAACTATTTTTCTCCTAGGTTCCTCTTCTTCCTCTCTCTCTTTCTTCCTCTCCCTCCTCACCTTACATGCACACACACACACACACACACACACACACACACACACACACATCTCCCTATCCTTTCCTTTACTCTGCTGTGAATGAGAAACATACTATAAACATGACAGCAATGAAATGAACTTGCTGTCAAGAGAGTGGGCTTGGGCTATCTTGAACCCAGGATGTATATGAGCTGTTGAGTCACTAAAATACACTAAATGAATTACTTTGGGTTTTCTTTCTTCCATGAGAAAGTATTAATTCCTTAACAGCATGGGCGCAGCTCTTGGTTTTTTAGCAAAGAGACGGGAGCAGGCAAAAAGAATTAGCCTCTAAGGGTTAGACTCTCAAGACTTCTGTTGTCTGTCTCTTCTTCCTTTGCTCTCATTGCTCCCCACATATCCCTTAACCCATGACAAATTAGCTTAAAAGTACCTATAGTCACTACTAACATACACATGAGAATTCTTGCCTGGAATAAAAGAGAGTAGAGTCCATGACAAGTCTGCTCCCAGGCCACATAAGTGGATTATTTGAAAGGAGACCTTTGTCACCCTATCACCATGCATGACCTTAGGCCTAAGCCAACCCTGTTTACAACCCTGTTCTAAAACTACCTTCCATATCATATCTCATACTCCTGATTTCTGACATCCTATTTGTCATGCTCAGAACCAACAAATTTCTAGATACTACCTTGGCTCCTGACCTTGATTATAATTGGCATTCTTCTCTAGATACCTGACCTACATAGCCATTCATAGATAACCACCAGAATGGTTTAGTCTGGTCTTCATGGAAGTCATCACCATAGCACTCATCCTGTATACATTAATGGAAACCAGACAGCGTTCACATAATCTGAGTGTCATTAAGCACATTCCGATTTTTACAAATATGGGGAACTCTTATATCTAGTCTAGTTTGGTTTTATAAATGATTGCTGGCTCACTCGTAATGATGCATGTCCCAAATCAGGTATCTTGTTCAATTTAGTTCCATGGTTTGGATATTTTTGCTGCCTCCTACCAAAGCTGTCCTTCAGAGAGCTGTAGAGAAGGCCTGGAGATTTCCTCAAGGACACTGCTATGAAAGATGATACAAATGAGAGACAGAAAAAAAAAAAAAAAGCAAAATTCCCCATGAGGAGCCAATGCTTTTTAGCTGATGGCTTCATAGTCATATTTCCATTTAATTCTGAACTTCCGTAAAGATGCCATAAGTGATTTGGACTTGCCTTCAAGAGAACAGACACGTGGTATCTTGAACCCATGTAGTAAATGTGCCGTAAAATCAATAAAACACATTAAATGAATTGCTTCTACTCCCCCCCCCCCCCCCACGCACACACACACTGAGAAAGTCTTAATTCCTTTTGCAGCACAGAACATAGTCCCAGCTGTTGGTATTAAAGGAGGGAACATAGGGAGAAAAGAAAATGGAATTGGTTATTAAAAGACAAAGAGAAACTGGGTCTCTATTCGGTGAGTTCTATAAGTGGAGGCATTTCCCCCTCTTTGAGCAGAATAAGATGCTTTCAAGGTGCGTACACTGTGAACTTCATGCTTATGGAATGTGTATCAGAAGTAATGATTAAAATGGCTTCTGCATTTAAGTATCTTCTCTCTTACAAATGCTCACTGTGAGCTGCACAGTTGCACAGGTCAGGAATTAGAGCATCCCAAGGTTGGGGAGGGGGGTGTTGGGAGGACAGTTCCTCCAATGGAAAAGCACTTTACTAGATAATTATTGGAGAATAATGAGATCTCACAGGGGTCATGCCAAAGGCACCCAGGCAGATGAAGACTCAAGGGGATGGGCAGAAATGAGTTGCTGCCAAACTACTGAGAGAGAACTGGCTTTGCCAGTGAAAGGGACACCTTGCAAATGTTGATTAGCCAAAAACTAATGTTAAACATCATAATTTTAATATTAAAAACTATCCTGGGACGCCTGGGTGGCTCAGTCGGCTAAGTGTCTATCTTTGTCTCAGGTCATGATCTTAGATCCTGGGATGGAGCTCTGCGTCTGACTCCCTGATTAGTGGGGAGCCTGCTTCCCCCTCTGCACCCCTCCTCCCAGCCTATCCCCACCAGCACTCATACACTTTGTCTCTCAAATAAGTAAGTAAAATCTTTTTTTTTTAAAAAAAGCTAACCTGTGCTAAACACTATATTAATTAACATGCATTATTTGATTAGTCTTGTCAAGCTGGTACTTTTATTCACTAGCCCCTTTTTATAGATAAGAAAATAGAGACATAGAAAGTAAATTGCCTTCTGCCCCATGGCTGATTCAGTAATAAATAAAAATTCAAGCCAAGGCAAGTGTCCTCCAGAGTCCGTGTTCTTAAACACTGCATGATACTGGAATATCTTCTTAAATGCAATCTTTGTTAGCAAATGGTTACAAAGTGGTCTGGTAAATTCCATGAATATTGAATGCTATAGACAGCTATTCTGTTTAGTGAGATTTCTCAAATGAGCACACATCCTAAAGAGACAGAAACCAAGGGGAGTATAGGCAGCAGACACTAGACCCTAGAGGAGCATCAGAGGTGCTGGCCACAGCCCAGCTCCCTCCCACCCCAAGGGGAGAATTAGAAGAATTCTAAGATCCTTTAACTCCCTTTGGCATTCATAAAAAGATGCCAATTAGTCTGGTACTGATGTGTTGTTCTAAATGGAAGGTTCTAAAAATACCATTAATGCAGGCAGACATGGGGTAGGGAGCAGGGAAGGCGAGCTGATTGCTGGAATTCCATAATTAAGCGTCTGGCATTTGGAGTAGTTGTGACATGAAGTTTCCATCCAGCCTTCATTCTCTAGAGAGGTGTCAGTGCTTAGAATTCATAGAATGCAAGAGTTGAAGAACCAGAAAGATCATCTAGTTCACACCCCTCAATTAACAGGTGAAGAAATGAAGCCACCAGAAGTAGACATGAGAAGCCCAAGGCCGCAGAGCTAGTTAGTGGCAGAGCGGGGCAAGACCCCAGAATGTCTGATTTCTATTCAGTGCCCTTTCCCCTCCACCTCTATATTGGAATGGCATGTAATGGCACATAAGAGAACTCCCCAGAAGTGTAGTCACCAAATAGCAGTGCAGAGTTTCATTAAAGCAGTGGAAAGCAGAGAGGTCAAAGGAGTAAAAACAACATCCCAATCAATTATTTTAATGATGAAAAAAATCTCTAAACAACAGGCGTGGGGGTGGGAAACCCATCTGCTAAACTAAGATTAGGAAAACAGCCATTAATTGGATTGCCAGCTTTGGTATTTTATAGACATGGACACTCTGAACATTTTAAGACTATTGTTGGGGTTCAAGATTGTACCTGAACATCATGGATCCTGATCCTTTTGTGTATAGATGATGAACTTGAGTCCCAGAAAAGGAGCCAATATCCAAATAACTTGACTAGTCAATGGTAGAGCTGGACTGGGGAACTTGGACCTCAGGCTACCACTCAAGTATCCTCTTAACTACACCACAGTTTCCCTGCATGAGCTGGGAGTGCTGAGAGTAGGGAGAAGTTTTAGGAGGCCAATGTAAGCTCATCTAGCTCAGCCCCATCCCCATGTGTGTTCTTTAACAAATGACTTGAAGGATGCCTGGGTGGGTCAGTGGTTAAGCATCTGCCTTCAGCTCAGGGCGTGATCCCGGAGTCCTGGGATCGAGTCCCATATCGGGCTCCCTGCATGGAGCCTGCTTCCCGTGTCTCTGCCTCTCGCTGTGTCTCTCATGAATAAATAAATAAAATTTTTTTAAAAACCAAACAAATGACTTGAAATGATCCTTCCTCCAAGTAGTGTCTCAAGGGTAAAGTACAAGGTTAAAGTTCTAAACCTGAACTACCACGAAGGAAAGAACTTCCCAGTTGTGGCCTAAGAGCCAAGGCAAATAGACTTTACGTGAAATCTTCTTGACAGGACCATCCTTTCAGACAGTACCTGGAAATAGTCCTAAAAGAAATAGAGATACAGTCAATTTTCTTGAGAGCCAATGAATATGTTAGGCCTATGCACTTAAGAACCTTAACCAGTAGCTCTAAAGCAGCTCACAGTCCATTTAGCCATAGAGAGGCAGGCCTCTGAGGAAGGAGTAATGGACTCAGCTCAGGAGAGCCAAGGAAGGCATGACAGGGGTGTTTGGGCCATGGTTTGTTTAATAGACATAGGCAAAGGGACATTCCAGATAGGAGCAACATGTAGAAGCAATGAAAGTATCCTAAATGCACGTCATGTTCAAAATTATCTTCAATAAATCCACCCAGGAGGTAAAAGACACAAATCATCACCCCTTATTTGGACTGAGAAAAACAAAACACAACAAAACACAGTATTTCACCTGGGTCCATGAAACTAGCATCTGTGATTGGCACAGTAATCCAAACCCATAACTTGTTTGACTGGCAGATTGACCTTTCTCCAGAGGCCCTCCCCAATCGCTCTGCAACCCAAGTTACGTTAGCATCAGAGAAGGCTGTGGCTTACTTACTCTTATAAATCTCATCAAAGTCATGGGGGGAAATCCTAGTCCCAAAAAGCCAATTCTTCAATGTCAGAATCATGTTTCAGCATCAACCCGCTCTACTTCACAAGACCCTGCCCCCTCTATTCATGTCAAATGTGATGTGACTCTCCTGAGCTGCTGTTTAAAGAAAATAAACAAAAGTCTTGAGTCCAACATTATTTTACCAATCACCCATCCTCCGCAAACCAATCCTTATGCCCCTATCCCAGACATCTGGCAACACTCTGATCCCTCTGGAGCCCGTAGCCTGCTCTGAGGATGCTCAAAGTCAAGAATATGGGTTACTACTGGAGGATTTTATTTCTTTTTCGATATCACCTTTTGTTGAATCACCACTAGCAGAAAAGGGATTTGAACAAGGGAGTTATTTATTTATTTATTTATTTATTTATTTATTTATTTATTTTTAATTTATTCCCCAGGAAGAAATGTGAAAAGGGAGAGAAAGAAACTGAATGAAGAACACATCTCATCTCCACTTGCAGCTCACCATCACTGCATGGTGAATGAGCGTACTACAAGGGGCGTAACTCAGGAAAAGTTCGGTGAAGACATGAAGGAAAAGATCAATGCCCACCATCATGTTTTGACCTTCTTCCTCTCCCTCCTGCATCATACCCCCATTTTGCTCTTATGGCAGACTTACTCTGATTTGCAAAAGCAGATACTACATGTGGCTTCCTAGTGATTTCTTAGTATGCAATGACTCTTAGTGATTGTATTGAAGAGACAAAATCAAGGGCTGGAGTATGACTTCCAAACTGAGAGACTGGAAGAGGAAACAGGACTCAGGGAGTTAGTGTGTGTTCTAGACCCCAATTCTGGTCTCAATCTGAGCTTTCAGGCAAATTCTTTTCCCCTTATATTTACTGAGATCAGAATGGATTTCCATACTACTCCTTCTGGCCCTGGGGTGTATCTCAAGCTAAAGAAAGATCTAAGAGAAAGCTATAGAAATGCCAATTGTATCTTCATGGGGTTTTGTTGTTGTTTTTGTTGTTTTGCATTGAGTGGACAGCCCAGAGGAATACTGCGTAGCCCAGACCCTGACACATCTCATGCCAGTTTTGGAGAAGACAAGCAAAAATATGTGCAGGGTCAATTTCACGGGTTATGCTTTCTGATCCAGCGGATAAAATATTTGCTTGGACAATGAAGTGCTGCTGATGAGATACAATGATTTGTTCATGAAGAGACGTCTCTGGGAGGTGGGAACAGACCCAGACCAGGATTTCCTAGAACCATTTGGGTAAAAAGCCCCCATTGGGCATCTGCAAGATGATTGTGTTGTGCTTCTTAATATCAATGGGAAACAGAGAAAAAGCCCAAGTATTACATGCTCGATTGTGTGGTTGAGAAGAAATGAAAAGGTCTGTTCAGGGACTGGCTTTTAATAAACGACAAAGAGATGAAAATAGAGCCCTACCTTAAGCCCTGGAAAAATATCCCAAAGTCTACTGCTCTGTGGACTTTAATCCTAATGGCTCTGTTAACTGACTTGAGAGCTGTTCTTCCCCGGGGGATGAAGGGTCCAACCTATTCCCTTTTCCTTCTCTCATCATCTCAGGCTGTCCCCACAGCTGGCCTAGCAAGAGAAGTTCCTGGAAGAGAAGTGACTGATTTTCTTTCTCCCAATCAAGCTCTTCTGCTAATTATTCCTTAGCTCAAGTCAAGAAGTCTTTTTTACCAGCTTAATTTACTGGTGTGAGGACACCTTTGCTTATTTGTGTTTTAATGCAATCCTCTCCTTTATTTCTGCAAGAATTGTTAATATTTGCAGAAGAAAAGAATAAAAAATACACCCTTTGAAACCTCTGAGTTCTAACAGAAGCATGGCCTCTGAAAAACAGCTGCGTGGCTTCCTCAGTTCGGAAGTATATTCGAAAGGCAAGCAGGTCACACAGGCCTGACTGTTAAGAGCTCTGGGGCCCCTGCTTTTCTTGACTGACGTTCAAAAACTGATTTATGGCCCTAAACACCCAGCCCATTACCAGTCATGTCAACTCAAACACTCCATTTGTTTAGTAACTACATAAAACACTAGGGTGAGGATCTTTTAAAAGTAACTTTCATTGCTCATCTTTATAATATGTGCTACTTCATACTTAGAATATACAGATATGAATACCTACATTTTGATATATGAGAAGATCATAACATTACATTTATGTAAAAAAGAAAAAAAAATAGTTAAACCTCTACATTCAAGGTCTAGCCACTATTTTTATCTTGATATATTAACCTCCTAGATTGTCTTGTATATATTTATACATGTAGAGTTAGTTCTTTTTTTTTCTTTTTTTTTTTTTAAAGATTTTATTTATTTATTCATGAGAGACACAGAGAGAGAGAGAGGCAGAGACACAGGCAGAGGGAGAAGCAGGCTCCATGCAGGGAGTCCGATGTGGGACTCGATCCTGGGTCTCCAGGATCACACACTGGTCTGAAGGCGGCACTAATCTGCTGAGCCACCCGGGCTGCCCATAGAGTTAGTTCTTAAATTTAAAAGATATATTTATCTACAAGAGACATTGAATCCATCCCCATATATATAGGAAATACAATGTGGCTCTAACATGCTTCTGAATTTCCATTTACTTCTATCATTAGTAATAAAAACAATGCTTTATTTCACATACCATTTTAACATTGAACATTCATATATATTATCACATCTGGTTTTCATACTCCTTGTGAGGGACAGATTAGATATTAGGTATTATTCTGAAATATATATACTATAGAAAACAATAGTCAAGCAGCAAAATAGGGGGCTTAACAGGGGGTTTAAGTTTTGGGTAGAAAAGGCGAATATCACACTACAATGCAAAGTCAGGTGCTAGAGAGGTCAGCAGGCTGAGGAGACGTTAGACACCCAACAAAGGGCATTTGTCTCATTGAAAATTCACTGTCCCAAAATCCACAGGTCTTACCCTCTCAGTGTTAAATGCTGGATTAATCTGACTTGGAGAAACTAACTGATACAAAGTCCACTTAAAGTGATATCTAGAATCCCAATCATAATTTCTTAATTTATCACAACAGATAACATTTGGATGGGTTAGATGTTCACACTGGCAGATCAATCAATACAGCCATTCCCTATGAGCTAGATATATTAGAAGCCATAATTTTTTTTTTAAAGTTAGCTTGAAGAGCACTAACGATGATGACTATCGGTTATGTGATTCAAATTTAACCACATACCTGTCACCATCTCTCAGGACCCACTGGCCATCCCCCCGTCAAGTGCACAGAAGGCCATGCTCACCCTTGCTCCCTTCACCCTCCTTGTTCTGTTCTCTACAGTAGTTCTACTCCTACCTCCCTTCAACAAACAGGCTACAATGGAATATACACCATGTCCATTTACCATCACGTTTCTGCCTGCTTCCTAAAGATTACAGCCTGATCACATCGCTTTGGGCCGGGGTATCCTCAAAACTGTTAGTTCCACATTTATGCACAGTCTTCTGGTTCACTTTCACAAAGAGTTCATCTGATTCCTAAAGTGTGGATCTTGTTAGTGTAGACCACTATTTACACTCTAGCCCCCTTGCTTTTCTTGGAACAGGCATGCTCCCACTCAAGACCAATGCTGTTCCCTCAACCCCCAGGGACTCTTCCCCTACCTCCTTCAGATCTTTATTCAACGTCATCCTCCTCAGGTGCCCTTGGATACCCCGAAATATTGGAATACCTCCCCTCTCATAAGTGATATCTCCTTTCTTTTATTTTCCTCTTTAGCGCCTATCAACAATTTCTATGTCATGAATGTTATTATTTGATTTTGTTTGTAGCCAGTCAAAATCTACTACCATGTAAGCTCTGTGAAAGCAGGAATTTTTGTCTGATTTGTTCACTGCTATATTCTCATTCTCTAGAATAGTGCCTAGGACGTAATATGGAATGAGTATATACTTATGAAAGCAATGAATGAGTGGCCCTCAACCCTGGCTGACATTAACTATCATCTGGGGAACTTTAGAGATATTTTGACCCCCCCCCCCCCAGAGATATTAATTTAAGTGGCCTTAGGGATGCCTGAGTGGCTCAGCAGTTAAGCATCTGCCTTCGGTTCAGGGTGTGATCCCAGAGTTCCAGGATTGAGTCCCACATCAGGTTCCCTGCATGGAGCCTGCTTCTCCCTCTGGTTATGTCTCTATTTCTCTCTCTGTCTCTCTCTGTCTCTCATGAATAAATAAATCAAATCTTTAAAAAAAAAATAAGTGGTCTGAGATGGGGCTCAGGCATTGGTGTTTTTTAAAAACTTACTGGATGAATCTAATGTATAGCAGAGTTAAAGACCATTAATTTAAACTTTCAGAATACAAATTTACCTCCAATTTTTGCAGGAAGCATTTACTGTTACCTCCAATAACACTGAACCATAAACCTCTTATCTTTTGGCTCCTCTTCATGCCTAAACTACCAAAAAAAAAAAAAAAACAACACAGAACCAAATTTGGAGAAGACATATATTTCATTGCAAAAGTCACCCACTCATGTGAAATAGCAGACTGAAGAAAAACCATGGAAAAGATGGAAATTTTCTAGATATCTTTGGTCCTGTTAAGAATGACCAATACCTACATATGGGGAATTTCAAAAAGAAGTAAAATTCCCGAGGGCTAGAAACATTTCATATTCCTGAGGCTCTACCTGGAGATGTGCAGCTTCATAAAAAAATAATAAAATTGCATTGGTAGGCTGGGTAAATAAAATGAAATGTTATAACCTCTTATTTCTGAAATGTAGGCCTCTCACTGACCCTCCCACACCCAACCCCCCTTCCTGCACAGGGCTCTCCTTGCAGACCCAGTTGATACAGAACTCATTTAGCCATAATTGCTGTGTAGCCTGATGCTCGAGAAGGTGCTTGAATATACACCAAGAAATAATTCTGATCCTCACCAGTGCTCCTTTCTGGATGCAGGAAATCATCTCTTGGCCACCCATGCTGAGCAGAATCCATGAGCTAAAATTAGGGTTAAAGGAGCCAACATGTGGCACCATTCTTTTGTTCATCAGTTACTTGCTCTCAGAGATCTGACAATGTCATCAGAGCAATTTTGTTCTTGGCACATTGAAGAGGCAAAAGGAGGCATGGGGGACTCAACCAAGGTAGTAATTTTCTAGGTAATCATCCTAATGTCTTCATCCTGAATGCCATTGTCTCAGTAAGTTAATTAGGGAAGTTAATTTTCACAAATGGCACGAAAATGCCCATTTGCTGGCACTCCTGCCTTGTGCCAATGCCTGGCTCAAGGTAACCAAAAAAGATAAGTGGATGCTAGGTACCCATTACCAAAGCCCAGCTTGGACCAGGAAGAACCACATCTGCCAAGCTGGCAGATGTGACCAGGGTTTGGAGTTTTCTAGGTCGGAGGAGGGAAATGCTAGCTCTGCCCTGGCAACTGAGCAGTATGATGAACTTATTTCATCTATCTGCCTGGCCAGCAGCCTCTGAGACTCAGCCCACGAAAGACCAAGTGAAGCAGCTCCACGTGGCGGTGACCCAACAGAGAAGCTCTCCACGTTAGTAAGCTTAGTCTGGCCTCCTGGATTCTGTCTTGAGTGGGGATTTTCTCTCTTGAGTGCTCTGAGGCTGCAGTGAGAGGAGCCACGCACGACAGCAAATAGAATCCTTGGGAGCTCTAGCTTGTCATTCCTGCAATATGGTGACTCTGGAGTGGGGCCAGGCGGTGCCAAAGCTATCTTTTCTGTCCAGAAGAAAATATGTTTTCCTTATGTGGAAGTAAAGGAGAAAAAAAGAGAAGGAAAAGTCCCTTCACACCATTAGTGAGCTGGGGGTGCCACTCAGCTACCAGGAAGGAGGAAAAAGAGGCTGGTGACAAGGTGGCCCTTCTCACATGGTAAGAGTCCAATCGGCCATGGGAGATGGAAAGCTGGAGCTCACACCTAACTTGGAACACTTGGGGGTATTCTGTGTTGATCTTCTGGTGTATCCCACTCGAGAAGGGGGCACCACGTGGTCAGAAAAGAGCAGACTATCTGGATCCCTAATCTCTTGATCCCTATATCTCTAATCCCTTGATCCCTATATGACTTCACGTGAATTTCCATCTTGTTGAAGCCACTTTCTTTATTTTGGAAATGAAAGTGCTAACACCTGCCTCGGAGCACCGGTGGACAGATCACATCCCAAATGGTTTACGCCCAGCCCCTTGCACATAAGAAATATCAATAAATAACAACTCCCTTTATGACATCTCAGCTGAAATACAGTTTCCCCCTCCTAAAGAGCAGGTTGTAGGTTTTCATCCTAATGAACTACTCGAACGAGGATCTCCAGCCTATCCCTAGTTTCAGATAGACTTTACCGTATGAAGGAACATTTCACTTCTACCACATTCAAAGTGTGATTGTCTTGACTTTGAGACAAAAAAGGGGGGGGTGGTAAATCGATTAGTCATTAGAACTGAATGATGGAGACCTGGCGAGATAGATTTTCCTTAGATTGCCAAAGAATTTATGAAAGAATGATCCATTTCGCCTTTGTATAGGAAAAGAAAATGTGCACACTAGAGCACATGACTGGCAACTGTCTGAAAACATGTTGGAGGACAGGAGGGGAAGAGTTTGGCAGAGTTAATTAGAAACCAGATGTATCTTGTCGGGCCCTGCCTTCCCAGACACTCGGGTGTTCTGTGAAGTGTTCGAAATAGCAGATCCCCACTGCTCCAGTACCCACACTTCCTACTGGAACAAAGTTTTCCCTTCCTCCTCCATCATTTGGGGACTCAACTCCACCAACTTCAAAAAGACAAAAAAATGTATTTAGAACAGATACCTGGACGTGTGTACTCTTATATCCTCTGAGAAGATAAACTTTGAAAGTGGGACAAAGGCAGGAAGCAGAAGTATACCTATGCATGCCAAACGTTCTCGAAAGAATTCCAGGAAAGCTTGGGAAAAGATGGTTTTCTTTGCATTACTTCAACTCTCTGAACCATATATCCCTAAATATTTTCTCCCTGGAGAATTGGGGAAATGGGAAATGATGTGTGAGTGCTTTAATGTGGAATGTTGTAAAAGTCTTCAGAAGTTCTGGACCCCCAAATCATGAGATGTCACACCAGGGAAGTTTTCTTTTGAATTAAGCATTGCTCTGTCACTGGATCCTCTTTTAAAATGCCAACATTCCAGGATGCTGGGTGGCTCAACAGTTGAGTGTCTGCCTTCAGCTCAGGGCGTGATCCCAGGGTCCTGGGATTGAATCCTGTATCGGGCTCCCCACAGGGAGCCTTCTTCTCCCTCTGCCTACGTCTCTGGCTCTCTTTCTGTGTCTCTCATGAAAAAATAAATAAGATATTTCTTTAAAAAGCCAACATTCCTGGAAAAATGCAATTAAAATCTTCAGAGAGAGGATCTATTCCATGTCTTCTCTGTTCTAAGAACTTTATACATGTTATTTATTTCACCTTAATGACAGAAGATAATGATGGAAAATAACATTTTCTCCATTTAGTACAGTGGGTGTTTAGGTGAAGAAAGATTTGCTAACTTGACCAAGATGGTCAACCCCATAGTGATGAAGGCCACATTCAAACTTAGGTCTATTAAAAAATATACTTTTTCTAATTATTTAGCTGAATTTTCCAATAGGTTATAGACTAGCTTGTACTTATGCATGCTCAGAGCTAAGAAGAACCTATTAGCATTAGGAAAAACTTAAAAATCTGGTTGAATGCTAAATGAATATATACACCCGCACATTATATGAAGTTAAGTGCTTATCCACTGAGTACAAAATGAACAGATCCAACAATGTTAGACCATACTTGCTGAGATTTCTGTGTTCTTCTCTTCTTAGATTAGTAAAATAAGAAAGTAAAATGTTTCCCGAGTAGGGATACACTCAAAGATTTAGGTCTGAGAATGTTCACCCCAGTGCTGTTTCTAAGAGTAAAGGTCGAAAGCTATCCAGGAGGCTGTCAACAGAGCAGTGACTGAATAATGTGATGTATTTTTATACTGGAATATACCCATCTGATACCCACAAACATTAGTGGTACTGAAACAAAAAGATGTTTAAAGTATTTTTTAAAGCTTGCATTTATTTATTTGTTATTTATTTATTTATTTATTTAGAGTACAAGTGAGGGGAGGGGAAAAGGGAGAGGGAGAGAGAGAATCTCAAGTAGACTCTGTGCTGAGCATGGAGCCCAATGCAGGGTTCCATCTCATGACCCTGATATCATCACCTGAGCTGAAATCAAGAATCGGACACTTGATTGAGCCACCCAGGTGCCCATGTTTAAAGTATTTTTAAGAAGAGTAAGTGATCCCATATTTGATTTCAGTTGTTCTATTGATATATTCTCATATTTTGCTTCAGTTAGGATCCTGCCTGACAACTTACCAGCTTTGTGTTTGAAAGTTGAACTCTTCAGACCTCAGTTCATCATCTATAAGATAGAGATGCTAATGGTACCTACATCGTAACGTTATCATGCAGAGTAAATGAATAAAAACGCTTTGAACGTTTGCTGGCATGTGATAATCAGTATGCACCAGTTGTTGATATTGTTAATATTAGTAGAGATAAGAGACACATTACTATTATAGCAAGGCATCAGTGATTATCTCTGGAAGGTGGGTTTTTGGGGGCCTTAGTTTCTTTTCTTGAAAAAACTTATAAGTGACTTTTCAATTTTCTATGATATGTTGTTTTGTGTGAGGAAAAAGTAAATTCTAATAATTTTAAAATAAATTTGGTGGGCAGCCTGGGTGGCGGAGCAGTTTAGCACTGCTTTCAGCCCAGGGTATGATCCTGGAGACCTGGGATTGAGTCCCACGTCAGGCTCCCTGCATGGAGCCTGCTTCTCTCTCTGCCTGTGTCTCTGCCTCTCTCTCTCTCTCTCTGTGTCTCTCATGAATAAATAAAATCTTTAAAAAAATAAAATAAGATAAAATAAAATAAATAAATAAATAAATAAATAAATAAATAAATAAAATAAAATAAAATAAAATAAAATAAAATAAAATAAAATAAAATAAATTCAGTAATGAAAAATAAGATAATGCAACTCTGGTCAACCGTCTTCCATGAAATGGGAAGAATAATTCCATTTTTTTTCTACTTTAAATAATCCTCCCCTTAGTGTGTCAGCAGTGTGCATTATTCAACCAGGGGGTCTATAGATATGTTCTTAATGGTACAAGGGTTTTCTTATAGGATATTTTAATTTAGATTTCTAATTTCAAAAGTAATCCTAAGGAATTATACCTGGATGACCACATCAAGCCAAATACTGCCAGGTGACTTCAGCGCACTGTGTCTTTGTCTCAGGTAGCAAGAAAATAATAGCTTTAATAATGATGATGCCAGTTTGCTAAATAAGGCCCTAGTGAGCTGACACCGCGCTATAGGAATGAAGGCTTTCCTTTTCTGTGTCAGGAATGGAAGAGAGTGTAGGAAATGAATCATGCCAAGCTCAAAAATTTAAAAGAACTTAAGTCATAACCTTTCCATATCTGTGATGGGATTTGGTTTGACAAGCACCATCTATCACAATAAACTTACACTGTTAATTTGAACTTTACGGTGTTTATACTGTTATTTATATTTAATTTTATAAATTCGTTGAGTTTTATAGTGATTTAAGAATCTTAGGCTTTTATTAGGAATTTATACTTAGTTTTATGTGTATATGCTTAAGTGGCATAATAAAAATAAACACTGGCTGTTTATGAGAATTTTTTTCTCTACAAGGGGTACATACATTCAAGATTGATAAATAACATACTGCGTAAGTTCTGACTAGACTAGAATTTTAATTTAATTTAATTCAGATATTTTAAAAACATTTTTATATTCCTCACAGTGGGCTAGCATGCTGGGTAATACAGAAGACATTTACTATATAATCTTGGTATATGATGGGTTTACAATTTTGAAGATGCTACCCAGGAAAATATTAAGTGACAATGTAAGACAGCACATGACTGCATGCTTGGAATTGTTCAGAAGGTAGCTTGTTTGGGGGTTAGCTCAGAGGAAAACCCCCAGAGGGCCCACTCAGGGAGGGAGAGCTGCCAAGAGGAGCTGGGACTTGAACTTCTAGTCTTGAAGGAGAGGCAGAGAGGGACTCCAGCCAGAAGGGTCTCATGGTGGGAGATGAAGAAGTGGAAACCCATCTTTTCTGGGTTTGTGAAGGGCTGGAATGGGGCCTGTGCCAGGCCTGGGGGCAGGAGATAGACAGCCATGCTAAGTTTTTTTTTATCAGGAAGGTGTTATAACAAAAATGATATTTTGAAAGATTCTGAGAAAAGCTTTGAAGCTCTCACCACATGCCACACACTATGCTAAGCATAAACAAGTTCTCTCAACACAAGATGGAACTCTCCCCACGAAAGAGACCCCAGCCATGATAACAATCCACATCTGAGGACCTGGACCATGTTTGATTGCTTGTCATGCTTTGATTGGACAAAACAAACAAACAAAAAGACAAGGAAAGACACAATAACCAAAGTCATAGCTGCCAGGAGAATAAGTTCTGGGTTCGGTCCGTGTCATGACAACAGTGCCTGGTGCCCTGTACTGCCTCCGGACAGAAGGATTACAGAACGGCAACGGGCACAGGAATGTGAGCCTCAGGGGTTGTGTACGCCTCTCAGTAAGGACAAAGCTAAAACAAATATAGGCAGGGCATGGAGTGTGTGTGTGTGTGTGTGTGTGTGTGTGTGTGTGTATGAGAGAGAGAGAGAGAGAGAGAGAGTTAGTGTGTGTGAATGTGTACGTGAGAGAGTGTGTGTGTATGTGAATGCATGAGATTCTGTCTGAATATGTGAGTGCGTGTTTGGGGGACTCAGCAGGCACAAATGTTTGTCCACCTTGTCTCTAGAGGTCAGCTGGGGTCTTGGATGATTCACTCTTTATCTTCACAGGCTTCCCCAGCCACATGCTGTGGTGCAAAGTCACGCAGTCTGAAGAGCCTGGTTTAAATGCCAACCCTGCCACTTTCTAGCTTCTTTCTACCTCAGTTTCCTAGGCTCTAAAATGTAGACCATGGGGTGCCTGGGTGGCTCAGCCGTTTGGTGCCTGCCTTTGACCCAGAGCATGATCCTGGAGTCCCGGGATCGAGTCCCACATCGAGCTCCCTGCATGGAGCTTGTTTCTCCCTCTGCCTGTGTCTCTGCCTCTCTCTGTGTCTCTCATGAATAAATAAACAAAATCTTTTTTAAATAAATAAATAAATAAATAAATAAATAAATAAATAAATAAATCGTAGACCATAATATTTCACAGAACTAGTAAAAGGAGGAAGCAAGGGGTACCTAGTGAACGCATGGTGTACGCATCCACTCGCCTTCCACTGATGGCTTCCTTTCTAGCAGTTCTGAAGGGTCTGCATGGGGGGATGAGGCAGGCACTAATCCGGGGCTGGTGGTGGACTTGCTGGAGCCAAGAGGAGGGCACCACTCCACCATTCATGCTCCACCTTCCTGAGAGCAGTGCACTGGGCTTATATGAGAGCCCTGGGAGTAACCACTAGGTTGCAAACAGCCACCAGCTGCCACTCACAGAGTCACAGCTCAGAAGTGAAGGCCACAGAGAGAGCTCAGACTCAATTGGAAAATGGGATTGAATGGGACGGGATGGGAACAGGGATAGGACCTTGCTTGGGGCAGCCACACAGAGAAGCCCCTCTGCGCTCCTACACCTGGATATGGCTGTTCGGTCCCTCAGTTCCCTTCCTCGAAAGCTACAGGACTCAGAAAAGCACAAACAAGACAACCTGAGGTCGGGAGCCATGTAGCAGGGCCATGTTGTTCAGACACTTGTCCACAGAGGAGATGAGAAAAGCAAGAGTGCACCAAATTGCCCAGAGAAATGAACTCATACGCATTGTGCTCAACCCAAACATCAATCTCTCTGCAACTGAGTAGAGAACTTCCCTGATGGGAAATCTGTTTCTTTTCCATCCGTCTATGCCTTCTCTCCTACAAGCAGCAGCTCAGAGCAGACGTGTATTCCTTCGTCGCGCTCACAGCCTCTCCTCCCCCTGACTTTGCCTGTCTACAAAAGGTCATTGATTTTATATTCTGTAGTCCTTCATTTGGACCTTGAATTAGCCTGATAAAAGACTAATTTTCTAGAACCAAAGATAGAGCTCAGAGCAGTTTCTTCTATTTAGAGATAAATGGACTTTTACACACATACACTTGGACTCACAGAATGTAATTAAAACATAAGAGAGCTTTAATGCCCACTTCGGTACTTCTGGAAACCCACTGGAGAAGAAACAGGTAAAACTTCCAACTATGAGAGTGAGTTAAGACTCTCATTGCTTTAGGGGGACAGGCTTTTTTTTAAAAAACGCCCCTTGTAATTCACTATCCTTTCTAAGTGCAAGTCGAGGAGTTGAATCATCCCAAGGGAGACCAGGAATTTAGAGTTTAGAGTTGGTCAGGGGAGGATGTCCTCAGCAAAAGTAACCCACCAATCTTTTAACGACGATAACTGAGAGTGAATCACGCATTAAATTTCAAGCATAACTTTAGCACCTGAATCCAAACTATTGAATTATGAGAAAGGTGTGTCAGCCAGCTTTGGAACAGGCCTGTGGGCTTCAACTATAGAGGGGGCACAGGTGACCAGATAAAAAATTAACCTCTTTATCAAGTGGGCTTACCTTAGAGAAGCCTCAGCCCCCAAAGGAGATCATTACATACAATCTTTAATTCAGCCAAAATTAATTGGCTATCTCCTGGTGCCTGAGCAGCACTGAGCTATGTGTTACTACTTAACGGTAACTCAGTTTAGCAATTAGTGTAAAGTTAGCTTGAATCACTCATCCAGCCAAGTTAAACCAATCTTCCTAAACCCCTTTCAATGCAGTATTCTTATCTAGCGCTGGATTCATAAAACCAGCTCTTTGCTGCACAGTACACACCCTTCTAGTCTTCTTATCTGGAAGAAAAATGAATAAATTGTGGTCCCCGAGTTCTTTGAGTACATCATCCTATTTCCATAAGGGTCTTCTGGAAGAATAGGCATAAACATCTCCAATATGTATGTACACACACACACACACGCGCGCGCGCGTGCGCACACACACGCATACACACACATACACAAATAAATTATATGTAGGTCTGAGAGGCCTCATCCACTTCCTCAATACCCACGTGTTACATGTGCTTCTTGCCCCCAAACTGTCTGATCTAGAAGCAGAGGACATGCCTCTTTACCTCCATCGAATGGGCTGGGGAGACAGTAAGTGACAGACCAACAAGAAATAGAGGGAATCTCAGCTCTACCCATCTTCCTTCTCAATAGAGTGGAAGGTGAGTGGAGAGAGCATGTGCTCTCACAGGAGTGCTGGGAGAGCCAAAGCTCCATTGGCTGTCTCCCTGCTTCTGTGGCACTTTGTTCTGCTGGCCCCCAGAGTCAGCATGATCTAAACCCCTTAGCTTGGCTGTCTGCTGCTTACATGTCTCTGGGAAGTACCTCTGGGGTGCAGGGGAGAAATGAGCATAGAGGGAGGTAAAAAGCTGTTTGGAAATGTGACTGAATATATTAAGCCAGATCTTTCTGCATGGAAGCAATCTGAGAAGGACAGTGATGAGGGCATGATTGGGGGCGATTGGGGGTAGGTGTTTAGGCAACAAAACCACATTGGCCATGCGCTCTGGAAGATCTAAACTCTAATTTAGCTAGAAGACTTAATGATTTTAATGATTTGTTGTGATCTCAAAACAACAGTTAAGAGATAAATCCACATCATTAAGACTATTATGGTGTTTTGCTCCATTTAGCAAATGGTGGTGGGTTGAGGGGCTTGGGTTGGATTTTTGAGGTTGTTTTGCCATGAAGACACCCACACTTAAATAATAAAAATGAGCTCCTGGGGCCCAGGAGCAATTGGCTCCCAAATCCTTTGCCGGCAGAAATAGAAAGATGTCCTTGAAAACTTAACCCAAAAGTTTACTTAAATGCCTTTTCTGTGTATTCTGGGCAGAAAGCAAACTAGCACAGAAAATTGAAAGTTGATTGTTTTTCATCTTGGCTTGAAGCCCCAGTCCAGAGGAAAAGATACGTGGTTCCTAGTGCCTTGATGCTCTGGGGGGAAATCTGATCATGCTCCTAGAATGAAAAGTTGAAGCCCATTCCCATTGCTATGTACAGAGTGAAGGTCTGGTGTTTACACTGTTCTTTATGTGGCAAGGGCCCAGAACTGTCAAAATAATAAAACAGTACAGTTGGCTATTTGGAGTTCTTTATTAACTGCCACTTTAGCATATCTACAGTACAATGACCATCAAAATTGAATAGTGATTCCAAGGCACTAAATACATTCTGAAATGCTTCTAGAGCCATCAGCAAAAGCTCCTGTACAGAGTCTCTGTTTTTGAATCTTTTTGCTTTTTACTGTTTTTTTTTTTGCCTGAAGATATACTGTCTTTCCTATAGCACTCTCAAGTGGCTTCACTGTGAAAATTCTGGAAAACTCTAGGGCCTCATGCCACTGGTGACATTGCCAAAGGGCAGGCTATCTCTCTTCCATTCTCCTTAGCCCTTTCCCTTCCCTGTCTACCTCTTAATCCCCTCCAGCTCTGATGCTCATGCCACCATACTATATGATCCTCTAGCCTACTCATCTGTAGATCCCCAGATGGATGAACCCTCCCCCTTCCTTGATGACTTTCGCTCCCAGTTTACTGATATTCTGAGTGCAATACAATTCCTGTCACAATCCTTCATTATGTTAATATGTCTAAAGATGTTCTTTTCAATGTTCTGGCCTCTCAGTTCCATGATGCATTCTCCTCCCATGTCCCAGCCACCCAATCCCATGGTCTTTTCCTAGACCCTGTCATTGCCAATAACTGTGTCCCCTTCTTAACATCAATTTTAAACATCTTATTGCCCTACTGGTAGATCTTATCTCCTAATACTCTCTGTCTTACTTCCTCTATTTGCTGGCCATTATAGCTTCCTGGATATTCCTTAGACTCCAGAAGAATATTTTCTTTTGCAGATTTGTCAGTTCATCTGCCTGGAACACGCTTTCCACCAGATATCCTCATGGCTTGTACTACCAACTCTTTAGGTCTCTCCTCGTGTGCCATCAGCAAGCTTTTCCAATACTCTATTTAAAATAGAAATTCGCCCTTTCCAAGCTCTTCTTATGCCTGCAACTCCAGTTTTCTTCTTAGTACTTTTCACCATTTGCTGTATTACGTCGTCTCTATTTATTCTCTTATTGTCTGCATGCCTCGGCTGGAATGCAAACTTCATGAGAGCAGAGGCTCAAGTTTGTTTTATCAATATTGTTTTCCTGATGCATTTAAGAGTGCTTGGCAC
Source organism: Vulpes vulpes (assembly GCF_048418805.1). Lineage (NCBI taxonomy): Eukaryota > Metazoa > Chordata > Mammalia > Carnivora > Canidae > Vulpes > Vulpes vulpes. The sequence continues at coordinate 152,611,258 of NC_132792.1, read as the reverse complement.
ATCATGGACCCACAAATATTTGTTGATTAAATAAAGATCGGGCCAAAAGAATAAATACATTAAGTAAGTATTTATTAAGAATTAATGATGTATCCAGAACTCTGCTACTTCCTATAGGAAAAAAACAAACAAACGGTATTTGCTCCCAGTTCCTTAAGGAACCTATAATCTAGTTTGGTGTGAAGATTATGCTCAAACTACATTTCAGTCTCTTTTTGCCTACAGGACTGTGATGAAGTTTAGTCCACAGCAATGGCCTACAACTTCAAGTGACAGAGAAATGTTTGGTGGTGCTGCAGAGGAGAATCTTCCTTTCAGTTTGGAATTTAATAAATGACACTTCTCACTAAAGGTAACAAATAAAACCCTCACCTTCATTTTAGAGTACCAGAGAAGGTAGGAAGAATACTGAAGGTATGGCAAGAGACCATGGTATGCAGATAAAATCTACGCAGATGATAAAGAGAGAGGGAAAAGAGAGAACAGGGAAAGTGAGCAAATTCCTAGGGGACTAACCTAGAGCCAGCAGCAAGCACTATGCACAGCTTGCTGGGGAAATATACAGTTTCCATAAAAACTTATGTAAACCAACTGTGTAAGCCAACACAGACAGGACTTTGTAATAAGGGCTCTCAGAGGAAGGCATCAGCCATCCCAGTCCCAGATGTACCAGGACTAATTCTCACTGGGAGACAGAGAAGGATTTTTAAAAATAAAATGAACACACATACCCAACACAAAGCAAAAAGGAGCATCCAATCTGCTCAAATGTGAGACTCTTCACTTGGCCACGCAGTGAAAGATTCTCAAGTTAATTGGCTTAGTGAGAAGGGCCAAGAGTTATTATTAAGTTTACACACAGATTTTATAGTTTTTTTTTCAATTACTGTCTAGGTTAACTATGTAGAAACCTCTATATGATTTCATGCTATAGTAGAGGAAAGGTTCGGCCATTTCAAATCGATACTGGTTCTGTTCTCTCTTTCATCTATTTATTCATTTATCTAAGAAGTATTAATTGAGTACCTGTTGTTCCCCAGGCACTATTCCTATCCATCTTCCATTCTCATGAAGCTTACATTCGAATGGAAGGAGGCAGACAGCAAATAAATCACCCAGCATTTATAAAGTCTATCAGATAATGGTAAGTGCTATGGAGAAAACCAGGACAAGAGGAAGTGCCAGCAAAAGCTAGATGGTTATCAGATCAAATGGCTTGATTTGAGAAGGTTTCATAGGGTGACATTAGAGCAAACCCCAAAGGAGGTAAGGCAGCAGTTATTTGGAAATCTGCAGGAGAAGCATTTCAAGCAGAAGAACCATCAAAGACAAACACTAGGGTGTCAGCAGGCTTTCTTTATTTGAGGAACAGCAGAGATGTTCACATTGCTAGAATATCAAGTAGGAGGAGAGTAGGAAATGAAATCAGAAAGGTAGCCATGAGCTTGATCGTATAAGGTCTTCCAAGTCATCGAAAGAATTTTACCTCTCACTCCAAATGCCATGGGAAGCCCATGGAGGCTTTTGAAGAGAGGAGTACCACGAGCTGACACCCACTCAGTTCCATTCTGGGGACTATGCCGAGAATGTGCTGTGGTTGGGTGCAGAGCCAGGGCAGAGCTCAGGAAGCCCATCAGAGGCTGTTACAATAATTTTGGAGAGAGGTGATGATAGCTGCAAAACTGATGAGAACTGCTTGCATTCTAGATCTAGTTAAAGGTTGTAAATGTAGATTAACAAGTAGACTGCATTAGTTAAGAGGGAAAGAGAAGAGGGAGGGAAGCATGGGACCAAAGCTTTTCGTTCAGTTACTCAAAGGATGAAGAGCTGTCATTTACTGAAGATGGAGAAGACTAGACAAGGAACAGGGTTTTTTTTTTGGGGGGGGGGGGGTGTTGCAGTTGATTTTTGGACATGTTGTTTTTAATATGCTGATTACACATCTGGGCAGAGACATACAAATCTGAAGTTCTGAGACAAAGAAATAAACTCCCTCATGTTACTTTTATGATCATGTATGACAGCAGCTGGATTCACGCAATCTATAATAATCAAGATTCTGAATTCTATTTTGGGCAAAACCCGAGATACTGAACTTCTTAAAGTACTTTCTCTTCAGGTCTATTTCTCCCAGGGTAGGATACATATTGCAAAGATTAAGTGCTAAACTGTGTGACATCAACTGTAAATGTTAACGAGGGTAAAGCAGAGGGAAGTTGGTGGGAATTAGAGTCACCGAGAAAAGCTGCAAGGGGATGTGAAGGACAGGTGGTTTGGAAAGCATCATCAGGGGCATGACTGGAATTTCCTAGCAAGAGACAAACTGAAGCAAAAGTGCAGCGATGAGAAGGAACAAGGTGCAAAGGTAGATATGAAGAAATGCCATCCCCCCTCAAAGAGGAAGGGCTTTCTCCCAGTCTAGCATTCCTATAGGCTCCAGGACATGACTTACTATGCCCACGAATTTTTCAGGCAATTTCCAGAGAAATGAGGCCTTCAAGGAGGAAAAGATAAGCATGGTCTTCCAAAAAAGTATAATTGATAGGTTCGTATTTTTATAAATATTAAAGTGATATATTTCAATACTATTCCCTAAGTGGCAAAACTTCACCTTTGAAATTGTTCTGAGACAAGGACAGGAGAGTTAGAGAACCTGACTCCATGAGCAAGACAAAGCCAGAAGGTAAAAAAATAAAAAAATAAAAAATAAATAAAAGCCAGAAAGTCAGGTATTTGTAAGCTGCTAGGTGGCATATATCAACAATCCATATCGAGCACAAAAAATTATACTTAAGAGTGACCCAAGCAAGAAGGCTGGTGTGTCTGTGTGAGGATGGGAAGAGTGGTATATTAGTATTTTGGAGTGTATACTGCTTAATAAAGCAGAATTATTAAAGGATATTAGATATCTCATGGAATTTCCAGAAAAGCTAAGAACCTATTTCAGAAGCAGCATCTTCAGGAAAAATATACCATTGGAACAAGAATGAGAGTGATCCCACTGCCACAAAGCAGAGACTCTGGGCTTTTGCAGCCAGGACTGCTGTGAGCTCAGTGTCCAGCTCCTGTGTGCCACCACACCAACTGCATATGGCAGAGAGCCTCTCCTTCTACACACATTTTCTTCTGAATCCAGGACTTACGTGGGTTTCTGATCACAAGCCTATGTCAAAGCCTGCCCTAGATGCAGGGGAAACTGGGAGACCAAGTTCTGATTTCTACATTGCAGATAGAAGGTGGGAAATGCAAAGGGAAAAAAATCCGTTCAAAGATGCTGGACATCCATAAAAACTATAAATGTCCAAAGAAGGGGACAAAATCAACCCCATCAAGCCTCTGAATATGGGAAGACATGGGGAAGGGCAAGAAAGGAAGAAACAGGATGATCATGTGTATCTCTCGGACTTCTGCTGTGTCATTTAGGCTCAGAATGAACAAACACTTCAGATCATGAGGGTAAGGTGGGGAGAGAGGACACCAGGGACCTCTGCCCCATTTGCTGGCTCCCTTAAACTGATCCTGTAGGGATCCGGATGGTAGCCATGCCATCTGGATGGAAAGTGTGGTCAAGGACCTGTAGGACTCAAAGTTTGGTTTTGCTCGACCACTCTCACTTCAGATGGACTGAACACAGTTAGCTTTTCCTCCTATTCTGCAAGCTGCAGGCTTGAGAGAAACACTGCAGGTGTTACAGACAAAATAAAGAAGATTAATTTTTCCAGGTTGTCATGAGAGTTGATTTTATAGCTCTATCAGCCCGACCAAAGAAGGAGGCTTACGCACATCGCTTTCAGAAATCATAGCAAAGAAATAATTGCAGATAGGATGGGGAAGTCATGGATCAGAGAGCACGCCTCTGTAAACACTGTCCAACTCTCTGGTTCCCTGAGAAAGGGTGGTGTCCCTGAGAGACGAGAGGAACACCCGCTGAGTCTCTGCAACTAGAAGCTGGAAAGAGATGGCAAAGAAAGCCGCTCAAAACTGGGAGGTTGGTTTTGTGGCACCCTAATGAACTAGGCCAAGGGATCCTCTGGGACAGATAGGACAGACATTACTCTGGAAAGAGAGTGGTGCCAGGGTGAGTAGGGTAGCAAGGACATGGGTGGGTGAGGAAGAGGATGGAGCGGAGGAGTTGCAGAGATACTTAAAGGCCAAGAAGGGGAAATTAGACTTGATGCCAGAGGAAACAGGGAATGACCTGGGTTTTCATATTGGAAGAGAACCAGGATAGAACAGACGTTAAAGAAGATCCTGCTACTGTGGACTAGAGAGAGAGAAGGTGCAGAATGTAGAAATCACCAGAATCCCAGGAAGGCCTCAGCCTTTTGTAGGGTGGACACTGTGGGAGTGAAAAAGAGGCCACAGGGGCACCAGGGTGGCTCAGTTGGTTAAGCTTCTGCCTTCAGCTCAGGTCATGATCCTGGGGTCCTGGGATGGAGCCTTGCATTGGGATCCTTGCTCAGTGGAGAGTCTGCTTCACTCAGCAGAGAGTCTGCTTCTCCTCCTCTTCCTGCTGCTTCCCTGCTCATGCTCTCTTCCGCTTTCTCTCTCTCAAATAAATAAATACATTCTTTTAGAAAGGAAAGAAAGAAAGAAAGAAAGAAAGAAAGAAAGAAAGAAAGAAAGAAAGAAAGAAGAAAGAAAGAAAGAGAGAAAGAAAGAAAGAAAAGAAAGAAGAAAAAGAAAGAAAGAAAGAAAGAAAGAAAGAAGAGAGAAAGAAAGAAAAGAAAGAAAGAAGAAAGAAAGAAAGAAAGAAAGAAAGAAAGAAAGAAAGAAAGAAAGAGAAAGAAGAAAGAAAGAAAGAAAGAAAGAAAGAAAGAAAGAAAGAAAGAAAGAAAAAGAAAAAGAAAAAGAAAAAGAGGCCACATACACATTCAAACAAAATAATGCAAGTTGCTGTAGGAAGGTGGCTGTCAAGAAAAATGACTCCAGAGATTTAAGGGCCCTCAAAAGACAGGAGGTTGGAGAAGGAGCTGATTTTTCCCCATGGGAGAAGATGATAGTGCTAAGTTTGAAGTGGTGGTCAAATTCCAAGTTTTATTGCACTATTAAGGTGTTTAGCATGCATGATGGAGTCCAGGACGGAGTTAGGATGGAGTATGGCATCATGTGCAGCCCACCCTGGCCCCAGACTTGCTGGATTGCAGATTCTGTACCATCCTTCTTCCTGCAAGCTCACCAGGCCGCCTGTGGCATTCTTTCCCTTTCTTCTTTCTTGTGGAATTATTTATGGATAGAAATCTAGTAAAGATATTAAAATGGCTAAAAGACATGAAGATCCAAAGACTCCGAAAACTTCAGCTATTTGCCCCAAATCACACAGGAAATATGTGGGAAAGAAATATCATAGCCAGAATTCCTTGACCTTTTATAACCCTCTTTCATGAGATTGCTTGGCAATCAATAAAGTATGCCTATTATCTACATAGTAGTAAGAGACGTGGAGAGAAAAGTGTTCTTTTGGCCCATTTCTGTGCGGATGAAGTACTTCAGACCAGAGCTAGAGTCACTGCTGAAAGCAGTCCCAGACTGGGGACAAAACTGGGTCAATGAAGCATGGATTTAATTGCTTGTATTTTGCTAGTTGCACATTTTGTCCCTATAAGTGCTGTTGTTTCCTCATTTACAGGGTCAGGATTGCTCACTGGATTAAGTGATAGAGCCTCTGAATCTCTATTCCCTGATATGTCATCCAGTCACCCCCACTGCCAGACAATGGTCCTCAGAGAGGCCAGCATTGTGTTCACTTGCCTTTTAGTCACCAGTTGGTCATGGATAGGATTCTAAACTTTGTCATCAACACAAAGCCATCTGTTTGAGGTGGTCAGTTGGCTTGGTTGGCCCACCATCAATGCTATCTATCTCCCAGTTAGCCTGGATATGGTATGGGTTCATAATATTTGTTGAACTGAAGAAGAGGGTTCTCTGCAGCACGTATTGGGTTTGAGGGTGTTACATACCTTGTGTCATCAAATCTTCATGAGAATCACATAAGGTAGGTGTTAGTTTCCAATTTTTTTCAGTTGAGAAGATCAAGATCCAGAATGATTGTCTAAATTGCCTGCAGTCCTATTTCTAAATAAGCTGAAATTTGTCTACTCCGAAGACATCATCTTTCTACCATCCCAAGTGACCTCCCATGGTCCCGGTCAGATTGCCCAAGCAAATGTAGATAAATTTGTCTCTGATACTTTCTATTCTTGATGGAGGTTTAGAAAAGGTACAAGTCTGTGCTCAAAAATACCCTTGTGGACAGATAGGAAGAAATGCAGTATGGTCCTGTAGCTGATCCAAATCATGACTGATCATGTAATAATTCCTACAAAAACCCACAGATCCTTGTAACCGAACAGTTGTTTGACAATTGAGGGATGAACAGCTAAACAGCAATTGGCCTAACTGGAAGGTTAAGATTGAAACAAAATCCTCCAACATTCTGATACTGGATCTTTCTGATTTAATCTTAAAGTTTCCAAGCTGAAAAGAGAAAAATGAGACTTTACTTCCATTAGCCAAGGTTATCTGAAACAAATCCCAGGTAGGTACTTTGAAGAAAGAACCTATCAGACTTCTGGTTCAATTCCCAATAATTTCCTCAAGATCTTTCTTTGAAAAATTTATTTTAAAGTCATTCGTGTAGCATTACAGGACTAAAGAAGCTTTACACAAAAGAAAGCTAAACCACCACCCCCCACACACACACAAAATCCAACCACTTCAGTAAATACAGCAATTTTCATTTATTTCTATTCAGAACTTTTGCGTTCAAAAACATAATTTTATATAATTTAAAGCAAGGTACAGGTACAATTTCATTGTTTAACATAAAATTATATAATAAATATTTTCTATGCTGACAAATAAACCTCATATCTATCATTTAAATTTCTGTAATATAGCATTATATTGCATGATATTGTCATTATTTAACCATTCCTATACTGTTCAGATTGTTTCCAATTTCTCACTATTATAAATAATACTACGATGTATCATCTTCATGTAAATAACATATTCCTTCTTTCAGATTATTTACTTAAGATATATTCCCAGAGGTGGGATTACAGAATCAATTTGGTTTATGTACTTTAGAGTTTTTATTCACCTGAGGTATTACTTCCCAAAAACAGCCTGCTAATGTAACATCACTGTCATTTGAATGTATATAATAATTTCACAAGGTCTCACCCTGATTCTCTCTCTCTCTCTCTCTTTTCAAATCTGTCTGGTATAAAACTTCATTCCATTTTTTCAACATTTGATCCATCCATGTGGACCTTCACTATGACCACATGCCTCCCCATAACTTCTGGCTTCAATCTCTCTTCCTTACTACCCCATAATTTTGTCTGAGCTCTTACAATGTGGTAGGTATTGCACTAGATGCATAGAAATAGAACAGCAGAAGAAGTAGGCCTTCTGCTCTCAAGTACCTTTCAGCCTAGGTGGGGAGTCAAATAAGGAGGAAAAAAGGGAAATTTTAATAGCATGTGAGAAGACTTTATTAGACAGAAGTTCAGGCACTAAGGGAGGACAGTGAGGGAAGGGTCAAACCAAACACTGGAAAGGAAGAGAAGGCTTCCCATCAGAAGTCATTTCCAATGGAAACCTGATGGACAATTTGGAGTTAAAAAAGATGGAGTATGGAGGGTGTAATGGGGGATGGAAGGGAGTGTCCCAAGTAGAAGCAAATAACTGGGACACTTGCTCAGAAGCAAGAGAGAACAAGCCTAAGTGCAGAAAGATGGCTTCAGGGGGCTAGACAGCCAGAGCTCCCCAACGTCAAACACAGGGGGGTCCATGGGTTTGGGCCTGCCTCCCCCCACCCTCCTGATGCTGTCTCTACCTTATCCGCCCATCTGCAACCCTGTTCATCTTCCCCCCACACTGCAGCCTCTGGCAACTCCCAACTGCACTCACAAATGGGAAAACTGAAAACCTGTGTTGCTCCTGCGCTGATATGGAGTGATGAGCTGGGGAGTGTGTGGCCAGGCACTGTTTTCTTTATGTGTTGGAACAGAAAAGAATACGCATAGATAAGCTGTGCCCAGCACACAGCAAACCCAGCAGAGGCTACAGTCTGTCTTGTGTCTTCACCCTAGGCAAGCCCCTCAATTCATTTCTTCAGACATCCTTCAGAAATTGCCAGAGTGGTTTCCCACTGTCAGATTGCACTGCAGCCCCGTGCATCTCTTCACTACAAAGGGAAAGATTAGCCAGAGACAGAGAGAAATGGATTTACGGTCCTAGGGAAGTTAAGCACACACTGTGTGAGAGTTTCATTTCCACTGAATTAGAAGCTCTGGCTCAGCACGGATGGCACAGTGATGCTCCTTTAATAACACAAAGTAAATAAAAACACAAAGTCTTTCCATTTGTTTTGAGGGAGCTTCATGCATACATGCTCTTCCTCCATCCTATCTAGGAACATCAGCCCCTCTCTTACTGACTTTGTGCTACCTCAAAGCTTCAAGGATTGACCTTACCATTAAATAATGTCATAAAATAGTTGGATTTCTTGGGGACCAACCCCTGCAGCCTCCGCAAACCTGAAGTTTCATTAAGTCCCAAGACATGGGGAGAGCAGAAAACACACCAAGCGTAGGGCAACCAGCATTGAACGAATCCTCGTATAACAGCTGCTAAGTGGGAATAAAGGTAGAAGGGCATCAGTTCTGTTTGGCTGGCATTCTCCAGCTGGCCTTTCACAGTTTTGCGAGATTCTACACAGAACAACAAGGGTTGTCATGATTGCACGACACTGTAATTTCTCACCTTGCCCTCTGTTTGCCGCAGGCCCGGAGCAATCACTCTTTTGCAGGTGCGCTCACCCCATCTCAAGCTCATTCTCCAACTAGCAAAGGGGTTTGAAAGGCAGTGAAGAGTACAAGGCTTTTGTTCACTTTTTAGCCTAAGATATGTTTTTAAATTTAGGTGTTACCAGTGAAAGAGTGTTTATTTAGGTTATGACTCAAAACTCAAATTCCACCAGCTTCCACCAAAATGCGTACCATTCTATGTCCCAACTATCCACCTAAAGATTCACCTCCTTTTGAAATTTTTCCTGACCTCATTTTCTCCAGATATCATTGACCAGGTGTTTTACTATACCTAAAGCATTATTTAATTATAGCACTAAAACCCTTTCCTTTGTTGACTCATTTACACGCCTACCCTATTGAACAGCAAGCTACCCGTGGCAGGTAGTATTTTCTGAGACAGCCGCAAAAATTCTCCCACCACACGTATTCTCATACAGTGTGACCTTGACATACCTTTCCTTAAGAAATGGGATCTGTGTTCACTTCCCCAGAACCTATATTTGGCTGTGAGTTGCATGTAACTAACAGAATGCATTGAAAGTGATGTGGAACCTAACTTCTAAGAAAAAGTTAGAAAAGGCATCACACCTTCTGCTTACAACAAGGACATTCTCCTTTGGAGTCCTATTAGACATCCAGCCACCCCACGACTGCCTTGTAGTGAAAGAGCCAACAGCCCCAGCTGTCTCAGCCAACCAAAAGGATCTCTTGCTAGATATACCTTCAGATTATGACAGCCTTCAGCCATCTGGTCACACTCAGACTTGAATTTTATCATCTGAGGCCAGAGACATTGTGGAATACAATCACACTATCCCTCCCATAACCTCTGAATTCCTGTTCCATCGAATCTGTGAACAAAAGAGATAAACAGGCACAAAGCTTTGGAATAGCTCATTATGAAGCAATAGTTATCTGGAATACTATTAAGGATTGAAACTGGTACCATTCATGTTTATAGTCTCAAAGTAAAGTGTTCAATATATGTTGATGGTCGAAATGAATGCAGATAGTTTCTTTTTAAAGTATGCCCAATTATGAACCAAGCTGTGATGTATACCAAGAGTGGACCTCCCAACACAAAAGAGCTCCTAAGATGCTGAACTCTGGAGAAAACAAGAATAAAAGCTAAAATATTATCAGAATTTATCAAACAAACCTGCCTTCTGCTGGTCAGAAATGGGCCTTGCTTTATTTAGGATGATAGAGATTTGCAGGCTAGATAAAAATGTTAATTGTTGATATTTAATAATTTATAGATTCCTTACTTTGCAATTTATTTTATGATTTCTTTAATTTGGGTGGAGGTTGCAAAGAAGCAGAGCAAAGACCAGGTATGGCACGTTTCTCATCTCTCTTGGATAGGTTCCCAGAGGTTCAGACTGAAATGGCTCAAGGTCTTTCCCTACGTAAAAAATTTTGAAACAGATGTCTAAATGTTGGATATTCTCTGATTAAACAACAAAGACATAGGTTATCTTTTATTTTTTTATAGGTTATCTTTTAAAAAGAAAGAAAGAGAGACAGAGAAAAGAAAGGGAGAAAGGAATTGAAAAAAGAGATCCATTAAATTGTATTCATTTCTGAGTACATCCTTGTGAAGGGATAGGGATCGGAGGACAAAGGAGAAAAAAGAAAATGAAAAAAAACAAAACAAAAGAAAAAAACAACCACCACAAGCATTGCTGGGAGCACAGTTTTGGTTTTGTTTTCATTTTTTTCCTTATTCCCCCCTGGGCTAATTAGACACTGGACTATATCTAGAGGGAATAGGCCAGCAGACACGGTTGTACTTGGGATTCTGAGTTGGACCACTGTTCTTGTGTCAACCTTTATAAGTGGGCCTGTCAATTCTGTGATGTTGCGGAACTACCCCTCTAGGTAGAACAAATGTTGTTTAATTTGCTGCATGAAAGTTTTGTTAAATAAATCATACATTCATGGAGCTGAGGAAATTAACAGGAAACTTTGCCTGGGAGGCTAGACATATTGTACAGAACTTCAAATAACCCGGAGCACACTTTGCAATTCAGAAGATGTATATATGCCTGGGTTTGCGAAGGCAACACTGTTTTATTTATATATGTATACACACAGTGGTACTGTGTACAGATATCTGTGTGCATATATGTATGAATAAAAATTTGATCTTTATGTGTATATCCATTTTTTTCCTTCTCTACAATAAAGGCCCTTCCAAAAAAAAAAAAAAAAAGGCTGTGTTTCAGTGAATAGGTCTGAATCATCTTAATTTAGTTAACAATCATCCGAGTGACTGGTGAGAGTTGTGCTTGGTGTTGGAAGAGCAAGAAAAATAAAACACGGTTTCTGAACGCAAGCATTAAATTCTAGTCGAAAAATGGAGAAAGCTCACGCTGTCCTTAGGACAAACTGTATTTGCACAATATCCAGTGGTCTCAGAATTGCATTCATCTCAACAAGTATTTATTGAACACCTATTATGTGCCAGTCCCTGCACTCAGTGACACAGTCACAAAAAAGAAGTAAGGCACTATCCCTTTAAAGGATTATAATATGAAAGAGGGAGATAGAAAAGCAAACAAATAATTATAATGTAGAGAAACGTAATGTGTGGGAATAGAAATGTGTAGAATGGGGAGCCACCACGCAGGAGAGAGTGACTAACTTAGACTGGAGTGTGACAAAGGAACACAAAAGGATTAGAGGCACAGAAAAGCCTCAAACAGTGACATGAAAGCTGGGTTTTAGGGAATAAATAGGAGTTCCCACCGGGAACTCAGGAAGGAAACATCCCATGTGGAGGAATGGAAGGTGAAATGGTGGAAGGATATAATGTAGCATGGTTGCTTGGGCAACTCCAAAGAGTTTATTGTTGCTGGAGTAAAAACAATGTGTGACTATGACAAAGGGTGAAGGCAGAAGAAAGGATGAGAGAAATGAGGAAAGGAGGGGAAAGGCTAGAGAAGTAGGTAGGAACGAAGCCTGGTTACAAAGAGCTGGATGCTTTGAGCACAAAAGCCTGTTGGTGGTGATCATCGTGAACAGCATCTCCCTCACCTTCCAGTAGTGAGGACGTGAGTGCATCGGCAGCTCCAGAGACCGGCCAAGCTAGCAAAGAGTAGGAAAACCAAGCAACCCTAGAAGAGTTGGAAGACTCAGAGGTGTTCGTCCTGAAGAAGAAGTGACTTAGTTGAACAGTGATGACTGTTAATATTTGCAGAAGAGCCATTAAACGTATTTCCTGCACCTTTAGAGGACTGGGCTGGGAATGATGAGTGGGGCATCCCAGACAAGTACACGTTGACTCCATAGGAGGCGAAACTCTGTGCCCAGCCAGAGCTGGCCAGGAAGGAGCTGGGCTCTATTGAGAGTGGGAAGCGTCTGCAGCTGAAGTGGTCAAGCAGAGGTGCGTCACATTGGTCAGGGGTGCTATGGAGGGAATCACCACACTGAGGGCTGCTTGGCCAGAGGTAACCTTCTCTAAGGTTCCTTCCAAGTCAAAAATTCTATGATGAGGATCACAAATGCAAATATCCTAGAGGGCCAGGTCAGCAACATTGAAGAACAAAGCGCCCAGGTAAGAAAACAGAGACCTGTGGCTAACTGTACACACACGTTTATAATCGTGTTCTCATTTATTTTTTTAAGACAGTTGAATGACATATGAGTCGAACAAAACCCGTCTGTGGGCCTAATCTGACCTGCTGACCTCTACTATGGGTCCTTCAATCTGTTTTCTAAGTCCTGAGGTCTAGGTTCCTGTCTAAGTTCCATCACTTATTAGCTATATATATGTGTGTGTGCACCTTAGCTGTCCTGATCTTTGGCCACTTGTCCTGTTGTAGATCCCCATGTCCTGGCGGCTCCATGAGGGGCCTCGATGAACACTGAGTCCTGTGTCAGCTCTCATTTCTCTCCCAACTGCAGGCAAAAGCAAAAACCCAGGAGGATAGAGTACAAGCTTGGATAGACAGGAAGCATTATTCTTGTATCTTTATTCCTTAAAAGGGTGCTGCTTACTATAGAACTCTGTGGCGGATGAGTAGAGATGAGTTCTTAGTGAGGGAGGACAGTATCTTCATCAACTTTCTTGGGTTTTTTAAAAATTTTTCATTTTTGACATTCAAAATATACTATAGAAAAGCACCGAGAGTAATCCACCAGAAGCCATGCACCCAATGCCAGAACTGATAAATTTAGATGTGTAGGACACCTGGGTGGCTCAGTGGTTGAGCGTCTGCCTTTGGCTCAGGGCGTGAACCCCAGGGTCCTGGGATCGAGTCCTGCATTGGGCTCCCCGCAGGGAGCCTGCTTCTCCCTCTGCCTCTGTCTCTGCCTCTCTGGGTGTGTCTCTCACCAATAAATAAATAAAATCTATAAAATAAAATAAAAAATAAATTTAGATGTGCATCACACATGGTTTTTATAATAAAACCTTACAGATGTGACTAAATCTTCTGGGTCCGCCTCTGTAGTTCCGGTCATCCCCTTCTTCACCAGAAGTGGTTGGTATCCTCTGTCCTTCATGTACTTACACTTCCACACATAGTATTTTATTCCTAAAAACCTACATAAATGCTGTTATATCCCACATATCTGTATGTACTTCACAATACTTCTCTCACCCAACAGTGCAATCTTAGAGACGCATCCAAGTTGATATATATAAATTTAGTTCATTAATTTTAATTGCTAACTGGAATTCTATCCTATAGTACACTGTACCATATACATCACAATATATCCAAATTCATTTTTCCCCTAAATTAAGCCCTCTTTAATTGCTCGTTTATTTTTAAAAACTGCGTGGAACATCATCATATATATTTTTCTTTATATATGACTAAACCTAGGAGGGAAATTGCTGGGCAATCAGGTACCTCTACGGTGTCAATTCTGCTAGATATTGCCAACTTGCTCTCTACAGTTTGGGTGCCAATTTGTACTCCCTTCCGCAGAATATATGAATACCTATTTTGTCAAATCTGCTCACCATTTGGTATTCTCAGACTTTTAAAAATGTTGCCAATCTGATGGGTTGGAAACATGAAGGTTTTAAATTGCATTTCTGTGATCAGTGAGGTTGGGCATATTTTCATCTCTCTTGGCAGTTCTAGCCTCTTTCATGAAACATGATCGTATCGTCTGCCTGTTGTTCAGCTGGATTTTTGGTCTCTTTTTGGTGGTGGTGGGGAGGGGTGGGGGGAGCACATTTCCACATACTAGTTAGCAGTGAGTAATCTGGTGCTGGGTTTCAATTGAATGAGCATGAGTTTCAATTCCAAATTTGTCACTTAATAGCTGTTCATCCTTGGGTGTGTTACTTAACCTCCTTGTGGCTCATTTTCTTCACCCCTAAAACAGAGATTAACATAATATCTCATATTATTATTATGGTGGTTGAGACAGTTAAGACAACTAACCAGCTAGGATAGACTATGGGATATAGTAAGCATTTAATAAATATTACGCATTAACATTATCTTAGTAATGAAAGTGGTCTTTATATATATATTCTGGATAGATTTTTTGTGTATTTGGTATGTTGCAAAGGATCTTTGTCCTTTGGTCTTGATAACTTCTGTTATGTAGGTATTTTACATTCTGATGTAAATTTATCAATTTTCTTTATGATTTGGGTTTTTCCATGAATCGAAACATATTTTTCTTCACAGAATCAAAAAGTTGTCCTCCTGTATATTTTAAAACCATTTTAACAAGTTTAGGCCTTTAATCTACCTAAAATTTATTTTTATATAGAAGAAATGCTCTAAATCTCTTTCTTTCCATACAAATAAGCCAGTTATCCCAGTAAATTCTAATTTTTCAGGCGACCTCTATCATAAATCAAGTTCCCATGGAAGCTAGGGTTTATTCTGAAATTCTTAAGTCTGTGTAATTAATCTATTTTAAACTCTGCTAATATCATAGCATTTAATTATTATAGCTTTAGAATAATTCTTGATATCCAGGAGAGCAAATTGTCTTAATCGTATTGTCCTGCCTATTCCTGAACATCTACTCATACACAAGAATTTTGAAATAAGTTCATCAAATTTCCTTTAAAAATCTATTGGGATTTTTGCTGAAATTATCTCAAATGTTTAGGTCAGTTAGGGGATAATTTACAGCATTTATTTATGATATTGAACTTATATATACATAAATAGGGTTTTTTTGACCTTGTAAGGTTTTATAATTTTCTTTTATAAAGTATTAAATGCCATTTGTTTGTTTGATTTTTCCCCCCTAGGTACCATGTAAATTTGAATGAAATTGTAAATGTAATCTTTCTAAAATAACTTTTTCTATTTTTAAATTACTCTTAAATAAAATATCATATTATAATCATTTTTGTATGTTGATCTTGTTTCCATTAAACTTCCCCAATTTTTTTTTATTCTAAATGGTTTGTCTGTGGATTCTTTTGCATTTTGTATGCAAACAATGATATTATATGCAAATAACAATTGTGCCTCTTTCTTTCCAATAATTTTATAATGTAATTCTTTTTATTGCATTTTTGAATTGACTAGAGCTTCCAGTAACTGCTATATAAAAATAGTCTTAGCAAAGAATTTCTTGTCTTGAGTTTAATGTGAATTCTTCTAAAATCTGACCATAAAGTATGGCATTTGTTGTGGATTTGGGATAGATGCTCCTTATCAGGTTAAGGATGTTTCTATTATTAATTTACTATTTCTTTTTTTCCTCTAATTTATGAATAGGCATTGACCATATCCATTGAGATGATCACATTTTTCCCTTTGTTCAGTGAATGCGTTAAATTATGTAAATATATTTCTTCTTATTTATTTATTTCTAATGTTGATGTATCTGTTTTCTTGGGATAAACTCTGGTTTATCATTATGTACTTAAATACAATTCTGGATTTGCTAATATGTTATCATGATTTGTTCACCCATGACAGAGTGAGATTGAAAAGTATATTTCATTTCTTATACTCTCTGTGCCTAATTTTGATATCACAGAATAGGTCATTTGCTCTTTTTGTCCATTCACTGAAACAAGTGGTATGAGATAGGGTTGAGTTACAATTTTTGGTAAAATTCTCCATAAAATTGTCTGGAGTTGATGTCTTTTGTAGGGGGAAATTTTAATCACCGACTCAATTATTTTTACCATAGATGATTATTTATCCAACAAGGGCTTAGGAAAATCCAGTTGTATTCATCTTATTGTACTGTACTAGGATAAATGCTTTGTACGATATCAATTACTTGGCAGCTTATGAGACCTTTTATAAAATCAGATATGATCAACATTTTAAAATAATGCATGCATGCTTTTGAATCTATGTGCCTCTACTCCTTGGACATAAGGCTATGTTGCTTGTGTTACATTATCTTATATTGCATATATTATGTGAGAGAGAGAACAATCATGTTGTTCAAATCTGTATCCTTACAAATATGGACTCCTTGATCCATCAGTTTCTAAACTAAATATTAAAGTTGTTACACAAATATTATATATTTTTGGATTTCTTCTTGTAATTCACCCGCATTTACTAAAATATATCCAAATGTATCACCTGGTTGCTAAATATATTCCTCTTTCTCTAACTCTATAACAGCATCACTACCTACTCCTGCCAAGATGGTGATTCATTTTACTTGCTGGTTCTTTGGCATGAGCTTCCAAAGTGCACAGGCAGCAAACAAACCTAGAACCCGTCAAAGCTGCTAGGCTTTCATATCACCAGGTATGTGGGTCGGGCTAGTATTCCCAAATATGGTTCCTAGGGATGAAATATGCTCCCTCTAGAACTCAAATAGGCATCCCAGGGATTTTACTTCTTTCTTCATGCTGAGAAGTTTCAATAATCGGTTCTTTATTGGGGGAAGAGGTATGATTCTCATTATGCCATAAACACCAGACACCTAAAATTTTACTGATGTGACAGGCCCTGAATCTTCCTAAGGTTTATCTCTAACTCTCTGGAACACATGTTTCCCAACAAAGCCTCCAACTAGCATCTGCTTTTTGCTCATATGGCTTCATTAGCATGATGTTATCAATATCATGAACAAATGTAACACACAAATAAACAAATATAATTCTGTGTGGATATCCTGATAGTCTCCGTATCTTTAGACTATTTTGAAAAAGGCCCAAAGTGTTAGTGCAGACCTAGCACAAACCTGTTATGTATCCTGTTGTATGTTTTAGACAAATAAAAACTCTTTTCCAAAGGATGGAAAAGAATGTGTTTGCCAGTCAATGCCTGCATACCATATATCCAATGCCATGTTAATGTGTTCTAACAAAGATACCAAATCTTCCATCAGTCTAATGTCTGGCTGTGTCTGCAGTAATCCACTGTAATGCTTCAGGATATGTGTTGCTGTTGCAATATCCCAATTGCTGAATTAAATGGAGACCAATGAACATCATCGCTCTTGTGTCCTTTAATGTATCTTAATGGTAGTAATAATCTCAGCCATTCATACTCAACTATCATTTTTTTTAATTTACTATCCTGTAACAGGGATGGAAGGTGAGGTAGTTTCATAAGCTTCTACTTGGCCTTTCCCATAAGAAAATTCTTATCCTATAGACCAAAGGCCTAATGCAGGGGTTGTGCTAACTCCTAAGTATATCTATTACAAATATAATTTGGGATTTGGGGAAATGACCACAGATATTACTTGGATTTACTTGGGTTTACAGATATTAGGTTCACCTACTGTTAACTTATCTTGGCTATCACATGTCCCACTCTAACAGAGGGACCATGATGACTCCTTGGCATTGATATCAACTTGGACCTTATATCCAACATTCTCCAAAACGTTTGGATATTTCCCTCTTTCCCTAGTTATCCAATAAATGACAGCAGGTCCCTTTGGGAAAGGTCTGAAGAAGTAATTGTCACATGTATTTGCCACGATATTGCAGAAGACTTCCTCTGAACCAGTGTCTTCTTTAGTCAATAGGTCTGAATCTGAAAACTGGATATCGGACAGAGGATTATCATTGAAATGATTGCCCTAAGCCTTCTGATCATCATTCTCAATTTCTTTGTGTTTTACAGAGAGGATAGTACTCATGTTGGTGACCATCTATGATGCCTTTAGGGATGCCACATTCTTTTCACTATCGCCACAATTTTCTGAAAGCCCCCCGGCTGCCCTTGTAATCTTGCCACTTATTGTACTAATCGTGCTTACCTGGCTTCTAAATATAAAACACAGCCATGTGGCCTCCATTGTGTGTAATCAGAGTATCCTCGGTTTTCCTATGCTCTGTGTTAATGAGCCTCTTCTGTAAAGGCTTCTTCTGTGATCATGCCTGACTTATGGAAGAATCACCACTGAGCTTCCTATTAATGCTATTTTTCTCATCAGGTGCCTTCCTTATTTTTCTGGTAAGTGGTGTATTTTATTAGCCCTCATATGAGATACACTCATCTAATAGGAATTCTGATCTTACATCATGTATCCCCTCTAACTTGTCCACTTCTCTGCATCTTTTCATATTTTTCCATCTCCTATCATGACCATTCTGGCTTTTCTTCTTAATGGAGAGCATTATTTTTTCTAGCCATCATGTCTGC
The DNA here is from genome assembly GCF_048418805.1 of Vulpes vulpes. Lineage (NCBI taxonomy): Eukaryota > Metazoa > Chordata > Mammalia > Carnivora > Canidae > Vulpes > Vulpes vulpes. Next base: position 152,592,873 of record NC_132792.1, on the reverse strand, counting down.
TTGCTCACAGCTTCTCCTGAGGTCCTGGCCAGGGTATTAGTGCCTGCATCCCTGCAAACCCAAAATGGACTCCCATATCGATAAAGCTTCTCTCATCCAAACTAGTGTTTTTGTTTGGGTTTTTTTGTTTTGTCTTTTTTTATTTTGGTGGAGTAGCCTCAAAGTGCAGTTCTAAGTGTACCTTCCCAGCTCCTATGCTACTAGATCCTGAAGTTCCTTAGGGAATTAGTTTCTTTCCCCTTACTAGTAGCCTTAAGTATATTATAACCTAGTATGGCCAGGTTATGTTTTGATTTGTTTAATCTTGGTTATTGCCCTACTGACCTGGAGAGGAGATTAGGGGTAGAACCTGGGGACTGGGAGGAGGCTACATATGTTCTCTGTATCATCTTCAAGCAAGGGGAAAAACCAGCTCTTTATAAGAAAGGACCATTTCTGAAGGCTTGTCATGTTAAGGCATATCTGGGAATTCAAGATTTTCAATGCATCAACCTGGATGCTCCATGCCTTATGTCCCAACTAGAGCCCTGACCTTGGCATAGCAGACTTACCTGGGTTACAAATTTAAACTTCTAGAGCTTGGCTACTCTTACAATTAAGTCCTGGGACTGGTTCTTAAATTTCCCTGCCATCCTGCTATAGAGGATGAGGCATCCAAAGAAGCTCTCTAGCTTTTACTCTCAGCTTTTAATTGCTAATTAATCACTCTTAGCTTTTTGTTCCATTTTTCAGAGCAGTCAATGGAGTATAGCAACAGCCACCAAATTCTTCTCTCCCTATAGTTAGGATTTTTCCCATATTTTTCCAAACCCCATACTTCCCACCAATTAATGCATCTATCATTATTATTATTTCTTTTAATTAATATTTGCCTGATATATTTTTTCTAGCTTTTAAGTTTTTGTATGTCATTATATTTTAGAAATTCTTGCATATAGCAGATTTTTTTTTATTTTTTTATTATTTATTTATGATAGTCATACAGAGAGAGAGAGAGGCAGAGACATAGGCAGAGGGAGAAGCAGGCTCCATGCACCGGGAGCCAGACGTGGGATTCGATCCTGGGTCTTCAGGATCGCGCCCTGGGCCAAAGGCAGGCGCCAAACCGCTGCGCCACCCAGGGATCCCTAGCAGATTTTTTTTTATTTCCAGTTTCCAATCTGCCTCTTGATAGTAAATATAAGGAGAATATAAAGTTGATCCTTGAATAATGTGGGGGTTAGGGATACTGACAGCCTGCACAGTTGAAAATCTTTTGACTCCCCCCAAACTTAACTACTAATAGCCTACTGCTGACCAGCAGGCTTACTGATGACATTAACAGTCAATTAACATGTATGTTGTATGTTATGTGTATCATATACTGTATTCTTACAATAAAATAGAGAAAAGAATGTTATTAAGAAAATCATAAAAAAAGAAAACCATAAAGAAAAGAAAATACATTTACAATAATGTACTATAAAAAATCCACATATAAGTGGACCCATGAAGTTCAAACCTGTGTTGTTCATGGTCAACTTTAATTCATGCAGATTTATAGCAATTTTTTTAATTAAAAATGATTTAAAGATTTTCTTTATTTATTTGAGAGTGAGAGGGTATGACTTTGGGAGGGCAGAGGGTAAGGGGAAAGTAGACTCCTTGCTGAGCAGGGAGCCCAACTCAGGGCTCCATCCCAAGACCCTGGGATCATGACGTGAGCCAAAGGCAGATACTTAACTGACTGAGCCACTCAGGTGCCCCTACAGTAATTTCTGATATATGTGTACCTATGTATATTGTCTCTCTTGACAGTCTCTATTTACTAGGTTCTTTTCTTGTTGGATTAGCTGAATTTTCCTTATATCCTTTCCTTATATCCTTATTTCCTTATTTCCTTATAACCTTTCCTTATATCCTATCCATAAAAAAATCCCCCTCCTTCAGTTTTGAGGTTAAATATTCCATTTCCTATCCCCTGCCTTTTTTTTTCTGTATTTACCTCTAGAGTTTTAATGCACAAAGAGCCAGACCTAAGACTAATCAATATCTCTATCATGTTACTGGACAAAATGAGGAATGTAGTGTTTTAACTCTGAATTTTCCCCTCGTAGCATCCATGATTGATTGTTGTGCCCCAGCTTGGTTCTACTTTGGTGTGATACCAACCCCATCAACCCTAGATGCATATTTGGTTCAATCCCCACAGGCATATGCCATTCTATCGCTCTTGCTTTGAGTTTCCATTTTCATTACTAGGACGTTGTGATTTTTTTTTCCCCTTCTTGATTTCAATTTCAGCTATGTATGTACTCCAAAGGAAAATTTGTGCTCTATCTTATTCAGCATTTCTGTGTATTGAGAGCAAGACAGGAAGTTTCCCATTTCTGCTTAGCCTACCATATTGGCTAGAAGTTTCCTTTTATTAATCTTTACTGCTTTTCAATCCTTGAAAGCTACCTCACATGCAAAAGATCATCAAGGCCACTCATTCAGTCAATAGTTATTTATTGAACACCTCCTGAGTGCTGATGCTAAATTGTGAAGTTAGGAAAACCTGCTTCAGTACGTCTGGAAAATGTTTATTCTGTAGTTAAAAAGGGTATGAGAGGGTGTGCTTTTCCCAGGAGGCTCTTGTCATCATATCTTTTAGTTAAACATTCCCGGGGACAAATGCTTCTCCTAAAATGAAGTAGACTGACTGACTAAGAACTTCCACTCTGTTAGAAATGACAGCAGAGCGTTGATTCTCTGAAGTAACAGGCCTCAGGGAAAGCCTGTGTAATTGAGATTCACCAAGAAATTGAAAATTCATTTCAGCCAAGAGATTCCACCTCACTTTTCATCCACCCTTTCCCTCTCCCCTATACCCTCTAATGCACCAAGCCTTTTGGCAGGGTATCTCTCTCTCTCTCTGTCAATCTCTCTCTCTGTCAATCTCTCTCTCTCTCTCTCTCTCTCTCTCTTTCTCTCTTTCTCTCTTTCTCTCTGGAAGAGCTCTAGGGAACAGAGAAATGGTTAGGAAACGCCAATGTTGGAGAAACTTAGGGCTCTGGACAATCTACATGAAGCCTAATAACCAGACACAGTCTTTGAAAAGGCTCATCCTTCTATGGCTTTTGTGTGGCCCCACATCAGGGATCTGTGCACAACCTGGTATGAAGTCAACTCAGGTGTTATTTTACTTTCATTTTGTAGTTCTCGTTGTTCACAGTGTTTATTTCTCTATCCCTCCCAGAAGCCTTAAACCCCTGAGTAATAACATACAGGAAATCAATGTGTCTTGAGTCATATGCTAAGTCTCTCTGGGAAATGCAGCAAAGCAACAGAAAAACAAGGAGAGTTGGTCTCCCAAGATTTCCTCTCTCCATACCTGCCTCCAGAAACACTTGACCATCTGAGACTCCTGGAACTGGCCCTCTGGCTTCCTAGAGATCCTCTCAGGTCCCAGGTGGTAAATATCATCAGCTTCTTGTTAGAATTCTGCTCTGTCTGAGCAGGTTTTGGAAGCAGCCTCTGAGAGCTTGTTTTCCATCAGCCCTCAAAACTTCTGACTCCTTTACCAAGACCCAGTAATTGGGACCTCCTGGGTCTTGAGCTACAAACATTTCCTCACTTACTTTACGAAGATTTTCTTTTTTCTTTTACAAAACACAAGTTTGTGACTGAGCTGTGCTTTCTCCACACCCAAGACAGGCATAAAAAAATCATCAAATTTTCCTTCTGGTCCTTGGTTCAAAAATAAAAGTCCTGATTTTCATATGTTTCTGGCCCTGGTGGCCTAAAGAGCTTTAGGTTTACCAAGTGAACTAGTCTCTTACTAGACATTGTTTGAAACTATACATTTAAAAATATAGAATGAAATGTCATTGTAACTCTTCTTCCACACTCAGATTTGTTTAATATTGTGATTAATATTGATGATAATAATGATGAAATAACAATGGGATGATAAAAGCTAAATGCTGAATATATATGTGTACCTGGCCTGCTCAAAATGCTTCCCATGCATTGTTGACATTGATTCTCACAACAATCCTATGAAGTAATTACTTATCATATTTTTAAAGATAGGAAAATGAGGTTTAGAAAGGTAAGTTACTTTACCACAAGTCACATCTGCAGTAATTAGTGAATCTCAAAACCACCATATTATGCCACATTCTGAATATCAACAAATGTTGCTTTAGGTTGGATGCAGTACCAGAGTCACTGCAATTCAATTCAAAAGACAAAGCTGATTGCTGGCAAGGAATTTATACCAAAATAGACTGGTTAGTCTTGGGAGAACTTAAGGAGGCAAGCATTGTCAAAGTATTCTATGGGAAAGGCTTAATGGCTGGGGATTTGGCTGGAGGGATAGATAGGAGCAAAATAATGAAGGGCCTTACCTGGCATGTTGGCCCTCTAGGAATCTTTGAATATAATCAAAGTATAAGAGTTATTCTGATTTGTATCTGAGAGATGATTCTGGAGTAAATGCTACTACTGGTCCTGATATAGTTCCCTACTCCTGAAATAGCTATAACTGCTAGCAGAGAAGCTAAAAGTCTCCTCTTGAGATTGTGTATCACCCTACTGGAGACTGGAAGACTGGATGGATGGCTTCTTGTCTTTCATGGGATATAGAATGACAATGAGACCAGAGTTCTAGGCTTTAACCAAAATAGAACGACTCTTCATTCAACAGACTTGAAAAAAAAATATGTATGTATATATTGTATGGGCACCTGAGGGCCCAGTATCTGCCTTTGGCTCAGGTCATGATCACTGTGTCCTGGGATTGAGCCCCATGTTGGGCTCCCTGTTCAGCAAGGCGTCTGCTTCTCCCTCTCCCTCTGCCCCTCCCCTGCTCCTTCTCTCTCTCTCTCTCTCTCTCTCTCTTACTCACTCACTCACACTCTCTCTCAAATAAAATCATAAAAAAATAGTTTTGATGTCTTCTGCTCTATGACGGTTCTGCTCTATGACGGTTGCTTAGGATGCTAAGTCAAATAATAACGAAAGCTACCATTGGGCCATTGGGCAATTTAAAGATTAATAGAGGATGCAAATATATAAAAGAATAAATAGACTACTTTGTGACATGTTCATTGATAAGAAGTAAGCTTACATAGCATAGGAACACAGAGGAGAGATACAGTGGAACTCTGGGGAGGCGGGCTCCATAATAGGTTCAAGCTCTGACTCTTACTAATTATTAGTTCTATGACTTTAGGCAAGAAATCTAATTTCTTGGGGCTTCATTGCCTATATCAGCAAAATTAGAACATTGGATGATATCCAAGTAAACTCTCAGTTTTAAAATTAAGTGATTAAAAATGCAATCATTTTTATGATACTAATGACTTAAAATTCTTGATTTACAAAATTTAGCACATAGAAATGTAAACTAAGCATCAATTTCTTTTCCTAGCCCCCACCCATTCTGGAGGTCAACTGTCTTCATACATTTGAAGAAAATGCTCTCAAAAGATGTTTCATAAGTTGAAAGTTTGAGTTTCTAAATTCTAAGTTGCAGAGTCCTTGTCTAGCCCACAGAAGTACAACATAATGCTTTTAAGCATAAGCTCTAGAGATCAAATGGTTTTGTGGCCATGGGAAAATGACTTCACTTTTCTATGCTTCAATTTCTTTATCTGTAAAATGGGCATAGCAATTGGATACAGGGACACCTGGGTGGCTCAGAGGTTGAGCGTCTGCCTCTGGTTTAGGGCATGATCCAGATTCCAGGATCGAGTCCTACATCAGGCTCCCTGCTAGCAGCCTGCTTCTCTCTCTCTGCCTGTTCCTCTACCTCTCTGTGTGTGTCTCTCATGAATAAATAAATTAAATTAAATTTTAAAAAAATTGGATGCAACTTTTTTCTGATCTTTGGAGCAATAAATTAGTTAATGCATGTAAAGTGTTTAGAATAATACCTGGCGTAAGATAGGCATTCAATAAATATGAGTTACATCAACCTGTAATAAAGCTCAGTGGTTTTCTATCTGTTTTAAGGCATGACAACTTTCTACCAAAAAGAAATTCATGCGATTAAAGTTGTACATGGTAAGCCCTATGGCAACCACTAAAACCATTTTTAAAGTGATATAAATAATAAGTCAACTGAATAAATAAAATGGAATCATAAAAATGTTCAATCAACCCAAGAGAAGAAATATTAAAAAAAAGAAATAAAGAACAGATGGAGGAAATGAAAATCCTCTAATAAAATGGTAGATTTTAATCCAGCCATATTAATAATCACATTAAATATGAATGCCTGAATGCACCAGTTTAAAAAAAACTGTTAGATGAGATAAAAAAAAAAACAAGTCCCAACTATATTCTCTTCTCAAGAACCCAAATTTAAATATAAATGTAAATATAAGTATGTATGCAAGATAATTACCAATATAATATAAATACATAATAAAAGAGAAAATATACCATGAAAATATTAGCCCTAAAGAAATCTGAATAACTATTTTGATATCAAACAAAATAAACTTCAGGAAAAAGAATATTATCAGAGATAAAAAGAGACATTACATAATAACAAAGGAATCAATTTTCAAAAAGATATAACAATGCTAAACATATATGCCCCTAACATTGAGCTTTAAAATACATGAAAGAAAATCAAATAGAACTGAAGGCCAATACTAGTTAATACTGTATTAAAGTATCAGGAGCTTGTCTGGAGCTAGAGCAGTAGGAATTGAAGAGGAAAAAATGGCACCAAGAGAATGTCTAAATTAATGTTACCTTTGTCAAAGTTATGATTTGGATCAACTCTGAGCTCCAAAGAATATGGCACGAGTGCTCTCTTTGGTTTGTGATAAGATGTCCTAGTCTTCTCTTATTCCCTGGAGTGTAATATTTAGGAATTTTCAGACTGAGGCTGCAGAGCCCTGCAGACCAGACTTTTATGTTTACTTCTCTGGCCCCACTAGTGTAGTGACACTTGTGTCTGCTTTATACAATGGGCTTCTGCAGAACCATTTGTTTAAAAAAGAGTTCTACTGAAAACAAATATATCTATAGCTTCCTATATAAATGTATATGTAGAAAGAGACAGATGGATATGCAGATAGATATGTAGACATCTAGAAAGAGGAACAGAAAAAGAGAAAGGTGGTAGGTTGCTTCTAAAATGCCTTCCAATGATCCCTGCTATTGTGCCTTCCAATGATCCCCTGCTATTTGCATCTTTATGTAATCCCCTCCTCTGTGTATGGGCTGGAACTGGCCTTCCTTATGAAGAATTAAATATAGAAAAATTGATGAGATGCCACTTTCCAGATTAGCTTATAACAAACTGTGACTTCCTCTTGCCTGTACTTTCTCTGTGGCTCTTCTCGCTTATTCACTCTGGTTGAAGGCAGCTGCCATGTTGCAAGCTACTTAACAGAGAGCTCCACTCCATGGTAAGGAACTGAGGGAGGCCTCCATCCAAGGGCCATTGAGGAGCTGAGTGCCCAGTGCATCTAGCCATGAGAAACTGAATCTTATCATCAACCATATGAGTGAGCTTGGAAACAGATGCCTCTCCAGTCAAACTCACAGATGAGACTACAGCCCAACTTGCCTGGACTACTATTTCACAAGAGACATTGAACTAAGTTGTGCCCAGATTCCTGATCCACAGGAACTATGAAATAATAAGTGCTTGCTTTAATCTACCAAGTTTTGGGGTAATTTATTATACAGTGATATAGATAATTAATACAATTACTGGTAAATTATGTAAAGTCATATATATATAATGTAATATATTATATATTGGTATATATCCTCTACATATATCCAATGTCTCATCTTTTCCCAATCCATTCCCCGCTCCACTTGCATTCTCCACACACTGGTCATCTCCCACTTATTTGCCATATTCCAACCCAAAAATTCTACATATTTTGCCCTTTTGGCCAGGAATGGCTTTTATCTCATCTTCTGGAATTATAGTCTTTGTGACAATTGCAATTTTGCCCTTATTTGTGTTTTCATTTATTAGTCTATCTGTCATTCAACAAAAAAATTCATGAGAAAATAAAGTGTCCTGTCTCTGCTCACCAGCACTCAGAAGTGAATGGATGTCTTTCAGTCACAGGAGTTTGCCTATTAACTATATTTCCTAGTTGTACCATGAAAGGTAATTCTCCATTACAGAAGTTAACATGTGAGTACGCTGGCAGGAAGGGTATTTAAGGACCAAAAGGTGTAGTCTGAGGATAGATTTGATTAAGCTTATTTAGGGTCCACTGGAAAAGATGAAGTCCTAGAATCTATATCTATCATGTACTACCATCACCCCAAGCCTCTAACTCTGGGGAATATAAAAGAAGACATGTTGATTGGTAGATGAACGTACCTTTGTAATATAGTTTTGAATCATATTAGCTAAAATATACTGAGTACTAAACACTGTTCTAAGTGGGTTACATGCATCACCTCAATCCTCATCATAGCCTTTTGAGACAGTAACCATTACATGCACTTTACAGCTAAGATAGAGGCACACAGGGACCCCTGGGTGGTTCAGCAGTTGGGTGTCAGCCTTCCTCTCAGGGTGTGATCCTGGAGTCCCAGGACTGAGTCCCACATCGGGCTCCCTGTGAGGAGCCTGTTTCTCCCTCCGCCTATGTCTCTGCCTCTGTCTCTCTCTCTCTCTCTCTGTGTTTCTCATAAATAAATACGCCATGCCATAAATAAATAAATAAATAAATAAATAATAAAATCTTAAAAAAAAAAAAAGACAGAGGCACAAAGAGGTCAAGTTCTCACAACTAGGAAGTGGCAGACCAGGCATCAAGACACAAACAGTCCAGTTTAGTGGCCAGACTCTTAAATCATGCAGGACACTGGCTGTCTTCTATTGGGAGGGAAGGATCTTGAAAGTCCAGCAAGAACTAGAGCCACTCTGTGTCTAAGATCAGGAATGATTTCCCATCTACTGTCCCACCTGAACCCATTCCTCTCTTGCATCCACATACTTCTAGATGTATACTTTATTTTCACTGTCAGAGGATCCTCAGCCTGAATTCTGGGGCCAAATTACCTAGATTAGGATCCCAGCTCTACCATTTACAGATTCTGTGAGCTTGGGAAAGTTACCTGAACTCTTGGAGCCTCAGCTAGCTATATGGAAAATGAGATTAATATCTGTAGAGTGGTGTGGGGAATATTAAGTTAATCAATACATAGAAAGTTTTTAGTGCAACTCCTTCCTCATAACAGGCACTGAATTTGCTGCAGTGATTGCTGTTGGACAATCTCCTGTCTCGTTTGTAACTCAAGATTTTGGCAATATCACATTGTTGGGGGCATATCTCTTCCATGACCATAAGAATTACTGTGAAAGAACACAGGTGTGTTTATTAGCAGAAATTCTTTTCACTCTAAGCTATTGGATTCATGTGTCCTTCAGTCAGCAGGATCACTGAAGAGCTGGAGTTCAGGGAATGTCACTCCAAAATATGCCACTCTGGCTGAAGGATTATTCTGAGATGAGAGCAATTGAGAAAAAGCAGACACAGAAAAAGACCCTACAGGAAGGACAGGATAATACTTAATTACTGGAGAGAATTCTGAACTCTTATCAGCCCAGAGAAGGCATGAGAGACATCTACATAACAATCTTTACTAAAACAACCCTTATCTTCTAGCTTTTCCCTGATGCTTCCCTTCCCGGTTTGCCACCCTAAAAGCCTAAACTCCTTTTCTCTTGTCACTTGTCCACAAATGCACCATTCTTTTAAGCATGCAATAATGAGCCCCAAATTCTAAACAACCCGTGGAGTTACTCATCACTGTGTTTCTCACATATGTAGGCAGGTTAATAAACTTCTTCCTTTTTTTTTCTTATTAATCTGTCTTTTGTCAGTCTAATCTGCAGGACTCCAGTTGGATAGCCTAAAAGGGTAGAGGAAAAAGTTTTCTCTTCCCCCGCAGAACAAATCCATAATCCTGGTCTCACCGATATTTTTATATTTATTTCTAGAAGTCACTTGCTGTTTAGAAGTCCAGTGACTTTTCTGATGACCAGTGGTTGAGTGTGGCAATCTAGATGCTCAAGTTCTCATTTCTCCACCACTGCCAACTGGGAAGGTTGCCTGGGCTAGTCCCTTTCTGTCCATCATTACCGATTTCTGATGTGTGAACCCTTCCTGGAACCAAGGAGCAGCATCAAAGAAAGGTTGTGGAACTTATTACTGTGTGTAAAGTACCTTTCAATCCTTGATTGAAAGAAGCTATAGAAACACAGAGAATTCCCTATGATTTTATCTGCAGAGTAAGTTCAGGTCAGCACATCAGGCAGGATTTAAGCCATATCTCTTCCTTCCTTTGCCATTGTGGATTAAAGTTGTTCCATTTTAATGTACCTAAAATGTATTTTTTTTTTCTGAGAATAGCTAGATATGTGATGCTCAGAAGGATTTAATTCACTGTGTTGTCCCAGGGATGATGATGTGGCTCAATTTTGAATGTGCGGAGAAAGCCATAGGACACTAAACTCTCCCACGGTTGCAATCCTCACAATACAATATAATTAAGGGGAAGCAGGAGGGCACCTAAGCAAAATGTTAGGATGCTGGACAGTTTGAGAGTGGGGTCAGAGAAGGTTGAACTTGGCAGAACGACTCCCTGGTGTGGGGCGTTATCAGGCCAGAATGAATGAGGAAGAAGAGACACAATCAGCCGGAGGACTGCAGAGTGTGGTTAACTGCCAGAGGGCAATTCTGAACCAACCACAAAGTATTAAAAAAAAAAAAAAAAAAAAAGGACACCCTGGGATTAATTGTCATTCCACTGGCCTGTGAGGCAACTGATACCAAATATAATTGAATTACTTTGTAATTATTTCTTTTGGAGTATTTAACCTAAGCTAGGCTTCGGAGATGGATTTTTTCTCTCTCTTGCTTTGCACTGCAAATGGTTTTGCATTACGGATATTTTTCTGCTGTACTGTATTATCTTGTGCAAACTACTCTGGTTTGTTTTCCCCCTCTTCCTTGCCAATGGGGTTGTTTACTTATCGGAATTAAAGTCAGAAGTGAGCGTCTCTTGCCAGCAGGACAGAATTTCTAATAAATATGTAAATAACACCTCTCTCAGCTGTGGCTGCGGGCTCTGCTCTCACGTGGCCCACCCGGGCCACAGTCTGGGGCTCAGGCAGGCTTGGAGAAGATGAAAGATTTTCATCAATCTGCAGATCAGAAAGAAATGAAATTAAATCCAACCTGAGAGGGCAAGGGAACAAAGGTGAGGTGATAGGAAAGGGCAACTGTCCTTGTGGTTGCAGAAATGGGTCATTTTCTTCGGCCTGTGGGTGAAAGCATCTGAAGGTTGACATGGCTTGTCATAAGAAAGGGACTAGAACATTCAAGAGTGGCTCAGGATAGAGAGGAATAGATGCCTCCTCCGCAGGCAGGCCATAATCATTTTACTAATAATAGTGGCAATGCTGTCATCAATTGCCAGCTACACCTGCCGCATGTCCCAATTCCATGCTGGTGGTAATTAACACCTGGTATCTACATTGCACCTTGAACTCAAAAATATTTTGAGAACATTTAATACAATTATCCTCTGCTAAAAAGGAAATCAAATCAAACTTCTGCAGAAGTCAAGGACATACCACTGAGTGATACTTAGTATCAGCTCTGGAACCAGAATGCAAAGGATTAAATTTTACTTTGCCACTTACTAGCTCTGTGCCTCAGATTTCTCATGTGCAAAAAATGAATATTCACTCAACAAATATTGATTGAATGCCTACTGTATGCAAAGCAAGTTCTGGATGGAGATACAGAAAACAAAACAGAGGTTCTTTAATTAACAATAGTGGTACCTACCTCAGTGAGTTGTCATGAGCATCAAAGAAATGAATAAATCCCTGGCATGTAGTAGATTTTCAATAAATGTGAACTAAATTAAATTTATCATTTAAAGTCATACAAAAAGGTGGGCTACAGGTTAGCATACTGCCGAGCCCAGCACTAGTCACTGGGTGATGTCCTCTCTCCCATTATGCAGGGCTATAGCCAAATTATGGAAAGACCCTTGTTGAAGTGCTCAAAGATTTGGATACGCTTGGATGTGGGCAGCAGGCTCCAAGAGAGAGTGGCTGGGTGAGGGGGCCAACAAAGTGATGCTCCGGGAAGGTGTGTAATATGCAAAGATGTGCTCTGTAGAGCCACTAGATTTTCTGCTGTCCTCTCCTTTTCCTCTTGGGGACCAGCCTCAAAACCTTAGTAGAATATCTGCTCTTCATGCACATGCCTTGGCTGCAGTTACAGGCCCAAATGTAAGATGTAGCCTCAGTTAAATGACACAGTTTGATTTCTTTTTTTCTGTTAGTCCATTTCTTCATTAAATAAAGCAGAAATATGCTTTTCTGGATCTTTTGCAGGTTTTAATGGGTTTTGCAAGATGACTTTCCAGCAAGGAAATCCAGGGCTTGAGTGGAGTAATGTGTGTGAGCTTTGTCAGAGTGGCATGCTGTGGTGAGTCTCTCTCCACGAGAAAGGGAAGAATTAATTAGAGCCATAAATTATGGATTTCTAATCATTGTGCATTATAATGAAAAGATATGCAGCTAGGTTTGGGTTTTCTAAGGGCCACATATGTTTGCAGACTTCAACATAGCTTTCTCTGGGGCTTCTTGACTTTCCCCTCTTCCCTTCTCTCAAGGTGTCTGACCTGAGTGGCATCCTAGAGACACAATTGGCTTATCCACTAGAAAACCAAGAGTGCATTAGCTTTAGAAGCCTCAAGGAGTAAATATTGTTAGAAAGTGCTGGAATCACCAAGCAGAATTGCTGCTACCTTTTGGATTGAGGCCATGGCTAGAGAAATGCAATTTTGTTAAATATTTAAACAGCAACCTCCAAGTGCCATCAAGCCATCGAAGCAGACCCCCCAAACTACCACCCATCACTACCTCCCCCTAACACAAAAAAAGTAAAATAATTTGTTTTAATATTGGGCAAGAAGATGAATTTCAAAATGAAATTTCTAATATCATAGAATGTTAAGCAGCTATTAAAATGATATTTACATAGAGTTTTTAATGATATGGAAAGAATCTTATAACCTTAAGCACAAAAATGGGAAAGAAAATTACATTAATATACAGAAGGATCTTAATAAGGCTTTAAAAGCATTGGGGTGAAAGTTTGAAAGAAATAAGCCAAAATTTCAGGATGGAAGAATTAAAGATGATTTTTCCTACTCTTTAAAAACTGTACATGTTTTCCAGATTTTTAAAAGATGAGCATGTATTGCATTTAAAAACAATTTGAGAGTACGAATAAAAAAAAAAAAAACATATGCAACTCCAAATCAGCAAGAGTAATCAAGTTGATCAAAGGCCACTCTCCCAATCCTCAAATGGTGGCCTTTGACATTGTTCAGGGTGGAGGTAATGAGCAGCTGAGGAGAAGACCTGGTCTTATCACTGCATTCTCTTTGTTGTTCCTGCCTTTAGGAGAGTTCTGGCTGTCTGGGGATCCATGCCAGTGCTTCTAGTTTAGAACTGGTGATTAGTGAGTGTTTTTGAAAAGATCATCCTGACAGCACTGTGAAGAGTGTATCAGAGGGGTGCCAGAGTCAAGCAATTACAAGGCCATACAGGCAAGAAATAATGGTAGTTTAGACAAGTGTGGAAGCAGTGAAGATGAGAGAGAAGTGGACGTATCTGAGAGATATTCAGGAGCTGAAATTGATAGGTCTTAATAATGGATTTCAAATGCGGAAATGAGTAAGAGAGCTAGTGGATGGGAGTGACACCTCTTTTTCTGACTATGTGAGGGATAGATAGCACTAGCATATTACCTGCTGGTTTATTGGGTGGGGAGAAGGAGAGTACTATCTCTCTATTACTACATAATAGACTGTCCCAAACTCAGTGGCGTAAGATAATAAATATTTATTATCTCAGTTTCTGAGTATCAGGAATTTGGAAAAGATTGTGTGATTTTGGCTCAGGAGGGTGCAATCAGGATGGTGGTCAGGACTGCATTCAACTGAAGGCTTGCCTGGGGCTAGAAAATTCATTTCCAAAGTTTCTCATGTGGCTATTGGTTGGAAGCCACGCTTTCTTACCACATGGCTTCTCCATGGAGGGCATTACCGCTGGCTTCCCCAACGTGAGTAATCCAGGAAAGAGCCAGAAAGAGGGAAGCTGAAGTACTGGTTATGACCTGGTCCCTGAAGTCACACAATATCATTTCTCTTCTTATTGAAGTGAGTTGCTAAGTCCAATGCACACTTAAGATAGCATTAGGTCCCACTTTTGAAGGGTGTGTCAAGCCATTTATGGACATATTAAACCATCATGGGAGGAGAGTGCTAAGTGAACTTAGTTCTTGACATAGAAAGTTGAAATGGCCTGTAAAAAAATTCAAATCTAGGGGCCCCTGGGTGACTCAATGGTTGAGCATCTGTCTTTGGCTTGGCTCATGATCCCGTGGTCCTGGGATCGAGTCCCACATCAGGCTCCCCACAGGGAGCCTGCTTCTCCCTCTACCTGTGTCTCTGCCTCTCTCTGTGTGTCTCTCATGAATACATGAGTAAAATCTTAAAAAAAGAATTCAGACCTCAAATAGATGTGAATATGGAGTCAAAACAAAACAAAACAAAACATGATACAAAAGTCATGAGTCTTCTAGATTTGCTTGGTAATGGGAACTTTGGATGAGATTCCTTATTTTTTTCCTATCTCATTCTATACTTTTTTTGTATAGAATGAGATAGGAAAAAAATAATCAAAGTTTGAATAAGGAATTCTAACACTTAATGTCTATATAGAGGAGAATGGATTTGCAAAGGAGACAGAGAACAAAACAAAAACTAGAGGGGGAGGGGGAAGAAATCCAGGAGGGGCTTCAGCATGAAAGTCAAGCAAATGGGGGCCCCTGGGTGGCTCAGTCAGTTAAGTGTCTGACTCTTGATTTCAGCTCAGCTCATGATCTCAGGGTCCTGGGAAAGAACCCTACCTTGGCCTCCATGCTCAGTGCAGAATCTGTTTGTCCCTCTCCCTCTGCTCCTCCCCCTACTTGTGATCTCTCCTTCTCTCTCTTTCCCATATAAGTAAATAAATAAAATCTTAGGGAAAAAAAAAGAAAAGAAAAGAAAGTCGAGCAAATGATAGTATCATAGTATAAGAACAGAGTATGAGCTAATTTGGTGAATATGAGGCTAAGGACCAGACTGGGGTAGATTGAATGTCTAAATGTAGGTACTGATTGCATGTATTTTTTTTTAAATCTTTTTGCTTTGAACTAAGTCTAGACTTACATAAAGTTTGCAAAATAATACAGCTAATTTCCGTACACCCTTCACCTGGCTTCTGCTCTTCTTAATTACTTATATAACCACAGTACAATTATTAACTCCAGAAAGTTAACACTGGTGCAATAATAATAACTACCTACAGGTCTGATACGAATTTCCCCAGTGGTATTGACAAGAATGTGACACAAATGATGCTGTGTTCTTCTCAAGGGCACCATTTTGTTGCCAGGCCTTGTAATTGGTGATATGAATCTTAATCACCTGGTCAAGGAAGTGACCAGATTACATTTTTCCTCTGTAAAGTGACTTTTTCCCCCTTTGTAATTACCAAACATCTGTAGGAGATACGTAGAGACTGTGCACATATCTTATCTCCCCTAGAATTTTCTCCTATTGTTTTTAGCATCTACTAGTGGATCTTGTTTGCAACAATTATTACTTTGGTGTCTTGCCTAATGGTGCTTTTCTTTCCCCCTTTCCTTCTATATTTACTCACTGAATTTTTTTGTGTAAGGAAGAACTGTCTCTTTCCCCCATCAATTTAACCATTCAAATATCTATGTCAATATGACTTATGGGTATTGATTTTATTCTATTGGTTAAAATCCAATACTGTCATTATTTCTTTTTATGCTCAAATATTTCCAACTTTGACCATTAGGAGATCTTTCTAGTCGGTTCCACTGTCTTTTATGAAAAATCCACTCCATTTGTTTGAGCACTTCTTACTTTGTGGCATTCTAAAATGCTCTAAGCTCAGATTTTTTTTTTTTCCCTGGCCCTGATCTAAATCAAACTTTTCTCAGAGAATCATGTTCAGAAAAGATCAGGACACTAGGTGTGTTCTAGCAACTGGAGTGTCTTTGCTTCTAGAACTTCTTACTGGGCAGAGTAGGAAATGCATATATGTATGCTAACCCACATACACATACACATCTGTATTTATCTGTGTGTCTGTGTCGTGTGCATGTGGACATGGGTTGGTGTGTGTGTGTACATATGTACACTTGTTTATATACGTATGTACATGTAGCGTGCTTATTTATTTACACACACAAACCCTGAATTTATAGTGACAACTGATTTCAATTCGTTTCCATAGGGTTTATTTTTGTTCTCCCCCTTTCTTTGTTTGTAACTTCTCTCTCCGATGACAAGGAAGCTGGCTCTCACTTATACAGTATGTTTACTGAATTCATTGATTCTGGTGTGCCCCTAAAGTTGTTTAAGAATTGTTAACCCATATTCCAGTGAGAAACAATTTGATTGATGAAATCAAGCACTTGGGCACAGTTCTTTTTGCCAGTAGTCTTGTGGTATCCAGTCAAGATACTATTTCCCGAAGTTAGTTCTTTTCTGCTCTACTCTCTCCAGGGTAGATTGTAGACTTTATAGAAGTAAGTGAATTTGTTACTTTTTGTATTCTCTTTGGTCCCTCATCCCCACCCTGGTTGGTTTGTTTATTTTGGTGACATCTAGAGGGTGTGTGTAACATTAGTATAATTTTAAGAGCCAGAGTTATGCTCAGAGAAGTAAACTCCTTCTTCAGTCCTATAAGCCAATTCCCACTTCTTTTTTTTAACATATTTTTTTAATTGGAGTTCATATTGCCAACATATAGCATAACACCCAGTCCTCATCCCGTCAAGTGCCCCCCTCAGTGCCCGTCACCCAGTCACCCCCCGCCCACCTCCCTTTCCACAACCCCTTGTTCATTTCCCAGAGTAGGAGTCTCTCATGTTCTGTCTCCCTTCCTGATATTTCCCACTCATTTTTTTCTCCTTTCCCCTTTATTCACTTACACTATTCCGTTCCCATTTTTTTTAAAAAAATTCTCTTCTTTTATCCGTTCCTCATTGCCCCTCCCTTCTAGTGGGTAACTAATTTCCTGAATTTGTGAACTATCCTTCCGTTATTTCTTTTGTGTGAATGAGTAGATACATGTGCATTTACTTATATCCTCTCCTTTCATATAGAAAGGCAGCATATTGTACATACTGTCTTACACTTTACTTTTTCACTTACCACCATGCCTTGGAAATCATTTCATATTTGCTTTATAGAGATCTTCTTCATTTTTGTTATGGCCGTGTAGCTCTTCCTTGTTTGGATGTAAGATAGTTTACAGAACCACTATTTTATGAATGGACACTTGGGTCACTTTCAATATTTTGTCATTGCAAACTGCTACAATGAATAGCCATCTAAAGGTGCATCTTCCTATTAATAGAGGTTAATTCCTAGCCATGGGATTGTTAGCCAAAAAGCACATGCCTATGTAGTTTTGTTAGATATTGACAATTTTTCCTCCAGATAGAATGAGATTACCTATTTTCTCCATTAACAGAATTGTGGTCCTTTTTTTTTTTTTTAATTTTTGCTACTCTGCCCGGTGAGAAATAGCATCTCAGAGTTGTTTTAATGTCAATATCACCTATTATGAGTAAGCTTGAACATTTTTCATCATCTAAGGACCATTTTTGTTAATTGTCTTTGTATGGCTTTTTCCATTTCTCTATCAAGTGTTTGGTCCTTTCCTCTTCGATTTTAAAAATTATTTATTTATTGGGGGTATTAGCTCTTTATGTTACCTGTCTTGAATATTTCCACCCAAGCCAGCACCTTGCTTATGGTATATTTTATGATGCAAACTTCTTTTTAAAAAAATTCAAACTTTCCTTTTGTTATCTCTAGAATTTTTGCACTCATTATGTATTTATTGACTTAAATCATGCCTCTACCCCCAATCCAAGTTAAATTCTTGCACTATATATTCTTAATCACTCAAAGAAGAAATAATCTATATTTAGTTCTTAGAATCCTGCTTCCCCCACCTTCTCTAGAAACAAACTAGAATTGTCCCAGTCTCTACACAGAAGGTTCATCAGTTTGCTTACCTCTACTCAACCATTTCTCATTTGCTAACTAACCTTGAATTTCAGCTCAGAGAGATTTCTTGGCTCTGTTTAATGATTTCACCTGTGACTCAGAGACATTCTGCTGCCTGGAAGAACAGAAATCTCTTAGCAGTGAACTGCCACCTATCCAACTAAGAGTGGGAAAATAAACATTTAACACAAATTATAGCTAATAGATTTCATGTATGTATGAAGGCACATGTTTTACAGAAGGCCATAGTTTAAGCAATAGTCAATGAATTGCAGCGTGACTGATTGTGCTTACCAATGAGCTCTGTGCCAGGTGCTATAGGCCTGTAAGAGAATTATAACCAACACACAGCCTCTGTCCTTATAGAACTCATGGTTTCCTCCAAATACTAATGTGAACGTACATCGAAGAAGTAGATTGCAATAGAACATTGTCTCTAAACAAGAGCCTATCTGTAGGTTGCAGGGCACGGACTCCAGGCATAGTGAGCATTAATTAAAAGAAGGGAAAAATCACTGAGGTCTGAAGTCATATGGTGAATCTTGAGATAAACTTTGAGGAATGGGTAGGATTTGGATAGGTGATGTCAAGAGAAAACATTCAATCATTTCACTAAAATGTATTGAGCTGGACACCCACTGTGTGGAAAATAGTAAATATGAGCTCCATATAAAGTGCAAAAATGTTACAACCCAACTTCCCTTTTATTTTATTTTTTTTTCCAACTTCCCTTTTAGAAAGTAGACACACATCCCTAGGCCACAAGATTTCTTCCTCATTTTAATCTTTTTAAAGTACTTTTCACTGAAAAGTTTGGATGAGATTTACCCAAGAACATTCTCAAAAACATTAGAGGTGGCCTGATCCGATGTACTCGCAAAATGTGCGGCAAATAATTTCTTTCAATTTTTTTACTCTTCAAGGATCTTTTCACGTGTGGTCCCCTTGCCTTTCCCTTTTCTCCCCCTTCACAATAATACTGAATAGTGAGTATTATAGTCTCCATTTCACTGTTGAAAGAACTCAGATGTATGAAGTCCAAATTGTCTTTAATAGAAAAGATGAGAAGATCCAGAGCCGGAGTTGTGAACTCCTAGCTCACGTTAGTTCACTTTTTTTCCATTGGAGGAGCTGATTGTGGAACTGAGATGAGCCTAGGGTGTAGACAAAAATCCCCAAGCCCTAGCCATGGTATCCATAGACCTACCGACATGGTTATTAACTACATCTGTGCTGTGAAGAAGTCCCTTTGTTTTCCTTTCTAGAGCTCAGCCTTCTCATCTGAAAAATGAAGGGTTTGTCTGAACATTCCCTAATGCCCCATGAGTATTAACAGTCTCTGCTTCTAAGTGCCTAGCCAGCTCATGCTGCATTCTGCTCTGCTTGGTCATCAGAATGTTCCACGGGGTCCAAATATGAGACAGCACCTGGCCTGCTGACCTCTAGAACTATCCTCCACCTCCACACTTGTGCAGAGAAGTCCCCGCAAGAATGCTGTATTCACATCACTCCAGGGGTCTTTGATGTAGTAACTGGAGGCATGTGGGCAGTGGAAGGAAAGTAGTAGCACAGCAGAGCTAAGAATTTCAGGAAAGGATTTGCCTGTGATGTAGATATCTTAGGTTAGAGAATTTTGTACTCGAGTAGCAGGAAATGTTATAAAAGAATCACTGGGGAGAGTGAGGTCTCCTAGCCCCTGCTCTGAGCAGCACTGTGAAAAATGAAGTGGAAAAAGCCAAATTTACAGATCATCTAGGGAAGCTGAAATCCAGCAGTAGGATATTAAACACAAAAGAGCTGAAGTTAACATGAGGCGTTATTGGTTTGGGGAGATGGGCTATTTCCCCAAGGTCCATAATTAGAACCGGGAACCTTTTGCATGTAATTAAGAGTAAGAGATTGGTTTAACAACCACAGCTGAGCAAGTCTGAAACATTTTTTTTTTTCCCAACTAGCATTTGGGATTAGGAATTTTTTTTTCTTTCACTTGTAAAATGTGAGAGTTTCCTGACTCTTTAGGAAATTGAGGCTAATTCTACTTCCACAAGCATTTTTGTTGCTAATAATAATAGGATATGTTTTGCATATGTGATGTGAAATCAACAAGGTGCCCTACAGAAGCAAGATGGCCTTTGAGGCACTTTTTCCCCCTCAAGGAAGCTGTCACCGAGCAGCTGATTAATTACTGTAATAATCATAATTTTTAAAAATTAAAAATATCCCTCTTTCCATTCATTAAGTACACTGAAGATAGGTGCCAGAGGTAATTATTGTCTAGAAGTACTTCCGAATTATCTTTTCTAATCCAGCTCTGCTGACATTTTTGAGAGAAAAAAAGTGTTTTGTCTTTCCTCTTATGAACGGGGTGACATTTGAATATGCAAACAGTGTCACAGTCTGCCCTGTGGATGTTTTCTGGAGGTATGATTTATGAGGCCAGCCTATTGTATTTGTTATCACACTATGAAAAAGGTCATTAGACAAAGGAGCTCTACCTACTGGGGTCTATGGCTCATCTTGTGATATTTTAATTGTTGCACTTGTGCTGACTTCCAGGCTTGCCTCAAGGTGTGAACTGTGTGGACAATAATTTGCCTAGGCTTCGCATATACTCCCTAACGTCTGTGGTATGTTTTGTGCCAACCTTCAGCCACTCCTGGGATAGATTACAGATGTTGAAGAAGGAAGCCCATGAAAAAATCTAAAAACCTTATTTTAGTCAATGGTTTAACTTTCTTTCCCCTAAAATAATTGTTTCTGAAGTATGCCATAGAGTCTAAACTAGAAATGGTAAAGCTGAGATATCTGTTGGTGATTCTTCATTAGGGAGACTGACTAGGTGAAGTGCCTTCCCACAGGCTTACGGTGAGCACAACCAGAGTTAAATCATTCTATCTTAGAGTTGGAAAGACCTCAGGTGGCATTTTCTTTATTTTCTCTTCTTGTAACCTTGTGCCTTCTCTAACACTCAGAGAGTGGTCATTCAATCTCTGCTTAAACATCTCCAATGACAAGGGATTCATTTCCTTGTCTTCAAGAAGCCCTGTCTATTTTTGGGCAGCCCTGAAACTATTATTTTACTTTTTAAAGCACTGAAACCTGCCTCCGTGTCATTTTTGTCGGTTTTGTCCTAGGTACATTCTCTAGATGGGATAATCTGTATCCTATATTGCAAAGAAGCTCAAAGAAAACTAAGCCATAAATCCATCCATCTCTGGGTTAAATGTTCTCTTGGCTAACACTGGTTTTGCATCCTATCCTGGTGTCTTAATATATGGACAATACTTTTCTAACCACTGCTGTAGACATAATGGATCATAGTCATAAGGGTGTCCTGGTATTACAAACACTTCGTAATGTTCTAGATATAATTCTACCCTTTGATCTCCCACACACCAAAAAGGTTTATCAGAAGGCAAAAAATGACATCTTTATGAGATATCCTTGAATGTATGTGTGTCTATTACAGGGATTTTAGCTGCAAGTAACAAAAATCCAACTTGAATTAGTTTAAACAATAAGAACATGTATTAACTCATATAAAGGTGGCATAGAGGTAGGGTGGGGATCTCAGGATTGATGGATTTGGTAGCCCAGTGATTTCCTGAAGCCCTCTGGTTTTTTTTTTTTTTTTTTTTTTTTTAGATCTCTGTTGGCTATCTACACTGGCAGCTTTAATTCCAATTCCTCCCATACTTGCAGAGTAGCAAGCACAGTAATGTGTTTTCTAAAGTATGTATGACAAAAGAGAGACTGGCTTCTCATCTCTCTCAAAGAACTAGAAAAAATCCTCCTCCAGCACATTTTCATGTAGTACCATTGACCCGAAGTGGCTCACATATGTAGCCAGAGGCCTAATCACTGGGAAAACTGATACCAGAACCAGGCTTAGATCATCAGAGTCCACTTCCAGAGCTGGGCATGGATTTTGCCTTAGGTCTCATGAGGGTGTGTGACTGGACAAGCGAAAAAAAAGATTATGTCATGGACTATTGTAATGAAAAGCCAAATATTCACAAGATTCAATGTCTTGTAACTATGAGGAATTTTTTTCTTTCTTTCTTTCTTTTTATTTTATTTATTTATTTATTTATATTTTGGTTTATCCCTTTGAGTCAATTATTTGTTGGCTCTCATCTCTACTTTTGCCCATCTTTGAGTTCCTTTGTAACACAGTGGTAGGAAGAAAGCCTATAAACTACATTTCCAAAACTTTTTTTTAAAGATTTATTTATTTATTTATTTATTTATTTATTTATTTATTTATTTATTCATGAGAGACACAGAGAGAGGCAGAGACACAGGCAGAGGGAGAAGCAGGCTCCATGCAGGGAGCCCAATGTGGGACTCGATCCCAAGACTCCAGGATTACACCCTGGGCTGAAGGTGGTGCTAAACCACTGAGCCACCGGGGCTGCACCATTTCCAAAATTCCTTTCCCAGCTGGCTTACAGTCCAACTCTGTCTGTATGAGGAAGTGGGGGAGACTGGAAAGCAGTGTCTCTGGCAAAAACATTTGTAGATGTGGGTATATTGGGGGAGGGGGAGCGCTCCTAGGTTGAGATACAGCAATCCCAGCAATGGTGTCTATAGCAACAAGTCTGCAGCCTCCACAGCGAGACATCCATGGCATCACATTAGTCAATTGACCTGCTTTGCTTCCCAATCAGTCCCGAATAAAGTTTATGGATGATTTATGCTCTCTATCTACACTATTTATATCTGTTTTGTTACTCTACATTTATTAAGTTACAGCATAAGGAAGAAGATGCATTCATCACCAAACATAAATTAAAGATCTTCCAATAAAGATTTTATTTACAAAAGAGAGGTCTTCTCCACTGAAGTTAATAATCTGTAAGTCCACATTTATCTTCAATCCTTTTGATAGTGGGAAGACTTTTTCTATCAAGGGCACTGAGTGAATCTCCAGGTGTCTTTCTGTTGAGCCATAATCAATTGGGAGGTGTATATGTCAGTATCCAGCCAGGAAAAGAGAAGCCAGTTTAGATTTTTTTTTTTAAGATTTATTTATTTATTTATTCATTTATTCATTCCTTCATTCATTCATGAGAGACACAGAGAGAGAGAGAGAGGCAGAGACACAGGCAGAGGGAGAAGCAGGCCCCATGCAGCGAGCCCGATGTGGGACTCAATCCCCGGACCCCAGGATCATGCCCTGGGTAGAAGGCAGATGGTAAACCCCTAGGCCACCCAGGGATCCCCGAAAGTTTAAATATTTAAGGCAGCAGGAATTTAATATAAACAATTGCTCACAAAATTATTGGAATAGTTTAATCCTTAGAAAAGATCTGGCACAAGGAACTTTGGTGCCTTTTCTGAGCTAGTCATACTGTGTCTGTGTATCAGGGTGTCCCACTGAAAAGCATATTATGGAGGCAAGTCCTACATACATATAGATTCTTAAATTAATACAAGTTGGGGTGATGTCTATGCTTTAGAGACCCTGCAAAGTGGCACCAGACATTCTAACCACAGCAGAGCATGCTCCAGGAGCCTCCATGACCAGCATGTTGAGCTCCGGATAACACCATCTTCCATTCTACTCCTCCAGTGCAAGGAGTGGTAACAGTTCCCCACAATTATTCATCTTGAGGTAATCCCTTCCTCACTCTTTTAGCATCTTCAATTTTTCCAATAATTTTGTAACAAAGTCCCTGAATTAAATTCTCTTTGTAAAAACCTGGACTGGTTTCTGCTTTCCTGCCCGGATGCTAACTGGTCCAAACTAAACATTATTCGGTGAGTCACAATGGGATCCACAGCCCTGGAAATCAATGTGCTTCTCACAAAACATACTTGAAATTTAAGGCCTAAATTTCCTACTTGACAGGAGGTAACAAGAAGTTATCATTTGTGCCCATATCACCTCTGTTTTATTTGGGTTAGCTTTTGTGTTTTGTGTTGGTGGTGGGGTTTCTTGTGTGTGTTTTTGGAAGCGGGGCATGTATGGGACAGAAATACACAAAAGCACCTTAAAATAATAAACAAGGGATTTGTGCTAGTTATATTTATATACGTGGGCTAATCTGAAACTGGTTCTGTCATTCTATCAGAAGCAGCATCATTCTTGGAACCTATTGCTCTCTTTCTTGTTCAAGGGCCACATGACCACTCTGTCATATTTTTTTCTGCTATGCATTTGCATCCTTTTCCTCTGTAACTTGCTCGTTTTTTAATGCAACTCTCTATGCTTTTCTTATTTCATGACTTTTCCACATTTTATTTGTTTCCTCAGAATTTAGTTTCCACCTGCCCCCTGTAACTCCAACTCTGTTGGATCCCATCTTTCTCAATTTGAATTCTAGAGGAAGTAAATCTCATTGGCCTAGCACCTCTCTTTGCCAAGCAATGTGAGAGACCTTTAATTATGCTGCAGATTGACTACCCCCGGGTCAGAGTCTATCTGTGGCCCAAGCAACTATGCCCTGGGGTAGGAAGAGGAGTAATAGTTACAGGATCTAAATAAAGCCCAAGGGCTCCTTTCTCATGGAAGGGACAAAAACAGTGTTGACATGCCCAAGGTAAGTCTCAAACAGACAGAACATTACCTTTCCTGCCTCACATTCACAACCACACAGAGCCCAAGTTGAAAGCTATGATTTTGTCTTTTTTTTTTTTTTCTCCTTTAGGACTGACATGGTGACATGAATAAAATTCTCCTAAAATGGAGGCAGATAGCAATTACTTTCTGTGAGCCATTAAACATGTTAGGAAATGTCCTGGACCTCATATCTCAGCAAACATGACCTTGATGGCAGGTTTCAGAAGATGTTAGGCTGTGTGGAATAGTAAAAACAAACAAAATGGATGTTCATTTGTTTTGTTTCCTAAATTCCACATATGAATGAAATTATATAGTATTTGTCTTTCTCTGACTGGCTTGTTTTGCTTGACATAGTACACTCTAGCTCCATCCATACATGTACACAATGGGATATTATATATATATATTAGGATATATATATATGGATATGTATATATAATGGAATTATATAATATATATGGATATGGATATGGATATATAAATGGAATTATATCTAATTCCATTTATATATATATATATAATGGAATATATAATATATATAATGGAATATATAATATTCCATTATATGGAATATATATGGGATTATATGGAATGGAATATATAATATATATATGGATATGTATATATAAATGGAATTATATCTATATGTTATATATATACACAGGCATACACAATGGAATATTATTCATCTGTAAACAAAAAAATAATGAAAGCTTTCCATGTACAATGACATGGGTGGAGCTAGAGTGCACAAACATCAGGGAGAAAATAAGAGAGGAAAATCAAGAAATAGACTCTTAACTATAGAGAACAAACTGAGTTACCAGAGGGGAGGTGGGCAGGGGGATGGGTTGAAAAGTTCAAAGGGTGTACTTGTGATGATCACTGGGTGTTGTATGAAAGTGTTGAATCACCTGAAATTAATACTATACTGTATGCTAACTAATTGGGATTTAAATAAAAACTTTATAAAATAATCTTCTGAACTATATAGCAGTTACCCCCACTAATGCTCAAATCTTAATTTAAAGGGGAGACATTTTAATATATATTTTACATCCAGGTAAGGGTCTCATGTTGGATCAACTTTTAAAAATGAACAGCACCATGCTTAGAACATAGGCATGATATCCTAAAGATCTTTTCAAAGAGCTCTGCCAAAATAAAGCAACTGATTAAATTCATTCAATTGATTATTTTTAAAAGTTTTAGAAGGTCAGAAGAAATCTAGATGTGCAGGATTGTATGTAGACAGTTCAGCTGGCCCACCTATACCTCTCCTCTTTGTCTTTCCTTCCTGCCACCTTATTTCTCTCAGGTTCTTTCCCTTGATCTGTAGCCATGTCTACAACCTCTTCCTTTTCTCATACCCACTAGTGTACCCCTCATGTCACTCCCACATAGCCACTCTTACCTTCTGGACTGCCTTAGCCTTTCCCTTTTTTTCCTTTGATTTCTGTTTTTCTGCTCTTTGCCCCACCCAGTGGCTGGTTTGTGATACAAAAGTATTAGTGGGTGATTGAAAACCTCAGAGCTGTTCCCACGAATGTGGAGACGATCAATCTGGCACCAGTTCATGTTTTAAATACAGCTTCTGGATGAGGTCAGAAGAGACCTTTTTAAAGATACTGATTGACACTCGAAAACTTAAAAGCTGAAATCTTATTCAGGGCCTGGACTCCATTTCTTGTCTTGATTTAAAGGATCTTTGTTTTGTTCTTCTTCTGTGTTCTCTCCATTAGGATTTCACTTACACAAATAAATATTTCAAAAATCCACAGTAAAGATCTTGAGGCTGTTTTTCAGTTCTACATGCCTCTTTCCCTCCAACTCAAGGCTACCATCCATTTTTTTTTTTAGAAAAAATTCTGATTTCTTACCCTGCTCAGAAGAATAAAGGGTCTTTGTTCGTTTTCAATATTTTTCTCTGATTTTAATCAATATTTGATTTTTTTTCTTCTCACTTGCCTTCATCCCTCTCCCTGAACATCGACATATCCTGTTCATTATCTCCTTTTTTTTTTTTTTTTTTTTTTTTAATCCAAAGAGAAAAGGTGGCTGTTTTTGCAAGCAATGTAAATCCAACTTCCTGGTCATTCAATTGAGATCAATTTCCGCCTGGGAGACTGAACATACTATATCCATGAGGCGTGCAACATCTGTCAATAGGAATGAGATCGGCAATCTGTAAAGCAGCAAACAGCCAGCACATGGACCAATGCCACAGACAGGCCCACTGGGAAGCCGGCCCCTACCTGCTGCTTCCCCACTATTCCAGGAAGACAGGGTATTTACATGTTCTGCAAACCCCAGAAATTATACCCATAATCCAAACATAAAAATTCATGAGGTAAATAAAACACAATGACCCCTGCCTAGAAAAGGATTTTCACCAAAGTGACTTTGTGTTTTGTCAGTACACACTGTTATTTCTAGCGTGGCAGGTTGGAGCAAAAGGAAAGAAGGGAAGAAGAATGGCCAGTGTGTGGACAAGATTTGGGCAAAGAACCTCTTCATAGAGAGCAGAAAGTCTGGGTAGTTCCATTTAAAGCATAAAGATAAGGGATCGGGCTGCTTTGATTTCTGGTTTATGCCCTGCAAAAATCTCTTGCTTGGGGCTCCCTGGACAAATCACTTAAATAAAAAGCAACGATCAAGCACTTAGAAACCTGTGATTGTATACAGAGACCTCATATTCATTTATCTCTTCATTCATTCTGATATTATTTATTGTGAACTTACTACACAGCAGACACTGTCCTAGACACTAGAGATAATGAACAAAACAGGGATAATCCCTGCCTTCATGGCAATTATGGTTGCCCCCTGAGTCACATGGGTGTTAGGGGAGACTACCTCTCAGACCTCTCGCAGTCAAAACCCTACATATAACTTTTGACTCCTAAAAAACTGAACTACTAATAGCCTACTATTGACTGAAAGCATTACCACTGCCATAAAAGGTCGATTAACACATTTTGTATGTTACATGTTATACATACTGTATTATTACAATAAAGTAACCAGAGAAAAGAAAAGAAAAAGTTATTAAGAAAGTCATAAGAAGGATAATATACACTTACAGTACTGTGTGTATTTATAAAAAAAAAAAATCCACATGTAAGTGAAGCCACACAGTTCAAATTTGTGTTGTTTCAAGGGTCAACTGAATATTCTTACAAAGAAGACAAACAATAAATAAAAAATTACAAAAATATCGTTTCACACATGTTCCACAAAGGGGGAAAAAGCAAAGTAAGCAGAGAACAACAGCGTCAGGGTAGTTACTTGAGACAAGGTTGTCAAAAAAAACCCCTCTGTGGCACATGAGTATTGAATGGAGGGAACCATGTACCTCTCTAGGGGAAAAACATTTCATAAATAGGACTAGAAAGGGTGTATGTACTTGTTGCATGCAGCAGCTGTAAGAAATAAGTATGAATGAGTGTGGAAAAGAGTGGAAAAAAGGGTAAAATGTTTAGGGAACAAATGAGAGCCTTCCTGGCCCTGATAGAGTTTGGATTTTATCCTGATGGTATTGAGAAACCATAAAATATCAGCATCAAGGCACTGAGATAATGATGATGGTAATCACAGAGTCATACTTGCCAGACCTTGTTCCATTTCTGTAAAATGGAGCCATATGACAGCCCTACCCCCTAGATTTTTAGGATAATTAACTGATATTGCATGCAAAGCACTTGAAATAGTGCTCAGTAAGAGTACTACAGTTATTATTATGGTCATCAGGGACCAGGCTATTTGTGCTCACCACTTCAACCCCATTTTGGCCCCCAAGTACATTTCCAATACAAGTATTATAATCAGAATTATGCTAACATCCATACATTTTTGTGGAGAAAGTATTTTTCCAGCGAGCTCCATTAAGCCAATTTAATTCCTTGATCAATGTTCCATATTCCACAATTTAATCATTTGTAATTTTTTCCCATTTTCATTAGCATTATTTCTTTTCCATTTCAATTTTACAGCAAGATTGAAATATCTCAGAGATTTAAATGATGGAGTCAAACGGCAGTTTCAATTTGGTATGGTTAAAATATCCTGCTGCTTAAGAATCCTGAGGCTCAAGGAGGTTAACTGATTTTTCCAAAGACATACAGCTAGTTATCAACGGAGATGAGATTCCAACCTAAATCTAACTCTAGTACCATTGTCTTTCACCACAACACTTTTATAGAAAAGAGAGGAAAAAGGAGAGAAAATAATAACACTAATACCTACCTATAAGGGTCAACATGAGGCTTAATGTAATATAGAAGAAAACACTTTTGCAAACTATGAAGCAGTATGTTATTGCTAGTAATAACAATAAAAGTAAGACCCATTTCTGATCTAGAAAAGCACGGTGAATAAGTGCATTCTCAGCTGAGTGCATTCAGTTAGATCGGTGAATTTCATTTCCTAAAGGTTTTCATTTGTCAAACACATCACAGACCCACTTCAGCATGTCATAAGAGCCTCCATCAAGGAGGAGGATAGATTTGGGAACCTGTTTGGATTGGCTCAAGATGAGTCTAAAAACAATTGACTACAGTGGCAGAGATGGTCTTTGAGAGGATCTAGAGATCTAAAACAATTTCAATTAACACTTTAAAGTCCATTTGGGACCCATTGTCTGTTAAAGAAGATCTCATTCAAAGAATTTAGCATCGTGACTTTGGGAAGATGATAGTTTTTGACATAAGGACCATTCAATAGTCCTTCTCGGAGTACTTAATATCTTGAGACACTGCACTAGAGGCCAATGGTATAAAAAGACAGTCAGCCTCAAGAAGCTCACCACTTCCTAGGAATGATAGTCATGCTAAAAAAAATCCCAAGCATGATACAGTATCAAAGCCATGATGGAGGCATGGAGAAGGAACAACAATCCCAATATGAGAAGACTTCCTGTAGGAAGTAATAATTTTCAAGGAAATAGAGAAGTAATCAGACAGATAGGGCAGAGAGAACATTCCAGGGAAATAAATTACACATGCCAAGGGATAGTGGTGGAAGAGAATGGTGCCACTGAGAGAGCATATGTCATGGCTTTAGTGCAAGGGAAGGAAGCAGGAAATGGCTCAGATCTAGAGACTGAACAGGTGAGGAAAACAATGATTCAAGTACAGAGGGAATGGACAAGACAGAGAGAGAATGGCTCAGGTGCAGAGGGAGGAGGCAGGTGAGGCAGGGAAGAGGTTGAGTGCAGGATGCTGCAAGACAGGGTGGAGGCCACAGAGAAGAAGACTCCTGTCTTAGGGAAGTAGACTGGCAGAGACTAGATCTGGTCAAAATCTACTGCAGACACCAAAAGATGAGACAGTAATCAAGACTAAAGGTCAATTTGATGAGAATGGGTGAGTTAGATAAAGTAAATGTTGCAAGTGCTCCTAGACTGACTAGAAAACTAAATCCATCCCTAGATGCTGGTAAAATGAGCCCAGAGTTGCTATTTGTTCCTGGAGGCCATTCTGTCGGGCACAGTCTCCCAAGGGGTATTCTAGGACTGAGAGGGATTGAGACACCAGGTAATAGACTTCTTGAAATGCAGCTGGACTAGGGCCGGGACAGCTAGGAGTTGTAAGGTCTATACCCAGTAGTATGTAGGGCTTTTGGAGACACAGGTTTTTGCTGACTTATTAATAGTAACACTTACCACTTGCTAAACTCCTTTTATTCACTTTTCACTTTGAGTCTGTGAAGTAGCTGTTATTATTTCTGTTCTGTGGACGAGAAAATTGAGGCACTATAACTTGCCTGAAGTGAATTCAATGAGGCTCCTGGAAAAGTGTCCATGTCCTAAACTTCAGACTCTGTGAACATTACCTCCTATTGGAAAAGAGTCAATATTATCTTATATGGTAAAAGATGAGTTTATGATAAGGATCTTGAGAGAATAAGCTTATCCTGGATTATCCCAGGGGGGCTTAAATACAGTCACATGTATCATTAGAAGATAGGTACACAAAAGAGGAGACATGCAAAGAAGAAGAGGTAAGGTGACCACAGAGTCAAGGATTGGAATGATGTGGCCGTGAGCTAAGGAATGTTGGGCAGCCACCAGAAGTTGAAAGAGGCAAGGGATGGAGTCTTCCTCAGAACCCGTCAGAGGTGAGGCTCTGCCAACACATTGATATCAACCTTTTAGCCTCCAGAATTGTGAAAGAATAAATTTCTGTTTTTCTTTTTTTTTTTTTAAGTTTTATTTATTTATTCATGAGAGACACAGAGACAGAAGGAAAGATATAGGCAGATGGAGGAGAAGCAGGCTTCATGCAGGGAGCCTGATGTGGGGCCCTATCCTGGGATGTGGAGATCACAGCCTGAACCAAAGGCAGATGCTCAACCACTGAACCACCCAGCCATCCCAATTTCTGTTGTTTTAAACCACTAAGATTATTATAATTTGTTACAGCAGCCACGTGAAACCCATATATTGCCCAAGATCACAGTCCTGAAGTTAGAACTGGCATTCAAACCTCAATCCCTCAAACTCCAGAGCTCTTGATTTCTCTCAGACCTCACCACTCTATAATAGCACTAAACTGATTCAAAGTTTCTACAGAAAAAAAATGGAAAATGGTGCTTTTGGAAGCAGAATCTTGTGGAGAATGACTAGCAGGGCTGGTGTCTGTTATGCTGGACTTGGGCACCAAGCAGGGCAGCTGCAACTTGGCAGCAAACTAGGAAGGATAACTGAAGGTTGAGGCAGGGGCAGAGGCTTGGAGGTCAACCCAGACTATATGGCTAAGGTGGGATGAAAGTCAAAGAAGCAGGTCAAGTATGCCAGAGCTGGGATACCATGGAGCTGCTGGGAGTCATCTTATTAAATGTTTATCAATAAACAGGCAAAATACACATGTGTTCAAGGTTCCAACAGTGCCATAAAACCACAAAATAAATTGGAGGTGACATGAGGGTAGAGAAAAATTTGCTATTTTCTTTTTTCTCCCCCCAACATCAAAACAATCGCCATGGGTAAAATCGGAAGTTTGTCAGACTTCCTAACAGAGTATTTTTTTTTTTTAATTTCAATTATAGGTGCCTGCAAGACCATAATTCTTTTTGGTATCAATCCATTCTTGCATTACAACTACAGAAGGAAGAATTAGGAAATGGTGTCCAACACCCATGTCTCCACGCCAGGGAGGCTGGGAGGAGGGAAGAAGGTCCATCCGTTGTGGTCCTGGGACCAAGCAACGTGGGGAGGTAGAGGAGGAGTCTGTGCCCACACTCATGATGTGTGTCTGAATCTAGTCTGAATGAGGCTGAGATTAAGCAGTCTCAAATAGATAAAACAGGGCCCACGAGTTTGTAGGTATGTGGAAGCAAGTACGTGAAGCCAAGAATATTCATTTACTAGGGCTGCCAGGACAACAAACCACCAACGAGGTGGCTTAAACAACCAAAATGAATTTTCTTGCAGTTCTTGCCATGGGCTCCATGGTCACAGAAGCACAAAAAACATGACTGCTTTTGCTCTCAGGGCCCACTTTCAGTTCATCTGCACCTTCTGACTTAATTTCTGCTTTTGGAATCATTTTATGTTCACTGGTTGCTACAGCATTTATATTTAGATCTTGATATAAAGCAAGGCTGGAAGTTCAAGATCAAGGTGCTGGCAGGGTGGGTTTCCTGTAAGGCCTCTCTCTGTGGCCTGCAAAAAGCTGCCCTCTTACAGCTCATCCTCCTGTGCATGAGTAGCCCTGACATCTGCCTCTTCTTATAAGGACACCAGTCATACTGGACTAGGTCCTTCCCAACCACTTCATTTTAATTTATTCACCCTGTTAAAGGCCCTCTTTTCAAATAGAGTCACTTTCCGAGGTACTGGGGGTTAGGGCTTCAGTATATGAATTTGTAGGGGGAAGACAAAATGCATCCTATAACCCCAGAAAACAGATGTCAGTGTGGCTTGACAAACTGGATAGCAGAAGCAGTAAGTTACAAGACACAAAGCACAAGGAAGTCTGAACACTTCTGAGAGGGGAAGATAATGTAGCAGAGAATATCCAAAACCCAAATTTTACGTTCTCTCAACAAAAGTTGACTAATATGGATGTTTTTACTTAAATAAAAACACTGGAATTAATATCCTGTACCCCAAAGCTCCCAATTTATAAAATGGCTTTCATGGACAATAGTGAAAAATAACAAACCTTGAGTACTTACTGTGTGTGAGGCATTATGCAAGGTACTTTCTGTATATTCACTATTTAACCCTCTGAGATAGGGATTTCTCTGATCCTCACCTGAGACATGAGATAACAAAGGCACAGAGGGGTGAAGGAACTCCCCCAGCGTCACATGGCCAAAAGAGGTGGAGCTCTTATTTGATTTTAGGCAGTTCAACCCAAGAGCCGCTGTGTCCAAGGACTACCCAATACAGACAGAAGATGTTGTGTCAGAGAAGCTGCAGGATCAGTGAGACCTGGGTTTGAAATAAGCTTTGGCACTAATCTGTAATTTGGTCTTGAACCAATTGTTTAACTTCCAAGAGCTTTAGTTTCCTAATTGTGTAGTGAGAATAATACCTCTCTCAAGGCTATTACAAGGAAAATATAAAATCGTAATAACAAATAAAGTAATGTCACATACGTGTCAGGAATATTCTAAAGACTCTGTATATACTACGTCAATTAATCCTTTTGTCAACTCTATAAATTCATGTTCTATTATTATCTGCACTTTAAAAATGAGGAGACTGATGGAGCACCTGGGTGGCTCAGTCGGTTGTGTCTGCCTTTGACTCAGGTCATGATCCCAGGATACTGGGATCGAGCCCCATGTTGGATTCCCTACTCAGTGAGTGTCTACTTTTCCCCTCTCCCTCTGCCCCATCCCCCAGCTTGTGCTCCTCTCTCTCTCTCTCTCTCTCAAATAAATAAAATCTTTTTTTTAATAAATGAGGAGACTGAGATAGAGGTTAACTAAGTCTATATGCCAGTAAATGACAGAGTTGGGGGGTAAAACCAACCATATCAAATCCAGAATTCTCACCCCTAGTCTCCTCATGTAAGACTAAGGAAGAGGTCAGCAAATAGGAGTTACCACTACTGCTGCCACTACCGTACTATTACTAATTTTATTATACTCTCACTATTATCATTCAAACACATGTAATTTGGAGACATAGAAGTATTAACTAGCCTGGGTATTCAATTTATGGTCAGGGACAAATTGAAACATGAGGACTAGTATTTTCCAATATCTGTTCGACGTTTACACAGAGGGGAATCCGAATGCTCAGCTAAGGAGGATGGAGACGTAGAACCAATGCTCAGCTAAGGAGGATGGAGAAGTAGAACCAACAGCATCACTCAACCTTGCCTCTGTTGTCAGAGCAAACTTCTCTCTGGTTCCAAAGTTGCATAACCCAGCAAGGAAGGGAAAAGTGAGTCCATTATCGGAGGTGGTGCCTCACCTGTCTGTTGGTTCTTGCTCATGATCATCCCAAGTGCCTTAGTCATCTTCCTTCCTTCTGCTATTGCAGGAGATGACACTGAAAGTTGATGAAGGGTATCTTCAGCCTAGACTTCCAGAGACAATCACAATATATCTAAACAAGGGAGAGGAAGAACAGCATTCAAGACTACTATACGTTGCACACAGCCTATCTTTAGATGGGAGATACTCTCTGAATCTCTAGTGAAGTTAGATAATTCATCTGATTATATAGAAGAACACCGAAGCAAAGCTCTGGAGGTTGGGTACTAGCAGGTAAAGAGGCCAAAATGGAAGATTGGACTGGAATGTCCTAACCATTGGCTATATATATATATATAAACATATATATTTTTAATGTTAGCCATGATCACTTTGACCAAGGAATCAGAAGCCATTATTTCATATCATGGAAGTTTTGCAAAATCTTCCCATCTATTTATTTCACTTGCTCAAGGAAAGGAAGGCTTGAAGCAACCGGATGGCAGAGACTGCCTATATCCCTTTCAAGGCCTGAATGGTACCAATGTCAAGGCCGTCAGCAAAGCCTAATTGAGTGCAGTTTTCATA
Organism: Vulpes vulpes; assembly: GCF_048418805.1. Classification (NCBI taxonomy): domain Eukaryota; kingdom Metazoa; phylum Chordata; class Mammalia; order Carnivora; family Canidae; genus Vulpes; species Vulpes vulpes. The sequence goes on along the minus strand of NC_132792.1, from coordinate 152,558,135 downwards.
ATGTGGATTTGGCACCGATTCCATCATGATAGGCAGCGCATGCTTGATCGGAGTGACTACAAAGACTCGAATCATGTCTCTCTCTGAATGTTGTGGGGCTTACTCACAAAGGGAATTCATCCTAAAATTAGAAACCTTTCTGAACTGAACATGCTATAAATTAAAGATCTCTTTTACTTCCAGGCATTCAGAAATTAATTCTCATGTGCTCAAGTATTTTCATGTGTATGCTACATTATAAAATAAAAAAAACTGATTTTTACTAATTTAGCTTATTTGGCTTATTAGTACCAATTTTCTGTTAATGAACACTAGGCTACATACTCCTTGTGGGCAAGGAATGCATTAAGTTCTCTGTATCCTGAGGGACCCACACATAGTAGATGCTCATTAAATGTTCATTGGATGAAAGGAGGAATGATTTGGTCTTTTATTTTATATGTACTATATTTCAAAGTGGTCAAATTATAATCCTTATAAAATATTGCTAAGCAGACTTTCCATGAAGTTGTATTTTGCCCTAAGCTACATTTCATCCTTTCAGGATTTCCAAACAGTAAACTTTTCATAGAATTTATATAGCAGCTTCAAGATTTCACAATTGAATTCACTTTTATTTCCACGGTGTCCTTTGTGGTCTAAAGAAGTAGTGACTGAAGTCACGAGGACCCCCAAATTGAGCCCATGATGAACACTTCGATGGTAAAATGAGCATCTCCAGCATGTTTTCTGCCAATGTAAAGTCCTGCTCCGTGGCCCTGCAAGCCTGGCGTTGCTCCTCAGGAAAGGGTTAAGGCAGCATTTGTTCTCAGAGCATTTTGTTTTCCCCAAGACCTCCATTACTGCTATAAATTTTTCAGTGTGGCTTTTATGTAAATGTAGCAAGAAAAGCAAGACAGAAAAATTTATTTGTAAGCTTTAGGGGGAGAAATAAGGAATCTGAGGATGTTTATTGAAAATAAATGAATATGGAATGTAGAATAGAGGCCAAAGAAGAACTGAATATTTTGTCTTAAGTACCACAGGAGCAAACCCCTAGAGGGGCAGAAAGAGGCCGAGGATGACTGTTTCAAGGGCAACCAGGCATGCGCTGCCTCCTCCAGCTCCAGTCTCATGCATGCAGAGAAATTATGGACCCCACCAAAAACCAGATCCTGGCCTGGTGGTCAGAAAGCCTTGAATTTGAGTCCTCCTTGGTGCCATCCTGCTGTGTGTCCCAGAGCAGCTCATTTACTACCTCCGCGGTCCTCCTACCTCTCCATCTGCCATAGAGAAATTTTCACAGTCTGCCCCCACCTCTGATAGGTTGCTGCTTTCTTTATTCTCAATTAGGTTCTTTGAGAGGAGGAACTAGGTATTATTCATATCTGTGCAGCCTGGGACTTCACACGTAGCAGGTCATTAATACATTATGTTATAGGAAGGAATTTATTAAAAACCTTTATGCATGAGGTCCTTTGTCAAGCACACTATGTTTTAAAATATAGCTTTTATTATGACTCAGGTATAGTGAGGCCAATAGATTGGATGGTTGTTGTTGAAAAGATAATTTGTTACTCACAGATCCCAAGGGGTGAGGGGATTGGAGGCTGAAGCCACGCTGGGGGAAGCCACAGTGGAAGGACAAAGATGGAGAGGCAAAGGGAGGAGGGGAATATGTAGGCAAGAGCCTTAATTGTCATTTCCACTAGAAAGAATGGACAAGGCGGGGTAAACAGATTTAAGATTGACTAGTTTGAAGAACTTCAGAGGTTCTGGATCACAGGGACCGTCCCTACATGTCTGACATCTGGCTCTGGAGTGATTAGGTTAGAGGAATAGTGGTCTAGAATGGGAGAGCCTAATGAAGGAAGTGGTTGAGGGTATGGGCTCTGGATTCTTTGGTCTGTCTATGAAAGGTTACTCGGGATTAGCGAACCCTGCGAGGGACAATCCTTCCATACTCAGGAAGGCCCCAAGATGTTGAAGCATTAGACAATAGAAGATATGGTTAATATATTAATTCTGTATATTGTATATATTCTTTTAAGATGAAACTGAGCCGAGTCACATAGTAAGTGGAAAAGCCAGGATTCATAACTGTGTCTGTTTGAACCCAAAGTGAGTGTTTTTCTAACTCTGACATGCTGCCTCCAGCATTTCCTCTTATCAGCTTGGATTGCTATATATCTCTCGTAGCTACATGCCCAGGGTTAAGAAAAACACACACACACTCACACTCAATCACATACCAGTTTAGAATTTATAGACCAGCAAGATATGATAATAACCCAAACTCTAGATTCAAATGATGGCAAGAAGACTGACAAGGGAGTAAAGTCCTTTAGTTTTTACTTCTGTCACCCAATCCAATAAGTTGTGAGACCTTTAAATGTCACTTGGTTCAGAGAGGCTGAGCACATTCCTTTACAAACAGTAGGTAGTCAATACATATTTGCCAAATTGATTTAGGTCTCAGTTTTCTTACCAGTCATAGGAAGGAGTTAAAACAGGTGAGTTTCAAGGTAATTTACATTATTAAAAATAATGATCCTCTGACATTGTGCAGTGCCAGAAAAGGCTCCTATTGAGATTCTGAAAGATTTGAGCAAGAATTCCATTATCTCTTCTAAGTTATTTCCCTCTCTGTGCTCCTAGACCGGCAAGATTTGGTCAGCTTGGGTTCTCCAGCCCAGAGTTCATGACTGTGGACGTGCCAGAAAGCCTGGGCCACTTGGACAGGTGGGCATCTGGGGGTTCCGTCTCACCCAGCGTCCAAAAGCCTGCTTCTGTAAGAAGCAGTCTTGTTAGCGAAGTGATTACAGGAAGTCATTTGGCACCGAGCAGTCCTGTTGAGTCATCACTCTTGTTCTCGTACAAGACTGGATTTTTCCTTCTTTTAATTAAAAAAAGAAACTGGCATTCCATAAATAACATCATCGGTGATGCAAAGAAAAGAAGGCACAAAGGAAAAAGACACAGCAAGAACCTAACCCTAGTATGACTTGTCCTCCTTCAACTGCCTCCTTGTCCTCTGTTCACACCTCCCTCAAATACTGCTGCTGGGCGGTCCCCCACTGAGGGTGCCCTGCCCCTGGCGATGCAGGGGAGAGACACAGTCTGTATCATGGAGGATAAGAGACACCTCGTTTGCATCCCATATTCACAGATAGCAGACGGACAAGGCCATTGATCATTTGAGTTGGAACTCAGGCCATCTTTGTTATATCATGAGGATGGTTATGGAGACAGAGCAAAGGATAAGAAGTAAGAGACTGAGGTTGGATGTTTTATTGCTGTTGAGGAGTCACCATGACATAAGTGAGTGTACAAAGCCTTAGAGTTTTCTCCTGACTTTGCTCTTGCTTTTACCGTGTGACTTTGGGCTGAAACCTTCACCATTCTGAGCTTTGTTCTTCTTACCCATGATAAAGAAGGTTAATCCTGATTCTTTCCCATGTCCGTTCACAGATACTCTTTGATCATCTCCTGTGCTCAGCTCGGGGCTAACTGCTTCTTTTGGGGAAATCATGGCCCTGAGGGCATGGAGTCTATTCATTGAGATCTTCTGCATTTTCCAGATGACACAATGAGCCACAGACCGAAGCTGCTCCCTCCAAAGAATGTGGATGATTCAGAGGCCCTTCCAGATTTCACGGTCTGTTTTGTTTTGGGGAAGGTGACTTTGTTAATTCTCTTGGGCTCCTGGAAATGTTTTGTAAAAGCATCTTATTAGATCATTTAATCTTTTTAAAGAAATTAAATGTTCTAATAATAGAATCATAGGTAGAATTCTGATACATGAAATCATCAAAAGAGAAGCTGCCGTGGTTGGAGTTGAGACAGCATGCCTGCAGCTTCCTGCTTGGGTTGCCTCTCCCCTCCCTGGGCACTTTTCTTTTTCCTCAGGCACTGTAGAGCACAGTTTGAAAATACTATTCTCTTACCTTTCTGAGAGACTTGGAAGTTGAAAAATTTCCAAAAAAAAGTAGGGCCTGGACATCGGAAAAAGAATGAGTTAGAGCAGAGTATCTTGTTTTCAGCCTGTGTCCCTATCTTTTGTTTTTCTATATTGGTGGAGACCCATATCACATGTAGACCGTGGTTCACAGGACCTCCAAATGAGCCAAGGGCCCAGGAACCAAGCAGTGGAAGAACACCAGGGGATCTCTCCATGAGCCTTGGGCAGAGGTCTAGACATTCCTCCAATTTAACACTTGACTCTCACATGGTGAGAGCAAAGCAACAAAATGAAACTCCAGCCTTAGTTTTATTGAGAAAATGGCCCGGGAGCTACTTGGGGTGGGGGGGAGGGGTGGGGCGAGGGTTTGCGGGGAAGGGGTGGGTAGCTTGCAGGTATGAGAACAAACACATTTCCTACACTCTGAGTTCTTTGTGGGCAGGATCAATGTCGACTTCATCATTGTAAACCCCACAGTTCCCAGGAAAGATATATGTAGTAAGGAAACACTTAAATAGTATTGACGGAATAAAGGAATAAACAGTTAATTGCAATGTTGTGTTAGAACATATTACAGAAAACCAGCAAATACAGGTGGTATCAACCCACACGGTTAAAAGACAATGTATCATAAAATTACAAAATTGAGACCCTGACATATTTACTTTCAAATGCCAACATTCTGCATAGTGTCTAGCCCATGGTAGGCTATTTTAGATAGGCTGGTTTTGGTGATCTTTAATGATACTTTCTGAATTCTTCTGCTGTCCAGCTTCTAGACACATGACAGGGTTGTACTTTTTAGCCTTGACTAGGGCCATATGGCCAAGTCTGACCAATGTGTTATTGGTAGGAGTGAGGTCTGGCTGGCTGCTTGTTTAATGGCTAATGAAAACCCTCTAGGGATCTTTTTGCTCCTTCAGAGTAACCAGGATGATCCAAACGGTGGATGCTCCATGTGGCCAGGCCCCAGAGCGAGAGTGAAAAAGTAAGAACAATATGGGAATATATCCCTCAGAAAACCCCCAAAGATTAAATAGCATGGATAAGAAACAAATATTTATGGTTTAGACCACGGAGTTAAAAAAAAAAATCATAACCTAGCTTATCCTAATTGATGTAACCAAGCAATAATAATAAGTAGATCCAAACACTAAATGGCTTAATAGCTTAGAAGTTTAATATTTGATTTTTGCTCACTAACTGTGCCAGATTGGTGAGGTAAAAGTGGAGGGCACACTGGTCCACACGGTTATTCACCACCGAGGATGATGGCCACTTTGCCTTATTAAACCCATAGTTTTCAAGGTCACTCAAGGGCCTCTCCATCCACGTCATACCATATTAAAGTCTAGTCATTTGGTCACACCTAATTGCAAAGGATGCAGAAAATGTATAGCTACACCCAGGAATATGCAGTGGGTTTGGGTAAATAGTCAACAGTCTCTGACACATTGGTACCCTATATGTATTTGTTGAATAACTTAGTGCAAAATGCATAAAGCCAAAAGAATGTCTACACTGATAAGAGGATTTTTTGAGTTTACTGACCAGTGACTCATTTGACCTGAGTAAATATGTATAAAACCACTGATGGTTTTGAAGTGCCCTTCAAAGTTCCCTAACCTACTGTGTAAGTTTCTACTTCTCTGAACCCAACTGATATTTCTGCAAATGCCCTATCACCTAGAGTGATATTTGAAATAGTTAACCTACACAGCAGAGGCTCCAACCAGTCAGAATAGACTTTTCCTAATCACTCAGTATGGGTGCCAATCATCAATTGCTGGTGGGTCAGTCATTTCAAGGGAACACGCACTTTATCTCTGACTCTAGCTGCAGTCACCACATTGTCCAAAACAAAGGTGAGGGTCAGAACATGTGGTCTAACGAGCGATAAGGTCTAAAGATTAAATCATACAGATATTAAAAGCATTCTACTAAGAAAAAAGAAACACAGCTGCATGAAATTAACTGTCCAGAAAACTCTAGGTGAACACTCATCAGGTTAATACTGGGAATTAGAATCTTCATAACTCCTCAAACACACACCAGGCCGTAAAGAAGTTGTAAACCAAAGGTTATGGGGCCAGAGGGAGTCAGAGAAGACTTCATAGGACAGGCTACTTTGGAAAGAAAGCCATATTTTGACAATCAGAGATTGGTGATGAGAAGGAATTTCTAAACAGAGATGCCAGCATACTGAACACTTTGTTTTTACCTTTCTTACAGCACTTATTCTAGTCTATCTTATATCAATTTTTGTCATTATTTGTCTTACCCCATCTGCTAGATTGTGATGTCCTTACGGGGAGAGAACTCTATTCTCTCCATCTTATTTGTTTTTAACAAGGACCTAAAAATTATAGTTGTCCAGTAAGTGTCTATTGACTGGATAACAAAGTATAGAATCACTGAAGAGTGAATGAAGTGAATTTAAAACACAGTATCACAGTGTGGGTGGGGATGGAAGCATATCTCAGAAATCTATGCTTTCACCAGTCAAACTCAGGGATTCATGCACTTAGGGGAGATGCAAACCCTTAAAAAATAAGATCTTACCTTTAAAAATAGCCACTATCCAAGGATACTCCACCCCACCACCTATATCTACTTCCTATCCTTTGCTGCTCATTGGTTTACATCGGCCTTGGTCTCATGGGCATTTGCCTTCCTCAGCCTTTAGCCCTCCTTACTTGCCTCCTGGCTAAACTCACTCCCTTTCTCTATTCTCTGCAAACTCTAGCCTCACTGTTTTGCTTTTTCTTCTCCCTGCTTTTCTTTTACCTGGTCTTCCTACTGATCAGTGTATTTCTGGCTACCACTGGCAGCTCAGCCCGGCTACCTAATCTTTGTGGTGTTTCTGAACATATAAATTGAACTTGGTAAAATAAAATTAAGAGATGCAATTATTTGCACTTTCAAAAAGCCTTTGACTAAATTATATGCTAAGTGATTTTTTTTCCTAAAAACACATAATTAAAGAGATTTTTTTTTGTAGCTAGAGAACTGGCATAGATCCAGGAATGAAAGGATTGAAATAAATGAGCATTCTATGATGAAACGTTAATGGTAGGATCACCAAGATATTAGACTCTTGATCACTCTTATTTAAAAGTTTAGCTAATGAAGCAGAAGAGTGAATATCTAGTGAAATTTCCAAGTTTGCAGATAACAGAGAATTTCTTCATATGGGGAAAATAAAACTCCTGTGATGTACTTGTGAAAAATGTCAGGAAGACCAAGTGGAGGTCAAAAGGTGGAGGCACATTTCCACATGAACAAGAATAAGGCAATGACTTTAGAAAAAAAAAATCCATCTATACTCAAAGGACACTGGGCTCTGAGTGATCATTAGAACTTGATAAGAGGATTCAAGAGACATTGCAACCATTCCCTGAAGAGAGCCTTTGGCCTTCAGGGGCAAGAAGATATTGTAATAAGGCAGAGAACATTGTTGCAGCCTTGTCCAAACCATAAATCTTCCACTCTTGGAATCCTGGATTCAGCTCAGGCTGTCTAACCTGTCCTTATTTTATAAAAGATGAAATAATACTGCAAAGCTCCAGAGAAAACAACTAAAATTATCAACAGGATGCAATATATGAAAATGAATCAGAAAGATTAGAACCATCTGGAAAGAAATAAAAAAGTTGAGAGGGGATGTGCTATATGAATCTTTTAAAAGAGTACAGAGTGTGAAAAAAATGTGTCATATAAGGTATCCATTGACTGTACTGTGTATATATATGAAGTAGGAGCTAACTCTTGAACCTTAAAAAAATGATATTGGAACCTGTAAGAAACTCAGTGTTTGTCAATACTTGATTCTGCATTGTTTCTTTTCCCAAACATTTGTGGAACACCTACTATGTGCCAAGGACTCAACTAGGCTCTTAAAACACCTGGATAAATAGAATATGACTCTGCCCTTGATGGGAAATTTAACAGAAGAGGGAGAGAGCTATAGAAAAATAGGCATGATTGCATTATCATAAGTATGTGGTAATTCAAGAAAAGAATCACTGGACTTCACGGCTGAGGTGACATTTGATCTGAGCTTTGAAGAATGAGTAAGATTATGTCATCAGACAAAGTGAAAAAGATCATTTCAGACACAGACAAAAGAGCATAAGAAAGCATGGGGATATGAAAATAGGTAGTCTATTACAGGAAGTGGGAAGTACCGGAGGCGAACCTGCAAATTGGTCCCCAACCAAGGTAGGAGGAGCCACCTGAAGCAACCTGAGAGTTGCATGAGAGACAGAGCCACTGGAGTTTTAAGAAGGGAAATGACACAATCAGACTCACATTTTGGAAATGTAGTTGGGCATTTGTTACTCTGCGGGAATAATGCAGCCAGGAAAAGAAATATGTAAGTTCAAAAGTTTTGATGAATTAATGTATAGGAAAGTAAAATAATTCACGTATCTCCCAAATCTTTTGAGGTTGACATCACCAGAATGTTAGGACAGACTAACAAATATCATGGCTTCATCCCTACCAAGACCCAGCCAGGGCCCGACCAAGATTGAATGTACAGTTCTCCAAACCTTGATCACCTAAAACAAAGTCAGTTTGGGCTTTGCATGACCATGAGTGTTATAGAAAATTAGATGCCTCTTACAAAGAGAAGGAAGCATTGCCCTTTTTTGTCTTTAAACTTTTGTGAACTTGAGTGGCTTTCGCCTAGCCAGACAATGTCACCTGTGAGATGTCACATGGATATGTGGCTGCCGTCCAAGCCTGTCAAAAGTGCAGCAAATACAAGTGCAACAAAGTTATGGTTCTTAAAAAAGCATCTACTATAGGACAAAGAGGCTGGTACAAGGGTACAGAGCAAAATCATCTGGCTACTAACTCAGGACCAGTTTTTAAAATGTAGAACACATTCCTGTATTTAGGATGGAATGTAATGGATCCTGGGTGTGCTCATGTTTGCCAGAATGGGTGGTGCTTTTACCTGGGTGAAATGGAAGCTGGAGAGAACCAAAGGATTTTCATCTCCTGAAGGAGAGATTTGCCTTTGAGGGTTTTCATACTTAGATTGTGGTTGGAGGATGGATGGTAAAAGAGTGTTTTTGAGGAAATTTTAGAAGGGGAGCTTACACCAAGATCAATGATGAATCATGGAGCACATGAGTGAGATCCCGATGAAACCAGGAAACTGTTCTCAGAGAGAAAAAAAAAAATTGGTTTGTGACTCACCTATCTCGTAATAGTATTTTTTCTATAGATAGCTTACATAATGCTTTCACAGAGAGGTTTCCATCCTTACACTTTTATTATAATCCCCATTTTACAGATAGATAAGCTTAAAACTCCGTGAGGTCAATGGCTCAGCCAAGTTTGCACAGCAAATTAGTTAGCAGCAGAACTGGAACTAATATAAGATATTAGTTAAATATATATATTTAAATATATATATATATATATGATATATATAAGAGCAGATCTTCTGAGTCCCAACTTTGTCCCCTTCCTTCTGTACTACAGTCACCGTTGTATGAGACATCTCTGATTCCCCATATCACTGGGAACTCAAGATGAGAGGCCTGGTTGTGTATCCCTGCTAATATGTCTCAGTATGAATAAGGGGTGGTAACAGGAGAAATCTCCTATTTCTTGAGCTGAGAGCTGATGGAGAACCTTTGAAGGTTCTCAGGTGGCAGCAACAGAGCCAGAACCAAAAGCCTCAGAGTGTCTTGAAATTCCTGAAGAATGAAATCTTAAATATTCTTTCTTTGTCCCGGAAATTGTAGGCTGAGACCTACAGCTGCCTCATTTTGACAAAGCACACTACTAATCTCAGAGCACATTCATTAGTCACCCTACAGCCCCCAAGAGACAGGGAAAGGACATTCTATCAGCAGGGAAATCACAGCTATCAGGCGAAGTAGGTGATCCGGGATCACCTAGAAGATCTTTGGTGGAGAAAAGAATGTATCATTAATACCCTACAACAACTAGATCTCTATCCAGAACTTCTTGTCTGTGTCACTCCTTCCGCTATGTGCTGTTCTGGAATACCATACCCACCACTGAATGCTTGCAGAAGAACTAAATAAGTAAGTAAACGGCCAAGAGTGTCAGATAGTTGCCCCCTGTGGAAGGCCAAGGGCTAGGCCTGCAATGGTGACCAATGAATATAACAATCAATTGTTATCAGCAGATAAGTTTTAACAGGGCTAGACACTAATATCTTTTAAAGTGAAAGCAACACTAATTTCCTTTTATTTTGTGATAATAGACTCAATGACACCAGCTACCATGGGGGACCCTTTACTGCAGAGCAGTTCTCCACATTGAGAAAGGGGACATTTACAAGCTACTCTGAACAGTCACTGCTCTGTCTATACATTTGTACTGAGAGCTTTCAGTGCATTTAAATTGCTTTTTGCAGCAGTCCAAGGAATCAATAGCTCTTAGACTCTTTAAGGGACGAATAATATACAAGATGGACATTTTAAGCTCTTTAGAAAATATATTCATGAGGTCATCCAGTTTCCCCTGGTACCCAACTTTGCTGGTGACATTTATTAATGTTTTTGCAGCAAACAGGAGGTGGAGTTCTCCAAAGGCTCTCATCTCTGTTCTTCCAGAAAACATTGATTTTCTTTTTTTACAAGAATCAGGGAGGGGAATGGGTAAAAAAAAAAAAAAAAAAAAATACTCAAAGCAAAAAAGAAATCTCACAAAAGAATAAGTTAGCTCAAAGCTGGTTTGACAAAGTAATTCTATCTAAATAGCCCTGTGCCACTTGATAGAGACAATTTCTCCTGATTTTCTCTTTGAACAATTTCATAGTCTTCATGAAAGACGTGCTTTAACAATATTATGCTCTTAATGGTAATGCAGGACGTTCTACTGAATCTTCCTAGGAGTAAGAGAGGACAGCTTTACATTATTGTGGATTTGGAAAGTGATTTAAAATTCCAATTAATTAAGGTTAATTAATTAGACATTTGATTAAAAAAACACTTTAAGATGCCAGACTGAGGAAAAAATAACTACTCCATCATGGCTGCTTGAAAGAAAATGCTAGAATGCACTGCAAAGCCCAGTCTGACTCAGAGAAGCCTGAAAGCGTTTGGGTGTGTGATTGGGATTGAGAGAATTCAGGTACTAGAATTTCTTTCTCCAAAAAAGGGGAGAAATTAATTCCATTGACCCTCCTATGTTAAGTTGATGTTGTGTAAGACTTGAGACAGACTGATTAAGTTAGGAGGAACCAGGCATGGCAGTGGTCAGAGGATGGGGTGTACAGATATCCACTCACCTATGCATATTTGAGGCAATTAGGTCCAGACCCTGTGTGGGGTTGAGGAGACAATGGTGTACAAAAGAGGCCCTCGTCTCACCTTCACGTTGCTTCAGTCCTGCACTAGATTGTAACATGTGGCTCACATGGTCTACAAAAGGACATTTTTTATTCCACACAGTGTTTTTCTTATTAGTTGTTAACATCTGGAAATGAGTAAATTTCACATGCAAATCCAGATATTTAGTGTCTCCTTAAAAATTATTATATATGACAACACTAGGCAGGATTTCTGAATCTCCTGGAGCTCGGCAGTGATGTGCTCCTTATATTGATCGTATATGCTACAGTCTCACTGCCCTTAGACTCATAGATTACCTACCACCCTTTCCCGTGGACTTTGACTTTGCCACAGTTATTACAGACACACACATAGAATAGGAAAAAACACATGTCTGACGCACACAGTGAGGATTGAGTAAGACTTGGGTCTGAACACCTGGAAGTCCTTAGCTAAGCTATTGTGACTGCTCTACACATTCCCCACATTTTGTCTGGTCTTTTCTGCTGACCTTGTTTCAACACCATTGAAGACCTTCTTTCTCCTCAAGGATCTCATACACCTCAAAACTATTTCAAATCACCACCCATTATTAGCACTCTAGGTAGGGTTCTCCTGGGCTCTGACCCTGGAAGTCTCCCCACCCGTTTACATATATATATTTTGTGTGTGTGTGTGTGTGTGTGTGTGTGTGTTAACCAATGGTTGGGGGGTAAAGAGGTTACACAGTGTTGCCTGGGCAGCCAGAGTCTTCTGCTCTTTGCCTAGCTGGCTAGTCTTATCCATTAGGCTTCAACTTAAATGTCAGCTTCCAAGAAAATCCATCATGACCATCCTACTCAAAGAAGCATGGTTTTCTGGTTTGAGTCTAAAGTATCACAAAGAAAGAGAGAATATGAGAGAAACTCAGGCATCAGAGAACTGGCTCCTACCCAAGATCTCAGGATTTTCTAATAAGAATAGATGGTGGGGAAATGCAGGAGGGAGGCCAGCTCATAGCTGTAAGAGAGAAGCATTTATAACTGCTTCTTAGAACTGAGGATTCTGTGAAAGATTCCTGCTGGGCAATGAAGCCCCATAGTTTTGAGGGAAGGATCCAGAAAGCCAGTCATTACAGGCATCAAGCAAAAGAGCCAGCCCTCCTTGGGAGCCACACTGGAGCTCCACTTGGATGGGTCTCATTGTCTCCTTCCTGACTTTAAGGCCCTTTCTCTTTAGGCTGCCATTCCCTTGGCACAAAGAAAGGCAAACTGGAGCAAAGACTTCTTTCTAGAAAGGACAATTTATTTTTAATTGTCTGCTAATCAGAGTCTTCCTGTTCTTTGCAAATTTCCTCCAAAACAATATGTTTTTGTTTCTTGGGCATAACTTGTCTATTTCTTCAAAAACAAAACAAAAAACCTTGTTTTTGAAATTGCCACCAAAATCCAGTACATTTAGACCCACATCATGTAAGATGTTATACTCACATCATATAAGAAATAATTTCTTGAGAGGATTCTCGCCCTGGAGGTGAGTCAGCAAATGTGTGCAACTGGCAAGTGTGAAGCAATGTGCTATACACTGTGGGACAGAGACTATTCAACGTGCCCTGCCTCCAAAGAGTTTACCATCTAATTTTAGTCAAAAAATTAAATAACATTGCAAGACAAGGGGTAACACATGGCTGTATCAAAGGGATACTGGACAAATCATGAAAACTTAAGTACTATGAACACTTGAAGGAAAGAGAGATTAGGTTTGAAGGGTCAAGAAAGGCTGTCCCAAAAAGAAAAGAGTTGAGCTGGTTATTGAAATATTGGGGAGAATTTACATGAGTTTGAAGTACAAGCAAGTACAACAAGAGATGACATTCCATGGGTGAGGGGAGGGGAGGGCTGGTGAGGAGTTAAAGCAAAGACCAGTAGTGCAACCCAAGCTGTAGATCTATGCCTTTTCTCAAGAGTGTCCCCAGGAGGCCCTGGTTTTGCCTGCTTATTACCATCCCCCGAAATATTCCACTATTTTATTAGTTCCCCATATAAATTATTTATCTGAGAGATGACTGGTGCTGACCAGCTCTGTTAAGTAATATCTTCGATGGGAAATGCTGCTGGAGGGACAAGGGTCTCCTGTGGCTGCCAAAACATTGAAAAATCAATTTTAATTCCTGTGTGTGTGTGTGTGTGTGTGTGTGTGTGTGTGTGTGTGTGTGAAGATCTTTGAGAACAGGGGGGGTTCAGATGAAGGCTGCCCTTTCTAGTGGGTCTCCATCAGATCTCCAAATTAGATTTCTAGGAGCCACATTAGGGAAGTGGCCTGGGGATGCTACTCCTGGTGTTGTTTGTTATAAAGCAACTTATAATAACTTGACTGGGAGCAGAACATTAAAAGGTCGCCTCATTTTATCTCCAATGTGCCTCCTTTGAAAAAAGTCACCTCGCAGCCACATTTGGGGAATGATTTGTCAGTGTATTTACCTTCTCCTTGTCATTCAGGCTGAGCTTAGCCGTCAGAAAGATCATCACCTTCCAGACTGTTTCGAAAAGCTCATAAAAGCTTTGCACAATTACTTTTGCTTCCTTTACCAACAAACGCCTCTCTTAACTGCTCGGCTGCTGGTGGCTTCCTTGGTGTTCTACGGGGCTGCTCTGTTCTCAAAGGCTACCAGTAATTGCCAACAGCATGCCCCTTTCAGGAAACCTGAGCTGTAATAGTTAAAAATTTACAAGGCCGATAGGGAACTTGAAATTAAATGAAGCAGAGAAGGGGCTCTGATTCACTTTACAAAATATTCTTCATGTGTCTGGCGTGCTTCCTTTGTGCTCTTGCAAAATTAAACACGAGTCACTTTCTCCTGGGTAAAGGAGGAGGTGTCACTTAGACTTTACCAACCCAACAGCAACTGTGCCCTATAGGAAGAACAGTTAATGCCAATGCAGGCACAGGGCACCTGGGTGACCCATTGGCAGAGCATCTGACTCTTGGTTTGGGCTCAGGTCATGGTCTCAGGGTTGTGGGATCGAGCCCCACATCAGGTCCACTCTCAGCGAGGAGTCTGCTTGAAATTCTCACTGTCCCTCTCCATCTGCCCTTCTCCCGCTTGTGCTCTTTCTCTCTCCCTCTAATAGATAAACCTTAAAAAAGAAAAAAAAAGTCAACACTAGGCACAGCATTTTAAAATTTTTATTATTATTATTTTTATTTAAATTCAATTTGCCAACATGCAGTATAACACCCAGTGCTCAACCCATCAAGTAGGCACAGCACTTGACCTCTGTCAAATAAAGCTTGGGTTTATGTTTTTCAATAATCGGATATCCTTGAGCCTTCAGTGTCCCGGTCTTTGATATATATATACACACATACACACACACCTATGATTTGCCAAAGTGTCTGGATAATTCTAAAGAGACTTCTGAATTCCACTCACCTCACAAAATTTTGTGGAGTGTCTCCTGCACGCTTAGCATGAAAATATATGAAGCTGCCATGAGACAGGTTTGACCATCTTCCTGAAGTTTTCCCACAGATGGTAAGCAAGGATTAAGCTCAAGGTTTCATTCCACGTGTGTCAACTTGGATTCTCTCCTGTGTTTTATGGACCATCTCATCCTGGAGGAGATTTGGAAGGTCTACATTCAATTTGCCTCTTTAATCCCAGGAGGAGGCAGTCTTTCTCATTCCCCTGCATGAGGGTGTTCAGATCCATGGAGAATCCTAGCCACCAGTGTGATAGCCTTGTGCATCCTTCAGAGGAAATCATGGTGAATTCACTATACTGGTTACTACTTTTCATTTCTCTCCATATGTGTCTTAAAATTAAAAATTACCAGCCTATCAGTGAGAATTGCTTTTGGCTTCAAGAGAAAAATTCACAAAAGCAGTTGAGGGGTTACTTTTGTGCAAAAAAGCAGTCCAGAGGACTCCTCTGATGAGGAATAGTGCAGTAGCCCCAAGATACCAGCAGATGCCAGGTGCCTGTGCTTCTGCTCAGTTGCCCCAGTGAGCATCTGTCATCCTTATGGTCATAAGTATGCTGGCTTCCATTCTAGAAGACAATAGAAGAACAACAAGCAAGGGAAGAAATGTAAAAATGAGATGACTCTGTACCCCTCCCCAGGACCTTTCCAGAAGTTCCAACCAGTGATTTCCATTTACACCTAATGGCCAGAACTATTCTATTCAGCCACCCTATGCACAAGGAGGCGCTGGGGAATACCTAGGCTCATTGCCACCCTAAACAAAGTCAGAGTTGAATCATTAAGAAAAAAGGAGAAGAGATATGCCAAATAATCTATAGCATCCACCACAAAAAGTAAGAATCCTTTGTTCTCTTTAGAAAGCATGAAAATTAACATATATTACAGAGTCTACAAATGAAAAATAATCACATTTCTTGTAAGGATAACCAGAAGCTTCCATTCCTTTGTTTTTCCTTTGCTGGCCTTGCAAATTTCTTACAGTTGGTATTTACTGTGGCCAAATCTAATTCATTCATTTATGAAGCTATCTCAGGCACCAGCAGAAGTCATAAACTATTCATCTCTGGAATGTTTATATTTGAGAAGGTCACAGTATTGAGTGTATGTATACCCCAAGGCCCCGTCTCTCCGTGTGGGCCTCTTGTGGCCTGGGCCTGCTATTTTCCTTTAAACAGTGAAATGAGATGTACACAGCTCAAAATATATATTGTGCTTTCCCACAAGCTCCAGAGAACTGCCAGTAAAAGAGGTTCAGATCCTCTCTGACTCCTGTTTTCCTTTCCACCTACCTTGCTATCCCTACCGCCTTTGACCATATCTAAGTATCTGGTGATTAGAATGACTTTACTTTTCTTCATGACTTTTTCCCCATTATGGATACCTCTGGAATCTTAATCTCAAAATGTAGAAGGGGGACGATTTCAGTTCCTGAATCTTTCATCCTGAAACCCCAAATAAAAAGGGAGATTCAAGGAGAGAAATACTGGCTGCCTAGGAAGGAGTGAGCCTGGAATCCCTTCTATACCACAATGCCTTTGCTCACCTGCTCTTTGGAATGACCTTGTGGCTGAGCAGGAGAGAAAGCTAAATGAATGATTGCACTGATATTGGCACCGATTAGCTTTGGGGTTGAGATGGCCCATGTAGCAGGAATATAAAGAGAGAAATAATGTGTTCATTCTATCGCACATTAACATATTATTGTATTGAATCAGAACAACAACTTTGAAGAGTAAAATTGAACCTCTTTTAGCATGAGGACAGAGAATTCAGCAAAGTTAAGTGACTAACTCGAATACCCAAGGCCAGGATCCCCTCTGATACTTATTACCCACACAATTTCTCATTTCCTAAAGCAGAATCTAGAGTCTCTTACCTTTCATGGCTTGCCCACCACTCCTGCAAGAGTACCTCCCCCCAGTAAGTCTGGTTTTGGGTTGAGTCTGGGTCCAACTGCTCCCTACTCCCATGCTGCCACCTGGCTGGTGGTCATCACTGCCTGCCCTCCCCAAAGCCTCCACTTGCTTGTCAGCTTCTGGAATTCTGGGATGTGGTTCTCTCTTCCTGTCATGCTGCTTTCACTTCTTCTAGGCCTCAAAGTCTCCAGGGAGAGAGGTGCTAGGAAAGCCTCCCCTCTTCAGTGCCCGGAAGCCCATATATTGCTTCCATTCTACCCAACACCATTCACACTATGCTTAGGAGTGAAACAAACCATTGTCATTGAAGGCTAACAGGGCTAATCAGGGTAATATCACATATTCCGGAGCCACCTGTAAGGAGGCCATTGCTCCCCAAATTGTCTAGGTCTGTAAAACCCACAGCCAACTTCACTCAGCCTGGTGAGTTCTCCCTCTGTCTACAAGTGAAAAACCCACCAGAACTCTCCTCGAGGGGAAATCTACCCCACTGCTATCCCCAGACAGAACAAAACAATCCCTCCAACCCTGGGGAGAATGCACTTCTATTTTATTATGCAGTTTTATACAGTTCACTTAATTTCCCCATTCTATTTTATTTTATTTTATTTTATTTATTTATTTATTTATTTATTTATTTATTTATTTATTGGCTGGGTAGAGTATACTTTATTGATGGTACATGACAAGGTAGGGCTCCCCAAACCCCTCCCCTTCCTCGGGGTCTGGGATGTAAATTGGAGGTCAGGAGATTCTCAGTGTGTTGGGGGATTAAGTTGGGGCAGGGACTCCCCAGCAGCTGAGGGCCTCTCTCTTCCTCTTGTTCTTGCTGGGGCTGGTGGTCCAGGAGGCTCTTACTCCTTGGAGGCCATGTGGACCATGAGGTCCACCACCCAGTTGCTGTAGCCAAATTCATTGTCATACCAGGAAATGAGCTTGACAAAGTGGTCATTGAGGGCAATGCCAGCCTCGGTGTCGAAGGTGCAAGAGTGGGTGTCACTGTTGAAGTCGCAGGAGACAACCTGATCCTCAGAGTAGCCCAGGATGCCCTTGAGGGGCCCTCTGATGCCTGCTTCACCACCTTCCTGATGTCGCCATATTTGGCAGCTTTCCCCAGGCGGCAAGTCAGATCCACAACTGACATGCTGGGGGTGGGGACACTGAAGGCCATGCCAGTGAGCTTCCCATTCAGCTCAGGGATGACCTTGCCTACAGCCTTGGTGACACCAGTGGAGCAGGGATGATGTTCTGGGCAGTCCCTTGGCCATCACGTCACAGCTTCCCAGAGGGGCCGTCCATGGTCTTCTGGGTGGCAATGATGGCATGGACTGTGGTCATGAGGCCCTCCACGATGCCAAAGTGGTCATGGATGACTTTGGCCAGAGGAGCCAAGCAGTTGGTGGTGCAGGAGGCATTGCTGACAATCTTGAAGGAGTTGTCATACTTCTCAAGGTTCACGCCCATCACAAACATGGGGGCATCAGCAGAAGGGGCAGAGATGATGACCCTCTTGGTCCCGCCCTTCAAGTGAGCCCCAGCTTTCTCCATGGTGGTGAAGACCCCAGTGGACTCCACAACATACTCAGCACCAGCATCACCTCATTTGATGTTGACGGGATCTCACTCCTGGAAGATGGAGATGGACTTCCCATTGATGACAAGTTTCCCGTTCTCAGCCTTGACCATGCCATGGAATTTGTCATGGGTAGAATCATACTGGAACATGTACACCATGTAGTTGAGGTCAATGAAGGGGTCCTTGATGGCGACAATATCCACTTTGCCAGAGTTAAAAGGAGCCTTGGTGACCAGGCGCCCAATACGGCCAAATCCATTCACTCCGACCTTCACCATCGTGTCTCAGGGACTAGACTGGCCCTGCACCAGAAGATGCGGCTGTCTGTCGAACGGGGAGGAGCAGAGAGCCTAACTTCACCATTTTAGACAAAACCCAAAGCTGTGCCTTTTCTGACAAAAAAAAAAAAAAAAATTAATGAAAGTGTGTTTCTAAACAAAAGAATAAATTTCCCCCTGAGATTAATTCTGTGACTCTCTTAGAATGGGGGGGGGGGGAGTCCATCTATATTTAGTTCCTGATTTAACAGTAAGTCCTCCTTCCCTACATCTGCCTGGGAGCGATGACTGCGTATTCAGAGCCCCAGATTCTAATTCAAGCACTGTCACGAGCTGTGTGATTCGGGACAAAGTCCCCTATTTCTCTGGCTCTCCATTTCTATGAATAAAGACATGGGGAGAACTAAATGATCTCTCCAAGACTTCTACTAGCATTGAAATTCAAAAATTTCATTCAAAACTAAATATTTGAGAAATCAAAAAAAAAAAAAAATCCAGATTCATACGTCCCAATATTCCCGGTTTGGGAATAAGGCTAAATTTGCCTATGATTCCTCAGGCAGAAAGGCAGGATTAGAGGGTTCCAACTCAATTGCACACAAAGCTATTTCAGCAGCCATGGGTTCCAGCTGAGAAGCCCAGCAAGCAGGCTTCTAATAGCCTCCCCTGACCCCATGGAGAGTTGACTTTGCTCCCCGGGGGTGATATTGGAGAGCCGATGCCCTACAGGCAGCACAAGCAGGAATTTTATTATTATTGGTTTTGCAATTTGTTCCCATTTTGCTGTCATTTGCCTTAGTGGCCGTGGATCTCTACATTAAGATTTCGATTCCATTCCCCCAGGGCTCCCGTGTTTTATGGAGATCGCTTGTGTTTGCTGTCTTTACTGCAGTTGGTGTACAGCCTCTGGCTGCTGTGTTGAGCATAATCAAATGTCATTTATGAAGTCCTCCTGCCACTGGAGACCGAGGGAGAGCTGTGTGGCCTGTGCCTGAGCAACTCAAAGAGACAGGCAGCCTCGGAAGCGTGCTTCTAGCTGCTGATAAATCCGGCTGAGGCTTGATTATTTCTGACCCTGGCTTGCCGGTTGTAAGTACAGGTCACTTAAGTCTGCTCCAATGAGTTTCTTCCAGATGGGACTGCCAGGTGCTGCCTGACAACGGAGCTGAGATCCTCTTCCTGAGTCACTTGCCTGGAAGAAGCAGACCGTGGGAGGCCACATAGGTAGCAGGAAAAGCGATGGACTCCAATCCTGGACAGACAAGGTTCTAGTCCTGGCTCCCCTATCCTTTCACTGTGTGGCGTCCACAGTCATTTCTAGGCCTCCCCTTACTCATCTGTGGGGTCAGGTTTGATGAAATGATCACTGAGGATCCTCTGACTCTAAATCATTCTTTGTCCTTCTGATGTAGTACTTTGCCCTGGCATCCTTCTGTGTGCTTGATTCCCGACTTGTGTCCACTCTCCACTTTCTGCTTCTCACTATCTGGTAATGAATCTTGTCCTTCCAGCATCTGATCCTGGAATGCTTGCTACCCACTCAACGATAACTTCTTCCAAGTTCTTTCTTCCCTAAACTTTCTTACTAGAATCACTAACGCAAAATCACTATTGCAAAATTCAATGGGCACGTTTTAGTTGCTGTTCCTACTTTGATATCTCAACAAATTTCAATGGACCTGGCCACTCTTTCTTTCTTAATAGACTTGCTTTGATAATGTCTCATGGTCCTGTTTTTTTTTCTCACCTCACTGGCTCCTTCTCTATGCAACCTCTAAGTGATAATTGTATGCCACCAACTCCCACATTTTAATCTCTAGCTTAAATTTCTCTTTTGGAGGACACCTGGGTGGCTCAGCAGTTGGGTATCTGCCTTTGGCTCAGGTCATGATCCTGGAGTCCCAGGATCGAGTCCTGCATCAGGATCCCTGCATGGAGGCTGCTTCTCCCTCTGCCTATGTCTCTGCCTCTTCCTCTGTGTGTGTGTGTGTGTGTCTCATGAATAAATAGATATAATCTTTACATGAGAGACTCTTAACTCTGGGAAACAAACAAGGGGTAGCAGAAGGGGAGGTGGACAGGGGGATGGGGTGACTGGGTGACGGGCACTGAGGGGGGCACTTGATGGGATGAGCACTGGCTGTTATACTATATGTTGGCAAATTGATCTCTAATAAAAAATACATATTAATAATTTAAAAAAAAATAAATTTATGTGGGGATTCCCTGGGTGGCTCAGTGGTTTAGCACCTGCCTTTGTCCCAAGGCGTGATCCTGGAGTCCCGGGATCGAGTCTTACATCGGGCTCCCTGCATGGAGCCTGCTTCTCTCTCTGCCTCTCTCTCTCTCTGTCTCTCATGAATAAATAAATAAAATTAAAATAAATAAATAAATAAATAAATAAATAAATAAATAAATTTCTCTTTTGAGCTCCAGATGCTTCTATGCAGATGTTGGTTTAGCCTCTCTGTTTAGAAGTTCCATGGACTCCTCAAATCCAGTGTGTCTTGAACTAAATTCCATATCTTCCTCCTATTACCAGACCTCTAAGACCAGTGTCTTGAGTCTCAATGTCATAGAAATGAGCATTGAACTTGAGAAAAAGAAAGCAGGTATTTATTAGGGACAGTTTGTATACCAGGGAGCCAACAAGACAGAGGAATATCACTCTCTGATTGCGTAGTATGCAGGTTTCTAAAGACGCTTTTCCAAAGAGTGAAAGGCTGGGAGTAGGCAAGTGTCCTTCAGTCTCACAGGCATTATTTTGTGCTCATTACTTTTTAGCGGACACAAGACAATCACAGGATGCCTTTGTTCTTGATCAACATTCTCCTAGGGCTCCTGGACAATAAAAATACTTACATAAGCGGCTTTAAAATGTTTCTTCTAATTTCGCCCAGGCAACCATTACTCCCTCATGGCTATTTGCTCTCATTTATTCTCTTCCCGAGAAGGAGGTGTTTGTGGCCAAGCATATGAAAATTTTTAACCCTTGCCTCAGACCAGTTTGCAGGAGCCAAGATCCTCTTGCTTTCCTTATACTCTCTCAAACCCGCCTATAATTGGCTCCTATTTAGCATTCCCTTCATCAGTGCATGCCTTCTCTGTTCACCTTTTGGCCAAACCACAAACCTGAGAGTTGTCCTAAATACTTCCCTTTTCTTCATCCAATTCAAGTCCAAGTCCTTTTGTGATTACCTCCAATGTATACCCCAAATAGGCCTTCTTCTTTCCATCTATCTTCATTACCATACCTGGTCTGAATCATATTTTTTTTTCCTGGATTATCTAGGTTCACTCCCATCCTAATTCAGCCTCTTTACAGCAGTTAATATGATCATTCCTAAGCACAAATCTTACCCCTTTACTCCTCCTTTAGTGGATTTCCAAAATGTCCTACTTGGCCTCCAAGGCATTGCATGACTGGGCTCCTAAGGGAACACTGACTCTGGCTTTCCTTTTATTCTTCAGATTTACTAAGCAAACTATAGCCTCACAGACTTTAAAGACAACCTTCCTTCTCTTTGTAATGCTCTTCTCAAAATTTCACCTGGCCACCTCCTCCTAATGACTTTTCCTTAGAAACTCTCCATCTAAAAAAAGCAAAAACAAAGACAAACAAACAAAACTCTCCATCTAAATCAGGTGTTTCTGATTCTGTCTTATAACATCCAATAGTGTCCTTTCATATAATCATCAATATTTTAAATTATATATCATTTTGTTTAATTATTTAATTAATATTTGTCTCCCTATCTGAACTACAAGCTCCATAAAGGCAGTGACTATGTACGTTTTCTACTTTACTCAACCTCTAATGCCTTTTTCAGAAGCTGTTATATAATAAAGACTCAGTATATATTTGTTGAATAAATTAACAAATCCTACTTTCTCTTCATTGTTTCACGTTATAACCACATACTTGCTGAGTCTCAGAATCTCAGATCCTAGTTTTTGATATATAACACATTTAACCTCTTTGTAGCAGGATGTTTATTTTTTTTATTTTTTTTTATTTTTTATTTTTGTAGCAGGATGTTTAAATTGAAGTTTTATAATGAGTTACAATTATACTGGATACCACCTTCAGATACACAATTAAGATGCAGATTTTCAGAGGAAATGATAAAAATCAGTGTCATGATTCTTGAACCTCCTCATCCACATTAAGGTTATATATTAAGGGACAAGAGAATATAAATTCACAGGGCACCTGGGTGGCTGAGTTGGTTAAGCGTCTGATTCTTGGTTTCAGCTCAAGTCACCATCTCAGGGTCATGAGATTGAGCCCCATGTCAGATGGAGTCTGCTTGAGATTCTCTCTTTCCCTCTCCCTCTGGCTCTCCTCCTCCTCCTCCTCCTCCTCCTCCTCCTCCTCCTCCTCCTCCTCCTCCTCCTCCTTCTTCTTCTTCTTCTTCTTCTTCTTCTTCTTCTTCTTCTTCTTCTTCCTGTTTTTTTTCTCTCTCTCTCTTTCTCTCTCTCAAATAAATAAATAAATCTTTAACAAAAAGAGAGAGAGAGAACATGAATGCAGAGATTTGTGATGAGAATCTCTTTGGGGATAGTGGGACTATGAGTATCTCCTTTTGACCTTCGCCTAACTCTAAGAAAGTTAGGTTCAATGAGAACACTCAGTGGATCTGAGATGTGTTCCTGTGCTTGGATGTGGGATAAGGGTACCACGATGTATTGATACCTTAATTCCATTCCGGAAATCAAGAGAACAAAAGATAAACTGGCTAGAGGCTTTGGCAGTAGAACAAAGGAGGGTTTCTGTTGACTATTCACCCAGCCAGCAAGAAATAAAAGTTGGCAGATCAAAGGATACCAAATACAGAGCCAGAATTAGAGTCTTTAAAATGCTTTTCAGCATAGCCCACCTGAAAGTTTGTCAAGACCAGAGAGAACCAGGAGGTGGATCACGGACTTTTAAAAACTGAGGGGGGTTCAAGATTCAATAATAAAATTGGGCCAGAGAATCATACACCCAGGTTAGGTACCTGAAGGTCAGAGACTACCAGTGAAACGATATCTCCAAAAAATTTCTGAAGATCAAACTCATGAAAGAAAGAGACAGAAAGAAGTGTCTACCTCTTGAGTCTGACTGTGCTGGTAAATAAAAACTTTTCTGCTCCCCTTATCTCTTCTCATGCCCCTGCCATTCCATCCCCATTCCACACTCCACTCTACCCTGGATGGTCAGATAAAATATAGAGAAAAAACTGACCACACCATCTTTCCCGAAGGCAGGAGACTCCATCTGCAACATGCAAGAAGCAAGAAGATGAAGGAGGAAAATATGACCTTTCAATGAAGTTGGAAGCTTTGGTTATTATTAAAAAATGGACATGTTTATTACCAAATTGAGTTTGTCTTTGCAATTTTAAATAAACATAGGTCTTTGCCTTTACTAGAAGTGACCAGAAATGTTGTGAGGTTCACCCTAGTTTATGTCCATGGGAAAGGAAAGACCTCTACCACTGAGCAAGTATAAAAGGACAGTGGGAAATAAATATAAAATTGCTTTCCGACCAAATCTCATGAGTCTTGCTTTTTTATAGAAATAACTACATCTATAATGTGCAGGTAAATAACCCTTTTGAAGAAACATGAAAGAAGCATTTTATACTTACGGTAGGCTTACGATATTTAAAATATATTAGGCTAACTGCAGTAGCAAATAACCTTTCAAAAATGCATAGCACAAACACAATAGAAGCTCATTTTTTTTGCCAGTAGGCTGAACAGTTGCTATTATTCAAGGACCAGGACTGATGGAGTTTCTGCCATTTTCAG
The DNA here is from genome assembly GCF_048418805.1 of Vulpes vulpes. NCBI lineage: Eukaryota > Metazoa > Chordata > Mammalia > Carnivora > Canidae > Vulpes > Vulpes vulpes. Next base: position 152,533,843 of record NC_132792.1, on the reverse strand, counting down.
GAGTTGGATTTTGTTCTTTAGAGGTATTCTCATTCCTGCCACCTAGAAGAAGAAATGCACAAGATGCGCCCACGGGAAGTTTTCATGGGCCAAGCCTGGGTGTGGCACATATCACTTCCATGTCACGTTCTACAACTGGGCTTTTGTTACACAGATGCACCTACCAGCAGGAAAGCTGGCATCACAATCTGTCCAGGAGGGCGAGGAAAGCATGGACTTCAGTGAGGTGTTAGCAGTTGCTTCTGCAAGGAGCATTATAAAACAATAATTACAGGTTATACTAATACACACAGGCCTCATCAGCCTATGGATATAAGTGAGGTCACATTAATATTTATATCCAAATTTGCAAAGACTTTTGTATCAACTGATTAACTACAGATCCGCAATGCCCCATGTAAGCTTATGCAGATTGTTTGTGGGAGCTCTAGCAAGATATCTAATGAGCTCAAAAATAATTCCATTAATGGTACCCTATTCTGAATTCCTCACACCACCAACAAAAACAAGAAAAAATGATAATAACATTCCTTATGGAAGCAAAAAATATAATAACAAACAAAATACAGGCAGATCTGAGAGATCTTGCAAGTTGAGCTGCAGACCACCACAAGAAAGGAAATAATCACAATAAAGAGACTCAAGTGGGTTATTTTGGGTTCTCACTGCACTAAAAAGTTATGTTTATATATGCTGTAGTCTAGCAGGTATACAGTAACATTATATTTAAAAAACTATGTATATACCTTAATAAAAAATGCTTTAGAGTTGAAAAATGCTAACCATCATCTGAGCTTTCAGCAAGTCATAATCTTTTTTCTGGTGGGGGGGGGGTCTTGTCTCAATGTTGATGGCTTCTGACTGATTAGGGCAGCGATTGCTGAAGGTTGGGTGTCAACTTCTTAAATTAAGACAACAATGAAATTTGCTACATCAATGGACTCTTCCTTTCACGAACAATTTCTTAGTAGTATGTGGTACTGTTTGATAGCCTTTTACCTAGAGTAGAACTGCTTTCAAAATTGGAGTTAAGCCCCTCAAACCACGCCACTGTTTTTTCAACTCAGTTAATGTAATATTCAAAAATCCTTTGTTGTCATTCCAACAGCCTTCATGGCATCTTCACCTGTAGATTCCATCTCAAGAAACCACTTTCTTTGCTCATCCATAAGCAATCCTCATTCATTCAAGTTCTATCAGGAGATTAGAGCAATTCACTCATGGCTTCAGGCTTCACTTCTGATTCCAGTTCTCTTGATATTTCTACCACATCTGCAGCGACTTCCTCCAATGAAGTCCTGAACCCCTCAAAGTCATCCGTGAGGGTCAGAATCAACTTCTTCCAAACTCCTGGAATGCTGATATTTGAATCTCTTCTCATGAATCAAATGTTCCTAATGGCATCTTGAATGATGAATTCTTTACAGAGATTTCTCAATTTACCTTGCCCAGATTTATCAAAGGAATCACCATATATGCACCTATAGCCTTACCAAATGTATTTCTTAAATAAGACAAAAAGTCAAAATTACTCCTTGATCCATGGGCTGCAGACTGGATGGTTTGCAGAATTGATTATTTTGCAGGCAAGAAAATGTTAATCTCATTGGACATCTCTACCACAGCTCTTGGTAACCAGGTGCACTGTCAATGAGCAGTAATCTTTTGGAGGGAATCTTTTTTTTGGGGGTGGCAGTAGGTCTCAACAATGGACTTAAAATATTCAGTAAATCATGTTGTAAACAGATTTTTCTTATCAAATCATCCAGGCTTTGTTGTTCCATTTATAGAGCATCAACAGAGTAGATTCAGCATAATTCTGAAGGGCCCTGGGACTTTTGGAATGCTAACTGAGCATAAGTTTCAACTTAAAGTCACCAGTTGCACAGCTCCGGACGAGAGAGTCAGCCTATCCTTTGAAGCTTTGAAGTCAGGCATTGACTTCTCTCTAGCTATGAAAAGTCCTAGATGGAATCTTCTAATAGAAAATTGTTATTTAGTGTAGCCAGTTTCATGAATTCTTGTAGTTAGATCTTCTGGGAAACTGGCTGCAGCTTTTACATCAGCACTTGATGCTTCATCTTGCACTTTGATGTTATAGAGACAGCTTTTTTCTGTAAACCACACAAACCAACCTTTGCTAGCTTCAAGCTTTTCTTCTGAAACTTCCTCACTGCTCTCAGCCTCCACAGAATTGAAGAGTCAATATCTTGCACTGCATTGGGTTTTGGCTTAAGGGAATGGTGTGGTTCACTTGATCTCCTATTCAGACCACTAGAACTTTCTCCATGTCAACAATAAGGGTGTTTCCCTCTCTTCTTATCCATGTGTTCCCTGGAGCAGCACTTTTAATTTCCCTCGAGAACTTTTCCTTTGTATTCACAAATTGGCTAACTGGCACAAGAAGCCTAGCTTTCAGCCTACCCAGCTTTCAACATGCCTTCCTCACTAAGCATATTCTTTTCTAGCTTTTGATTTAAAGTGAGAAATGTGCAACTCTCTCTTTCACTTAAACACCTAGAAGCCATTGTAGGGTTATTAACTGGCCTAATTTCAAAAATCGTTATGTCTCAGGAAATAGGGAGACTAAGGAGAGGGAAAGAGGTGGGGAAACAATGAGTCAGTAGGGCAGTCAGAGCACACAAAACTGTTACCCACTAAATTTGTAGGCACAATATATTGGCACAACTTACATGGGCACAGTCATGGTGCCCCAAAGCAATTATAATAGTAACATCAAACATCACTGATCACATGTAAAAAAAATGAAAAAGTTTGAGGAGTGCCTGGCTGACTCATTCAGTAGAGCATGTGACTCTTGATCTTGGGGTTGTGAGTTCGAGCCTCACACTGGGCATAGAGCTCACTAAAAAACAAAAACAAACAAATAAAAAACAAAGTTTGAAATATTGCTAGAAGTACTGTAGTGTAACAAGAGACACAAAATGAGCAAATGCTGTTGGAAAAATGGTGCTGGTAGATTTGCTTGATGCAGGGTTACCACAAACTTTCAATTTGTTAAAAACAAAAACAAAACAAACAAAAAAAAACCCCATAGTATCTGCAAAGTGCAGTAAAATGAGATATGCCTGTAAAAGCAAACACTTGCTCAAGCTTTCTACATGCTAGTCACTGCTCTAAGCACTTCACATGCATTTGCTCATTTAATTTTCAATTAGGCCCATTTGTCAGATGAGAAAATCAATTAACTTGCACCATTGCAGAACTAGTGAGTGTAGAGCATGATACAAACCCATTCAACCTGGCTCCAGAGCCTTTCTGCTGAACCTCCTCTGCCCTCTACCCTGCCCTGCCTTTGCTGCCAGTGTACTCTAAAGAAACAACATCTGTGATGGGGGTACCTCAGTCTGCTCAGGCTGCTATAACAAAATACCTGATATTGGGGGGTTCAAACAGCAGCCACTGAGTAGCTCAGTCAGTTGAGGGTCTGACTATTGGTTTCAACTCAGGTCATGATCTCAGGGTCCTGAGATAGAGCCCCGTGTCAGGCTCCATGCTCAGAGGTGAATCTGCTTGAAAGATTCTCTCCCTCTGTTGCTCCCCCTAACTCCCAAATAAATCTTAAAAAACAAAAACAAAAACAAACAAACAAAAAAATACAGGCATTTATTTTCTCCCATTTCTGGAGGCTGGAGAGTCCAAGATCCAGGTTCCAACAGAGTTCAGTTACTGATAAGAGTTCTTTTCCTGCCTTCTCCAAGGATGCCTTCTTGCTGTCCTAACATGATGGGAAAACATGATGAGACACAGCAAGTTCTCTGGTGTCTCTACCTCTGTTCTAAAGACACTAGTTCTGTCGGAACAGGGTTCCACCCTTATGACCCTGTGTAGCCTCTATCATCCCCTTCTAGGCTTTATCTCCAATATAATCACATGGGTTGGGGCTAGAGCTTCAACATATGTAGTTGGGGAGGGGACACATCCAGTCCATAGCCCATATCTTCTCCTGGTGCTTCCCAAACTGTACGTCACAGAGGGGTCTTATGCCCAGAATAAGAAGAGAGCCCTTCTCCCAAATTCTGTCTTCTCCATGAACACCTGGATCCTAGGCAACCAAACATGTGCTCAGAAATCACAAACTTCTCAGGAGAACTAGTCTTGCTGCTGCTCTCTCTGCCTTGCAAATCGATTTCCACTCTTCATCACAGTCCACAACAGAAAAACAAGCACGTCCTCCTCCTCCCACCTTTATTTTCAATTTCCCCTACTTTTTTCCCAGGGGAAAATTATTTAATTTCTTTTATTCTCCCAAAAGAATCTCCATCCCACACTATGCATGGTAGGTCATGCAAACAAGCTGGAGGAGAGCCTACTAGCTTTCCATGGCCTGAGTTCCAGTGTGGCTGGGCTGGTTACTCAGCCACAAGACATTCCATGGGAAACTCCCTTTGTGTAAAGCCAAGTTGATGCGTAGAAGTGGGTGAAGCCAGGTACAAGGGTTGTCACTCATCCTTGTGTTACAAATAAGCTGAAAGCAGGATTCATCCTTCTGAGAGGAAATTGGGATTTACTAACTAGGTGACCCAAAGCAGAAAGAGACAGGCTATCTTGGACCATAAAATGAAGCTGTCATGATGCCGACAGGCATCAGGGAAAACGATGTGTGTTATCTAGGCCACTTGGCCATTATGTATGACAACTGCATGTCCTGAATTTTCTAGGTCAGACCTGAAATTTTCCAAATATTCTATCACCTTGTCAGACCATATATTCCAATTTTACATTTGGAAAATGTAGCCACCAAATCTTTAAGACACTAGATCAGCATATTAGGTTAGGGAGAGAACCAACCTTAATAATATTGACGAATAGGTTTCAGAAAAACAATGTTTTTCAAGGGCAATTTTGGAGCTTATAGACTGAAGCCATAGAGACCTCTAGAAAGAGGAAAATAATGACACTAAAGTCAGTGTAAGAGTTTCTACTGCCCTGAGAGGCATTTGTACAATCAGATGGATGGGACCCTCTTCCTGGTAGATGGGAAGGAGAAACTTCAAGAGAAGGCAATCTCAGAGCTTGTGTGTGGGCAGCCTCTGAACTCTAAATCCCATCTTACCAAGCCAGAGAGGATGACTTGAGGGACTGAGCAAGGAAACTTGGATTCAATGCAGGTTTGGGGAAGGAGACTGAAGACTACATGACAACTAAAAGTTACACTCAGTGAAGTCTACCAAGGCCAGAAATCTGAACATCATGATTTGATATCTATTCCAGAATGCGATGAATAAAAATAAAGAAACTAGTCTCTAAACATTCTGAAATATGTGCCACAATTTGCTGGCTAAACAGTGTATAAAATTATGCTCAGATGTCTATGTTCTGCAAAATGTCTCTGTACTTGTTTGTGGCACCTCATTTTATTTTTCTAATTGTCGTCCCTTTTTTTAAAACTTCAAACTTAGCTCCCCTGAAAAAGAGGAGATTGTATTTTTCTTCCCCTTTGTCAAAATGGAGAAAGGGCCTGGGTTTCTTTCTTTTTCTTTTCTTTTTTTTTTTTTTCTTTTTTTAGCAATCAATTTATTTGAGAAAATGGAAGAGAGTGAGCAAGAATGTGTTCATGAGCAGGGGAGGGGCAGAGGGAGAGGAAGAGAGGGAATCTGAACCAGACTCCCTACTGAGTGTGGAGCCTGACATGAAGCTCGATCCCATGACCTTGAGATCATAACCTGAGCTGAAATCGAGTTGGATGCTTAACCAACTGAGCCACCCAAGTGCCCCAGGATGGACATGAATAAAGCTTAGAGGTCTAAAGAGAAGACCTGAGACAATGTCCATGTTCTTAGGGGGAAAAATGTGATGAATATTACACATGTATATCTGGGAAGTAAATATTTAAAAGATGATACTTATTTAGAAAGTCAGCTTGATGAACTAAAAAGATCAGGGGCTCAAGGATAGGACAAACATAAGTTCAAAGTCTGGCTCCATTCCTGATTAATTACATAATCATGGACCATAATCTCTCTAAAACTCCATTTCTTATTTATAAAAATAGAAATCAAAATGGCAGGTCTTCACAATAATTATAGGAGTCGAATGCAGTAAGGACACATGTACCCATCGTGTGGTAGATGTTCAATAGCTAGGCACTCTCAGGACTATTACAGCCTCAGAATCCTTGAAACATGAATGACAGAAGGTCAAATAATACATTTTTCCTTGGCTTCTAAAACTATTGCAAAAATTGCTATCATGTATATGCATCAACCGTAACCAATTATAAACTGTAATGGTAAGATAATCCCTTGTCAGGATTCTTGGTTATAAATAATAGAAACTAATTCTAGTTATCTTAGGCAAAACAAAGATTATTGGAAGGGTATCAAACAGGTCACTGAATTGATTGGAGGAAGTTCAGGCAGAAATCGAGAACAAGAAATGCACACCCAAGATCATACCAAAAGCAATTTGCTTGGCAGTGCCACCACTGGCCACCACTGCCATGCTGCTGGTCTCCTCTGTCCCAGTACACTCACCATCGAGCCACTGAACCTCATCACTCCACCTCCAACCAGCTACTACACCAAAAATATCTCTAACAGATCCTTTGCATTGTTCTCTTAAGGTTTAATGTCTATGGTAGTAGCATTTCAGTGACCAAGACTAAGTTATATGTTCATTCTGTAGCTGTCAGAAGTGGGGAGATAAAATATTCTCTCTACTTTACCTTCTGTAGTAAGAGGCAGGTAAAACCAGAGCAACTCCTTTCCTTACTATGAGATTTCCCCCAAAAAATAAGGTGAGTATGGTTGACAAAATAGCAAATATGCAATATACAATAGCAACAAAATTCATTAAATGCATGTGCACAAATCTAACAAGAAATGTGCAAGATCCATAGAAGAAAACTATAAAACTTTCCCCGAGGAAGTAAAAGGAATATAAAATAAATGATGAAGCATTTTCGGAATGAAAACTGCTAGTATTGTTAAGATGTCAAATATCACCAGATCTACAAATTCATAGAAATTCTGATCAGCAATGCAAGAGTTTGTTTGTTTTAGAGTTCAATGGGTGGTTCTATTACGTATATAGAGAGTAATATATGCAAAAGAGCAAAGAACTCTTTGAAGCAGAAAAACAAGAGAATTATCCAATGTACCAGGTACCAAAATATGCCACTAACCTATGATTGTATATAGTATGGCATTGATCCAGGAATAGATATGTAGATAAACGGGGCAGAAGAGAATTCAAGAAAACCTCACTACACAAGCAGATGGGCACTATGTAAAAGAAGGTATTTCAATTCAGGAGAGAATTAGGAGTCAAAAGAAGAGATAAATATGAGAGCTGATGTTAATTAACTAGATGAAACTTTTTATAACATATGTGTGTAGATGAACGTTTTAAACATCTTACTATTTTATCTGTTAATTTGTACCTCAATAAAGCTAAAAAAAAAAAAATCAATTAAATAAAAAAAAAAAAAATCCTGCAAATACTGTTGGCTTTGTTGGCCCATCAAGGCTCAGTTGCAACCACGCAGCTGTGACACTGACCTGTGAAAGTAGCCGTCGACAAAACTAAACAAATAATGGTGGCTGTGATCCAATAAAACTTTATTTAAAAAAAGACACTAAGAAGAATTCAACAATTTAAACAAACTACTTAATAAATGGTGGTGAAATCAGTGGCTATTTCTTAGAAAAAATGAAGCTAGACCCTCACACGTGCACAAAAATAAAGCCACTTAAAGATTTAATGTAGTAAGCACAAACATCAAAACTATAAAAGTATCCAAAAATGTAGAAGATGTAAAAACACAACAAAAATTTATACATGTGAACACATAAAACCTTAAAACTTCCATCCTCAAAAGACTATAAGTAAAGTTAAAACACTAGGAGCTGGGGAGAAAAGATTTGCAATGATCATATAAAATGAGGGATTAATATACAAAATATAAAAATTACACCTACAAATTAATAAGAAAAAGATAAATAGATCAATAAAAATGTAAGGACTATGAACATGTAATTCACGAGAGAGATTAAATAGGCAATAAAGATATGAAAAGCTTTCCAACATTACCAGTAGTAAGGGTGAAGGAAAAAATATATGTTTTTTTCATATCAGATTAGCAAAAATAAAGCATATAATATTAGTGTAGGCAAGGACACACAAAAACAGGCTGTTTGTGAGAAAATGAAGAGTGATAAACTAATTTCTAAAAGCCAGCAGTTTCTAATAAAGATTTCAAACGTATACACTTTGATATAGTAACATCACCTTCCAAGATCTAAAGAAATACTTGCATTTGTGTGCAAAGAATTCTATTGTATAAGTTCTTAACTGCAATTTGCTTGCGCTGGTAAAAAAATAAATAAATAAAATCAATTTCAAATCAAAAGTAAAATGACTAAGAACAAGGCAGACCTACACATGCTCATCTAGGATATAAATTTAAGAGAAAACGGCAAGATGAAAAACAATACAAATAAATATATAATATAGCTTGACCTCATATATATTTTTTAAACTATACATATGTATAAACAGAGAAAATCCATTTTTTTTTTTTAACCAGCTCTGAAGAAAAGCCTTTGGTAGTGGGTTATCTTTGAGAAAGGGAAGGGCTTGGGAGATAAATGTTAATGTGTTAATCCGTAAGTATCTGTCAGGTTCTAGCCTTTTCTAAGACCTAGTAGAGTTTCCTGGAGCAGGGACAAGCTCCATCTCCAGCCAAAGATCTCCTGCGAGCACCTTGCCTTGTCTCTTTCCTGGCTTCTTCCTCTTCCTGTGAGCAGCCAAGGATGCCTTTTCTCTCACCTGGCTAAACTCACAGGTGCTTTAATAAAAAGTATTTTCATATTTTAATTTTATTGATCACAGTTGTAGGCTGAATTGTGTCATCCGAGAGGGTATGTTCGAGTCCTCTCCCTCCTACCCGTGAATGCGACTTTACTTGAAAATAGGGTCTTTGCCATTTTAATCAAGTCAAAATTAGGTCATGCTGAGTTGAAGGGGTTCTAACCCAGTGCCTGGTGTCATCTATACGAGAGAAAGGAGAGGGAGCTTTGGACACACAGACACACAGAGGAAAAGATGTTGGAGGAGGAAGACCATGTGAGGGTGGAGCAGAGTTTGGAGGGGTGCAGCTGTGAGCCAACAAAGGCTGGGGATTGCTGGCAGCTGCCAGAGATGAGGAGAGAGGCATGAATAGATTCCCAGCAGGAGGGCAGCCCTGGTGGCCCAGTGGTTTAGTACTGCCTTCAGCCCAGGGTGTGATCCTGGAGACCTGGGATCGAGTCCTACATCGTGCTCCCTGCATGGAGCCTGCTTCTCCCTCTGCCTGTGTCTCTGCCTCTCTCTCATAAATAAATAAAATCTTAAAAAAAAAAAAAAAGATTCCTGGGCCAGAGCTTCCAGAAGGGGCCAACCTTGATTTCAGACTTCTGGCCTCCAAATGGTAAGAGACAAAATTGCTGTTGTGTTAAGCCACCCAGTTTGTGGTACCTGGGGTCAGTAGTCTTGGAAATCTAATAAAACAGAAGGTACCAAAAGTCATTGTTCTCTGATCCACCAACCACCACCGTGTGTGTAAAGAACAGCAACCAAAAAGGCATCTGGCAATTGATCAAATGCGAGGCCCGTGATTTCCCCATCATGGGTAGAGTTCGTACGGAGTCTGGACGACCACCATGTAGGATATTGTCCGGGACATCCCTGCCCTGAGGGGTGGTCTACGGGACTGCTTCATGTTCATGAACACGAGGAGTCCATGAGTCTCCAAGGCAGAGCAGCATCGTGCAAAAGAACAAGGATTTGGAATGAGGAAAATCTGAATTGGCCTCCTAGCTTCACTATTATACCAGCTACTTGAGCATTTCTTAAGTGCTAATCGCCAAAAAGAGTAAGCCTTCTTTAACGAGTCAGCATTCCTAGATGGAAGATATTGATACCAGCTGATAATTTAAGGAGAAAAGAAGTCTATTAGAAGGAAATTGGGTAGCTCGCAGGAAGGACCAAGCGGTCCACTGTTGCCACCGAGTTCTTTAGAAGCTAGTTATTGTCGCTGTGGCTGCAGCCATTTGATATTAACTAAAAATGACTTTTTTTTTTTTTTTTTTTTTTGGACAGCTCCTGTTTTTTCTTGTCAGTATGTGAAAGTGAGTGTGCGTGATTGATGGCCATAGGCCATGGACCCATACCCCCGATGCTAGGGAGGCTGAGAAAGTAGCTATAATTTGTTGAGCATTTATGATGTGCCAGACACTTCTCTGTATTTCCATGTATTAATTCATTTAATCTTCACGGGTCTCCACGGGAAGTCTGTGTGTCAGCCCCATTTTCACTAGGGAGGAAACCAAGGTACAGGAGAGCCAAATAACTTGGCTAGTGCGCCCAGAGCTGAAATGAAAACCTCAAATGTCAGGCTCCAGAGCCTGTTATCTTCGGGAAAATTCCTTTCTGCTCTTTGCCTGGGATTTCCAACTTCTATAGTGAGGCTCACGGTCTGCCTGGAAAAGCAACCGATTCTTCAAACATAAGAAGGGGGATTCAGATTTAGAATGGCCAAATTAAAAAAAGAACCCAAGATAAATGTTCATTATAACCTACAAATTACCTTACAGAGCTGCCGCATGTATTAAAAGAGAATTATGCATATATAATGATTCACGCAGTGAAGGTGTCCAGGAGGCACCACATGAATTGAAATGGTTTCCATAATAGGTGCTGCTCTTACTGCTTCGATTCTTGCTTTGCTCAACTGCCTCTTGGCTGCATCTGCCATTTCTACTGCTTTTACTACGGCTCCCTCGTTCACTGCGAGCCCGGGGAAGTGACTTCATCTCCCTGAGCCTTAGCCACCTCACCTGTAAAAAGGAGTTGAGTTTAGAAAAAGAGAGACGGAAAAAAAAAAAAAAAAACCCTACATTACTTCTAGGGCTCTTCCAGTTTTGACTTTTTTTCCCCCCAATTCTGATCTTCCAGCCCCACAATGCTCACTTTCTTGCCACGAATTTCTGTAATTCTCATCATTGGTAACTCAAGGTTTCATTCCAGGTTACACAACCGCCTTCTATTGTTCTGTAATTGTTTCCTGTTGTTTCCTCCTCCAAAGGCGTCGCATAAATGGCATTTCAGAACATACGGTGTTTTTTGGAAAGTGGATCGATTTTATAAATAAGAGATTAGTCGTAACAGCCCTTTCTATGTACACACACAGACACACACTGCTCATCTGACACGTTGCTCTGGTGGGCACACCAGGGACGGCAGTACCAGGCTATCTGGCTGTCAGTGAAAAGGAGATGTATCCTCAGTTGCCTTAGGAAGAGTCCTGAAGGCTTTCCCAAAATGACAGATTCCTTCTCCTTTTATCTTCTTGTGGGACCTGAAGGGTGCTCGGGATGCATGTCCCCGGAGCAACTTCTTAGTGGCTTGCACCAGCATCCTAGTCCCCATATTTACCTCCCAGCTCGTCAACCAGCAAAGGTTCCTTTGAGCCTCATTCTCAGATGAGATTCTTAGGATAGAGATACTGTCGGCATCTTATCTTATAACTTTGACATTATCTTATAACTTTTAAACTTTCACTTACAAAAAGAGAGAGAGAGAGAGAGAGAAAAAAGACAAAAGGAAGAAGAGACTTTCCCAGGCCTTCGTCTTTCATTGCAAAGGTCCTTTCTGTTCAGCACTGCTCAACTTTGCGTTTCAGCCACGTCAACTCCCATTTATTTTTATTCTATATCAGATAGTAGTAAGCTCTCCAAGGCCCTGTATTCATTATTCATATTCAGAAAAACATCCATCATTTTTACATATTATTAAATAATTGACAGAGTGAATTCTCATACATAGTAACTACCCTGGATACGTGCCATCTTAACCCTTTTACAGATCAGAAAGATGAGGCTCAGAAAGTAAAGTTATCAGCTCAAGGTCACATCAGCGGAACGTGGTCTGGTGAAATGAAGACCCAGGATGGTCGTCCCCCCGTCGGTGCCTCCCCGGCTGCACCACAGCTGCTTCCTGGTGTTGTGGCAAGATAAGCTTATTCTCCAGACCACCGTCTGATGCATTGTCAGAGTTTAGGCGACACTACAGTCGGGTCCAAAACACACGTGGGTTCCTCTACAGCTTCAAGGCCTGCTGCCTCCCATGGGGCCTCGGTGCTGTCCAGGCCACCTCTTATGGCCTCTAGTTATCCCAAACCCTCGGTGATGACTCACAGCCATTCTCCAATAAGACTGGCCTGTGTTATCTTGATGCAGAGACACGCCACCAGCAGCTCCCACTCCCTCAGCCTCCTCCCGGGCCACCTGCAGTCTTACCTCCATCTGTATCTTTCCTCTTCCTTCTGGTCTGCTATCTAAGAATGGTTTCTCCAGTCATATTTTAGATCCCGTCCCTTTGTACCTCCTAATGGATGCAACTCTATCCTTCTGTCTCGTTTTTTTTACCCAATTCTCCCTTTGTTAGGGTACTCCCTGCTGAGAAAATAAACACCGTTAAAACAACCTCAAAAGGAAACAACACAAATCAAAGCCATATCCAGTTGCCCAACCTCCCTCCTTCCTTTGACTGTCTTCTTGAAAACATCATCGACCATAGTTGCTTTCTAATTTCTTATCATTTGTCATTTCTCCCACTCATCGTTCATCCCCCTATAACATGGCTTCCACTTTTACCTCCCTGGTGAAATGGATCTTTTGTAGGACACCAAACCCCTTCATATCATTAAATAACCCAAATTACCCCATCTTTGTTTTCTAAGGCACTCAACCATGCCGAACTCTTCCATGCTAAAACACTCTCTTCTTCTGGCCTCTGTTGATACAATTTTTCTACAGTTTTCCTTCTAACCTTCTGGCCACTCTTTGGACTCCATCCTCACATTTGTTCCTCTCAGGTTTTATGCTCTCCATGATCTAGTCCACAGCCGTCTATGCAGGATGAATCCAAAAATCTGTATTTTCAGTTCAGATTTATTCCCCGAGACCAACTGTTATGTTGGTATCTCCACTTGAACATTCTTCCAATCACAAAATATCCTAAAACGAATTAAAATTACTTTGCCTTAAGCTAATGTCCTTGCCATGTGCTGCTCTCATTATATCCACTGCTTCAAGGAATGGCACCAACATACAAATAATTGCCCAAAGCAGAGTCCTTGACTCTTCCTTCCTTTTCATTCCCACTTACAAACAGTATATCCTACATCTTAAATATCTATTTAATAGATATGTCTTCCTATCTTTAGTAACTCTTACTGCTTCATTCTGGATCCCATCTGGATTACAGCAATAGCCTCCTAACTCATCTTCCAGCCTCTAGCCTGGACACTTTCCAACGCATTCTCCTCCCTGCAGACAGAATAATCTGTCCAAAATGTAAATCTGATCCTACCACTCACCGCTATTAAAAACCTTCAATAGCTCCCCTTAGTTTTCAAGGTAAAGTTCAAACTCCTTAGCTTAGCACATAAAATTCTTTCGGATTTTGCCCCTGAATAGCTCTCTAGACTCTTTTCTCCCTGCCCCCACTCATCTACCTTCCATGACCTTTACTCCAACAATATTGAAGTACATGCAACTCCCTAAACCCACCATGCTGATTAATACTTCCATGCCAGTGGAGGTGCATCATACAATCTCTGCACTGAAAAGATGTCCACTCATCCTTCCAATCTCTAATTTATCCAGGGTGCCCCACTCCATTTCCAAATTTAGCTTAATGGCTGATTCATCCAGGTTTTCCTATTTGAGTGTTTAATTTGATTTACACCTATTTCTGTGCTCCTACAGAAACTCTAGAACATTTTTTTCCCTGAAAGGACAGGTAGATAATGGATGGATGGATGGATGGATGGATGGATGGATGGACACCTTGGCTCGTACTCATCTTATATCCCCATCACCTAACATAGTCCCAGGCACATGTTCAATAAGAATGTGTAAGAGTTGATTTTTACCTGAGAGGTGCTTTTCATCTAAAATCTGTGCTTTTCACAATTCATCAAAATTATAGTGTGCCTTCATATATATTTTTTCCCTTTGTGGATCTGGAACCTAACAGTGTATGTGGTCTACCATAAGGAGTAGCCTAGGTGAGTCTGTATATGGATCTTCATTTACACAGCTTGGATTTCCTCTGCTTATTCTCTCATAAAAACACAGAATTGCCAGGATAAGAGTCAGAGCCCTTGAAGATGATATTCCAATTTGGTAAGGAGACAACTAATGTGGAATAGTGGAGGCTTATTGACGGGGCTCTCCTATCACCTTCTCATGCATGCTGAGACTCTTGACTGCATGGATTTGGGGAATCCGGGCAATGTGGGGACAGTAAAGCCCTTCAATAAAAACACAATATGCCAACCAGCTGCAAATCCTACCTGCAATTTCTTCTCTTCCTTCTTCGATCCCAGGGAAATATGTCAGTGGATGCTGTCAGATAAGAACAAGCCATTGATCTATAGGGCGTGAGGCAAGGCTAGAATATTGATGTCGTAGATTCTTTCTATGTAGAAGTTGCTTCTTAGTAAATGAGGTGAGGTGCCTTGGAAATTTGAGATTCTTGGGCGAATAGACACCTGAAGGAGTCAAAATCACTGGCATGCTCTACCCCACTCTGTAGGGTAGTACCCTCACAGTTGATAGTAACTTGAACTTAGAAATTGGGGTTTAAATAATTAAAGCAGTTAAGTTCATTCACCTTGACTTTCATTCTTTTCCTGAGTGTCATTTTTTTTTCCTCAGTGTACAGTTGCATACGGGAGATCCATTGGGTGATTAAATAAAACTAGATAAAAATTTGAAAGGCCTGGATTCTGTCGCCAAGTGATTGACTAAATTATTTCCTTCCCCTCTCTTGGTATTAACTTCTCCAAAAGTAACCTGACGATTTAGACCAGATTGTGAATTCTTAAACTGAGGCCCATGAATGGGATTCAGGGCTCTGTTAATTCAAGAAATTCAATGTCAAATTTGATACATATATACACTTTTCCCAAGAGGAAGGAATATAGCTTTTGCCAAGCTCAAAATGAGGCCATGAACTTCCCCAAAATATGAAACTGAGGGTTCCCCTTGACCTCAGCTTTTGTACTGCTTTGGGGGAAAGTACGTTTTGACACTGGGGAAATAGTTAGGGCTGAAAGAGAGAAGCTGAACTAGGCAATAAGGCAGACTTGGGTTCAAGTCCTGACTATTCCACTTATTTTATGTTGCCTTGGAGTGAGTCTCTTTACCTCCATAACTCTAGTTCTACAAATCACAACAACGATATCTCACATGTTATAAAAATTAAGAGAAATGAATTGAAAGGAAAAATTGGGGCTAGCATGCCAGAAATCTTCAAGAAATGTTTGTTCGATGTGTGTCTAGAGAAGCAGAACACCGAGGGCCACTACTCCATCTCTCAACTCAGCAATCTTGCCATCTAAATTGATACATTCTCAGCTGTGCTCACAGACTGACAAAGCAAGTCTTCATGGTCTTTTTATTTTATTTTATTTTATTTTATTTTATTTTATTATTTTATTTTATTTTATTTTATTTTTTGCTGTAAATGTGAGACATAAAACAGGCCTATATGCTTAATATGTTTCTGCACAAATGGAAATCCACTGAAACCAGGAGAACGATTCCAAGTCTTCTAAGAAAAGGTCAGAGTCCAGCCAATACAGGCTCAGCTTTGATCTGAATAAAAACAGAAAGACTCTTTCTCTTGAGACCTTTGTTCTGATGCCACATTTGTCCATAAAACATGATAATCCCAGGCGATGACTTGGAGACATGTGTCTCAGGCTGTGGAGGGTGGAGACAGCAATGGATAAGAAGCCTGGGGCTGGCCAGAAAGTGGTTGCCAAGCCTGCTTACACTATGAAAGACCCAGCAGACCTAAACATTTAGAACCAGCTCACAACATCCCATTTCACCAAAAGACAGACTGCTTTACTGTCTACACCTCCTTACATCCCCCTAAAACTGTATATCTTCCATGGAATCTTCCCCTTCAGAGAGGGTCCTGATGTTCAGCAAACATGTATTCAATAAAAAAATTTAAAAACCTTACAACAATCTAAGGAATCTACCCATATATTTTTTAAAATTATATCAACCTTCAAGGCATTATTATCTTCATTTTATAGAAGAGGAGATTAAGTTCAGGAAGACATAGAGACAGAATGGATTTGAATCTAGAAGTCTCCAATTTGAAAGCTTTTAACTAAACTCTGAGCCTTCTGGACACAGTGATAAGTGTAATATGAGTCTTACCCTCATGGGACACTGGGAGACACAGACCTGTAAGCAGACTTTAATACCATACTTTGTGCTCTCTAGGTTGGAGGCAAACACAGAGGCTGCAAGAGCAAAGTTCAACTACCTAGAGCTGGTGGAGAAGGAGGTGTGCATGTGATATGTAAAGTTCGGAAAGACTTTTTTGAAGGATTGAATCTTTGAGAGGGATTAGTCTCTCTACAAGCCATTCTATACAGAAGAAGGAGAAAATAAAATGTAGGAAGAGACAAGAGCAAGACAACAGGAAACTCAAAAATGTATATCACTTAGATGTAAATATTGTTGGTAGTGTGACTTGCAAAATACCCTACGTTCTCTTAGCAGCCCTGAGAGACAGGAGACTTTCCATCTGCCAGGAATGAACTTGTGATCTTAGCTCTGGTGCTCCGGAAAAAGATAAGGGATTTGGGGGCCCCAGAAACTGGTTTTTCTCTACTCTTTTCTAACCCAGACATCCCAATCTCAGCACAAAAGGTTACAATTTCCCTGGGAAGAAATTGTGCTGACCTCGGGTTTTCACAAAGAGTGTGGTATTTCTGCTTGACTGCTCTGCCTGCTGAAACATTGCTAAAATAACTAGTGAGCAAGACGTCCCAAAAGCAAGCAGCTGCATATAAGGGTTTGTATATGGTTTATCTACTTCGATGGGGGGTGAGGGTAGGCGACTACTTTCTCTAAGAAGTTGTAAATGGGCCAGGGTCTCATGACATTTGACAGCTCAGCTCCACCAATGTCCACTTTCTCCTCGAGATCCAAATAAGAGGAGGAGGGTTCACCGTGCAGTTGAAAACATAAAAAAATAGGGGCTCGAGGGCCAACAAAAGAGTCTAGGAGAATGGGCCCATATTGGCATTCTAACTCACCAATTAGATTGGTCAAGAATCTCCATTCTTCATTCACCTTTTTCTAAAGCAGGAAAATACTTCTTACTACACCATTGTGAAATTAGTGTCTTAACCACTTTTTTTAAGTATTTGATTGCTGAAGATTTTCCATAAAGGTAAGACATGGACCTGGTCTTTGTCTTCTAAGAGCTGTAGAAATTGAACCTGACCCTAATATTAGGGATCTGATTTATTCAGCACTTGAATTGAGAAAGCCAAATAAGCCAAAATAAGTATTTCCCACTGCATTTTCTTACCTCTGAACATTCATAAAAGGTATGTTCTTTACCCAATTCCTATTTGCTTGAGATATATACATTAAGAGTTTAATTCCTTGGAGTTCACAAAATCTTCTTTTAAAAACAAAAATCTTATGAAGAGGGAAAAATAAATTATTAACTTCAGAGTATGATCATTTTACTTAATTTACTGCCAACCCCATGCCACTGATGGCACAAAAACAAGGAATGTCTCCTGATGTGAAAGGGAACATTTTTTTTAAATGGAGCTTGGGAAATGCTTAACTGAGGACCCAATCATGAGGAGCACAGAAAAATAGTACCCAACTGATATGAAGCACTTTTTATGGCACAGACACGAGATTGGTGAATCTCTATAAAGGATCTCATTTCTTCCTCACAGCCATCCTGTGAAGCAAATGAGGAATGAGGCACTTAGCTGTTGGGAGATAGGATGCTGCAAAAAATGAAACACCTTCCTTCATTCAGCAGTAGAGGATCTGCTCTGCCGCGGGGTGCCCAGTTCCGTTTTGAGTTACAGAGGGAGAAAAACAGACTGAGATGAAGTAAAATGGAAGTTTAAAGCATAAATTATGTTGTAGCTGTGTTCTTCAGCCAGTCAAGCAAAGGAGAGTGGGTTTACTATTTAATTCATTCATTCACTCAATGATAATGTAGTTGACATCTACACATTATATAGTCAATAGAAGATGTCTAACACCTTTATTTCCCCTCCAGAATATCTCATAGTGCCTTCAATCATCCCGGGACCCTTCTAAGTGGTTTCATAGAGATGAGCCAACCAGTTCAGTAGTATTATTTATGCTGCATTGTTACAAGTGATTGAACCAAGGATGGGCACTTGTTCTAACATAGCCATCTGTCCAGCAGCCTATGATGTAACCCAAAAAGAGAATTCAGCCCAATCAGAATATAGAAAGACCAAGTAGACAATTGAGAAAGACAGAAGAGGAAATACACGTAGAAAGAAGGCAGTAAGTAGAAGCTATGATATAGCAAAATCATAAACAAGCAGAAGCCATGAGTAAGAAAGGAGACATGGTCAATCCAGAGAGGGACAATAAGCTGAAGCAAAGACAGAGGAGCAAAGGCAGACATCGTGACTGTAACGGCAGAGCAACTGAATGGGGCAGTAGAAGATCAAAAGGCTATCTACAATACAACACTTGGTTGTCATAACTCCAGTCTATCCTGAATTATGTTTTCATTCTCCTTGTTCAACTGACTGGTCCTGAGGTTTCCTATCTTCCCAACTTTCTTTTTTTTTAAGATTTTATTTATTTATTCATGAATGACACAGATAGAGAGAGGGAGAGACAAAGGCAGAGGGAGAAGCAGGTTCCATGCAGGAAGCCCAATGTGGGACTCGATCCCAGGACTCCAGGATCACGTCCTGGGCCAAAGGCAGATGCCCAACCACTGAGCCACCCAGGCATCCCATCTTCCCAACTTTCTTAATACCGTGACTAAAAATCCTGTAAATGAGAATAACCACATGTTACAAAGATCTGTTTCTCCATGTTCAAATGAGCCAAATAGCATAATCACTTTTTAAACTTATTTTTTAATTTTTAAGTAATCTGTACACCCAATGTGGGGCTTGAAATCACAACCTGAGATCAAGAGCTGCATGCTTTACCAAGTGAGCCAGCCAGACACCCCTTTCATAATCTGTAATACAGAAGAAAATGAGGTGTCTGGCTGGTGTCATCAGTTCAGCATCTAACTCTTGGTTTCAGCTGAGGTCATGATCTCAGGGTCATAGGATTGAGTACCATACTGGGCTCAAACTCAACATGGAGTCTGCTTTAGTTTCCCTCTCCCTCTCCTTCTGTCCCTATCCCCTGCTGTCACATGCAATCCTTCTAAAATAATTAAATAAATTTTTAAAAGACAGAGAAAGAGAAGAAAAACTACCCTATATACATATATAAATAGGATGTAGGCCTAACTTAAAGTAATTCATTAATAGATCATAAATATTTTCATTGATAAGCAGGTTCGATTCTTTTATAAAACAATTAGGACTTGAAAGAAGAAAAAATCAAGTTTAAAAGTGATAGGTGTTCAACTTCTTCAAAAAGAATGGCTATATTTCTCATTAGGAATAATGAACCTCTTAGGCCATCTTTTGTTTAATACTAAAAGTGAGAAAGAATATTCTAAGCCTGAGCTTCATCTACTAATATATTTCCACCCAGTGCTGTGACATAGAAAGATTAAAATACTTTAAAATTAAAAAGTTAACAGCCACAACTCAGTTCTAAAGCAATCTTCTTTTTGTAATAAGCGTATATATGATGCCCTAGTCTGGCTTCTGAGAACAAATTTGGGAAAGGACACTCCTTACAGATCACAATGGCCATCTGTCATTCTCCAGAATCAGTGACTGGAATATGGCAAAGTGTCAATCCCACAGAGTGCTCAGATCTCATGACAGGTGAACATTGACTGTCTCAATTACACAACGGAATTTATCGAATGATTCCTTTTCACACTAACACAGCTACCAAGCCATCATTAGAATCTCTGCACAAGGGTGTCTGGGTGGCTCAGTAGGTTGAGCATCTGACTCTTAATTTCCTCTCAGGTCATGATCTTAGGGGACTTAGAATTTTGCTTAAAATTCTCTCTCTCTCCCTCTGTGCCCCCTGCTTTTGCATTTACTCACTCACTCTCTCACTCTCTCTCTTTCTCTCTCTCAAATAAATAAATAAATAAATCTAAAAAAAAAAAAGAATCCACACAAACTCTACCAGTCTCAAACCTTCCACACTACTAAATGATCCTATGACCACATAGAAGAGCACATGTGTGTAAAACCCAAAATTCAATATTTTTCCCTGACTTCTATCCCCATTAAGGCTTTTACCCAGTTCCTGCCTTTTACCTCAACAATAGGTCTTGTTTGGCAATCAGTAAATGACCCATAGCTCAACAGAAAAGTTGTTCATTCAAAAAAGTGATCAAATGACCTCCACTACTGACTATGATGAGAAAACTGGGATCGGATTTATCTGAGTGCCTCAAACAACCAGGAAACCAGAAGAAAAAAAGTTTCAGCCATTTAAAATGACTTAATTACAGGTAGCACATGACTGTGAGTCCTAAGAGATACTCTTCAGGCTACCATTCAGGAAAGGTGAACACAACAAAGCCAATGGTCTTGCTGAGTTAAAGACATAGAAATTGGACTTCAGGGAAATAGTGTAGCTAGAGTTTGCAAGGAAGAATGTGATAAAGGAGGTGTTCACAGAGAGAGATCCAGAGATCTAAGAAAGGTCCCCTAGTGTCTTTGACTGAGTACCATTTTGAGTATGCAGGAGAGAAATCTACCTGAAATTGGTAAAGAACCACCAGAAAGCAATAGATAGACCAATGTCAGACATCAAATAAGAATGAGAATAATTTATTCTCCTACCAGCCAAAGTGAGAGTTTCCAAACACACAAGACAAATCCCCAGAATAAAATTGGCTCAGTAGTGGAACTAAATTAACACTAGACCAAAAGCTGCCCTGGAATGTTTGAAAGCAAGCCTTATAAAGGACAAGCTGATCTGAAGAACTTAGGTGCAAGCCAAAATAAAATATGGTACTCTCTAAATAATACAGCAAAATTCAATACCCCCAAAATAAAATTCATGATGTCTGTATTCGGTCAAAAACATGCAGAGTCATAGGAAAATATGAGCCATAACTAGAAAACTCATTAATTAGTACGGGACCAGAAATGACAGTTGATAGAATTAGTCAACAATGATGTCAAAATAGTTACCATAAATGAGTTTCATCTGTTCAAAAAGACAAAGGACAACAGGAGAATGATGAGGAAGATATTTGAAATGAAAGAAGAAAGAAAGAAAGAAGAAGGGAAGAGAAGAAAGAAAGAAAGAAAGAAAGAAAGAAAGAAAGAAAGAAAGAAAGAAAGTCCTGAAAATGCAGCACCTGAAATGAAAAAGACATGGGGTGGAATTACTATCAGAGTAGATGGAACAAATAAAAAAATAATAGTAAACTTACAGAACTGAAAGAACAGACAAATTCACAATTATTGTTGGTGATTTCAACACTTTTTTCTCAGTAATTAATAAAATAATCAATCACACACACATAAATACAAAGGTATAGAGCATTTTAACAACATCAACAAACATGATCTGATATTTATATCAATTACATTTATAGAATATTCTACTCAATAGCAGTAGAATTCTCCTCTTTTTTATGTACACATGAAACATGCACCAAATATACCATATTTTGAGTCATAGGCATGCATTAATACATTTAAGAAAATTAAAATCATATGTTCTCAGAAAGAAAATAGAATGAATAACAAAGAGAGATCTAGAAAACTCTAAACTATTTGAAAAAAATATAGTTCTAAATAACACATGAGTAAAACAAAGGGGGGATGGGGTAACTGGATGATGGGCATTAAGGAGGGCACTTGATGTAATGAGCACTGGGTGTTTTATGCAACATAAGTCACTAAGCTTTACCTCTGAAACTAATAATACAGCTATATGTAACCTAAATTTAATTTAAGTAATTTAAAAAAAATAGCTATCCAGCCAAAACGCCCCAGGAAGATGCCTATAGTTGAATAGGTTGGGTTTATTATTCATTGCAATGAGGGAGAACACATACAATGGGGAAGCTTGGGGAATCTCAGTAGGAGGGTATTAGAATGAGGGTATTATAGGATTCGGACTCTGGTTGGGTCATTTGAGAGGCACCAGAAGGAAGTGGGGGTTGACTCTAGATTCAGGTGTCAAAGTGAAGGTAGTTCTATAATTGGGTATCTGGATAATAAATCTATAGAGAGGGCAGATGAACACATAGCTACAATTAGTAAAGAAGCAGTAGTCACTCATTTTGTCCAAGAAGGGGAATATTTAGAATTTGGAGGTAGCAAATAAGAGTATTTTTGTCGGGATCCCTGGGTGGCGCAGCGGTTTAGCGCCTGTCTTTGGCCCAGGGCGCGATCCTGGAGACCCAGGATCGAATCCCACATCGGGCTCCCGGTGCATGGAGCCTGCTTCTCCCTCTGCCTGTGTCTCTGCCTCTCTCTCTCTCTCTGTGTGACTATCATAAATAAATTAAAAAAAAAAAAAACCTTAAAAAAAAAAAAAAAAGAGTATTTTTGTCTGGAGGCACCTGGGTGGCTCAGTTAGTACAGCATCTGACTTTGGCTCAGGTCATGATCTCAGGGTTCTGGGATCCAGCCCTACACCTGGCTCCCTAGTCAGCAGGGAGTCTGCTTGTCCCTCTCCCTTTGCCTCTCCCCCTGTTTGTGCTCTCTCTCTCTCTCTCACTTCTCTCTTAAATAAATAAATAAATAAATAAATAAATAAATAAATAAATATTTTTTTAAAAAGAAGAATATTTTTGTCTGTACTTGGACAAAATTACGAGTTGGATTTGCTTTGTCTCATGTTATCATGGTCTCAGAATAACCTTGTCTGAGATTTTTATTTTGTGAGATTGTTTACATCCTCTAGGACAGTAGCATGACCTAGCTGTGAGTGCCAGGCCAGCTTTCAAATGTCAGGGGATGCTCTCTTTTGTTTGTTTATTCCTTTCTCAGTCAAAAACTGGAAACAATCCAAGTGTCCATCAATTGATGGATAAGCAAATTGTGGGTTATCTATCTAATTAAGGACTCTTCAAACAATTTAAAAAATGAACCTCTAATACATGCAACAACATGGGAAAATCTCAGAAGTAAAAGAAACCAGACACAAAAGTCTATTTTCTATATGATTCCATTTATATGAAATTCTAGAAAAGGCAAAACAATAGCAGCAAAGAGCTAATCACTTGACAAATGCTGGGGACAGATGCAGGTATTGACATCCAAAGGGCAGGAAGGAACTTTAGGGGTATGGTCTATGTGATGATTGCAATGGTGATTTTGACTATAAACACATATAATATTTCATCAAATTGTACTTTCAAAACTGGTGATTTTAATTAAAAGTAAAATTTACCTCCATAATCCTGATTTTTAGAAAAAAATCCTTACATTCCTTTTGGGGTAAAATGGTTCAGTTTCTTAGACACACACTAGCCTATCTCCTCTGTCCTGAATAAATTGAAAATATTTCCATTCCCTCTGATTTGTTAACTTCCCCCAAGAGTAGACAAAAGATTTCTAAAATGGGGCGGGGCGAGGGGATGATTTCTTAGTGGGTCACACCAATTAGCCACTGATCAAGGGACAACTGGCTACTTTCCCTTCCCTAGAATTAACTCTGTTGCTGGCCCCAACATCCCGATTTCCAGTCACAGTGAGATCTGGAGATGTGAAGGTCAGCAAGGCAAATGAAGGCAAATCATTTCCTGTCTTTCAACCTCAGTTCTTACTCTATACGAGAAAGAGGGGTGGAAATAAGGATTTCGCAGAGCACTTAGAGCTTAGAAATATTTACTAGATGAGTTGTACTTGCAAGGCTCAATTTAGGTTAAAATTCCCCTCTGAAGGTCTGTATGCATTTTGTGTGTGTGCACGTGTTGGTGGTAATGCAGGCTGGAGTGAACAGGTACAGGGGAGGAATAGATGCTAGGGGGTTGGTGGATTGTTTCATCTAGCTAAAATAAGAGCACTCTGAATGATTTATGAGTAGTCTTGAGAGTGTGTAATGCTTATTAATTTAATAAAAATGGTTATTGCTTATAATAATGGAAACTACCTCATAAAAATAAGATGAAAATATCCTTAAAGTAATAATTTGTTGTCAGCTCCGATTCTTCTCACATTAATTCTTCCAAACTCTGTTGAGTTTCCAACACCAGTGCTACCCTTTGGCCCCAAAAGAGAGACCTAGCCTATGGGCCCCACACTTTAGAGGGTTCCTCTTTGTCGTACTCTCCTAACTGCTCTCCTCCCCATGGAGTCAAGAGGTGATGTCTACCCAGAGTGTCCATGTCTTCCAAGCCCATCTATCTTGACCATACTCAGAGTGCTCAGACCCCTTCAGGAATTCCCCTACCCAATCAGCCTGGAGTTCACTTCTAGGACCTAAGTAAGCCTCTTCCCCAGGTCTTCTGTTTACCCATGCCTCACACTGAGGACAGAAGAGAGGTTTGCTGGTAAAGATAGGACAGACCTTGGGTGTGCAGACTATGATGTTCATATGAAGCCTTATGAGGGCCTTTGCAGTGCAAATCAGAGCCAGCAGTGGAAAGTAAAAAGGAAGGCCACAAGTCAGGGGCCAGGCCTTCCCATGCCCTTATTCTTCATTGTTCAAGAACAGAATTCTGAAGGGTTGAAGAATTCTAAATGTCAACTGGTGCTCAGGTTATTACTTAGATATGATTGTCAATGTAGACACTTGGAACGTAGTTAACAGTTTGTTAACTTGAGTTAGAATGTTTAAATGCTTGGGCATGTGAGCCTCCATTTGGTACTTTTGCCCTAGGGTCCTGAAAACATTAGGATCCTGAGCCCACAGAGAGGTTGAGGAGTTCACTATAAGGCAATACCGCAGACTGTGCTAACATAGAAATGTCTGAAGATACACCATCTGGATTCGGTGATGCCCGCCCTATTCTTGGCTGGGAGAATTTAGACCATCATCCTCAATGCTCTGAATCCCTCCCATCAATCATTCCACCTAATTTAAAACAAAACTAATATATGGAAGGATTCTCATTATAAACTTTGATTGGTGGTATATTTAATATATATTGACCTTAATTTGCTACCACACAGATTAGTTTAGGAGAAAGCCAAGTCTAGCATGAAGGGATTAGGGAAGGGGAGTATTTTAAAATGAGTTTAAAAAAAAAAACTATTAAAAGTAATTTTGAGCTATACCAGTGAAATTGCTAGCTAGGGAAGGGGGTGAATCAAACAGAAAATAAGCAGATAATGAAGTACTTGGAGGGCGTATGGGACACATTACCCAGAAACAGAAAAAAATACATGGGAAAAATAATGACGAGGCCTATTTAGCCATGTAAAGCCAGTCTGATTAGTTCTCAGGCTTTCCACTGGTGGTCCATGTTGGGGAGAGGGGGGTAAGTGGGGATGGGCATGGGGGTGTGTGAGTGTCCCTACACACAGGAGGAGGGTGGCTTCTTTTACTAATATTTGTCATGGAACAAATGAATGTTGTTACTCCGTGAAGGGAGAAAGTTCCTGTAAATAGCTCTCTGTTTTTTGCAGAAAGTAACCCATCAGTTATCCACCCCCATGGTAGTCGTATCTTCATTTAGCTTCTTTGCTGGGGGAAGAAAAAAATCTCAGAAGACACTCAACCTCCCCAGAATTTGTGGTGTCATCAAGTTGCCTTCAAAGTCCTGCAAGATTGCATATAGAAAAGTCTTTCTAGATCCAGGAAAGTTTACCATTAACTGTGGGATTGACAGGTATCCCGAATACCTAGGAATCTTGACATTTTGTTGTCAAAATAGATGTACTAGAAAGGCATGTGGATTTAAGAAACGTGTCCACATGGTGTCTGCTTACCTCGCAGCAGAAGTCATTTATACGGTCTAGGGTTGGGTTTCCAAAATTCTTAAAGCACAAGACAAAAACCTACTCAGATTCCATAAACCAGTGCCAGCAGCCCGCAGGCTGGAAGCAGGTCCCTGGCTGGGGAAGATCTGAGAAAGCAGACATAAAGCCTTAAGAGCTGAGAAATCCCACGTTCCACCGAACTCATGGAGCGTTTAAAAAACCATGACGTATCTCATTAAAAACAAGTTTAATTTGATGGATATAAGATTCTGTGAAACGACATTTATTCGCTCAACTGTGGATGTAATATAGCAGGAAAGCACTAGGCTGGAATCAGGAGACTCGGTCCCATCCAGCTGAGCAAGCCACTTCACTTCCTACTTGGGGCTAATGCTAAGTGACACTGAAATGTGTAGCAGCGGCTGAAAAATGAGAGAAACAAGAAGAGCTGTTGATGATATTACACACAATATACGCTAGAGTAGAAATATCTAAAATTATCATAAAGGACCTCTGATTTCCAAGGTAGTGTAAATTTAAAAGAAGAACAATGGAAGCACAGAACATAGGGAAATAGAACCTTCCATATGAGTATCATCCGGGGAAGAAAGTGCTCGGAAGGATTAAATGAAGGTTTGATCCCTGGTAGTTATACTGCTGTCATGAACACGTAGGGAGGCACTAGACAATATTAAACATTTAAACTGTGGTTAGACCCAAAAAAAAAAAAAAATAAAAAAAAAAAAAAAAAAAAAAAAATAAACTGTGGTTAGAGGTTTCCTCTTTCTGAGGCGAACTTCCCCAAGGATGTGTCTGATTCCAGTTGGCGTCCCACATAGCTAATCCAGCAGGAGAGACGATGCTTGCCAGAGAATACAAGGGGGGTGTTAACTTAGGTGTTCTAGTTCTCATTGTGTCCTAAGGAAAATTATTTTATGGAACCCCTGGGTGGCTCAGTGGTTGAGCGTCTCCCTTTGGCTTAGGTGGTGATCCCGGGGTCCTGGGATCGAGTCCTACCTTGGGCCCCCCTTGAGGAGCCTGCTTCTCCCTCTGCCTGTGTCTCTGCCTCTCTCTGTCTTTTTCTTTCATGATAACTAAATAAATTTTTAAAAATGTGTTTTAAATTACTTTATGCCTTAGTCTCTTGTGAATTTATTCTGACTTTACCACATACTCTTGGGGTATCCTTGAGCCAACTACCTTCCTCTAAACCTCACTTTCTTCTTGTATAAAATGGCAGGCACACCCTCTCTACCCCCCTGGGGTTGTTGTGAGGGTTTTGGGATCAAAGCAGGTGAAAGCACTTAGCACAGTGCTGGGCACATGGTGCTGTCCAATAAATGCCAGCTGGGACCATTGCCAAGTTCCTTTCCCTCACTCTTTCTCTTCTGCCTGTTGTTTTTATCTCTCCACCCACCTGCCCCCATCTACTCATTCACCTACCCAAGCAGCCAGCGAATCACTCTGTCACTGAGTGGTCATTTGCTCCAGCTAAATGTATTTAGGGACGAGGCACTGGGCTGGATGGGAAGCTACAAAGAGAAAATAGTACCCAGTCATCTCCCCAAGGGCTCATTCCCTCCTCAGCGCTGGACTTTGCCATCACTTAACACGACGAAGGACACACGATAGGCGCAGTTGTGTGGAACATTCTTACGTTACTCTCGATGCTGAGTACCAGTCCCCCTGGTGAACCCCAGGAAACTGACCGATGTGAATCTGAACCTGTAAAGCTGAGGGACAGTCTCTAGACTTCAGTGGATTCACCAGTCTTATTAGACCTCCTGGAAGCCCAGCCTCCCTTGAGGACATCACTCTGCATTTCCTTTTATTCTGATTTCCCTCTTATCACTTTCATATTATGTGATAGAGTGATTTGAGGTGTTTGCACATAATAAAATCTAGATCGTTAGAATATTTGGCACTTTTGGGTCAGAGTGCCCAAAAAATCCTATGTGCGACATTTAGCTGGGTCTCATAATACACTGTATTATTCCCCTTGAGTAAATTTGCCCTTACTACTATTTTCATCCCTCCTCCCCCAGGTAGCTAGCAACCATACAACAGCATCTATTCACTTAAAGATATTGTGGTGACCGAGTTAGCACAGTCGCCTTCCTGCAAAAATATTAACATACTCAGAAGTCCTTGAAGAAAATTGCTCCAGCGGTCACAACCTTTACTCCTGTTCCTGGGATCTCTGAAAGACGGGGTGGGAAGGGTGTTTTTGCAACTCTAAATGGATTTGAAAAACCCAGAGAAGGAAATTATCTGTTTCTATGGAGAGCCAGGGTGACATGACAGATAATTAGCAGGACGACCTGCTTCTCTGAAACGGGAAGCTTAGCCATAGTGAGGACGTAAAGCCCCCAGCCCTCCTTATATCCCCTAGTGAATTCCTTCTCTGCAAACAGCCAGCTCTGCCAGCTGACAGTGACTTTCACCTTGAATCCTTCAAAGTCACCTTTCTTTGAAAATCCCTTCGCTGCGAAGCGGAATAGCAATAGCTTTGCCATCTTGGCTACAGTTCGCAGGGTATGTTGAGGTGGAAGTGAGCTGAACCCCAGAAGGACTGACCTGTCCTACAGAATCATGCTTTGAATATGGATGTGCCTCACATACTGTCTTGATGTGCATTTTCTCGTTTTCCCCCTTAAAACGCAGAGTCCAAGAGGGTAGAGAATTCCCCAGATGCCTATTTGAGGAGAGAGACAGTTTAGGTTGAAGTGGGAAAAAATGCTTCTCCCCCTGGTATGTTAGGCTAAATTATTTTTGTGTCAATGTGCCGTGATGCTTTGTGGGAGAGGAAAATGGGAAAAAGGTGATGTGCAAGGGAATCGTTTAGAAAAAAGGCAAGTTACTCAATGTATTTCCCAAAACTTGAACTGATCGCTACCGAATTTTAAGGGTGTTATAATTTATGATCCATACATGCTCTCTCCAACAGCTTGTTTTGAAAACCTGCCTCTCAGTAAATTAGCATATACAGGAGCCCCCCCACCACCACCACCAACTCCCTATAACTTTCTTTTCCAGGAAATAGTCATTTCATTTAACTTTCCCGTAGTTTTTATTTGCATCGTATCCAGTTAGTTATCAGGCTCTTCTCCCAAAATGAGGAAGCAGAAAGCTTCAAGGCCCAGGGGACCTCATGAGGGGAGAGGCAAGAGAGCATCAAGGACAGAGAAGCCGAGGAGCACCAGCATCTGCAACCCATGCAACTGGAGTAGCCTCCCTCCTCCCTGGTGTGGCTTCCTAAAATTGCATTCAAGCTGATTCCCTTGACCAGTTCACAATCCCGTTTTCTTTCTTGCTCAATCTTCTTCCCAAAGTGACAAACAGGAGATTGTCAGTGTGTCATCTCCTTTCTCAGTATGCTTCGGAGCATCTCACTCCACCAAGAGAGCATGGGGTCAATGGAGTTGGGATGACTAGAAGTGACAGGAAGCAAATCAGGCAAAGAATCGGCACGATCTAGACATTTCGTTCTATGAGCGAGCCGTGAGCACAGAGGGCTTAGTCTCCGTCGGGCAGAGAGCTGAGTGCTACGAGCGGGGCCAGCATCGCTTCCTTCTGTGCTTCTCTAGCCTTCTTTTCTTTCTTCCCACTCTCTTGTCTCAGGAACCTGTGTGTGTCAAACATGCACTAAAACACGTCATGTACTATCTCATGTAACTATCCTCAAACCCTACAAATACTAGTATTCTTTTGCCATCATCATCACCATGGGGAGATTTATCAGCTTGCACAATTAGGTGGGAAGCCAAGGGGTCCGATCCGAAGCTCACACACTAACATCCTTCACACCCATTTACCTGAACTCTGCTCAGCGTGATGAGTCATGCACAAACCAGAGCGTTTTAATTATTCTAGGAGAATAGGTTGGTTTAAAAAAAAAAAAAAAGTTTCAGGTTTGGTTCTGATAAACTGGAGGGAAGGTAGCTGAATTGCAGCATGAAAAATAGGTTAGCTATCAAAAAGGACTTTTTGAAGGCAGGTCTTATCTTAAATTGCCATTCCATTATCTTTGGGGCTCAAAATAAGTTATGAGGAACAGAACATGTATACCTCTGTTTTCAGAGTTGTTTGGACAGTATTCCTAAAGCAGAAAATAGATTACTTGTGTAGAAGCTTTCCAGACACATTAAATTATTGGTGAATGAATTCCTGGTATTAGCAGTTTCCGGCTCTCTCCTTCCACAGCATATGCAGGGAAATACTCCCTTGGCCCATTAGTTCACCACTCTTTCTCATTTATCTCTGTGCTTTTTGTTGACTGAGAGTTCTTAAAAGACAGAATGGCCTCGCCTAAGTGCCAGCTTGCAGATCAATCGGTAGTGACTGCCTCCTTGCCGAACGAGAGGGACTGGCAAGTCAAGAAATGCCAGGATCCATTCTCTACGTGTCTGCCAGCGACTGAGGAGGAGTGCAGCTGTGCGGAGCACAAATTGCCGCCTTCAGAATGCGCAGAGGGCAGAGGTGGTGGGGTGGACACTGGGCTGAGGCAGGGCCTGAGGTGGGGGCGCTGGTGGGAAGTGGAGGGAATGGCTTCCCGAATCAGACCCACTGGGGCTGCAGCTCTTCTAAGTCACAAATTAGCTGTGCGGTCTCGGATAAATTATTTAAGCTTTGCGACTCAGTATCCACATCTTAAAGGAGAGTCCACTTATATCTACGAAGGAAAATATGCAGTTGAAAGTGCCTATTTTTATTGTTGCTTTTTAAAAGAAACTGCCTTGCCTGATTTTTAACCATAATCTGAACTCACTTGATTTTTCTCTACCTACTGCTCTCTAAACTACCCTCTCTCTCATAGTCATATTGGATATGCAAAGTCTTTCCTAGCTTTTTGTTTAACCTAGAATGTTCCTCTCATTCCACAAAACCCCCTCCTGAAGACTTTTATTGGTCCTACCATCATTTAATTCCTATATCGTCCAAGAAAATTTCTCCCAAATATTCAAATCTATTTCTCCTTTAAACTTCAAAAGCACACAAGCTGCTTTGTGATCTGGCCCCTACCCACCTCCCCAGTCTCATCTCTTGCTCTATATCTTCCAATTTAGGCTTCAGAAATGCCAGCTTATTTATAGTTTCAGACGTCACCATATTATTGTATGCGTCTGTTTTCTGGAAATGACACCTTTGTCTAAAATGCTTGTCCCATTAGTGGACTCCTACTCATCCTTCAAAATCCTATGGGGATATCACTTCCTCCATGTATTCTCTGATGCCCTCTCTGTCCAGCCCACCATAATTCATCATCCGTATTTCTACATTAATTTGACAACTTGTGCATTTGTTACTATTGCTTTTGTCATATGATACTATAAATCACTGACTTACATGCGTTCAGACATGAACTCCTTAAGAGTAGGAACTATGTGGAGTGTATTTTACATTTCGAGGCTCTAGCACAGTACCTGGCATACAGTAAGAAAGTGCTCAAAAATACTTGAAGGGTTGAGTTAAATATCACATATGGTCTGATACATTATTTTGCATTTGATTATATGTTCTCCTGTTCTGTTTTTATGTCTATCTGTCCAGCCTTCTGGACAGACTCTAAGTACTTTGGAGGCAGAAAGGACTTGGTTCACTCTGTGTCTCCTACAGGGCTGAGAATTTACTGGATAATCATTCATTGATTATTTACTGGATAATCATTTCACTGTGGGAAAATACAGTAGGGAGGAGAGTGGGGTAGATTTGCAACAAGAAGTGAGTGACTCCCTAAGGCTCACAGGCAGGAGGCTGGCAATGATTCACCCTTCCAAACACACAAGAAAAGCACGTAGGGCTCATCACACACTTATCCTCCAAAGAGAGCATGGAAGTCTTATTCGTAAGGTGGAGCTCCATGGGTGGAACGTGAATTAGAGAGAAAGTCCAAGTTCTGAAGTTGAGTTCAATTCTTATAAACTCTCCAAAATTCCCTCCTAAAGGCCCCTGGATAGCACTCACTGGAAAGGTATTTGGCTTTCAGTTATCACACATATTTTGCAAGTGCTAATAGTTCTGTGGTAGAAGAAGAAGGCAGAAGGAGAAAAAAGAAAAACAAAGAAAAAGGAGAAAGACAGAGAGACAGGAGCTGGTTTGAAGGGATTTTATCTAATTTCATTTTAATTAGATCCTTTTTCTAACTGAGTTTCTAATTTTTCAATTAGCAATTAGCAGCTGCAACTCATTCTGAGCATCACGAGGTGCCAAAGACACTAATTACACCACAGGAGTAGGAGGCTGGAAATGAGAAATAAAATTATCCATGAATGTTATTAGAAGAAAGGAATGATTACTCTCCGTAATAATATACTGATGTGAGCCTAATTAGATTGAAGGATTCAGAGGGAAAAAATGAGATTTAAAAATGGATTACATTTAGATGCCTCGAGGTCATAACTTTGCTATAAATATTGCTTTAGAACATCTCACTTGAAAACAGGTTTGCAAGCCTGATAATGCTCATGTCAGGTTGTTCAGCAATGACCCACATCTCTAGGATACAATAACCCAAAACATCAATGACTTCTGAAATGCCAGTACTCTTCCTGTAAAATGTGTGTCTGAGATTTCAAAAACAAACACTCGCACACATGCACACACATAAACAAAGCCATAAAAACCATCCCCAGGCACAGGGAGATACCAAAGCAAAGATGCCATTTTTGGCATTCTGATTTGGGGGTGGGGTTTTCAGCCATGGAATGGGAAGTTGTCCGGCTGTAGTTTCCAATCTGTTGATCTAATTCATTTCCTTTCTCCTATAAATAACAGTGTCGATCCTGTGTTCCAGGGAAAGGAGTGCTACAGGCTGATGGTTCCTCCATACCTACAAGCTGCCAGCGTGGAGAACATTCCAGTAAAGTAGAATCCAGCTCTCCGTGAACAAAGCAGCCACACAGGCCATTTGCATGCTCAGAGAAGAGATAATTTTCTGGATAAGGTGTATCCAGGTGTATTTTTTTTTTATATATACAGGGAAAAATTGTAGCATGAAAAGACTGAGACCTTAAAAACATGTCCTTTGGAGGTCATCAAGCAGCAGATGAGCAAAGTAAGGAGACTGGGGAAAACAAGGGAGCAGCACACCACTATTACCAAAAGAGGTGTGTTTGAGGAAGAATACTGCTGAGAGATCAAGTAAAATGAGACAGGAGAGTGTCCTTTGGACTTAGTGATTGTGGGTGACTAAAGGAAAAAGGCAGTTTCAGTGGAATGTGGAAACCAAGAAGTGGCTCAGAGCTGAAAGACTAGAAAGGGAGGGGGGCATGGGGACCGGCAGCTCTTTTAACTTCAGTTATGGAGAGGAGGAGAGGGAATCCAAAAATGCTATTGATCCTTAAGAGTGATTCCTAGCTAGCTGCAGAGGAATCTCCCAGACTCCCTGAGGCCAGACTGGCCAACCATGACTTCCGTGGATGCTGACAGGGCCACGATGCCTTCCCCTCTTCAAGTGCCACACCAGTGATGACCCATCTGAGCGAACATTCTCACTTCCGCTGTGGCCCTAGGTTGCCTCCTCCCAGGAGATAAGAATGCCTCCCTTCTGCATTGCTGTCCTTGAGAGTAACAAGCTTTAAAAGGAAAGCAGAAAATTCGATGAGCGAGGGAGGTTGACAGATCCACGTCACCTTCCAGTAAACTTCTTGAAACTCTTGGGTCTGTCCCCTTGACTCTTCTTGTTTTCTTCCTAGAGTTTCTCAACCCTGATGGCTTTTCCTCTTTCCTGATGATTTCAAAATACCTTAACTCCTCCTGAACTCCAGCCCGGCAATTTTTTACTCGTATCTAACCAACACCTTAAAATCCGCACTGGCAGGATGAATCGCATTTACTATGCTCTCCATCCCCACCCCAAGGTGCTCCTCAACCCGGATTCTAGATTTCTGTCTGTGGCATGGCCATCCTCCCAGAAACTCACATCTGATACTTGAAGGAGGCCTGATTTCTCCTTTCCCTTTTCCCCAGCCTCTTCCCTGGCCTTTCAATCAGCCCTGTGTATCCCACCTCACTAATTCTCCTGCGATGCCTCTTTGCTCAGATCCCATGTCCCTGCATCGGCATCCCTTATTTCTAACCACTTCCCCCTAACAAATCCTTTTACCCTACACTCTCTGTTTCATCTTTCTGCAAACCTGGCTAGATTATGGAATTACCCACTAGAACTTGTCAGCAGTTGCTCCTGCTTTGGGGAAAAAAACAAAAACCCTCAGACTCCTAAGCCTTCATGTTCCTGCTCCAGCCCATGTTTTGGTTATAATATTTTCCTCTTCTATTTCAATATTCTATGCTACAGGAGACTAATTATGGGTTCGAAGCCTTGCTTGTTCTGTATCCTTTAATTGATATCCCCCATATCTGTTTCCAGAAAGTCAAATCCTACTTATTCTGCAAGATCCAGCTCAAATAGCGATAATATTCCTAATCCTCCTTTGCATGTATATAGGGCTTTTAATTTTCAAAGCAAGTCCACATCCATATGGTTTATTTAAGCCCCACAACAGCTCCCAGGGAGGCAGGACGGATAGGCATTGTTAATCCTCTTCTACAGAGGAGGAAACTGAGACACAGGGCTGGAGAAGTGAATTGTGTGGTAATCAATGGTAGACCAGATGCAGACCCGCTGATTTTCAGCTGATGCTTTTTCCTTTGAGCACTGGCAATGCTCAGAGTGTGCTTGCATTTGCTTTCCAATCACTTGGATGGAGTCTTGCAGTAAAACAACTGCCCTCCTGATGGAACCTGGAAAAATTGATGAGCTCCCATTCCTTGGCCCGCCTATCTGTCTTTATATATCTCACCACATTTGCCACTAATTATATTTCTCTTTATAATCTGAGCTCTCCAGTTAAGTAATGTAATTGATCACTCCTGAAAAATATCACTAATTCCAAAATGGCCCAGACGTATTTTGTCATGCTGTTTCTTTTCTCATTTCTCCCACCCCTGGTGTTAGAATTATTAAAATGTCACATGCGTCAGAGAAAAAAAAAGAAAAACACCAATGCTAAGAGCCTAGAAATGCAGCGTGTGTACGTGTCAGAGAAAAGAAAGAGTTGGAGGGCAAATACGGTATTTTATTTTATTTTCTTTTTAAAACAGAAAGGGCAAAATTTAATTTAAAATACAAAGTAACGAAGGGATAGAGATCCTCGTTAGCATGAAGCTTCCAAGGGATAGGGCATTTGCACCAAAGAGAAAGTGGAGCGCAGGCCATACTCTGTAAACTCATTGGTTCCGTCATTGCTAACAGGTTTTGACAACTCTGTCAATGAGCAGAAAGGCAAGGTGGAGGTCAGATCATGATGGACTGGGAAGGGAAGAGGGTTCATGTTGGAATGTTCCCTGTCCTAATATATAACTTAAGCTACTCTTCTCTTTTGTTTCATTCAGGAAGGTAAAGCCAAGAAGAATGACCCCCTCAAGCTGGCATAGAGCGGATAACGTGGGCACGGCTGGCAGGGCCTCCAAGGTGTTGACCAAAATGGAGAGCAATACTGGAGGTTTCCGTGTACTTGTATTTCTGTGTGGTCCCCCACTCTTTGGGGCAGAAAGTTGGGTAAGTGGAGAAGGGAGAGGCAACAGTAACAATCCTCAGAACGTCTCTGGTCCGGGATTTCTTCTTCTGGCCCTAGAGCCTTAGTTTCAGCATCAAAACCCTCTTCTGGATCTTCACGTCCTGCTCTTACTGAGACGACATTTCCTGATCTGTAGGGGTTATTTGGTCTAAGTGAGGACTAGGGAATCATACCCAAAGCAACAATATAGACAGAATACAGACAGAAGCTTTATAAGCATCATCTGTCGAGTACCTACTATGTCTCAGACACTATGCTAGAGACCTACCTGATTTTATTTAATCCTGAGAGCACACAGTGGGATAGATATTGTTAATCCTATTATGCCTGAGGAAACTGAGGCTCAAAGTGACTAAGGATCTTGCCCAAATTCCCAGAGCTAATAACAGACCCAAAGTTTCAATGGAAACTCATGCCTCACCATTGGACTACTCTGCCCCCCACTGGCCCGCAAGAAGTCATCTTGTCCATTCTCCACAGTAATGGAAAGACTGTGGCTCTAGGGATCCCTGGGTGGCGCAGCGGTTTAGCGCCTGCCTTTGGCCCAGGGCACGATCCTGGAGACCTGGGATCGAATCCCACGTCGGGCTCCCAGTGCATGGGGCCTGCTTCTCCCTCTGCCTATGTCTCTGCCTCTCTCTCTCTCTGTGTGACTATCATAAATAAATTTTAATAAATAAATAAATAAATAAATAAATAAATAAATAAATAAATAAGACTGTGGCTCTAGAGTCATCCAGATCGTGGTTCAAATCCTGGCTTTACCACTTACATACTGAAGAACACTAATTTCTATTTTAAATAACTACTTTAAAAACTACATTAGATGAAATCGTGTCGAGCACATTACCTGATAAAGATCAAGGAACCCCTTTCACGAGCATTCCTTGACCTTATAATATACGAGGCAGACCCCTGTAAAGGAAAGAACATAAAATCTTGTACTGAAAAAGAAAATTAGGTTTGGATTCCAGTTACGCCACTCAGGAGCTGTGTGACTTTATACACATCAAACATACAACCTCCCTGAACTTGAATTTCCTCTGTAAAACTAGGATTCTGTTGTTACATATCCGTCTCGCATCAAATGTGACACTAGATATGGGAATACTTTTTTGAAATATAAAGCAGTATGCAGATATTTTTAATGTTGTATAAATGTCATTTAAACATAGATAAAAGCATATATGTGTCCGTATAAATTTGTGCACATGTATCTATCTGTGTATAGTATACACATGCATGTCTATGTACGTATGTATATATGTTGTGTGTATATACAGACATGAATTGTGTGCGTGTGTGTGTTGCATAATAACCTTCAAAGAACCTAACCTTCTCTCTCCTCCGCACACCAGGACCCAGTCCTGTCCATCTTTACCCAGGAAGGAAAATGCTTTGGAAAACCTCAAGTCAGCTCAACAGACGATCATCAGTTAATGCAAAGAAATGACTAAATGGCACTTCATGTTGCTCTTGTTTCTGAGTGGGGGTGGAGGAGGATGAAGTCTTTAATCTTCTGCGTTGTGCAGTAATAGGCAGAGGAGAGAAGCTCTCTGATGTTCCAGGATGAGAAGTTCGGTCAGAACACAAGCAGGGATGATTTTCTGACCCAGAATGGGAAGAAGCGAGTGGCCTGCACAACAGGATAGGGACAGCCGGACTGAGGCCAGCCTCCTGCTGTGGATTTCCATTTCTGTTTGGTGTTCTGAAATTTGGAGAGCCTGAAACCCTCCAGAAAGACCATTTCAGCTTCTTGCTGAGAGACAGTGTCCCAGGGGTGGGGATGATGAGAAGCAGCCTCTGCTCTGAAACCCACTGAATCTCCAAACCTGCTCTTTCTCCCTCTCCCTCCTCCTCCTTCCTGTTCCTCCCCTCTCCCCTCCCTCCTTCCCACTTTTCCTCCCCTTCTTCCTCCCCCTCCCTCTTTTCCCACTCCCCCTCCTCCTTCCCCTCCTCCTTCCCCCTCCTGCCCTCCCTCCCTTCAGCCCTTTCCTCCTCCTGCGGCTGCCAGTTGCCTTGGGGTGGGGGGATCTTGGCTCTCCTCGCTAAATCACCCAGGGTGGACAGGAAAAGCTAAAAGATGGGGGAGGCGGGAGGAGGCCTGAGGCCTTTCCTGGTCTCATCAGTCTTCCTGGGTCCTGGGCTGAGGCAGACGGCTCAGCTTGCTGGACTTGTGACAACGATCCAGGCCTGGAGCTCGGGCGGCAGCTGTCCACCAGCAGGCCAGACTTCTGAACATCCCGTCAGAGCCTTCCTTGTCTCACAGCCCCCACCCCGAGGCTCACACCCCTTTGTCTCCAGCTGGCTCGTGGCCCCCTAGTGTTCTCATTTGTGGTTTTGTTCTCCCCCCACCCCCAGCCCCTGCATGGGGGGTGGGAGGGAGCTGCACAGAGCTGGGCTCTTGTCCAACTGGTCCAGCACCATCCTACTCCTCCCTGGGCAGTCTGCTGCTCTTCGAGAGGATTCTCGCCGGGCCGGCCTTCCCTCTCTCCATCTGGTGCTGCGCGGCCCGCTGCGTGGGGCCCGGCAGGCCTGGAGCTGGCCAGGCGGGGAGGCCAGCACGCAGCGAAGCCTTTGCCGCAGTGAACTGGGAATCCAGACGGCTAGGTTTCTCTGCCAGCCTGTGTCAGAGAGAGAAAACACCTAGAGAGGTTTAAAACCCTTCCAAAGCAAAAGCAAACGCACAGCATGAGAGCGCTTTGTCCAGCCAGCACTTTTGCTAGCAATAAATCTGCTTTAAAAATGTATAAGAAAATAGAGAAAAACATTGGACGAAATCACTTTGGTGGAAACCCGTTTCTCCCGCACTCAGCCATCTCTGGGCACCTGCTCTTCCCCCTCCGGGGGACAACCTCCAGCCTTGGAGACCAGAGTGCAAACTAACGTCACCCCAGTGCCGGCCTGGGCTGCACGGGTCCCCTGGGTTTGCAGTTTTGCAACGCCCCTTGCAGGTGTGGGTCCACCTGAAACATCGCAGACAAAGCCGCCCCCAGGGGTAGCTGCAGCAGACCAGCCACAGGTGCCTTGTCGTCCCCGATTCCGAGGAGGCCGGTGGGTCCCCGAAGGTGACCTCGGTCGCGTGGCCAGGAAATGCCTGCCTGCCAATCAGGAGCAGAGCCTCTTATCTGTTTTCTGTGGCTGGACGTGCAGAAGTCAAATGCATCTGCTTTGGACGTGCCCCTGCGGTGCCTCGCAGGGCCTGTCACTGGCTGTGCGATTGTGGAGTGTGGGGTGCTTCCCAAACACGGAGGGTATGACATAGGTTCTG
This sequence comes from Vulpes vulpes, assembly GCF_048418805.1. Classification (NCBI taxonomy): domain Eukaryota; kingdom Metazoa; phylum Chordata; class Mammalia; order Carnivora; family Canidae; genus Vulpes; species Vulpes vulpes. The sequence goes on along the minus strand of NC_132792.1, from coordinate 152,495,109 downwards.
GCCACACACCTGTAAATGCAGAGCCCCGGGACTACTCTCCCAGGATCAGACTCCTATGCATCTGCTCTGTCCATTTCCCTTTGGGGTCACTTGGGTCACACATTGGACCCGCTTGGTACTTGCACCCCTTCCAGAAAACCAGGAGAGCTTCCAAAGCAGGGTGGGAAGCCAAGCCTCTCCACCCACCACTCCGCATCCCTCGGGCAACAGAGGCCACCACCTTCTCTGGAAGGTTTCTGGCTGATTGCTTTGGGAATGTGAGTGTCGGTGACCATGTTCTGCCCCGGCCTGATCCCAAGGCCACAACGATGTGGCAACCTGGAGGGGACCCTGCGACCCCAAAGAGAGTAATTATGTGGTCGCCAATAAATAAACAATCACCGGAACAATTAGTGCTCACCCCTTTGGAATGTGCAGCTCACCTTAGGACAGCCTTGCTCTCCGACCTTGTCGATACATTGATATGTTCTAAATCAGTGGTTTTACTGGGAGTGACACGCAAGCTAGCTCGAGGAGCACTAAGCGTGACTGGAATACACTATCCCTCGACAGACACCCAGGGAATGATTTGCATGCATTCTGATGCAAAACGATGCTGGAATCCCCAACCTCCCCAAGGTCCCCGCATTGGCAGCAATAGGGAACACTGACCCAGGAGTGGGCTAAGTAATGTCCCTATGGTGATGCTGAGCGAAGAAGAGGAAGGGTTCAAAGAAGAAAAAAGCAAACCATTATCTGGGAACTTGAGATGATGGGGGGAGGGGAGGACATCCGAATGGGAAAACAAAGAAGGAGCAAGAGACAGAAAGGGTGTCTGACAGGGTGCCACCGAGGGCCACTCACTCCATCCGGTGGTTCCTCTGGGTGGCACAATTTTGTCCACTTAATTAATTCAATACAAAATAGATTACAGGGAAGGCCCTTCTAGAAATCCCCAGGGATGAGAGTCGAAGATGAATAAAATACATGATTTCTGGTCTCAAGTTGCACACCGTTCAATTGGGGCTAAATCATAGATGCAGATGCCCACCTATAGATACAGACACAGAAGCGAGTTGGACTTTGCTGAGTTTAATTCGGAGGAGTACATTCGTCTCAAAGGAAGAGAGATTCCGGGCCAGGGGTGGGAAATTTCATGGAGGAGCTGGAATCCAAATACCATCTAAGCTACAGGAATGCTCTCTTTCCTGGCCCTCAGGAATTTTTCATTTCCAAGGATTCATAGTAAAAATCCTAATCTCAGATACATCCACAAGTCCTGCAACTCATTCATTCGCATAAAGCCTCCAATATTTCTTCCCGGCTGCCTCCTCCACCACCCAAAGCATCTAGAGCATCTCCATTCCCCGGAAGAGCCCTGGTTTACGTCCAGGGCTGCAACAGGATCCTCCTGGAGGCTGCTAGAATGCAGATGAGCAGGCCTCCACCTGAACTAACCGCATCAGGACCACCATGGGAAAGCCTGAATTTCTGTATTTATAACTGGATCCCAGAATGAATCTGAGAGAGAGTCGCATCTCCACATCAAGGGCCAGTGCTTATGCTGCAAGCTTCTTCCACCTGTTAGGCTGAGAACACTAAAATTTCCTGATTATAATGTAGAAATACGAAGACATCTCCCTTCTCAAAGCCAACACATAATGATGACAGGCAGTGTTTCACTTAATATTGGTCATTTTTTTTCAAAGCTTCAGACCTTCTTGGAGAACAAGTTTGGACCAGGAGTTAGAATTTCTTTGTCCAGCTTGGCTGCAAAGCCACCTATGACCTGGGTTGGACCTCAGTGCCCCAGGTCACCCAATTAGTCCACACTGGCCAGGGCTGACAAGTCTCAGGTGAAAGGTTCTTAAGAGTAAGCGTGAAAACCTTCCTTCCCTCTGCAAGGAATTCTCCATCCCGAGGATATTATTTCTACCCAAGCAACACAAATTAACTAGCTGCCACTAATGACCTCCAGACCAGCACAAACTCATTTCCCCTTGAAATTAACCTTCTATTCTGAATCTAAACAATGTCTAATTAGCCCCAAGCACTGGTGAGCTTACTGGAAGAGAAGATGGTAGGAAATTAAAACAAGGGGATAGCTCTACTGGTGGGGGGGAAAAAAGAAGACGAAGAAATAGCAAAAAACCATCCTCCAATTATCCTCCTTCTAACCTCCACCCCTGGTTCCTTATCCTGCATCTTCATCTGTCTTCCTTTCTATAAACCTTGTAAAGGAGTCTGCTTTTCAGACAAATATTTTTGCCATCTCATTTGACACTGAGAAGGCAGGAAAAATATTGCCCATCACGATAAATATCAGTATAATATTCCAATTTTCCAGCATTTGACAGCAATCAAGGGAAGAGTAATGTGTTCCCCCTGTGACTAAATCATTTAGAGACCAAGGTAGTCTGTCTCATTCTCATTAGGAAAAAAAATATTCCAATAATCTCATTATCCCAGTGTGAATAACAGTAAAAAAGCACCAAGACTAATGACTTCTTCCTCGCTTGCCTCTGCAGATACCAGCCGGGCTGTGCTTTTAGGGGACATGCCATGGTAATGGGGGTCTTCTTTAGCAGTGATCCAGCAGCATCTGCTGCTCTGAAAGTCTTGCCTCACATGTCCTGCTTTGTCTGCAGCAAGGTTTACGCACATTCCTGGACTCCAAAGACTCCTTTTATGTATGTAAAAAAAAGAAAGAAAAAAAAAAACTAACTCCAATGGAAAAAGAATGTGTCATGGCATGTTAAACTTTATGGAAATTCTTCTGGAGAATAACATAATTTCACGGTGCATTACTCTGAAATGACCTAGTACTTGAACAATTAATTTTTAAGGGGTAGCATTGACTTCCCCTTGCAGTATTTAACCCGTATCTGAAAGTGTCAACAATGCCAAGGGTTGGACAATGAGTTGGGAGAAGAGCCTGAGCCTGAAAATGATTCCCTGTCTATCGTGTTTGCTTTTTTTTTTTTTTTAAATCAGAGATGATGCTCCCCTTCTTTGGTTCAAAATGAAAGGAGAAAGGAGCAGTTGCTCTAATTAGGGGCACTTCATAAGCAGCGCAGCCTGGCGGGAAAACAGCACAGTGTAGGAGACATAACCTCAACGTCTTACCTTCGCCACAAATTTAATGTGTAACCTTGAACAAACTTCTTTTCCTCTGTGGAGCTAGATAGGGAAAGGCGAGATCTTGCTTGTTAGGCCCCTAAAAGGAATTCTATAGTGGTAAGTAAAGAGATTTATAATGTGCCTTCTGACTTCCTTGGAGTAAAAGCTCAGAATTTCTCCTATTTTTGCTGTTGTTGCTGTTGTCATTATTGTCCTTTCTACACTCTCTTTTTCGTTCAACCTACTTGCTTTTCCCACCTCCCTTCCTACACCCAATCCCCCTCCACATACACATAAATAAGCAGAGAATTGGTATGCAAGAGCATCTTCTTAAGACTCACATGAGACAATTTAAATTCATAGAAAAAAGCCATGGTATTGTAGAGCTGGAAAGAACCTTATAAAACCTCCAGATGAGTTCCTTCACTCTGGGAAATAAAAAGACTCAGAGAGGAAAGATTTTTCCTAAGGTCACATAGTTGTTTATTGGTAAAACCACCAGATCTTAGTCCAACACTGTCCTCTTGACCAAGCTAGTGACACATTTATTGTTTCCGTTATACCAAGCCCAGAGTTCACGGAGGCAACGCTGGACTTACACATACAATAGTCAGCATAAAAGGATTTTAGGGTTTGAAAAAAGCTTTGCAAGCACTGAGATTGACCCTCTAGGTGAGTGACCAGACATCTAGGTTTACCTGTGACTGCAACACGGGGTCTAAACCCAGGAGAGTCCCAGGCAAACTGGGATCAGCTGTTCACCCCAATTAACTCCCAAATGATGCTTAATTTTATTCCCCACCCCCCAGCCTCCAGGCATGAATCTTCAGCATGAGGCCATTTAAGACATTGTCATTTAGCCAATTGGATTGCAAGGATTCCACCTATAACTATGCACCTGCATTCTGTCCTTTGGGGCTCCCCCTGAACAAGAGGATAGATCTGTAGGCAGCTGCCCACTGCCCTCCTCACACACATCCTCTCTCCAGGAATTTGAGAAGATATTAAGATTAAAAGCTGGATGGACACAGCAAAGCATTCTAAACTTTTTTTCTTCTTTCTCTGCCAGATTTTGTTTGATGAAAGACAACCTCGTCTTTCTTCTTGGCTACTCATAGGAACCATTATTAAACGATGTAGAACAAGGTTTTTTGCTCCGTTTTGCTTTTTACTTATCTGAGATTCTGACATCCCTGATCCCATTCCGAGGCAGTATTCCTTTCTGGAGCTCACCTCAATGGGATCAGATAGCATGAGGAAACAGATTTCTAAGGCAGTAGAACAACAGAACCTGTGGCTTTTTCCAAAATCTTTCTGGGACCCAGATGACTATTCCAACCATATATATCTGGTAGGGCAACAAGCAACACCCCACCCTCGCGAGAACAATTTTCTCTAGCACTCTGATCAGATGGGTGACTGTTGGAACCACCCACTCATTTCCTTGGCAATGTCTTGACTGGCATTAGCTCTGTTCAAGGGATTGGCAATTACCTTCTTCCCATAGGACGATGGCCACTTGGATGACTTTCCAGAGCATAAAGAGAGATAGCTGAGTCCACCAAAAAAAAATTGCAAGAAAACAAAATTTTCAGTTGATCTTTCTCTACTAACAATCTTGAACTTTTCCCTGCATGCTTCTTTCTATTACAGGAAGATGTCTTTCAGCTGCCCCTCAGCTACTCAAAGTGTCCCCACCCTCTGATTAAGGATTTTCTTTCTCCTAAATGTCATGTGCTCCAAGTAACCCTCCCCGCCAAAAAAAAAGAAATGCTTGATTAAAAAGAGAAAAAAAATTTTCTTTCAGTTTGTGATTCTGTAACGTGTTCAAAAGAAAGCAATTTAATTATCTGATTAAAGAAATTCATACTAAGGTGGGAATCTGAGGTTTAACCTTCACAAAGGCTTGTCTTAATGGAGGAGCTCATTAACCATTAAGCAAGTTCCTTCGTGAATGTCCGAAACATGTGGGGACCATCGGGGCCTTCCTTAGGCCTTGCCATTCTCTAGCTAACTGCTCCCCTTTCTGTCTTGCCCCCATTGAAAGCTTCCCATTTATATATTGAGGTAGGATAGAAGCAGATCATAGAATACAGCCTATTTATTTGTAGAATAATCTTTAGTTTGGATCTGTTCGACAACTCCGCACAATTATATTCAGGTTTTGTTTTCTGCAGCAACGCCTCAGAGGTGATGCTTTATGCTCCTAAATGAAATATATCAGTAAGCATAAAGGTCTATTTGTCCTATTTTTGATCGTGTTAACTTTAATCTCTTGATTAAAATGGGGTCTGCGAAAAATGACTCCCACTCTAAACTATTAAATATTTTGTACTTCTTCATTAATTAATAAGTAACTTATGGGAAAATGCTTTGACGGTACATAAATATCTTATTCCTATTCAAATTTTACCCACTAGTTTTAATATCTACTGATGATTCTTGCTTGAATAATTTCATATAATGAAGCACTGAAATGTTGATTTTTCTAATGCCTATACTTACTTCTACATTTATTAGTTGTCACCCCACCATAAGATAGAGCTTCCCCTTCTCTTCCATTAATTCATTAACTTACATTAATATGGAAAGACAGATTCTTTTTTTACCAAATGGGTCATAATCTGTTACTATCATTATTTATTTTGATGTTCAAGTTGCCAGATTTAGCCAACAGGAGTTCATACAAGCATGCTCTTATATGCTTCTGTTATATCTTCCAACATCCTCTGAGCATTTTTTCTGCTTTCTGATGCATGAAATGTTACATACTTACCTTGAACTTTCTCTGACCCAGCCCAAGAATCAATGATTTCTTGAGGAAGTTATGGTTTCTTTTAGTGGTTAATAGTACTTAGAAAGTTGGGGCCCCTGGGTGGCTCAGTCAGTTAAGCACCTGCCTTCAGCTCAGGTCATGATCCCAAGGTCCTGAAATAAAGCTGTGTATGGGGCTTCCTGCTCAGTAGAGAGCCTGCTTCTCCCTCTCCTTCTGCCTGCCCCTCCTCCCGCGTGTGCTCTGTGTGTGTGTATGTGTGTGTGTGTCAAATAAATAAATAAAATCTTAAAAAAAAAAAGAAAGAAAAAGAAAGAAAGAAAGAAAGAAAGAAAGAAAGAAAGAAAGAAAGCAAAAGATAAGTGTGTTTATTGTTCCTGGATTATCATTGATTCTAGGTCCTCTTAATGAGCAAAACTGGAAAATATATTTATATATATACCCACAAACATCTGTATTTATTTCTATTTCCATATCTATATGTTTATCAATAGATGATAGATAGATAGATAGATAGATAGATAGATAGATGATAGATAGATGTAAAACCATGAGCTCACACTAATACCTCCAACCCTAAGCCAATACTAGAGGGCTTATTATGGCCCTCCTTCTTTTTATATTTGTAACAGTAATAATCAGAAACTTACTCCCATTATTCTCAAAATATCCACCTATTTGCTCAATCTCCCTGCATTTAATCAATATCAGGTTCTCTCCCTGGCCGCAGCCACACAAACTGCCTCACCCGCCTTGGTCCTGCTAGACCATACCTCCCAAAAGGAAATTCTTGTCCCTGGTCCCACAGGATCTCCCAGACAACTTGTCAATTCTTCACGCTCAACCTACATTGCTAAAATTTTCATGTTGACAGCCAATGGTCCATTAGAGAAGTTAAAGAAAATATAAAGATTTTTTTATATTTACACACAGTTTTACCCTTTGTGGTGCTCTGCATTCCTTCCTGAAAAAACAGACTTCTATCTGGTATAAGAATAACCTCTCTAATTTTTCTAGTTCAGGTCTTCTGAAGAGAAATTATTTCTGCTCTTTTCTGCCTGAAAAAAGCACAGATAATCTTACTATATATAGAATTTGAGGTTGACAATTTTTGTTTTATCTTGTTTTTTTCTTTCAGTACTTTAAAAATGTATCCATTGTCTTCTCCCTTAATTACCTCTGATAAGAAATCAGTCATTATTCTTATTATTATCCCACATCTTATGTGTCTTTTTTTTTTAATCTAGCTGCTTTTAAGACTTAATTTTTATTTTAGTATTTATCAATTTGATTATGATATATTTAAATGTTATTTTCTTCATGTTTACCCTTCTTGGGGTTTGCTGAGCTTTTAGGAACTGTGAATTGATGTCTTTCATCAATTTTGGAAACTTCCAGGCCATTATCTCTTCAAATATTTCTTCCACCCTGTTCTGTCTCCCTCGTTTCCTTCTGAAACTCCAATTACATATGTTCTTGACCTTTTGGGATTGTTTCACAGGTCTCAGACACTCTGCATGGCTTTTTCTATTGTCTTTCTCTCTTTGATTTTTAATTTGGATAATTGCATTAACCAATATTCCAGTTTGTGGATACTTTCTCCCACTGTACCTAGATTGTTAATGGAGCCATTAAATGAATTCTTTATTTCCAATATAAACTTCTCATTTCTGATATTTCAATGTAGTCTTTTTTATACTTCTCATTTTTCTGTCAAAATATTGAATATATTTATAATGACTAATTTAAAGCCCATATCTGGACTACCTTTGGGTCTCTATTTGCCTCTTCCTATAAGAGCTCACATTTTCTTGCCTCTTCTCATGTTTTATAATTTTTATTGCATATAGCACATCATGTATAAGAGAGCAATAGATACTAAAGTAAATAATATTAATCCCCAGAAAATGCCATACTTTTTTCCTGTGCCAAAGTACTAGCGGGTACCTAGAATGATGCACTTAGCTAGATCTGGTTTTTTTTTTACAACTTGAGTTATATTCACCTCACCAATTGTTTGAATATTGTTAAGGTAGGATCAGGTCTTTTGGAATCTATGTCCTAGTGATGATCTGGAGAACTCTCCAGGCACTATCTTTTCAAATTATGGGATATTCTGTTCCTTTATTGCCTGGACGTTAGATTTTGGGGTCGCTGGAAAGTTTCCTTTGCTTTCTAGTACTGATGCTGGCTTCTGTGCCTTGGAAGTGAGATCTGTTCTGCAGGCCTATCCCTGGACTTTATTGGGCCACTAAATTGTACCTACTAAAGGTTCAGTGAAACTTAAAGGAATTTCTGTCACTTCCTCTATTTATGTCTTGCTGGTCCCTGCCTAACACTTAGAAAAGACCCTTTGCACCCAGGGGTAAATCTCTCTCAGTTCTTCTGCCCTGCCCCCCAACCTTTGGCACACTGCACTAGTGTTTTGGTGGTGTGGAGAAGGTCCATGGAAAAAAGTTGGTGGGTGTATGCAGAATCATTCTGTGAGATTCTTCAAAATTCTGGCCTGTCATGCTAAGCCATATGCAGTCATGAAACATTCATTAAGAGTCGGGCTTCTCATCACTCTTCTTAAGGAGGGTTTACAATCCTTTGCCACTATGTCTCCAGAAATTAAAGCATCTGTGAGCCTCTTTCCTTTTAGAAAGGGTTCGTCTCTTTCTGGATTTAGTTCATTTAGGATTCTTTAAATCCTTGAATCTCAGATGGATTTAAAAAAAAAAAAGTATAATTTTACAGTTTATCCAGATTGTCCTCATTGTTAAGGTGAAAGCAACTATCTTCTGTATCAGCCCTATTTTTGATAGCTCCCCCCCCCCAGTTTCTACCACTCTAATCTTATTGACTTCTGTGGATTTTTATTCTCTTTCTTTGTCTGAATCCTCTTCAAATCAAGCCTTGGGGAAAAAACACAAACTGTGGGATCTATTCAAACTGAAAACTTATTTTGGTATTTTGCTATTTATTTATGCATTTTCATTGGGAGATATCTTTCCCAAATTCCTAGATTTAAAAAAATAATAATAAAAAGACAATCGCTCTTGGGATATAAATAAAGCCAAAGAGTGATTTAAGCCATAGAGTCTCAATTTAGAACTTAGAAATTCCAAGTTAAATAAATTAATTGGCATTTCAATCTTAATTCAAAGGTTTAACAATCCCTTTCCCTCCCCGCCGCCCCTTACACCCTAAATAGCACAGGATTGAAAGCAGATTGACTGTTTTCAAGAAAGAAGGTGAGGTTCACTTTTTCTCTTTTTTTTGTCACCTCCTCCTAATTGCTATTTTTAAACTTCCCACAGTTTAATTGGGGATAGAATGGAAGAAGAAGAGAAGAGGAATGAGAAGACTCTGCCCAGAATAGTACTGTGTCAAGGAGGTTCTGTTGTCTCCAGACATGACAGGAATGTAAAGCTAACTCTTTCTCTCATGAGCAAATTAGTGTATATTTTGGAGGCCCCCCTACCAAAGCCCCCAACTAGAGCTCTCTCTGCCATAAAGTCTCCTGTTTGAGAAAACTTTTTAAATGACGCCGTATGAACATCTTATCATGAAGTCCCTAGGATCATGCACCTTGGACACACCATTAGAAGACAATACAATTCTTCTTTTTTAAGATTTGCATTTACTTAATCATGAGAGACACACAGAGAGAGAGAGAGGCAGAGACATAGGCTGAGAGCTATAGTCAGGCTTCCTGTGGTGAACCCGACACGGACTCAATCCCAAGACTCTGGGATCACAATCCAAGCTGAAGGTAGATGCTCAACCACTGAGCCATCCAGGTGCCCCAGACAATGCAATTCTTTCTCACTATGCTGCTACCACAGGCCAGTGCAGCTGGCCCCTCCTTCATGTTATGATTTTTTTTTTGGAGGGGGGGGGAGCGCTGACCCACAGCCAGCAGGGGGTGGAGGTGGAGGTCAAGTATGATTCTTAAGGCATGTGCTGGGTGCCAGGTGATTGTCCTCTGGACTCCAAGTACAAGATTTGCATATCAAGTTCTCCAAAAGATCTTTGAGGCTCTCCCCAACAGACTTGTGTAAGAAACAATAAGAATCCCAGAATAGACATTCTCAAAGAAGTCCTCATCATAAATTCTTCTATCAATCTCTACAGATTCTTTCATATGCTCCTTATTGACATGGGAGCTAAGAAAATGTTCTCAGACACCTACTTTTAAATTTCTATCTGGTGATCTAATACTTCAATGTGTAGTTTCATATCTATTTTTTTCTTGTCTCAGTGAAAATTTCCAGTATAACCTCTTGTTCTATCTTCCTTGCCTCACCTGCTGAGTATCAGTGTTCCACAGATTTCTGTCCTTGAGCCAATTCTTGCTTCACTCAATGCACTAGTCTTTTCTGAGCAGTTTCCCACTTTCGTGGTAACAATTATGGACATGCAAATTACTACCAAATCCTTATGTCCAGTTCCATCCCCTCACCCAAGTCTCTGTGTCCTAATTCCAACTACTAACTGAATACTAACACTATGGGGACTCGGTAGGAACTTGCCATTTAATAAGTCCCAAAACAATCTTACCATTTCTCCACTCTAACTTGCACACAGATGCCTTTAGTTCTGATCATCAGTCTCCTTGGAATGTCCTTGCCTCCTCCCCCCTACATATTCCATTTCTTTCTATGCATAAAGAAAGCTACTAAGCTCCTAGCATAGATGTCAACTTCTCATTTCCCACACCCAGAAAAATTGATTGCTTCTCTTCTGGATGCCTCAGAGTTTTCTTTCCTCTATTAATGGCATTGCCTTGTATATATTCATACATGTACCTGTCTCTGTCTTCATATGTTGGGAGTTCCTCAAAGGCAAAGACCATATCACACCTAACTCTGCATTCCCTATTGTCCAGGGCAGTCCTGGTACAAAGTAGGCTCTCACCAAATGTTTGTTTTATGTTAATTTTGGCTTCTCTACATTTTATCATTTGATTCTTACAATATATCATCAGAAAAAAATTATTAGTATCCCCAAATTCCAGACAAGAAAATTATGGGCCAAATATGTTAAGTCACTAGGAGCAAGGTCTCACAGATAGGAAAGAAGTGGAATCAGCACTTTTAAACTATATATTTTACTCCAGCCAAGTATTCCTCTCTTCTAAGGTATTTGTTTTCATTCCAACCTTATGGTGCCTGGCCTATCAAGCATCCCTAAGATTTTTTTCAGTACCTAAGCTTCTACATACATTTTTTTAGATAAAAGATTTATGAGGACTCTACCTCTAGTCGTCTGCCCCTTCCCAATTCCTTCCAAAGGACAGGTCTAAAATACAGCAATCAATACATTTAACTAATTGATATATCATAGGCTTTCTATCTTGTTTCCTCACAATATCCATATAAACCGTTTATAATCCTAGTACAATGACACTTCTATGCTTCTCTGCCTCCTTTGTTTACATAAGCAAACCATCTACAACTTGGCCTGCAGTTAAAAGGGCTTTGCAAAGCCATGTATCTCCCCAAGAGCCAGTGGTGGGAAATGCTCCAGGCTGTTTTCTTCCAGCCCTGGCCTATGATTCATGAGTAGGTATTATAAAAAGAGACTGAGCTTTGTCTTACTGAATTTTTTGATTCTGACAAAGATTTTCCTCAGCTTTGCCAGTTAATATAGTTGGCACATGTCTTAGCAGGACCTGAGGCAGCGCATGCATACTGGTAATTTATTCTGGGAAGTCATTCTAGGGAACAGTAGTCAGAGAGCAGAGAGCATAAAGCAGGAGAAGCATAAGAGCTAGTATGAGGGTATGTCATGGAGCTGGTCATTCCTGTGGGAATCTACTTTACTAGAAGCCTGTGAGGAGCTGGTATATAATACACTTCACCTCAGAGAAAGAAGTGGAGTGATTTATTACAAGCTCCCATTTCCTGCCGGTCAAAGATTGTTCTGTGGAATATCAACTTCCACTCACTTCTAAGGGGCATATGGTGCCAATTACTTTCTGCACCAGCCCTACCTTGATGTTGCACGATCCTGAGGTAGAAGGGAAGCAAGGGGATATTCAGTGGCACCTCTGTGAAGCTGGCTGCCCTGGCAAAGGCTGAGGTAAAGAGAGGGCTGCAGGAACGTAAGAGGGTCAAGAGTCCTGTATAACACGTGTCTAAACTGGACGTCCCAGCTCCAATGGCAGTCTGTGATGGAGTTTCCTTCAGAAAAAAGTGGAAAGCAAGAGAAGGGAGTCAGGATGTATGCCAGGGAGTGTGAGAGCTTCTCATACCATCAGGCCAGTGCCATTGACAGGCAGAGTCAAAGGGTTCAAAGAGCTGTCACAGAATTGCCAGCAGAGCAGACAGATGGTCAGAGAGCTGTGCCTTGGATTCAGCAGATCACTTCCTCCAGGATTCTCTAAGTTCTGCTTTGTCTTCAGCTGCTAGCTTATGTGCCCCATAGGCCAGGATCTGGACAGATAGCCACATGCTCCTCAAAGAAGTTGAATGCTCCAAGGATCAGTCCCACCCCATCCCCGCTAGCTTGCCTCAGCAAAGTCAGCCCAGCTACATTTCAGAAGGCAATATTGTCCTCCATTACTCTGCTTGCAGCTGAGATTTTAGCTTAAATGCTTATCTCCCACTCACACAGGGGACTAGGGTCTTCTGCTCCTCACTGCCCTTCCTGCCCATCACTGCAATCTTCCCCAGTGGTCTCTTGGCTTTATTACAGGCAATGCTCCAGGACTTGGCCTGCTTCTCTCCTCAACCCCTTTCATAACTTTTCTTATGTGTTGTTTGCAACTATGATACACTAAACAATGCCCCTACTCACCCCCCGAGAAATGTTCATGCCTTATGTCCTGGAACCTATGAATACATCATATTACATGGCAAGGGGGACTTTGTGGCTGTACTTGTTACAGACCTTAAGATAGGGAAACTCTCCTGAATTATTCATGGAGGCCCAATCTAAGCTAAGGAAATGCCTCCAGCTGGAATGAGTCAGAGATGTGACTAAAGGGAAGCAAGAAAGATGAAGCAGGAGTGAAGGTCAGGAGACTGAAGTATGCAAAAAAACTTGACCTGCTATTGCAGGCTTTGATGATGAAGCAGGCCACAAGCCAAGGAATGCAGGCAGTCTCTAAAAGCTAAATCCAACAACCAGCAAGGAAATGAGATGTCAGTCCTACAACCACCAGAATTGGATTCTGACAGGAACTCAAGTGGGCCTGGAAGCAGATTCTTCCCCAGAGCCTCCAGCAAAAAATTCTTACCTGCAGACAACTTGATTTTAAATCCTGCAAGAGCCATTTCTGACTCTCGAACTAAAGACATTGTAAGATCATACATTTATTGGGATGCCTGTGTGGCTCAGTGGTTGAGCGTCTGCCTTCAGCTCAGGGCATGATCTCGCATACTGGGATTGAGTCCCACATCAGGCTCCCCATGGGGAGCCTGCTTCTCCCTCTGTCTGTATCTCTGCCTCTCCCTGTCTCTCATTAATAAATAAATAAAATCTTAAAAAAAAAAGATCATACATTTATTTTATTCAAATCGACCAATTTGTAGTAATTCATTATATCAGTAATAGAAAACTAGGACCGAGCCCTAAGTTCTTCCAAATAATGGGCTTTGTTTGTCCTTGATAAGCTAATTGATTTAAAAGTGCTTTGCATTGCGTATCTTACCCTTCTCAGGAGAAGCTACATTTTCAAACTTGGAAGCAGTATGGAAGAAGTGGAAGATCCTGAGACCTGGGTATCCATCCTAAAGCAGGCCTGCTCTCCACCGTCAAATTTAAAATCTTGGGATTGACATTATTAACATGAAAATGAAGAGCAAAACCTTTTAAGGATCCCCAGTCTATAGAATTAACATTGCCTCAACTAGCCATCTACCCTTACCCCCTTGCTTGGAATCCTGAGAAATCTGTCAAGGAGATGCTCCAGGCATCCTATAGACCCCTCACAATCCCCCGTCTCCAGGGACAGGAGAGGTCTAGACTGGGCAAGATTATACTTCCTGCTTCTTGACCTTCTGATACTCCCTTGTTCTCATTTTCCTTCTTCTGATCTCTCTATAATTCTCTTAGACCTGGCAAGGCATTTCCCTAACAAATGACAGGGACTGTTGAAAATTCCATTCTCGGAAAAGCAGAAAAAGGAAGCTAGGGAGCAATGAGCAATCCTCTAACAATACACTGCTTCCATCAAAGGATTGCCAATCCAGAAAAGGAGGCAAAGGAGGGGAATTTCTCTGTTCTGTCTTTTTTGGGTCATTTTGTTCATGACCCCACCAAAGGCCACTCTGATATTATGAAGGAGAAAGAAGAGGGGAAGAAATGATGTATGTGTCCAATACCAGCAAAGTCAAATAAAGAACAGTGGCAACTGAGCTCCAAAATTATACATCCCTTAATGGATATGGTAAAATAACTACCCTCCACAAATAATTATAATATCTGCTTAAATTGGCTGTTTCTCTGTTATTACAGAACCTCACTTTGATTGGTGAAAGCTCCCCTCTGCCAAAACTCTTATATAATCGCCTTCCCTGGTAAACCCCCTTCCCCTGGCCCTTTATAGTATTTTAGGTAGCCACAGTCACTCTTCTGACATTTCACTTTCCGCTCATATCTTCAAATTGAGTAGTTAGTCCTTATCAGTTGGCATGGTTTTAGCTTATGTGTCTTGTCCACATTTTCTTCATATGACAGCCTCGTCTTAAGTCTGGATGCCATTTGTCTCTGGGCTTCATTTATACTTTTGATCTATATTTCCAGGTTATATTCTACTCTGATATATCACCTTTCTACATCAGTTCAAACTCATATCAACTCTCTCTTATGATTTCAACTTAAACCACCCCATATTGTCACCGTGGTCCCTGAGGCAGAATGTGAAAATTTGGTATCATTCTTTCTTGCCAGAGAGATTGGCTTTATAGAAGGTAAAATATACAGGAAGCAACCAATGGATTCTGAAATTAGAGGGCAAAAGATTATGGAGAAACAGGAAAAGTATCTCCCCCCAAATATTTATTAATTATAAAGGGAAGATAGCACTTTTCAGGGGAGAAATCTGGCAGATATCACCTTAATGAAGTGCTCAACATCAACATCACCAGCATCATGTACCCTCTGATATGGTGCACTGAAAAGGACATATCACATCTGCAGTATTTTAAAAGTATATAATTTCCATCAGTCATGAGAAAACATCAGACAAACCCAAATTGAAAGACATTGTGCAAAACAGCTGACCAGAACTCTTCAAAAAATGTCCTGGTTACAAAAGACAAGGAAAACCAGAAATGGTCAAAAACTAGAGGAGACTCAAGACACAGGAAACTAAATGCAACATGACATTCTGGATTGGGTCCTGGAGGAAATCAGTACAAAAACTGGTGAAATCAGGATAAAATGTATAGCTTAGCTAATAGTATTGTGCCAACACTAACATCTTAGTTTTGATCACTGGAATATGATTACATGACAGATTAACAGTAGGGAAATCTGGACTAAAGGTGGAAGGAAATTCTCTGTACTATTGTTGAAACCCTGTAAGTCTAAACCTAACTCTGCTATAAGTTACCAGTAGGACTTGCAAAAACTAAACTCTTTGACTCTGAGTTTATTCATCTTTGAAAAGAAACCTTTTAATTCAAATGATCCTCAAAGGTCTAAACTGAAAGAAAGAGAGAAGGAATATAAACAAACAAAAACAAGAAAATGATTAATGTCTGAAATCTGTAAGATGAACCTTTCACATTTGTCTTCCAAATAATCATACACAACATGAGTAAAATTTCAGCAACATAATGAGTAAAGCACTTAGCACACACAATAAGCACTCAATAAATGTCATTGTTTGTGACTCAGCAGAGATTTAGCCTGGAAAGTAGAAAGTTTTTATCTTGGATCCAGACCTTTTAAACTTCTAATGCAGTTCAAAGAGGAGTAATAAATTAGGAGATGTCTGAGAAATTAAAAAAAAAAATTAACATCTCTCAAGAGACAATTTAGATCTAAGAAAAAGGTAAAGAACTGGAGTGTCAATAGTGACCCAAGAATAGAAAGATCCGAGGAGTAGGAAAGGAAAGAGGAGGAGGAGGGAGATGAGGAGGAGAAGGAGAAGAGGAAGAAGAAGAAGAAAGAAAGAAAAGAAAGAAAAGAAAAAATAGAAAAATCCCTAGTGGAGTAAAATCTGAGGATACAAAGAGTGACTTAGGTGTGTGAAGGAGTCATTTGAAATCCTATGCCTAGGGCAGCCCTGATGGCTCAGTGGTTTGGTGCCGCCTTCAGCCCAGGGTATGATCCTGGAGACCTGGGATCGAGTCCCACATCGGGCTCCCTGCATAGAGCCTGCTTCTCTCTCTGCTTGTGTCTCTGCCTCTCTCTCTCTCTCTCTCTCTCTCTCTCTATCTGTGTCTGTCATGAATAAATAAATAAAATCTTTAATAAAAAAAAAAAGAAAGAAAGAAATCCTATGCCTACAGGACCATTCATCTAGCTGGACTAGCCAACTGAGGTCAGGATCACAGGACCTCTCCCTGCTACCTTCTGCCAGGATCAGAACCAGACAAATGGATTAGATTGAGGGAGGCTGTATGCATGCCCCTTGCCTGTGTACCTCTGAATAAACTACAGGAAAGACAAAATTGGCTCCGGTTTCACTAAAAAAAACAAAAAAACAAAAACTGAGACTAAATTCTTTTGAAAATGGGCTTTTTGGATTGGTAGAAAAGACATACTGACACATCTTTGAACTAAAGTCCAAAAGAGTAATCAAGGACAATTTGAAAACATATAGGAGATATCTGCTTCTAGTAATGACAGGCTAGGTTGTTTGGACTAAGTCTCCAGTGGAAAACAAATAAAATGTTAAATATATTTTCCTTTAGTATTTTATTTAAAGTATCAAAGAGCTGAGAGAAGACATCACCAAGATGGTGGAGTAGGTGACCTCAGCCTCCATCCTCCAACAGAGATCAACAATTAGATAGCTATCCTTGATTTAAAAAAAAAAAAAATATATATATATATATATATATATATATATATATATATATCCCTAGGAGAGCTCAGGAGTCCAGTTAAGAAGCTTCAGCAACACAATGAAACAAAACACCTGAAAATACTGCACAAAAAGGGTAGAAAGAACAGTTTCACTTTGCCTACATCAATCCATCTCTCAGGCCAGTACTGCTCAGCTCCAGGAGAGAACTCCTCAAGTCAGAAGAGTTTCTCTCACCAATAAAGGGAAAGTGAGATGAGCAACCACCTACCCCAACCTTTCAAGCACTTCACAAAGGACCTGCTTCAGTTTCACCCCACCTGGAGATGGATAAAGGTGAACCATCTGGAGAAAGCTAGGAAGAACATAGAAGGGCAGGGGCTACATGTCAGCCAAACAGTGGGAACCAACCCAGTTCCCAGCCTTCATGGCTGATGACATTAACAGCTCTTGTGGATGCTGCAGGTTCCCCCAGTTTTCACTGAGGGCTGTTCATGGGCACCAGCTGTGCAGAGAACCCCAACAGCTTTCACCCAGGAAGAAACCAATGGCCAACACTGTCGTCCTAGAACCCCTGAAGACTTCACTGCTGAGGTTTTCTCTCCACATGTTGTCACGTTCCCCAAAAACTCGCTACCTAGGTCTCTTCCTACACCCTCCCCTTTCCTTGCCACAGAGCTCATTACTCCCACAAGGGCAGCCAACCCCAGCATCTGGGCCCATAGGCATGAAAGCCTAGACCCCGGCAGCTGATCCCACCACCATTTGTGTGCTCCTGACTAGCCCCAGCACCACAGAAATGCACACAGACAGCCAGGGCCCCCACAGCTGCCCGTGGGCCAAACGGATCCAGCCCTGACACTTGTCACTAGCCAGCATCACTGGGCTCACTTACACCTGGCCCCCACAGCCATGCACCTGCATGCTGCCATTCTGACTCCACATCACCAGCTTCTGTTGCCACATTGCCTTTGGTGAGAACCTAAAACAACATGATTTGATGCTGACAGCCAGGACCCCCACAGCTGCTAGTAAGCCCACAGTTAGCCTGGTCCTCTACTGTTGCCTTTCCCCTGACCACGATGTGTATCTGCAGCTGGGCCTTGGTACTTCGAAGGCATCTGCGACTGGGCCTCCACAATAGAACATGTGCATGCCACCCACACTGGCCACCACTGCTGCCTGCACTGGTCCCTAGCCACTGGATCTGAATGTACAACTGATAAGGACCCCAAAAACCTTTGTAGCCACTGTGGAACCCCTGCAACTCTTGCCAAGAACCACACAGTTGTTGGTGTTGTGGGCCTCAATGGCCTAAACTGATGAGACATCATACCCTCCCCACCTGGAGCTGCCTTATGCCCCTGTACTTGATGCCCTGCACCCCTAGACTTGGGGTCACAGCATGCTATGGTATTCTCTCCATAGGTGAAGAGGCTTCCTTTCTGAAGTCAGTCTGTAGAGTCTAGAAGACATGACTGCTTTTTCAAATGCAGAGATACTTTTGCAAGGCTATAGGGATCAAGAAAAATCAGGGAAACATGACACCACTAAAGAAACAGTGAACTCCCAATAACTGATCCCAAAGAAATGGAGATACACAAATTGCATGAATTCAAAATAGTTGTTCTAAAAAAAAAGTATCAAAGAGCTGAAATGAGTTATTACCATGCTTAAAATAGAGAAAAACTTGAGAATTCAGAAGAATAAGTTGGGATTCCATGCTGCTTTTCCCCTGGGGGCATTTGACAATCAAGAGGAAATGGCTACAAAACTGAACTAAAGTTTGGATGCCTTTTCTAGGTAAAAAGGATAAAATTAAACCTAAATTCTAACCAAGGTGTGTAGTACCATAGAGCAATGCCCCTTTTGCATGTGCTTCTGTGAACACACACACACACATACACACATACACACAACCAGAATGTCAAAGGGCCTCTTGGGATAGGGGCTTCCTTAGAAACAAATTTCCCACATCATGACAAGTAAAATGGAGAATGAGGAGGAAGGGGAGTATAAAATGGTGACCTGAGAGAGAAAAACAAACCCATTTTTAACTAGTTTTAACCAAGTTTTGACAATCTGGTAGAAATTGCTCAGATTAAAAACAAACAAACAAAAAAAGAAGCTGCTCAAATTATTGTGGTCAGAGTGGTCCAAAAATTTTAAGTCTGCCTGTAGTATCTTCAGATACTTGAAAAAGCAAACCCAAATCAACTCTGGAAGAAGGTATCTTCATCCAGGGTCTCTGAGAACCTAAACAAATAATTTTCAAGAGCCCCAGGTGACACAGAACAGTTTCCATGACATAAGGAAAAAAAGGTAACAGGAGTGAGAGCCAATAGACAACAATGAGAAGTAGAAACAGATCCTTAAAGACTTCAGGTACAATAACCATTAGAATAATATTTTAAAACCACTATACTTACTATTTAAAGAAAATGAAAATGAAAGGGTTCAGAATAAATGTCCCTAAAATATGCCACTTTTGAATGTGGACTATTTTGAGCTAAAGGCAATTAAGACTTGTCAAACTCAAGAAAAAGTTATACTTCCCTTTTAAACCACCTAAAATAATTTAGATAGGGCACATGGCTCAGAAAGAGAGCTGTTACCAAGAGATGATGCTTTATCTAAATGACCTATCTGTATGGCAGGACAAACATCTAATTACCAAACATCTGCTTTTCTTATCATTCTGTGAATCACTCCTCTTCCCACTGCAGTTCCAGGCCTCTAATCCATTTCTTAACTCAAGATGGCATATAAGCCTCAATTTCCCAGTTTGTCCTTGCATCACAATGTGTTTGAGAGGCCCTTGTATGTAATTAAATTTATTTTTCTCTCATTAATATCGCTTATGTTAATATAATTAGTAAACCAACCAAAGAACTTAGAAGAATAAAAGAAAAATTTTTTCCTCCCCAACAAAAGCTAAAATACCTGCTTTTAAAAATGACAACATTGGGACACCTGGGTGGCTCAGTGGTTGAGCATCTGCCTTTGGCTCAGGGTGTGATACTGGGGCCCCAGGATTAAGTCCCCCACATTAGGCTCCCTGCATGGAGCCTCCTTCTCCCTCTGCCTATGTCTCTCCCTCTCTCTCTCTCTCTCTCTCTCATATATAAATAGATAAAATCTTTTAAAAATAAAAATTAATTAATTAATTAATTAATTAATTTAAATGACAGCATTAATAAAATAGGAATAAATTAGCTAAGGAAGTGAAAGATCTGTACCCTGAGAACTACAAAACATTGCTGAAAATAATTGAAGAAGACACAAATAAACGGAAAGATATACCATGCTCATGGATTGGAAGAATTGATATTAAAATGTCCAGACCACCTAAAGTGATCTACAGATTCGGTGCAATCCCCATCAAAACACCAATGGGATTTTTCACAGAACTGGAACAAAGAATCCTAAAATTTGTGTGGAACCACAAAAGACCCTTCCTGAATAGACAAAACAATAGCCAAAGAAAGGAGAATAACGTTGGTAGTACCATGCTCACTGATTTCAAACTATACTATAAAGCTATAATAATCAAAACAGTATGGTACTGGCATAAAAATGGACACATCGATCAATGGAATAGGTATAGACAGCCCAGAATAAACCCACATACATATGGCCAACCAGTCTATGACAAAGAAGGCATGAATGTAGAACCAGAAAGGACAGTCTCTTCAATAAATGGTACTGGGAAAACCAAACAGCCACATGCAAAAGAATAAAACTGGACCACTATCTTATACTACATAACAAAATCAAATTCAAAATGAATTAAAGACTTGAATGTTAGACTGGAAACCATAAAACTTCTTGAGTAAACACTGGCAATAAGCTCTCTGACATCAGTCTTAGCAGTATTTTCTTTGGACCAGTCTCCTCAGGTAAAGGACAACAAAAGCTAAAGTAAGCAAATGGGATTATGTCAAACTAAAAAGGTTTTGCATAGTGAAGGAGACCATTAACAAAATAAAAAGACAACCTATTGAATGGGAGAAGATATTTGCAAATCATATATCCAATAAAGAATTGATATCCAAAATATATAAAGAACCCATATAATTCAACAACAAAAATAAATAAAGTAAACAGAGACACCTGGGTGGCTCAATTGCTTAAACATCTGCCTTCAGCTTAGATCATGATCCTGGGGTCCTGGGATCCACCAGGCATGGGTCCCCTGCTCAGCGGGGAGTCTGCTTCTCCCTCTGCCTGCTTGTGCTTTCTCTCTCTCTTTCAAATAAGTTAGTAAAATCTTTTTAAATAAATAAATAAATAAATAAATAAATAAATAAATAAATCCAATTAAAAGTGGGATGCTGATTTAAATAGACATTTTTCCAAAGAAGACATACAGAAATATCCATAGTTCCAACTGGAACTCCTGGTAATCTGTTTGCTTCTTGCTTCAAAAAAGCATTTAAGGTAGATTACCACTGAAGACACATGCTTTCTCTATGGAGCAGAATTGCTCAATTCCTTGGCCCACACAGTAACCTCTGTTAAAAACCTCCATCTTCCTCCACCCTGCCCTCACCCCCACCCTGGATGAAAACCTATTTACCACTTTGGCACATGGAAAATACGCTCAAAATCACTAATCATCAGAGAAAAACAAATCAATACCACAATGAGATATCACCTCACACCTGTCAGTTTAGCTAGTATCAAAAAGACAAAAAGATGACAAGCGTTGGCAAGGAGATGGAGAAAAGGGAACCCTTCTGCACCGTTCGTAGGAATGTAAATTGGTGCAGCCACCAATGGAAAACAGTGTGGAGTTTCCTCAAAAACTAAAAAATAGAACTACCATATGATCTAGTAATTTCACTTCTGGATATTTATCTGAAGAAAATTAAACCACCAATTCAAAGAGATATATGTACCCCTATGTTTATTGCAGCATTATTTATTAAAACCAAGATATGGAAGCAGCCCGAGTGTCCATATATCGATGAATGGATAAAGAATATGTAGTATATCCATACAATAGAATATTACTCAGCCATAAAAAAAAAAGATTGAAATCTTACCAGTTGCAACAAAATGGATGAACCCAGGGGGTGTTATGCTACATGAAGTAAGTCAGACAGAGAAAGACAAATACCATATGATTTCACTTATATGTGGAATCTAAAAACAAAACGAAACAAACAAAACAGAAATATCCATAGATACAGGGAACAAACTGTTGGTTAACAGAGAAAGGAGGGCTTGGTGGGCACGGGCAACATAGATGAAAGGAATTAAGAGGTACAAATTTCAACTTAATAAAATAAGTCAGGAGATATAATATACTGCATAGGAAACAGTGTCAATACTTTTGTAATAACTTTGTATAATGACCAATGGTAACTAGACTTACCATGGGGATAGTTTCATAATGAATAAAAATATCAAATTACTATGATGTACTTCTGAAACTAATAGGACACTGTATGTCAGTTATACTTCAATTTAAAAAAATTATATTTGAGGGTAAATGTTTCAAACTCAGCATGTAAGAAGCTGCAAAGCCATGATTCCCATTCTCTCTCTCTCTCTCTCTCTCTCTCACACACACACACACACATACACACACATACACACACACAGCTAAACAAGCTTAAAGTCAACAGCTCTTCTTAGATCCATCAGAGAATTGAGGTCACAGAAGCAAACTGATGCCCCCAGAATCGGAGAGACAGAGAGGCAGATATAGAGAACCACAACTTAATTAAAGAAGCAAAAAACCTCTACAGCAACCACTACTGGGGTAGTAAAACCTAAACTGTAAATATGAATTACTAGGTGCTCAGAGCAGACAAGTCTGAGAGTTAAAAACTCCAAGGGGCTCAGAACTTAGGGAGGAGGGAGTGTTGTGGGGGGACGGGGTGCAACTGACACTTTTGTGATTTTTACCTCCACAAACTATACCAAGTCTTCCTAGTGAGTATGGGAGAAAAATCCCCTCATGCTGCCAAAGGAAAAGGGGGAAAGAAATCATCTTAAAATAAACCAGAGTGTTATATTCTTAACAAGACCTGCCTGTAAGAGAAACTATTTTAACAGAGCCTAATCTACTAGATTTTTAAAAAATAATCATATACTGAGACGTAAAGCAATTAAAAACTGCAGAATACATTCCCTGACAACAATGCAATTGAGCTGAACTTGTGTGAAAATAACACAAAGATAGCTTGATAAATTCCTGTCAGGCAGTAAGGAAATACACTTTTAAATAGGTCAAAGAATACAGTTTAATGAAAGTGTTAAAATATTGTGAACTGAAAAATCTCAAAATAATATAAATAGTATGACCTGGAATGAAGCTAATGGAATGCATAGAAATTTATAACCATAATTATTCATATTAGAAAAATAGAAAGATTGAAAATCGATGAGCTAAGTATCCTTCAAAAGAAATTAGAATGGAACGTCAAAATAAGCCCAAATAACAGAGAGGGAAAGAACTAATATAAGTAAGAGCTAAAATTTAATTTCAAATAAATATAAAAGAAGAATGAAGCACTTTATGTACTCTTTTGGAATGACATCCAAGTCATTGCATTAGGGAAGAATTAAAAATAAATGTTGCATGCAGTCTGCTACCATTTGTGTGAAAGGGATATATTTGTATTTTGAGAATTTTCAGTGCTAATGTCTAAGCTTTAAATAAAATAAAAATTACATTGTAAAAATTAAGCAAATAAAATTTTTAAATTAAAAATAAATGCTCAGTGGAAACTCCCCAAAGAAAAGGAATTAGATGGAAGGCAGATCGATAAATACTTTGTTCAAATATAAGGAAGATGCCATTGCTTGCTCACTTAACTGATCTTTTTTTTTTTTTTAAAGATTTTGTTTATTTATTCATGAGAGACACAGAGAGATTGGCAGAGACACAGGCAGAGGGAGAAGCAGGCTCCATGCAGGGAGCCTGACATGGGACTCCATCCCAGGTCTCCAGGATCACACCCTAGACTGAAGGTGGCACTAAACTGAGAGCCACCAGGGCTGCCCTCTCTTAACTGATCTTAAAGGACTGAGGGGACAATGCTAGTGGTGATGAAAGTGATGATGGTAGGCGTGGAAGTGGTAGCAGTAGTGGTAGTGGGGTGGTGAGGAGGGTGATGGTAGGAGTGATGATAGTGGCATTGAGTGTGAAGGTGGCAATAAAAGAGATGGTGGAGGTGGAGGTGATCATAGTGACAGTGAGTGTGAAGGTGGAAACAAAAGAGATGGTGGAGAAAATGAAAGAGATGGTGGATGTGGAGGTGATCATAGTGGCAGTGAGTGTGAAGGTGGTAATAAAAGAGGTGGTGAAGCAAATGAAAGAGATGGTGGAGACGGAGGTGATGGTGACATCGATGCTGGCGGTAGTGATAGTGTTTTGACGTGGGCAAAGCTGTTCTGACAAGACATAAGGGTTCTATTTGCCAAATTTCCTGGGTGCACACTAGCTTCATTCATCAATAGGAAGCCAAAAAGTAGGAGAGCATTCCACCTTCTGCATTACTCTAGACCACCCTGTGTTCTCTCCTTTTTCTTCTGCTCTGCTTCAGGGTGTAAAATTCAGTCTCCTCCTTAGTTCCCAGCTGGTGCTGAGTTGATGGTCAAAGGGCTGAACTATAACTGATCACGTGGCAGTTGGCCATATAATATAAGGTGAGCTCTAACTTGTGCTTGCTGGTTGGACCCCAGAGTCAGAGAGCAGTTAGGAAAAGGGCAGTTACTAAGTTTATGCCTTGAAGAACATCTCCTATGTGTTTGAACAAGGCCATGTACCTGGTGGCAGAAAGGAAACCAGAGAATGAGTCTTTGGGAGCGAAGGGCAAATCCCTGGGTGATTCTGGGGTGAGGACATGTGACCAAATTGCTGTGAAGGAAATAATTAGTAGCCTCGGGAGAAAAGCCAAAAGGCTTGCACAGGCCCCAGGGGATTTACTGTTCCTTCCCCCCATCAGAGGTCCCATGGCTCTAGGTCAGAGTCGAGGTGACCGAGTGAACTCTCTTCCCCAGAGAAGAGATTGCCTCCTGAAGAGAAACATTATCCCTGTATCACCAGCCGGCAGCTTCAATTTCCCTCTAATCACACCCCTTAATTGGCCCAAGCAGAGGGGGCTGATTGCTCGAAGACTTTAAAAATGCTGGGTGAAAAGCAGACTCCTTAGATAACATTTTATCCACATCCAATCAATCATTTTTCCCTCTACACCTCCCACAATCCCACTTAGGCAACAATGCGGGAGCTGTCTGATTATCTCACTGGGTTCTACTGCAGTCTAAAAAATGTCTCCAAATCAGATTATCTTAATTTACTTTTACTTAGAGAGAAATGCAGAGATTGCATTCGATGTGATGGTATTAAGGGGAGAAATACAACCATAGGCCCTGAACAAACAACTGGAAGAAAGAAGAAAGGAAGGAAGGAGGAAGGAGGGAAAAGACACAGAAAGTTGATGTCCCAAAAAGTCTGAGACTTACTGCCTTAGCAAAGTACAATGGTCTCCATTTATCTGAGCTTTCACTTCCCAGGGTTCCAGGTATCCCCCATCTACAAGCAGATGACCCTCCTTCTGACATATTTATGGTCAGAAGGTCAACAGTAGCCTAATAGTAAGTCACGATGCCTACGTCATTCCCCTCACTTCATCCCATCCATGGGCATTTTATCCTCTTACATCATCACAAGAAGAAGAGTGAGTTCAGTATAATAAGATACTTTGAGAGAGAAAGAGACTACATTCACATGACTTTTATTGCAGTATATTGTTATAATTGTTCTACTTTAGTATTAGTTGTTGTTGTTAATCTCTTCCTGGACCCAATTTATAAATTAACCCTCATACGTATGTATGAATAGCAAAAAACAACAACAACAACAACAACAACAAAAAAAACCATAGTATGCATATAGATATATATACTATGAACACTATATATATATATATATATATAGTTCAGAACTAAGCAAAGTTCCAGGCATCCCCTGGAGGGCTTGGAATGTATCCGCTGTGGATAAAGGGGAGATTCTGTTAGTCAAGAGAAACTTTTCTGCCCCTTACTAATTTGGGGGTAAAAGGAGAACCATGTGAAAAAGTGAAACCGAAGAGGTCCTGTCTACACAGAACTAAGTTCTCTCAAAAGTGAAGGTGAGTGACATTTACCACCCCAGGAGAATTTTGATATTATTAGCAGCATTCTTATTATTCCAACTGATTCCGGGTCCCTTCCTTAACATCACAAAACCCCCTGAAAGTGACTTCTGTCTTCTTTGGTCCTTTCCGTACCCTTTCAGCTTTCTTTGCATTATAATACACAGGCTAACAATGCTATAATTTTCCCCCATTGAGATGTGCCTTCTCCCCATCCCCCAAAATAGACTAGTGTGATTATTGAGTAGGTCTGGGTACTTTGTGCTTCATCTTTTCTTGCCGTAACTAGACAGCCCTTTTTTATTCTTATGATAACTGAAACATTTGAACAATCATTGTCCTACAGAGGAGCTGATCTTGGAGCAATTGTGCTTTGTACCACTCCATCCCCTTTGGGAGCAAGATCGTTTTTAAAATAATGACTTCTCCAGCAGTTTATTACCAGCCTGGAGTCATTTTCACACCTCAGAAGTGAAGGCTTAATGAGCAGAGAAATTAAAGAGTAAAACTCTGCTAGTGTCTTCTTAAATGGTGGCATTTGGGCAGCTCAGGAGAAGATGCCATCCAAAGAGGAGCCACATCATGTTCATCTTGTTGTCCAAATGACCTTTAGGTAATGAATCTCAAAGTTTCCTCCTCCCCACCCCGCAGCTCCATCTCCTTCTTTTCCATCCCCGAGGGGCTGGCAGGTGGTGAATATTGGAGTTATGTTGGCATCATGGGTTCATCTGGCACAAGGCTGCAAATGGCAATGGCTCAAGGAAATCTTCTCGACTGAGTAGAGACCACATTCTCCCAGAACCTCACCACTGCAGCAACTCCCCATCAAAAATTGCAAATTTGTAGGTATCTTTTAGAAACGCACTCTTGGGGATCCCTGGGTGGCTCAGCGGTTCAGCGCCTGCCTTTGGCCCAGGGCGCGATCCTGGAGACCCGGGATCGGGCTCCCGGTGCATGGAGCCTGCTTCTCCCTCTGCCTGTGTCTCTGCCTCTCTCTCTCTCTCTCTCTGTGACTATCATAAAAAAAAAAAAAAAAAAAAAAAAATCTCCTACTGTTGGGTTGTCTTTTTTTTAAAAAAAAAAAGAAAAGAAACACACTCTGATATCACTTGTTCTCATGACACTGTCATAATTCCCCCCGTTAGTTGCTCCTTCTTCAGTGCTCTTCAGAATTCTTATGTCAATTATTTACACATATTATTATGATTACGGTGGTTAGAATGGTATAGTTACATGTCAATCTAGCCCTTGAGTTCTGCAGGGATAGTGGCCAAGCGGTGTTCATTTTTACATGCCTACCATCCGCTACAATGCCCAACAAAAGTTAAGAACCTAGTTAAACATTTGGTGAATGCATATGATTAAAAGATCCCAATGATGCTTTCGAAATGAATAATAGTACCAGGGATCGTACTTTTTGATTCAAAAAACAGCAATAAAGACCAGTGGGGAGATGTAGGGTTGACAGTGCTCTGCGCCTGAATGCCACGTGTAGGTTAAAGAAGAAAGAGGGTTCTCCAGTCCACATCCAACCCCTTGCACAGAACATTCTGCATCAGTGCTACAATACACATGCACTGGGAAACACTGATGCAAATCTATGAGCTTTCCCACCTGGCCTGCAAAGGTCAGAGATCTCATGTCTGCACGGCCTTTCCCTCATACCATCTGTAATCTTTGGGGATCCATTCCTGGCTAAGAAATCTGCAGCGAGGGAATGACCAAATTGCCCAGGGTAGGCAATCAAATTAACGAAGTAGTAGAAATCAGTCTATCTCGGTGGCTGCCGAACCAGCACCTGCCTGCCTAATTGCATATTTGGCTTGGTTAGATGTGAGGCTCTGATTGAAATTTGGACTGTTTTTCTGTCAATGTTGGTAGAGTGCTGGGCTTTGACTTCCAACACTGTCATTTCTTTCCTCTCGGTGATAGGGAAAGCCATTGGGGAAACAAGTGCAAAGGGCATGGTTGTTTGGAGGTGGGAGGGGATATTGGCTAAGGAAGGGAAACACAGGAATATGAGAGTCCTACCTCGGGGAGGACTCAGGGAGCCTGAGATCTCTTCAAGATGATCAGCAGCCAGTGCTATTAATAGACCCAGAAAGCACTTCCATCCAATTCCAGGTTCCACATTGTTTGTTTAGTGGGGCTTATTGTCATCAGAGGCAAGGAGATATGAGGAATGAGGCTGCTTGCTCTAGAAAAGCCAATGGAATTAAGCTGGTGTTTACGGTTTCATAAAGGAATAGTGGACAAATTACCCAGCTAGACCATATTGGGTAGAATTGTTAGTTAAAAGTGACAACCAGGCCTGTAATTTACACTGCACTTTGGAAATTTAAGCTGGGAGGCTCGGAGCTCTCAATCGTGTATTGTAAAGCTTCTTTTGTACTTCTGGCTCATTTTGCGCCGGGAATCATTTAGCCATTGACTTTAACTGCTAATACAGTTCCATCAAATACCAAGTATAAATCAAAATTACTGGATCATTCAAAATCTGTCCTCAGAGTTGTTTATATATATTTTTTCCACCATTACTTCTGTATAGTTACAAGAGAAGCTGCTAAATTATGATATATTGTGCATGCCTTGTTGCCATCTTGCTAGAGCCTCCTGCAAATAAGATGTAATCCATGACAAATTATTTTTCTAGTTATACAAAACATAAATAATGATAATAAAAAGGGAATCCAATTGTTGAAAGATGAGGAAGAGAGAGGGGGGAGATGTTTCAAATAAATAGCTCTTCCCTCAGTCTTGGCTGCCCAAAAACAGGTGGGAACGACACAGGAGGAATTTTATTTTTTTTTTTTTTATTTTTTTTTTTTTTTTTTAATTTTATTTATGATAGTCACAGAGAGAGAGAGAGAGGCAGAGACACAGGCAGAGGGAGAAGCAGGCTCCATGCACTGGGAGCCCGACGTGGGATTCGATCCCGGGTCTCCAGGATCGCGCCCTGGGCCAAAGGCAGGCGCCAAACCGCTGCGCCACCCAGGGATCCCCACAGGAGGAATTTTAAAACTAACTTCACCACGCAAGGGTCTAAATCTCCATCTGTCTAATCCTACTAGCAAGTGATGGAAGGCTCTCATTGATCGCATGCATAACTTTTTGTTTGAAGCTGAGTCTACTAACCCTTTGCCCTATATATAGAATCTCCATGCATCATTTGTAAAATTATTCCACCCGAAGAAATATTTGATGTGTACAAATCATCACGGATGTGATGAAGGCATCAGTGGAAGAGGCCCAACCTGGTGATTCTAGGTCCTCTAGTATCCATACTATGTCCACAGACCTCAGATGATAAAAATCACTGGAGTACTCAATCAGAACAGATTGCCCTCCTGCCTGAATCTTTGTTTTACGACTTTTTAAACTGTAGTTCAAAGGATAGATGGATAAATAAATTAGCATTAGCTTTCTTCACAGTGGAGTAAGAAGTATTATATTGGGAGGAAATTGCTAATATCCTAACATTGTCTCTCTGCCTTTCCTTACTTTTACTTCTCAAATTTCTACCAGATGTGCCTGAAGAATTATGAAATCCACCTATAAATGTTAACACTGTCTTGTTAATTGAAGATCCTGCTCCTATCTCCTACTTAAATCATTATTTTCTCCCTTTATGCTGTAGATACATTTTGCAGATCTCTGTGATATCGGGAGGCATAAAGAAAGCAATACGTCCAAAAAAATCCCATCTCAAGCCATCCTGGTCATTAATCTTACATTAACACAGCAAACTAAGAGATTTGGGAGTGGGCATTGATCAAATTACACTTTCCCTGACTGGTATTACAATACAAGAGTAAAGCTGATAGATGAGATGCTAACTGAACTCTCCAATAGCAGCATCAAGGACCATGAGAATAGTAACAACAAGACATATTTTCCTCAGATTCCAGAACTCTGGAATGTCTGTTTTTGAAGGAGTTTTCAGAAACCATTATGAGTCTTGTCAATTTAGATTGTCACTGCTATACCCACTTAGACATTGATAATCAACAGCTATCATGGGATGTTGCCTTTCCAGTGCCCCAGATCAAATCAGGAAAGCAGTTTAGAAATCCAGAGAGAGAGATGAGCCTTTGCAATTAAAAGTGTTTTGCCCATTTATAGAATCAAATACTCCAAGATCACTGCTTTGTATAAACCACATTTCATGAACATTTCAAAATAATATAACAAACACAAGCATTTCGATGAAGCAGATAGCAGGGCAATTTGTACGAGCAGATGGCTCACCCTGGGATCAGAGCAATTATCTCCTTACTCTACACACAGGGGTAGCCAAAGATTCAACAGTTGACTATTCAAAGCAACTTAGCAGTACAAGTGAACTTCTGAGATATTAAAGCAAGTAGGGTTTGCACCTTCGCCTTTCTGCCAGCAAGTCCTGGGGAATGTCCTGAAGAATAAAAGATGATTTCTTAGGTGTGTATTCACAGCCACCACCCATCCACCCCTGAGTTATCTCAGGAAATTGGACCCAGAAGATGTGAGGGCCCAGGAGACAACTCACCATTCTGGCATTCCTGAAAGGTAGAAGCCTCTTTGATTGTCTAGGAAAATGACTCTTCTTCCCTCTTTTACCCCTCCACTATGTCATCCTGAGTCTATGGACATATCAAATTGCCCTGCCTAAAACAAATCAACAATTACCAAAACAGAGTTTGCACTTCACATTTTAAGTGGTGAGGCGATGAATTTGTATAGCATCTTTTGATACTCAATATAGAGTATGCAGTCAGTGTACCCAAACCAGCTTTTTAAAAAAAATGTTTACTGGGGAAACAATGGCCAAATATAGAAAACAGATATATAGCCCTTGTCTAAATCAAAATATTAGTTCAAGCCACCTGAGTTATGAATATTTCCATCAGTTCCATTGAGTTGTGATGCAAACACACCTAGTTTTTTATATCTGCTTGACTTTGGCAGAATATAATTACAGCACAAATATAAAATTAAACATGTTATGTGTGAGCTAGGGAACTTTTGTGCACCTAACTAAAAAAAAAAGCTAGAAGTAAATTTAAACAAAAGCAGTTGATGGTAGAGGGTTGGATGTGGGGGTGGATGGGAAGTCAGGCCACTCTACAAATTTGAGAGTTACAGGGAGACATCCACCTGGGAAAGACCTGAAACAAAGAAATGGTCACAGATTTATGACTCAGAAAAAAACAAAATAAACTTAAGAAGATGGTTAGCAATGAAAAAATCAAGGGCCCAGGAACTCTCTAAATGTTGAAGTTCGCCTGGATGACATGTAATTCCTGCCTGCAGAATCCAGCCAGAAACTAGGCATGCTAGCTGTCTCCATCCTCATGGAAATAGAAAGAGGTGGTCTCTAGTTTGGAGCGGGAAAATCCAAGGAAGAGTTTATGGATAAACCATAGAGGCTACCTTGAAATCCTGAACATCGCCTTCAGCAGAGACTTTCTTGAATTCAGTGACTCTTGATGTCTATGAATTACTCCCAAGTATGACCTTCAGCCCTAAGATAGTAAAGTAGCTTCATATGCCCCATGATGGACTGAGTAGGGCCTTAAGTGTATTCTCTCCGTAGAAGGAAAGCATCAGGAAAATATAAAAGGGAAAGTTTGTACAGAGACAAAGTGAAAATTCCCTGGGCCTTAGAAACTGAGCTGATTTTATTAGATTATTTATAAGCTAATTTGCCAAAGCAGCGCTTTACTCTGGCTCCTACTCAGAACAACCTCAGACCTTCTAAGATCTTCATATCTATTCTGGTTCTGATGAGAAAAATAAAAACAAGAATAAGAACAAAACTTTTTAATTTTTAATTTTCTTTTTAAAAATTGTTTTAAAACACTTTGACACCAAGAGCAAACCCTTGTTCTAATTACTTTGAAGATATTTACATTATATTCTATGAGATAGGTCTTTTTAAAAATATTAATTAATTAATTAATTAATTTGAGAGAGAGAGAGAGAGAGAGAGAGAGAGAGAGATTGAACAAGGGCGAGGAGCAGAGGGAGAGGGAGAGAGACAATTTCAAGCAGACTCAAGCTGAGCACGGAGCCCAACATAGGGCTCAATCTCACGACCCTGAGCTCATGACCTGAGCTGCAAGAAAGAGTTGGATGTTTAACCAACTGAGCCACCCAGATGCCCCTATGAAATAGGACTTATTAATTCCATATCCCATAGGAAGAAACTTAGGACAATAATTTACTCTGTGGGTTCCCAAACTAAACTGCCTATCTTTTTAATACATATTTTCTGTTATTTGAACTAAAGACCCTTCTATCGTTATTAGATCACCCACAGAGAACTTTTACCTTTCACAATTAACTTTTATTTAAGAAATAGTAATTTCACCCAAGGCTATCTGGACAAGAAAGCACTATTGAGGTGGATATAATGGGATGGAGATGAAGAAAGGAAAGAGGAAGAAAGAAAGTTGCCCAAACACCTCTGATGATAATACTTAACAGATAATGTGGCGTTATGGCCAAGAGTAGAAGTTTTCTGACTCTGTTTAATAACAACAATAAAAAACACCTCATCAGCAACAACAGAGCATATTTATAGTAGAAGGGCTTGCTGTGTGCCATTCATTGTTCTAAGTATTCCATGTAAATCATCTAATAAATTAACTCATTCACCAGAATTAATGCAGCACTTTCTCAAAATTATCATTTCTATTTTCCTTTATCTAGATAGTCACAGCTGTGAAGAATTTCCCATACAATCAAATATCTGTAATTTATTTTTTTGAAGAAACATATTAATGGTTGCAGAGATCTGAAATGTGAGTTTCAAACATTTTTTACATTGTAATTATAGGATTTGCTTTTTCAGCCACTCCAGGAAAAAAAAAGGACTATTTTGTTCGTTTTTTTTTCTGTTGAGCAAAAGACATGTGAACAAGACTAGAAATCTTGAATTTGAAACTGTCCTGTTATCTATCTTTTTTATCATTTTTTTTTCTGATTTTACTTTTAAAATCAGTTATATAAAGAAATCCTTGTACCTGTTCTAAAAGGACTCAGGTGGCCCTAGTATAACCTGAGGTAATGCCACCTTATTTAATGATTTTGAAAGCATCAGGCATTAGATCTTCTTGCCAACTCACTAACCCTCTTCATAATAATATTGGTAGAAAGTACAACAGATGCGTAACAGCTGGCTCATGGACTTCATCATCTCCACCATTTCTTGGCACCACTATCAATGTTTTTGCTCAAAGACCAATTCTAATTGGCTAGCATTGTACAACTCTGGGGTTTGAAGTTTTAAATACACTCCTCGGCTATCAATTTTCAAATTATATGATTCCACACAATAGACGGTAGATAGTTAGGCACTTACAGTCCAGCATTGCCTTATTTTTCATGAGCATAACTTGCAGATTATAGGACTTTCCCCTAATTAGCTATCCTGCAAAGAGTCATTTCTTTTCTAAGTTTTATCTGACCATATAATTTTTTATGGTAGTGTTGTAAAATTTTTGAAAATAAGATTTTATAATAGGAAGTGACAAATCCTAGCTCAGTTCAACTAGCTGCCTTTAATAAATACATGTTCCTTTCCCCCTGCAATCCCTGACATTTTCTTCCCATGACCCAAGGTCAATCAATCAGAGAAAGAGAGAGGAAGGTAATTAAAAGGAGACTGTTAGTAAATCAGCACTGTGAAAAAGTTTTAAATGAAGTGTGTGGATCTCAGAGAAATAGCACCATCAGAATCTTGCTATCAAACATGCTTTTCTAATATTTACTACAATCTCTATTAATAGTTTTCCCTCCAGTCATGGTAGGTTCTTTAGCACCACGGACAGGGACACACGGGAGGCAAACTCCTCATGCATATGGCAACGTCTAATGTTGAGAGTTTTGAATGACAACTATATGCATTCATCTTAATTTGGGGGGGCCATCTGGTTTGTATGAGCTTCTGGGATTTCAAAACTCAATGAAGATCGATATTGCCCAAGAGGCTGAAGCTTTCAGCCAGACCAAGGACAACTGTGCCTGTCCAATAGACCAAATACTTTTTTAATCATAATGTCACCAGATTTGCTAATAGTAGTGTTATATCTAATTCAGTAATTTTGTCTCTTAGGAGCAGAGTGCCAGGATCCAACATTAGGTTTCTATCTTGTTCCCTAGGGGGGGATTGACAAAAGCTCAGGCTGACATCATTGAGTCCTATTTTATAACTGGATTTGTTTTGTTTCCTTCAGTAAATTGTTTGGGGCACTATGGAGAGATACTTAGGAGTGCCATGCTGTAAACCAGAAGTAGAAATAAAGGGGCAGGAGCTGAAATATGCCAAGTGGGCAAGTTAAAAAATAAAATGATGACTCGTCGTCATGAAAGAACTTAGGTATGCAGTTCTCAAAAGGAAATTTATATTGAGAGATGGGAAAGATATAAATATAGATATGGGTATATTGAGAAAATTATTATCTTTATGTCAAATAGAAAAACTTAATGGATGTGAGGATGAGTCAAGGAAACAGAGTGAAGAGTACACGTTCCACTTTGAGATTTTATCTCTTTATGTCTATCTATAAAATTTCGCCTCTAATCATCTTCTAATTCTGAGAAATGGATCACAATTTTATGCTTGTTGGATAGAGATAAGTGAGGTATTGTGACTCGAAGATATTTATGTGGTAATCACTGTTACTTGTCATCATAAAGTTTAGATTTTTTTTTTTATTCCAAATCCAAAGAACATTCATTCCAATGTTCCTTCCTGGTTCCACCAAGCAAAGCAATTCAGCCACTTTGCTCACTGTTGAATCTCTAGCACGTGAAAGAGCACCTGGCAGATATTCAATACATATTTGTCAAATGAATGAACATTTCTGCCTCTCAAATTTATATTTGTTCTTAAAGGACGCATTTTCACTCCCTCCTCTAAGCTTTCTCTGATCACCTCCCTCCGTGATGAAGGTGGTTGGGTGTCTCTCCCTAAACTCCCACATCCTATGGATGTGCCTCTCCTGTTGCACACCCATCATTCTGCTGGAAACAAAGTAAGCTGTGTGGTTTTCTTACCACCTTTACTTGGACTCAGTCTGTAAGAGAGCAGGGAGTGTTTAACTTGAACCTGGTGGATGCTCAGCAAATACTCTTTCAGTGGAATTAGTATTTCGCCCACAATCCCCTGCAATAACCAGTCACCCCGGAGAATTCCTGGCATGCCCTCTCCTTACTTCATTGTTCTCTCCTAGAAGGGTCTAAGGCTCTGCGACCCACTCTCTTGCATAATAAAAATAATAATAATAGCTAACACTGAGCTGTTTTAATTTCATTATCAAGTTTCGTCTTTGCACTAAGGGCTATTATTATTCCCATTTTACAACTGACAAACCTGAGCCTAGGCAAAGACAAATAAAACTTGCCCCAGATCACATAGCTTGTAAATACCAAATCAGCCATTTATGGGATTAAAAAACAGCTCTATCTGATGGAACACAGGCCAAAAAAAAAAAAAAAAAAGGCATTTTGAAATCAATGTCTAACAGAAAAAAATGAAATCCTTGTCCTTAGATGAACGTGTTAGCATTTTATATTGTCAATATCCTAAAGCAAATGTCTTTAGATTTACTCCATTTCCAAACACATAGGACACTTTTAAACACATTCAGCCAATTTGACCTATTCTGATAATGTCATCATGCCAAAAGAGAAGCTCTAGCTTGTATATTTCTGAATTAAATGGTATTATTTGTTCCTCGCATCATTCGTAGTTTTATTTATTTGCACACAGGCATTTCACATGACCCAAATAATTTTACCCACTGTCACCTGGCATTTGGAGGTTGCTTTGCAATGTAAGAGAGGACTAAGGCGGGGAAAAGTCTTTAAGGCCTTCTGAAATGAGGTCTTTATTTACGAAGTTATGTGGCTGCATAACTGTTACAGACAGGATTGTATTCAATGTATTTGAAGGCTTACATGTGCTTTTTAGTCTGGCCTTTGATCCTTCTTCTCCTAAAATGCATGCACTTATTCTCAGTTTACTTTAGGATTTCAGTTCTGCCTGGAAGATACTGTCCTGATAGTCTGAGTCATTGGTCCTGTTCTCCATAAAATATAGGAGATGCATAGCTTTAGCACTTCCCTTCAGCTCTTGTAAATCTAATAAATGGTTTCATCTATATTGCCTCCTTTGGAATCCTTCACATTGCCTTGGCTGTTTTTTGTTACAGATAAGAAAGGCGAATGTTTGCCAACCTTGGTATTGATGAGGTTGAAACAGCCACTCTCATAATTCTGCATCTATACAACTTTGTTCTCATTGTTCTACCAGCCATGAGTGGCATTTCCTAAGCGGAAGAACAGTGTGGCCAAAGCAATAAAGAGTCAGATAACGTCAGGTCATTTGGTGCCTAAATTAGGCTGGGCCAGGCAACTCTTGGAGCGCCCCCCCCCCTCCCCAGAGGCTAGAAATGAGCTCCTGGCAATTGCTGCCGCCAAATGTTCTTTCCAGACACTCAGATGAGGAGCCTCGACAAACTTTCTGAACTTGTCCAATATCTTTGTTGAAAAACAGGAGAACTGCTTCATCAGAATGAACTTCCTCCGAGTAATCAAGTTTCTAAAATTAGGAGGCACAATATGTTTCAACAGAAGAAAGACATCACAAGAACCAGACCCCTGAGCAAGAAATATTTTTCTTTGCTTTATAGCAGATCTCACTTATCTTATATTTTGGTGCAGCATATGCTTTGTAAAACTAATTTTCCCCCCACCCTCTACATTAGGACTCTACAGATGTAGAGATAATTTTTCAACCCGTGAGACTGAGTTAGATTATTTTAGACCTAAAGTGGGTTTTTTTTTTTTTAAGGCAGGTGAGAAAAAAATAAAAAGAAAGAAAAGGAAGCTATGTGTTGTCCTGCTCTGATTGGACTATCACTGTAATGAGGTACTTTACCAATTGAATCCTGTTAGGAAAAGCTATCTTGTTGTGTGTTTAATAAAACTCTCAACACTGATATGATTGCTTTCGTGACACCCTTTTTGATCATGTTCTGGGATTCCCAAAGCTGTCAAAGAGATCTTGTATGCCCCTTATGTTTACAAAAAAAATAGAATAAAATAAGCCTTACCAGGGTCTAGCTGGCACACTGCCAAGAGAGGCCAACGTCTTTGGGTTGTGCTGAATTATCAGATCACATGGACCCTTTAAGGAAGCCCAATACACCCACATTTGCCACTTGATTTCTCACTGACAACAGGAGGGTAGGCCCAGCTGTTCCCAGCAGCTGTTCAGTACAGAACTGCCTGAGCTGAAATGCCTTCCAGCTGATGGCGGTCCCCAGGAGCACTGGAGGACAATCGCCATGTCTGGGCACAGAGGCCAGCTCCAAAGGGAGAAAAACCCAAAGCAGAGAAGTGAGGAAACCTCCCTCCCCCATCCTGTCTCTGCCTCTTGTAGAGGGAAAAATAACTCTGTAAACCTGTTCATTCCCAGCCTGCCCTCCCGAGGGCTTCACCTTTATAATGAGCTAGACTGGTGGAGGAGATTCCTTTCCGCTCCAAATGAATTATCATTATAATAGGCATCTAGGCTGCCTATCAAAGATCCCAGAACCGGGGTAGTGGTAAGGTAGGCAAAAAAAAGAGGAAGGGGAAAAATTTACATGCAGAGATAAGCATGGACAGTCATTAAGAGAACCGGCCTTCACTTCAAAAAGACACGAACCCGGCACAGGTCTCTTGCCTGTTAAATATGTACAGTGTGTGCTTATTTGATGATGAAAATCAGACGATGGCTATTTGAATGGAAATGAATTTTAATAAGCTTTGGAGGCAGGAGAAGCAGAAACTCTCCATTTTCCCCTCTATCGCCAGGCACCTTCTTGACCATCATTACCACAAAGGAAAGAATGCCGCATGCTAATCATCCCGTGAAGAACCCTCACTCTCCTCCTCGGTCTTTGTGGGTGTTCATTAACCTCGTGGGCTCCTCACCCCGCAGAGTACAGCTGTCCCAGGGACATTTCCATATCCCTGAAGAATAGCGGGATGTGGAGTTAGCCTCAGGGATCCTGCCTATAGAAAAAAGTGGGAGAAAGCTCCCTTAGGGGCGAAAGCAAAGGACTATTAACGGTTGGCACTTACATTGCACGACTGAAAAATCTGCAAAATTTTGCACTTACTTTGCACTTTTATAAAATTAAGTATAATATGGCTCTTTATTACTCATTTTTTCTTCTGACAGAGAGACAAAAGGATCGTCCTGGGGTTGTAAATCCTAACCCCACCTCCACTCCGAAGTGAAGACTGAAACAAATACCCCTGGGTTATTTATCTATTGCTGGTGTTTAAACAT
The DNA here is from genome assembly GCF_048418805.1 of Vulpes vulpes. Lineage (NCBI taxonomy): Eukaryota > Metazoa > Chordata > Mammalia > Carnivora > Canidae > Vulpes > Vulpes vulpes. Next base: position 152,456,791 of record NC_132792.1, on the reverse strand, counting down.
AGTCTGGGAGCACAGACATAGTCTGGTGACCTTAAGAGGTTATGAAATCTATCCTTTTACTCGGAGCAAAACCACATAAAGACCATCCTGGTAGCGACAACAGAATCACTTAAAAATACTGTCAAAGACGTTTGGCTTGAAAATAGCAGGGTTCTCTTGAGAAACGTTCTAGTAAGTGTTCTTTCTGGATCTTCTCCACCCTAATTCATGTGCTTATTGTTTGCCCCCTTCCCCTCTGGATAGGAGTACTAAGTTTATAAGGTCATTGACCCTAAATTAGTCCAAGCTCATTAAGCCTGACCTTAAAGGCACCATCATCCCACTTAAACCTTTTGGCCAAAACCCCTAGAACAGATTTTCTTTCCCAACTGTGCTCTCTAATGGTTCATCAAAGTCAGTGAGGCTCTTCTGGCTTATTTCATACTAAAACCTGATAAATTGTGTATTTAAAAAAAATTTTTTTTCCTATTGCCTAGTAATGGAACATCTAACGTCTCTGATATCTAGAAGTATCTCATCATCTCATCTTGATTCTCATCAGCAAGAGCTATGGCCTTTCAACAATCTACATGCCATGGTGTTAGAGACAATGCCACTAAAGCTGCTCTCTACCCAAGCGTAGGAAGAGAAGAGGATGGAGGATCTTCTAGGAAGCCCTTCCCTCCCTGAATCCTTGCTCCAAATAAAGCAAGTACTGCATTCTTTAGAGCATTCGCAAGTGATTTTTACGGATAGGTGTGTCAACCATAGAGTTCATATTTGAGGATTTGCCTTATGAGGATTAAGAGTTAATCACTGAGATTTTGCCATGCAGTCCTTAACATCTTTTTTCTTTTTTTTGAAAGACTAAATCTCAATATTGAACGAAGCAGGAGAGAGCAAGCACAAAAAAGATTCCCACCAAAAAAAAAAAAAGAATTACCCCCACTCCAAGAAAACTAAAGTTACTGTATTCTTTTTTGCTAGTAAGGTGCCTTTAACAATTATCACGATGTGTGTCGTGAAGTTGTTCTCTCCCACCTCCGTTTTTCTTTTGAGCTCCTCTTCGCAGCCCCGCTCCTGGGGTCCCAGAGAGGGTGGGGGGAGAACAGCAAGACGCTGGGGCTGCATGGGAAGGTCTCAAGCCATTTCTTCCCCATTATCACCCGGTTAAGCTGCTCAGACTCTGACAGCCTAACAAGGTGCTAATGGGCCATACGTTCTAGCCCGGTTCACAGCAGGTTGTTTCAAATGGGTTGAGGAGGTTGATTTGCATTCGAAATCTTCTCTCTCTCACTTGCTTTTGTGTTGGGCCCCCTTGATTTCCACTCCCCAGACACTCTTGGGAGGTTGACTCAGAATGGAACAAAATCACATCAGTTCAGAATTTGAATTGCCTGAGTTTGGATTTTAAATGTGCCCCATTATTTCATCAAGTTGTGGTGGGGGGGTGGAGGGGGGAGGAGAGGTTGAAGGGAAAGAAAGGAGAGCAAAGAGATTTTAAAATGAAAGGGAGAGATGATGACAGATGGATGCAAATGTTCCTTTTAAGTGGAGAGGAGCAGCTGATGTTGAGGCATGAAATTAAATTAGTACATCTGTGGCTGGATGCGTGTCATTCAGCTTCCTGTCCCCCACTCCCGAGGAGTTTGGTTACCTCGGGATTCACTGGCTTCCTTTCATGGTGCCATGCATGCTTCCCTGCACACAGGATGGAGGCAATGGGGCTGCTCACCCAATGGGGCTGCTTGTGGGGAACCTAGCACCAGGGGATACCGTCCAACCTCATGGAGTCGAGTTGGCTCCATTGAAACTGCAGCTCCTAGAGGCCCAAGGAGATGCAAGGAAATGAAATAGAAGTCAGCAGATCTTTCCAAGGAGGCAGTGTTTACGAGCGGCCTGCGGTGTGCCGGGCAAGTGAACAATCTGCTTTTGCAAACCCTGCCAGCTGCGTGCTGGAAGTGCTCGGGATTCGTAAATGTTTACAGCCATTTCGACAGAGTAACAGGACAGGGCTGTTTCTTCAGGACCCAGCTCCAGGGGTGCTCCCCATAAATAATGGTGCTCAGGCTTCCACTTTTCCTTTGAAAGCCGAGCAGTCCTGAAGCGTCAGGGCCACTGCCAGGAAGGTTTATGGCTTAGTTCAGCTCCTCGCTCTCCAGGCTTCTTTCCCTTCAGCTTGCATCTCAATTTCCATTCTCTCACCCAAAAGCTGAAGATCTAAGGCAGGAGTTCCCCAAACTCTACTGCCTAGGTCACACCTAATTGACGCTGCTGTATCACTCTGTAAAAGCTAAATGAGCAGGGGAGCCATCTTACCTAGAACTGCATATGTGAAACTTTAAAAAAAAAATAGATGTTTAGGGGCACTTGGGTGGCTCAGTCGGTTGGGTCATGATCCTGGGATCCTGGGATCCTGGGATAGAGCCTCACGTTGGGCTCTGCTCTGGGGGGAGCTTGCTTCTCCCGCTCCCTCTGCCTGCCACTTCCCCTGCTTGTGCTCTTCTCTCTCTCTCTCTCTCTTTCTCTCTCTCTTTATCAAATAAAGAATTTTTTTTTAATGTTTAAAGCCAAAATTAATTCCTGGATATTTCCAACAGAGCCAGTAGTCACTCTTGACTACTGGCCATGGTGGGATTCTAAGAATGGTCCCCAACTGTGTCAAGAATCTATGGGCAGGATCACAGAGCCTTTTTCTTTTTTTTTTTTTTTTTAAGATTTTATTTATTTATTCATGAGAGACCCACAGAGAGAGGCAGAGACACGGGCAGAGGGAGAAGCAGGCTCCCCGGGGATCACGCCCTGAGCCAAAGGCAGACACTCAACCACTGAACCACCCAGGCATCCGACAGCCACCCCCCCTTTTTTTTAAAGGACATTCTCTAGTGCCCACAAAGAAAGAAAGAAAGAAAGAAAGAAAGACAATTAAAAATCATTTTTAAGTTTCTTATCCAGGTAAAAGAGCCCCTGAACCCTGTTCACCCTCCAAACTGTTTGATGGATTTAAAAATAAAGATAAAAACCCTCACTATTTTATTATTCTTTGAGCAATGACAGGGTTCAGAAAGAAACTGCCCCGAACTGGGGTGCCTTTGTGTCATTGAATATTTTAAGCTGAAGGAATTTAAGAAATGGTGGTTGCAGGGAAGACTTTCTGAACTTTCCCTGAAGCAGGTCATCAGACCCTTGCGTGGGAAATACCTTCCCTACTCCTGAAAGAACGTAACATCCTATCTCCAAGACTGAGTGACTCCAAGAAAGTCCAAAGAAAGAGGCCTTGTATCATGTGTCCCTGTTTGCTACACTTAGGTCATATTCCTGTGCATGCCTCATTTTCCCACCATTGTCCACCCTTCACCAAACCTACTATAAAAATACTAAATTGATGGTGGCTGGACGGAAAGTAGGTGGGGGGTGAAATAAGTGAAGGTAAGAGTACGCTTATAGTGATGACGAGCACTGAGTAATTTTTAAATGAATGGATGAATAACAAAAAATAATAAAATTTCATGTTTTCAAACTTTTTTCTTTTTAAAGATCTTAAGTAATCTGTACACCTAATGTGGGGCTCAAACTCACCACCCTGAGATCAAGAGTCCCATGCTCTATGGATGGCACCCCTCAGTCCTTATTTCCTTGGAAAGCTCTTTTAGCACATAAAACTTAAATTAAATAAATGTGTATGCATGTCTCTTGTTAGTCTGTCTTTTGTTACAGAGCTCCAAGCCTAGAACCTAGAAGGGTAAGAAGAAAATATTTGTTTTCCTCCTCTACAGCAAGCAAAAAAAAGAAATAAGGAAAAAGCCATGCCTCTTCTATTGTCCGGGAGCAAGACTATCCTGACCCCTTCAAGATCCTTCTAGCTTGAATAAAAATCAAATTGACATGAAATAGATTAACAGGAGAAAATCAAATTTAATAGCGTACATATCGGGGATCCAGACAGATGTGGAAATTCCTGAGACAATCAGGTGACATGAGATCGAGATGTCATCCTGAACTAAGGAGAAGGGGGTGGGGGTCTGGGATTGCAACCAGAAGGAATGCCATCCTCAGGGAGAAAGAGAAAGGGTCAAAAATAACTGTTTGCTGGGCTACTCAGAAACAGTAGGACAAAGAGAGGACTTCTCTGGTTTCTTCCCTGTCCACCACGCCTAGTTCACACCATAATGTCATTATCCATGGCGACAGCTCTCTTCCTGGAGCGGGCCCTCTATCTAAATTCTTTTGGGCCATTGTGGGGTAAACGAAGACCTCTTCCTGAATCTGCTGGGTTTTGATCACCTTTTTAACTCAAAATCACCTCCATACTAGAGGGTCCCATCCTAGGGCACCCTGCCCTGGGCCCCCAAACGACACAAACTCCAGCATTTTGCAAAAAAAGACATTCTCCAAATGGTAGCCACCTATCGAGGTGGGTGCACTTGGGAGGAAGCTTGGGTGTTGCCACTCACATCATCTGTGTGCTTAGGTTAGCACACAGCAGGTGGTCTCTCTTCAGGCAATTTTCAAGTTGTCTTTTCCGATTTCTTACACTGTAAATGCACACACAACAAAGACGAGAAATGTCACACCGCAGGGGGAGGAAAAGAAGAGAGGGAGAGTCCCCTGTAACCCCATGGGGACAAAGTCTTCTTTCTGGTGGCCCTTCCCCTCCAATTACGCCTTCCAGCCCAGGCAAATTCCCCAGAGCATTTGCCCACAAGATCACGGCCATCCTGCTCGGTTCCCCCTTCAGAGGCGAGGAGCCAGCCAGGCCATATTTAGCTCCTGTTGTTATTTCTTTCCCAGCCAACCCCATCATTCCCTGAAGCACTTGTGATGTGGTTCTTGGAACAGTCTTCAGCAGCTAGCACTGATCTGCCCCGAGCAAAATGCTTTGCCCATCTGTGCCAGGAGGATGTTTGCATTGTTTTCCATCAATCTTTCTCTCTGCAAGGAAATTGGAGAAGAAAGCATGTCTTATTACATTGTTGCCACTGTCCCACAACAAGAATCCTTTGGGGTGGTTCTTATTAAAGGAAAATCAAGCCTGAGTTAGAAAAGTCAAATTGCATTGCTTCTGGAGCCAGCCCAGATGGGCATAAGACCGTGAAGTGTGTGAGATGGATCTTGAGTTCTTTCTCCTTTCCCCCTGCAGAGCATCCCCAGGTCCTAGTCCTGTCCCCACGGACCCCCACAAGCAACCTCTACCTTTTGTTGCTGCCTCTGATTCTAGCACTTTTTTTCCCTTGCTTCCTCCTCCATTAAAATTAAAATTTGTCTATGCAATGTCCAGTTTTTAAATTACGCTAATGTAGCTCACATAGCAGTTATCTCATTGTCCCAAGTGATGTGACAACAAACTTGAATCCAAAAGAATGACTCAGATAATTTGGAGGTCCCTGTAGGCCACTCCTGAAGTATGTATTTTGAAGGAGCAACTATACCGGATCATCTCTTCCCAGCAAGAAAGAGACAGTAACTCTCCTTTCCTGATTCAAGAAATACTGAAAACTGATTCAAGAACTATCTGCTGATTTCATTTTATTAATACGAGACGATCCCTTCACACTGATTTGCATTATCTAAGGTTGAACTGTACCTAAAGATACCATGATTCATTTGAAAATGAAACAACTCCGGAGCAAGCATCTGGCCACATTTTCAGAGCAGTCTCTCAACCTTGACTGTGCTTGGCAGTCACCTCAGAATCTTGTAAAAATGCAGAGTTTTCATTGTTTAGGTCTGGGGAGGGGTCTGAGATCCCACTCTGGGGTGATGCCTATGCCACTTTTCCTGACCTGCACCCTGATTAATAACTGACTTAAACTATAAATGTGGCAGACTTTTCAGATTCTCCCAGGAAAGGCCTGTTCCACTAGTTTCTTCCTTCATTCATCTATCCTTCTTTCAACCTATATTTGTAATTCATTTATTTATTCAACGAATATCCACCCCACACATTCTGCTGCCATGGACTGTATAAGTCATTAAGGAAGAAAACAATGGTCAAGGTTGGCATTATCCTCACAAACACAAAGCTGTGAAAAATACAGAAAAAAAAACTAAGTGGGGGAGGAATAAGTGTTGTATTTACATCTAGCAATCAGAAATACATATAACAGCCATCAGATTAAGTATACTCAAAGAAAATTCCTGATTTTTAAATTCAGCTGCTTTTCTTTCACCTCTCAAGCCAATCTGCATGATCAGAAGATAGGATTTCATCGCTAGTACTTAGAGCAAACCTACTATGTGTGGTATATTTGCTGCTCCAGAGCCTCACCTCACACCTCTCAGAGCTCAGAACTATAGAAGAGGTCCCCCCAAAGAGGCAAAGCTGTTTTTAATTTTTTTTCCTGTGTGTGCAAATTAATCCATTCAAAAATCACCAGTCGCATGCCTACTATACACCAGACTGTGTCCAGCACTTGGACCTAGAGATAACATTACATAGTCATGGTGCTCAAAAAGGTCAGGTGGAGGTATTTTAATTTGAACACAATCCAGCTGTTGAAGTCAGGTTATTTTCATATTTAATAACAGGGTAAAACAAATGGCTTCAGTGTCCCTAAATGGCATTTCGTGTCCAATATGGCTTAGAGTCCATGGTCTGGGGAGACCTGAAGAGTAACTCAAGGATTATACACCATGACCAAATGGGATTTATCCCAGAAATGCAAAGTTAGTTCAACATATGAAAATCAATCACTGTAATACACTATTAGTAGAATCAAGAGGGGGAAAACACGATTATCACAATAATTGCAGAAAAAGCATTTGACAAAGCCCAACACCCTTTCATGATAAATATGCTCAACCTTCTTAGAAGAGAATTTCTTCAACCTAATAATGGGCATCTAAGAAAACATCACAAGTGATATCACAATTAATGGTGAGACTGTGCTTTTCATCTAAGATCAGGAACAGGACAAGGTGTCTGCTCTTACTACTTCTATTTGACATTCTACGGGAGGTGCTAACCAGAGAAATTAGGCAATGAAAAGGAATAAAATTTATTTAGATTGTCTATAGAAAATATCAAAAAATACACACACACGGTTCTTATAGTTCTCATAAATAACTTCAGCAAGGTTGTAGGACACAAGATCAATATACAAAAATCAATCATACAATGTATACACTTACAATGAATAATCTAAAAATGAAATTAAGAAAAATGATTATTTTTACACTAGCATCAGAAAGAATAAGATACTTAGGAATAAATTTTGCAATAGAAATACAAGTTTCATGCAATGGAAACTACAAAACATCATTGAAAGACATTAAAGAAGACCTAAGTAAATTGAAAGACAGTCAATGTTCATGGATTGAAGACTTAATATTATCATTGTGGTAATACACCCTTAGGTGTTCTACAAATTCAGTGCAATCCTTACAAAAATCCTGGCTTTCTTGAAGAAATGGACAAACAGGTCCCAGAATTTTTCAAGAGACCCAGAAAAACCAGAACAATCTTGAAAAAGATACTGGTATAAGTACCACATATAGATCAATGGAATAAGATTGGCAGTTCAGAAATAAAATCATACATTTATAGTAAACTCACTTTTGACAAGGATGCCCTGAGGACTGAATGAGGGGAAAAAAATAGTCTTTTTAACAAATGGTGCTAGACAACTGGATATTCACATACAAAAATTGGATCCCTAGCCTCACATGAATGAAGTAAGAGCTTTACCTCACACCAGAGACACGAATTAATTCAAAATGGATCAAAGACTTAAATTTAAAAGCTAAAATTATAAAACTCTTCAAGGAGAATCATAGGCATAAACCTTCATGGCCTTGGATTAAGCAGTGGTTTCTGAAATATGACACTAGAACATAAGCAACAAAATTTTAAAAATAGGTAAATTGGATTGCATTAAAATTCTAAACTTTTATGTTTCAAAAACTACCAAGAAAGTGAAAAGACATCCCATAAATTGAAAGGAAGTATTTCTAAATCACATATCTCAGATTTGTATCCAGAATATATAGAGAACTCTGACAACTCAACAATAAAAGGTAAACTGTCCAATATTAAAAAAGGGCAAAGGATCTAAATAGACATTTAGATATATCCAAAGATATACAAATGACTGATAAGTATTTTAAAATATGCTTAATACCATGCGGGAGGCCTAGGTGGCTCCGTTGAGTCAACTGAGTCTGACTCTTTGATTTCAGTTCAGGTCATGATCTCAGAGTCATGAGATGGAGCTTTGTATAGGGCTCCACACTGGGTGTGAAGCTGGCTTAGGTTTCTCTCTCTCCCTCTCCCTCTGCCCCCCCCCCCCCCCCGGCCACACACCACCCCTGCTCACATATGTGCACAAACTCTCTCTCTCAAAAAATAATAAAATAAAATAAAATAAAATAAATAAAATAAAATAAAATAAAATAAAATAAAATAAAATAAAACAAACATTGAACACCATGATTCATTAGGAAAATAGAATCAAGACTACAATGAGAGGGTGTGACCTTAGCAAAACAGCAGCAGCATAGAAATTTCTGTGTTCCTCTCCCCAGAGATGTCAATTTGAACAACTATCTGCACGGGAAAATACCTTCTAAAGATCTGTGGGTTCCAGGTGAGGGATTTTAGCACCTGGGTGAAGCATGAAGCACAGAAATAAAAGACACAATGAGGAGATAGGAAAGATAAATTTACATGACCCCCATCCCTTCTCCCGAGTCCAGGTAGCCGAGTGCAGAGACACCCGTCCCCCATGAAAGGAGAGTGAATTGAGGACACCAGAACCAGCTTGCCCCAGGCTGACCCCTCAGCCCTAGATGCTCCCTACAGGCCCCCATAACCTCAGGCCCCCAGCTCACCCTGGCACTTGAGGAAGGGGGAATGGGAAGTGACTGCTAATGGGTACAGGTTTCTTTTTGGAATGATGAAAATGTTCTGGAAATAGTGGTGATGATTGTACTAAAACCTACTGAATGGTACACCTTAAAGGGGTGCATTTACGGTGAGTGAATTTTGTCTTTAAAAAAAGTACCACTGGGGATCCCTGGGTGGCTCAGTGGTTTAGGGCCTGCCTTTGGCCCAGGGTGTGATCCTGGAGTCCTGGGATTGAGTCCCACATTGGGATCCCTGTATGGAGCCTGCTTCTCCCTCTGCCTGTGTCTCTGCCTCTCTCTCTTTCTGTGTCTTTCATGAATGAATGAATGAATGAATGAATAAATAAATAAATAAATAAATAAATAAATAAATAAATATTTTTTAGAAAATTAAAAAGTACCACTAAAATAGTCTTTTAAGATAAGCTTATTGCTGTAAGATGAATAAGTTTGGGGGGGGGGGTCTAATGGACAGCATGGTGACCACAGTTAACAGCACTGTATTACAGACTGCTTGAAAGATGCTAAGAGAGTAGATCTTAAATGTTTTTACTACAAAACAAAAGATGGTAATTATGTGAAGTGATGGAAGTGTTAACTAACCTCACTGTGGTTAATAATTTTGCAGTATATGCATGTATCGAATCATCACCTTGTACAGCTTAAATTTGCACAATGTTACATGCCAATTACATCTCAATAAGGCTGGAAGATCGATCCATCAATCCATCGATTTTTAAAAGTAGCTCAATCTTGGCACCTTGTAAGTTAGCCTTGACCAGACCCAGAGATAAAGAAGAAAATGCAGATTGACCAGTGCTGGTAATTCAGCTATCCCAAGTGCACTCATGAGCATAAAGCCTGATGGGGACTAATCCTTCAACACCCCTCTGTGGGGCTTCTCCTAATAGGCTCCAGTGGGAGAGGCTAAGGAAGCACAGTTACAAACAAAAGTCAACAGCCCTGGGCTCTGCTCCCTTGTCTCACAATCCTTTGGATAAGCAGCAAAATTCAGTGCCATTTTGTCCATTAAAAAAAAAAAAAAAGCCTCTAATTCAAAAAAAAATTAAAAACACCTTTTCTGCTTTCATTTCTCATTAAAATGCCACTTTTGAGTCATTTGGAAAGGGTCAGGCTGGATGTTGGCTTTAAAACCTTTGACAGCTACTATAATTGCCTAGAGGTCCAATAACAGTGATTGCTCTCACAAGTTTAATTTTGAAGTTTCTGCCAAGCCATTAGCAGGTAGCCAGGGTATGGAAATGAAAGGAAATTAGAGGCGACGAGAAAAACTAATCTCACCTACCTCTGGACTGTCACCTCTTCCCTGGGCCAGGACACATTTCTCTTCCAAGTCGCTGTTTCCTGGTATAGCGAGAGGAGTCCCCGGATTGGATTCCTAGTTCTGCTACTGACTAATCACATGGTTTTAGGCAAGTTATTAAACATTTCGGTATTCTTTTTTTTAATAGGAAATGCTTCATGAATTTAGGTGTCCTCCTTACACGGGGGCAGGGCTGAGGTTCTCTGTTATCATTCCAGTTTTAGTACATGTGCTGCAGAAGTGAGCGCGGCACATTTTGGTATCCTTAAAAATGGGTACGTTGTTGTTTCTGCTGCTCTGCCCTCGGCCCAAGTGCCATCTTGACAAGATTCTTCCACAGATCATGTCTGTGGAGGGAGGCAAGGCAAAGAGATGTGTGCACAGGACACTTGCAGGAGCACTCTGCATGGGTGATCACTGAGTTTAGGATTGGGCTGGGAAAGCTTCCTGGGCAGAGGTAGAAATGCATTAAAATAAGACATTGTAGGGACACCTGGGTGCCTTGGTAGTTGGTTGAGCATCTGCCTTTGGTTTAGCGCATGAACCCAACGTACTGGAATCGAGTCCCACATTGGGCTCCTTGCATAGAGCTTGCCTCTCCTTCGCCTGTGTCTCTGCCTCTCTGTGTGTCTCTCATGAATAAATAAATAAAATCTTAAAAAAAAAAAAAGTTGTATCCCCTTGATCTGGTCACTTTCAGGCAATATAAGAGAACACATCTAAAGATATTCTAAAGGCTTCTCTAAATAAGGTGGTTCAACCATCATGGTTGCAATTTCAACTCTTCCATGGCCATTTAATCACCCTTAGTCCTTTCTTTCGATCCTCACAACAAGCAATCCCAAGGTTATTACACTGTCCATTGTATAGATGAGAATACTGGGCCTGCAAAGTTTACATAAGTTACTCAAATTTCACTTGACTGGTCAGTGGCAGAGATGGGCTTTGAACCATAGTTTTCTGACCATAACACCCATTTTCTCTCTGCCTGACCAGTGGCTCCCAGAGGTGATGATCACTAAGAGAGCCTCAGGTATAATGAGGGTCAACAGGTACAGGATCCACTGCTAACCTCCTACTATCCATCTATTTTTCCCTTAAGGGACTTTCTGAAATTTCATTTTTAATAAGGGCAGGCCTGCAGCTCTGGTGTCTGGAATATTTTCACGTGACAGCAGAAAACTAAAATTTGTTGTCAGTTTTTTTGTTTTTTAAAGATTTATTTATTTATTTATGAAAGACAGAGAGAGAGAGGTGCAGAGACACAGGCAGAGGGAGAAGCAGGCTCCATGCACCGGGAGCCCGACGTGGGACTCGATCCTGGGACTCCAGGATCGCTCCCTGGGCCAAAGGCAGGCACGAAACCGCTGAGCCACCCAGGGATCCCCTGTTGTCAGTTTTTTTTTTTTTTTAATTGTGAACTGTGTACAAAAACCTTACAGAAATGAAAAGGATATATGTGTTCCTTGGCTGTTCCTTTATCAGAAAAATCATCTGAATTGAGCCCAGAAGGCAGCATAGTTCAATAGGCAAGTGCCTGAATTTGGAACCAAGATCTGAGCTGGGGTCTTAGTTAGCTACCTGACCCTGAGCAACTTGTTTAACTCTCTTATGCCTTTGTTTATTCAGCTACGCAATGAGAATAATGCCCCCTTCAAAGGATTCTTAGAAAAATTAAACCAAATTTTGGTTTTCTGCTGTCACGTGAAAATATTCCAGACACCAGAGCTGCAGGCCTGCCCTTATTAAAAATGATGTAAGGTGGTTAATAGGTGCCAGGCACAGACTCAGTGTATAGTAAATTCCACTTTGTATTATTCTATCTCACTCTTTAGAGGAGAAGGAAAAGAGGTGAAAGGAGCCAAAATCCAAATCCATTTAAACAATCTGTTCTAACTAAGGATGACAGTCAGGAATAGCTCTCCCATGTGATGTTCCATTTAGCACTGGAATGTTGCTTCTGCAGATCTGGATGTTTCCCATGAATTTGCTTTCCAAATCAACTTAGGAATGGCAGGACAGGGGCTCCTGGTTGGCTCAGTTGGTTGGGTGTCTGCCTTCGGCTCAGGTCATGATCCCGGGGTCCTAGGATCAAGTCCCAAGTAGGGCTCTCTGCTCCCTGCGGGCCTGCTTCTCCCTCCTTGTCTGCCTGCCACTCCCCCTGCTTGTACACACTCTCTCTCTGTCAAATAAATAAATAAAATCTTCTTTAAAAAAAGAAAAGAAATGACAAGACAAGACAAAATTCGTGCTACTTCAACATTAGAGATCTGAATGCTAATGCAAATCCAATGGCATCACTAATGATCACCTACTACGTGTCAGTCACTGAGAGATAGAGAGATAAGAGACAGGACACAGTCTCCACCTTTGAAGGACCCGTGGTTCAATAGAGAGGGTTGGATAAGACCATAAATAGTCATAAAAAGTGCTATAGGAGAAACCTTCTAAGAGAGAAGAAAACTGCTCTGGGAGTCCCAGAGAGGGAGAAGTTAACTCAATATTGATAAGGATTTCATGGAGAAGAAAAATTCACATGACTTTGAAAGAAAGGTAGGATTTCAACAAGTGAATGGAGCAGGAGAAGAAGTCGAGAGAACATTCTAGGTGGAAGGAAAAACACCAAGCAAGATAGGAAAGCAGAACACTGACGTCCTGACCGGGGAAACACTAAAGCCAGAGATCCGTATGCATCAGTCGTGGGAGAAACAGCAGGAGAGGTGAGTGGTGGCCACACGGTGGAAGCTTTCAGCTCTGGGTGTGGATGAAGACCAGAGGTTCACTCAGTTTTAATATAAAAAGCCGATGAAGCATTTTTTTAAACATTCTTTTTTTTAAATTTTTTATTTATTTATGTATTCATGAGAGACACAGAGAGAGAGAGAGAGGCAGAGGGAGAAGCAGGCTCCATGCAGGGAGCCCGATGTAAGACTCGACCCCAGGATTCCAGGATCACACCCTGGGCTGAAGGCAGATGCTTTAACCGCTGAGCCACCCAGGCATCCCTGATGAAGCGTTTTGAACAGAAGGCAGTTATGATCGGAGTTTGATCAGAGTCACCTCTCTCGGGAGGTGATGAGGATTAATTGGGTCAAGTCAGTGAAGCCTCTAACAAAAGTCAACAGGTGCAAAACGAATTCCAATTTTCTTCTCCTTCCACTAAGCACCCAGAAAATCCATCGTTTCTGAATCTGAGTGCCACAACCTGCAAAAAATGGGCCTTCAGTCAAGACTCTCCGCTGGCTGTGAATTTCTTCTTCCTTCCCAGAATTCAGCTAAAGAAGGGGTGGCCCCCTGACCCAGATCTAGAAAATCCCTAGGCAGAGGCCAAAGGATAAGCTCCTGTGACCTCCAGCTATTTCCTGCAGCCGAGGAGCGTAGGATGGCACAGTTTAAGTGCAGCTAACCTGGCACTCCCCGCTAAAAGCCTGCCTGCAGGAAAGCTGGCCCCCTCTCATCTTCGTTAATACGTCTCTTTAGCGGCTCATTTGGACTGACCGGCCTGTGTCACTTGGCATTCAGGAAGTGTGCCTCCCCTCACTACCCTCTCCACTGCACGGAGCCTGGAGGATGATTTGGGAGTTTTGTGGCCTTTCATTTTTTTCCCCTCTCCCCTTCTCCTGCTGCTGGGAGTCTTTTCTTCCTGATAAGAACCTTCTAGCAGCTTCATCAGAGCCATTGTTAAGAGAAGGCGACTCTTCTCACAATGAATAACTTCTCCTTTCTGCGGAAAAAGCAGTCCTTGAGAAAGGTCTCATTATTGCTCTGGTGCCATTATTCCGAATGTGGAGGCTCAGAGCCCCTCCCTCCGTCCCCACAGGGGCAGGAGGAGAGGGGGAGTAGGGGGTGCAGAAGGAAAGAAAAATCCTGTTTCTTGCCATTCACTTCTTTAAAAGGTGGCTGTGAAAATCTTCTCTTTCGCCACTAATGGGATTTGAAGGAGACACAACTTCTGCACTTGGTACCCTCACGCATTCTGGAAGAGTCCTTCGCAGACTCAGAGGTTAACTGCGCCTTTTCTGGGGTGCCTCCTCTCCTGCCAACTCAGGATGTTTCATCTCCTCAGAGATCAAAATGCACTGACCTCTGCTTCCCCTCCCCAAGCATTTCACAGTAGCCTAAAATCAAAAAACCATTCTTTCTGCCCTCTGTCCCTCTACGGAGGTTCCCTTTCCTTCTGTTGGCACATCTGCAGGCTAGCTTCCATCTGCACACTCAGAAAATCATGAATTAAGGGACCATTACAGTTAAGGCACTGGGACAGGCCCAGCCTTCTGGGTCTCACACCCTGCAGTCCCAGGGATCAAGGGCAGGGGCTTTCATTATAAAGGCCTAGGAGCCTTTCACCTCTTGGATCTGCCTGGGATGCCCTCCAGGGAACAGACACTCATCCAAGTCACGATTTAATGAAAGCTACTCACTGGGGAGCATTTAAGTCTAGGTATCCTAACCCAACTTCCCCCAACTTTCAAGACTAAACCCTAAGGAATAAGTTTCCTACCCAATCCTGAGGTGCCTCTTGGAAAAGGGAAAATGAAGTAAAGCATTTCAAACCAAAACTATAGAGAAATGAACAGATAGATACTCACGGATAAGGGGGGGGGGTGGCAAAATGTATTGCCCAGCAAAAAAAAAAGGTAAGATAGGGTCTCCATTCATAGAGGAGGGAAGAATAAAAGAGAGAGAGAGAGAGAGAGAGAGCTTTAGATTTATAACTGAATCACTTGATGGGCGAAGCACAAATACAGTAGATTTTGCTAATGTTGACCTCTAAAGTCAGGAATCCAAAGGACATTTATTATTTTAAATGTTAAAGGCATTGATTTTGGTAAATAACATAGAAAGGCAACATGTTTTTTTGTTTTGGGGGGTTTTAAAAAATATTTTATGTATTTATTCATGAGAGATGCACAAAGAGGCAGACACATAGGCAGAGGGAGAACAGGCTCCACTAGGGGAGCCCGATGTGGGACTTGATCCCAGGACCCCGGGATCATGCTGAAGGCAGGAGCTCAACCACTGAACCACCCAGGCATCCTGAAAGGCAACCTGGTTTTAATCAGGGCACCAAATCTCTTTTCTCCCTGCCTCCTTCACCCTCAAGAAGTGAGCAGAGACAACTCTCAACTGCCTCTGACAAGGGAAGGGGCCCTGAACCTTCTTGAGACTACAAGGCCTCCTCTGTAGAAGTGGTGCTTCGCCTGTGTAATCTCTCCTTTCTAACTATTGAATTCAGTTAGTGGCATCTCTTCTCATACTGAGGGCCCCCTTCACTTGCTTCCTTATTCTGGGCTACATTTTAATAAGCTGGGGTCACTGCGTAAGTGACACTTTGGTTCAGCCTGTTGAAGGTTAATATCCAAAAGCTAAAGGAAGAACGGGGACTTTCCCTTAGGCAAATGGGCCATGTCACAGGGGCTTCACAGAGATTCACAAAGAAGTTCCTTACGGATTCACTAGATATAAGTCAAACAGGAACAAACCTTAATGCCATCCCCTACTCTTCTAGCCCCTCATATAGGTTGGGAATGAGAAACTAGCAATCAGGAAAGACGTCTCCATAGCTTAGAAAGGTGGCTAAGGAGATAAATTCTCTACCTTGTTAAGACAATCCACTTCAAGGCTCCACTTCCTGGAGAGCATTCTCTACTGTATGGTTGAGGTGGAGTGGGGTTTCCAGAGCAAGGTTATGGGCCTTCAAGCCTTCCTTTAAGAAGGCTGTTGATTTCTCTTTTCTGTAATACTGATCCTGCCCAGAATGACAATGCTGCCAGGGACAACATGTCTTTGCCCCAATTGTAGAACACCAACGACTGCTACTATGTCCCTGGCACACGTAGGGATGATTTTCTGGAAGACATCTGCTGTGCCCTTTAGTGGCAGCTTTGTTCTTGCGCAAACCTTTGAGGGAAAAAGGTAATTGTACTGAAGGTCTAACCTCAAGATGTTTTCTTTATTGGACTCCCAGATGCAGAGGGTACTCTCAGAGGTCACTGCAGGGTGAGCCCTTAATGCTCCATATTTCAATGTATATACCCAGGAATTCAGGGCACCTAATAAAGACCTCATATTCCTCTTCATTTATTTTCCAGTGAAGACCAAGAGCACACATACACAATAAATATTCTAGAAGCTATCCTGGACGTACAAGTCTCCAGGATAGAGAGGTAAAATAAATGCTAATGGCACAGGTGGCAGAAACTGGTCATGGCTCACAACACTGTTTCTTCTCCCTACCAGTCTTCGTGTGGGCTTGGCCAGCGACTGAGTTCTAGCTCCTAGAATGCACAAAGAAATGGTGGACATAGGACCCCAAAAACTCCCATACTTAATCTTTTATTGCATTTTCTGTTTTGCATTTCCTAGCTGAGTGGAGAAGCATGTATGGAAGTGTAACGAGGAACACCATCCACAGGAGCATGTACATTGTATGTACATTGGAGCATGACATGAGTGAGAAGCAAACTCTTACTGTAAAGCCACCGAGTTTGGGGGTTGGTTTATTACTGTAACAAGTATTACTTGGTCTAACAAGCACAACGACCCTCGTGTTTTCAGGAGAAACAGTGGTGCATTTAATAAAAAGAAAGATAATACAGAGGGAAAGTCACAAATCTTTTTCATTAAAAAACAAGAACAAAAAACAAAAAACCCAAAACCTTGTCCTTGCCTAATGGTACAAAACATAAGCTAACCACACCAGAAATGATTGTTAGGCAAATGGTATTTTCATGATAACCATTATAAAACCGGTACAGATGGCCCCCAGCTTACAATGGCTCAACTTACAATATTTCCACTTTGCAATGGTACAAAAGTGATATGTATTCAGTAGACACCACACTTCAAATTTTGAATTTTGATCTTTGCTCTGAGCTAGCGATACGTGGTATGATGCTCTCTCCTGATGCTGAGCAGCGGCAACTCCCAGTCAGCTGTGCAATCATGAGGATAGAAAACCACTACGCTTAGAACCATTCTGAACACAAACAACCGTTCTGTACCCACACAGCCATTCTGTTTTTCCCTTTCAGTACAGTAGTCGATAAATTACATAAAATATTCAACATTTTTTTTTTTTTTTTTTTTGCAAAACAGGCTTTGTGTTGGATAATGTTGCCCAATTGCTGGCTAGGCTAAGCCAAGGTATGATGTCCAGTAAGCTAGGTATATTAAGTGCATTTCCAACTTATGATATTTTCACTTTACAAGAGGTTTATTGGGATGTAACCCCATCATAAATTGAAAAAGATTTGTGTGTATTTTTCTGAAGGAAAAACCATCTCCTGTGTGATAAAATTACATGTGCAAGGACATAACAAATCTTTCATGAATCAAACTTACAGAAGAAAAGTTGAACAACACATCACACACATAAGCCATAGAGAAATTAGCAATGACATTGACCATTATTCTAGATTGCAAAAGAAGTACCTGAATTATATCAAGGGATAAACATTATTCAGTTGTCAGAATTTCCCTGTAACGATCTCATCAGTAAGATTCTGCCCTTTGTCCAGTGGTGACAACAAGGAAAAGCTGCTTGACCATCTGGCAGGGATGCTCTGGTGGCCGTGCCTTCCCTGGGTGGGTACAGGCTGGAGGACATCTGAGGTCTCTTTAAACTCTGAAAGTTTGTGTCCTAGGAAAGGAGCCAAATCTCCAAATTCCTTAAGATTTACATAATTACCAAACCTTCAGTTTTACAAATACCATTTTGGGGCTTCCTGGAATGATTTTGTGACTTATTTTGTGAACATTCTCATCTAAATGAGTCAGGCGAAAACAACAACAACAGCAACACACATGTTCGCACGAGATGAGGTTCTTCTTAACTATTTCCTTGATGCTCCTCTGGAAAATAAAATTGTACTGACTTTGCATTACCTGGGCTATTATAAACTCAGGAATGAAAGAAAGGAGGCTGGGAGACCCGTAGACTCTTTCATCCTAAAAGAGCTATCAGCATTTCAAAAGCAGGAAGCTCTTTCTGCAACTTCCTGAGATGTATCTGGGAGGGGAAAATGCATCTGAAATAAAGTAAATGGTTAAGAACTAGTGTTAATTGAAGATCAATCAGAAGTTAACCTACATTACATCTGAAATTATAGTGCTAATTGATGGAAAGCTTGGATTCAATTTAAAAGCAGATGGTTCACATGCAAATTTTCACAACTCAAGTAATATAAAAGATTTAGATACCCTGCCTTATCTGCCTACCCCTTCAAGATCCAGGAATGGACACCCTTCAAGGACTCACATGTGAAAGAAGGAAATGTTCTCTTTCATTTTATTGGCTTAATCTCAATGGACACCTCTGTTGGGGCATGAAGGCTGGGTAGGGGCAGGGCCTGGGCAGGGAGTAGATACATACAAATCATCAAACGTAAATTGCCAGCAAGCTTTCTGTTTAACTGCTGTAGCACACCAAATCTCTGCTCCCAGAGAGGGGACATTTGCAGGCTGGTCGCATTCATCACCAGGAAAAGCCCTGGATTTTATGCTGTTGTTGTGTTTGGTGGCTTGTTTTAATTAGGGACCGGGAAATTGATCAGTTTTAGCCTACAGAGCACGGATTCGGGCTTAGGTTCTTATTCCTTTCGCTGCCATTTTCAGAATTAATTTCTACAATTCTTCAGCTGCATCAGCACTGTGACCCTGAGCTTACAGGAACCCAAAACAGCCGGTTGAGTTGGTCAACGCAAACAAGCAAATTTATAAAATGAAGTCAAGAAAATCACCATTTCCACCAAAAAGTTTATCTAAATGTAATACAAGGGGCTTAAAGCCTCCCCCTTTAATGAGAAGCAAACAGCTGTGAAGAGAATTCACTCCAGAGGCATCTTATCTATGGCAACATTTAAGATAAGACCAATGTTTTTAAAATGTCACTATCTCAAAAACCTAAAGAGCCTATGGCACCATTTCCACATGTGTCCTTTTACCAGCAAATGAATTTAGCATTTTGTAAACACTGGCCTGTATTTCTTTTTTTGTTGTTTTTCTTTTCTTTTTTTTTTTTATTTTCCTTTTTTGCCTCTATTTCTGCTCACCACCCCAACACACAGACACACGGCACAGGACAAAGCCACTAGTTTCTAGAAGCAGAGATCGCACTCTTTCCTTAACAGATACATCCGTCGTTTAATGGGATCCATCATTTTGGAAGCAAATAAATCCTTCAGTTCTTCAAATGGTATCAAGTGTAAACGCTGACTCGCATTTCAGAAAACACCCACACATCCCTGGCCTGGAATTGAAAGCAAGGAAAAGGAGAAGGAAAAGAAGGCTTTACAAGGAAAAGGTCTTACCAGAAGGAGAAAGGAGGGCTCCGTACTGATTGGCCAATAAGAAATAACACCCACACCACCATAAAGCACAGCCGAACACCTTGTTGCAAGGTCTCTCTAACTCCGAAACACTCGAATGAACCTGGAGTAAGCTAGCAGTGCCTCGGTCACCCCTGGCACACTAGGGAGAGCAGTGGACGAGGACTAAGGGATATGGGTGAGCTGTCGGCATCGGCAGCCACATGGGCCATCGGCCAAGCTCGTCTCCCGACCTGTTTCCTCATCTGCAGAATAAGGGCATTCATCTGGATCGGAGTTGCCCAAAACGACTTCATCAGAATTCGAGTTCCACGGGTGAGAGTCTAAGGTGAAAAAAACAAAAATGGTAAATTAAATGATTTTACAGTCAAGGAAATTAGGGCAACACTGAGTCAAACAAAGTCAAACAGGCGTCTTCACTGCAGGCCCTTTCTGCCTTCCTGGCACTGGCTGGTACACCACACTGCGATTTTCTTCCTGGCACAGGGTGGTGTCCCGTTTCTTTATTATGCATCCCCCACTCACATCCTCCAGTGGGAATGTTCTGTTATACGCACAAATTTTCCTTTTCAACAACTCCAATTCAGAGTCCACACCCGGGACCGTTTTGTTACACGGCGTATTGGATCTCGTCGCGCTGGCTGTCCTGATCGATCTCTCATAAGTCCGCTTGACTCTCATGGAGGAGATCCTTTCTAACTCCCAGTTTACAGATGAGAAAGATGAAGTTCAGAGTGGCTAAGTGACGAGCCAGACAGTCAATACCGGGCAGAGCTAAGATGGAAGGCCAAGACCTTTTAGATTAGAATCCATTCGTTTAGCTTGTTTGCTGTGTTGCCCCCTCAAATATCCGTAAGAGCCACTGAGAGTTGAAATCGCCTTGATTCCCTGTGTCCTCACCGGTCCTAACATAGGGGGAGGCACACAGATGCTCGCTGGCTGAGGGACCACTCGCCTTTATTTCTCTCCCTCTCTCCCTCTCTCTCTCAATGCAGCTCTTACAGGTAGCTCGGGCGACCTTCCTTTCAGCCTCTTGTATTGATTTTTTAGGAAATCCACAAAGTCCCCAGATAAGAGAGAATACACAGGAAGACAAACATCAGACACAAAATAGCTAAAGGACATTTGCTTTTAGAATAGTCTAGGGTGGCTTCATTTGGCCAGATAAATGTTTTCACTTTAATGGGAAGCAAAGACTCTAGCTACGTACAGACGCCCACGTCTTCAAACAATCGCCCGTCCACCTCTAGAAAACCAAAGGCCAAACAGGGAGCCAGAGCCAGTTGGCAGCCACAAGGAGGTGAGATCTGGGCACCACTGGGCTTCAGTGGCCACTCACGTTCCCTGGGAGTTGAGGACCTTCGGGCACAAGGCACCTGCGCCCTGGTCGCCACCTGTGGGACAGCAAGCAGGTGGGCCCCATGTGCACCTCATGGAGCCATCCCCGGGGTGGGCATTGCCCCCAGCTACCTGTGTGTTTCTAACACTCTCTTCAAGTGGCAGCAGCAATTCACTGCGCCCTGGAGATCAGCAACTGGGGACAGGGTGCCTGGAGAGCCCCCCGCGGAGAGCCACCGTTGCTCCCTGCCACCAATTACAAATGGAAACAGGACACTCAGATCAGTTAGGGGTTTTTACTTAACGGTGCCCGTTTGCTTAGGCAGCGTGAGGGAGAAGGGCCAGGTGTGGGCTCCCGAAGCATCTCGCCTTGATATTTCATTTAAAAATGAACATGATGGTAATGTCCTTCATTCCCTTTAAAAAAAAAAAAATGGGCCTGGCAGCTCCTGAAAGCCAGTCTCATGTACAGCCTTCCGCTCTCCTACCTTCCCTCCTCCACGAGCCTCTAGATGAATGAAGCCAGCTCCTGCCTCTGCCTGGCCCAAGCCATTTCTGACTCCTTCCTCCTCCTGGGGGCTGTAGAGGTGCTGCTGGGCACAGCTTTCCACTCTGGCTGGCCTCGAGAAACGCTTCAGAGGCCTTTGTATATGAATCTCCAGACCTCGGTGCAAAGCCACGGAATCCGAAAGCAGAGGCAAGGAAAGGGGAGGGTGGTGGGGCAGAGACAGGGGGAGGGGGTGGTCCTCGAACTTGTCTTTTGGTTTTGTTGATTTGCTTTGGTTTGTTAATGATTTTAATATGACCCATCGAAATCTGCCAGCGTCTGTGCACCGCTGCTACAGAAGAAACTTGGGATCTGCGATTGGGATGAGCCTTGGGATGAGCAATCGAACTAGGTGACCTTTATTTTATTTTATTTTATTTTATTTTATTTTATTTTATTTTATTAAGATTTTACTTATTTAGTCATGAGAGATGCACACAGAGAGGCAGAGACACAGGCAGAGGGAGAAGCAGGCCTCATGCAGGGAGCCCCATGTGGGACTTGATCCCAGGACCCCGGGATCATGCCCTGAGCCGAAGGCAGATGCTCAACCACTGAGCCACCCAGGCGTCCCAACTAGGAGACCTTTAAAGTTCTTTTCTACACTAAGGTTCTGATATTCGGTGGTTGGGATAAGACATCCAAAGTCCATAGGGTGCAAAGAGTGATGCAAACAGGTTTTGGGGCTGGGTTGGCTTACTACGTGATCGCCGTCAAACTGCTTAACCTCCATTTCTCCCCATTTTCTGTAAAAAGGGGGCAGTAACCCTACTGACCTCATCTGATGACTCTGCGACTTGCCTGGCATTGTGCCCATAGAGGGCCTGATACTGAGCTAAGTACTCAATGCCCGGTAGTTCTTACCAGTGACTTCAAATCCATTAATACATCACTTAAATGCTTCATTTGAAAGTTTTTGTTCGGGTTGGGTTTGGTTTTTAGTTTAAGCAAGTGCTGTATCTATTGGTTTTTGCAGTTTCCTTCCAGCGATCGCCCAGACCCTTTCTTGGAACAAGCTCACATAAGCTGCGCTTGCCGGGTCCAGGGAAGGAAGCGAAGGCAGTGCCTGGCCAGCGGTGGCCGGAGGTCCAGGGCGTCCTGAAGTCCAACGACTCCCCTGAGTAAACCCAGGGACTCCTGTCCTCCAAAGCTGCAGGTGCAACAGAGGCCGGCTGCAATCCGGCAAAGTCTCCTGGAGCTCGGAGCCCAGGGAGGGGAGGATTTTACATTCGCTGTGCAGCCTCCTAGGCATGCTCCGCTCCCCGCTTCCACCTTTTGCATGTTTACTCATCGGAGCCTGGAAGGGAACAGTGGAAGCAATCTGCTGTTATGATGATAATTGTTTATGCTTCTTAATATTATCATCATCATCCGGATCATTTCTGTTGTTATTCTTACTTAATGTCTAAAAGACCCACAGGGCTCTCGAGGCTTACACGGTGGAGATGCCAGTTAAAGCTGCCGCAGCGCCCGAGGTCAGGCTCCTGGGCTCAGGCTCTCACTCGTGCACCGTCAGCGTCCACCACCAGCTCCTCGTCCACCTGCCAGCCCATCCCAGAGACAATCTGGAAGTCATTTCCCGGGGACTTCGGGGACTTGCAAATGTACCCTCCTGCCACTAGATGGCAGGCACCACGATGTGCGTTTTCCAAGAAAGGTCTTAAAACGGCAGTCGTCAAGCCTCCCCTTCTGTCTCCAAGCCTTTCTTCCCTCTAATAAAAATCCGTAAATCTCAAGCTCATTTCTGATTTCGAGCCCAACTTGCTCCATGTCTGCGAGTACCCCGAGTGGGCTCTGCCCTTGGGGGGTTCACAGTCGCAGGCCTCATAATGGCAAACCCGTGTGCCTGTGATTTTCAAGCTTTGCAAAGCACCGTAGGGTTGGCAAGGCTCTTTTGCATGCAGCATCTTACTTGCCAAGCGCATGTCTACACAGAGTGAGCCGGGCCGTAATGCAACTTCATTATACGGATCCACAATGCACGTGCAGTGTCCCGCTGATGCATTTGCATGCACTTTATAAGGAAACAGTTGCTACGCAAGTTCCTGCAATGAATGGCAGTATTTTAAGGTGCTCAGCAAGAGACAGGCATCACTTGAGCTCCGTCTCTCTGGGACGTGAAGCTGTCCCACCGTGGGGAGGCTGGCAGCTGAAAGGCCAAGTTTACCAGGCTAGGGACCTTGGGTGCAGCATTTCCCGGTTTGGCCTCGTAATGCCATGCGATGGGGCGATGGGGAGAGGTGGGGGGAGGCGCTGAGGTTTGTCTGTCGTCTCCACACAGAAAGGAACCAGCCACAGCTTGTCATTTGCATACAGCCAGCATGAGTTAAGTCACCCTTGCTCTTCAGGAATAAATTAGTTCATTCAAGAAGAGAACAAATCCTCTGTGTGTGTGTGTGCATGTGTGTGTTGGGGGGGGGCGGTGGTGGCTGTTATTCTAAAGGGATGAGAGTGGGTAAGACAATGGAAATCTACTCTTATGAGATTATTTTCATCTGCTCAGTTTTATAACTTGGCCTGAAAAGGTCTGATTCCTTTTATTAACAGATGAAGGTTTTCCTCCCAGTCTGAAGTTCAGAGTTGCACTGACTCTGCATAGGCAGGTAATGATATACCGCAGAACTCATTGTTTTCTGGTGTGAACTACACATGCCACACATTTGTTTCATGAAATCAGCATAAAATGCAAAAACCTTTCAGCTCGGGGAGTGAGTTTGTCCATCAAAGTAATATTCCTATTAGTGCGGCTATTTAGCTGTGGATAATAATAAAAAAAAATCATTGTATTCCAATAATTAAATACAGCAGGTGACTGTAATGGCTTCCACATTAGAAATGCTGCTATTTACATATTGCATATATTTTGTTATAGGGCTGGAGGGAAATGAATTTTGCATAGTTTTCAGAAAACCCTCGCTGCTGGTGGAGGTTACAGAAAGCCGTAGCTGTTTCCCTAGACTGATCCTTAATCAAGTTGCCTCCTCTCCAAGCAGCCGCTGAGCTGACCCTGTTCAGTCGCCCTGGGTCACCCACTGTCCTGAGCCTCCCAGCGCTGGCCTCTGGGACCTTTGGCAACGTGGCTTGCTACTTGCGAATGCCAGTTGCGTAGCAGGTGCAACTTCCGTGATGGAATTTGCAGGATGGACAGAGCAAAACCTCACCGGTTTCATTTCATCTGTGCCCCGAGCAGACTTTATAAACCAATAAAGACTGAATGTCTAAGGACTTAAAAGAAATGTGCTGTGTTATCATCATCAATTTATGAAACTCCCACAAGGAAGCAGACATGATACAAAACATACAAATTGTACAGTTGCCGCCTCCGGAAGTTTAAACGGCAAAAGAGCAAAATGTTGAAATTGGGTATGACTTTCTCCCTCACCTCCTCTCTCCTCCTTCCCTCCTTTTTTTTTTTTTTCTTTTCTTTTTCTCTTTTGCTTCCGTGTTGGAAGACTCCCTCTGGCAACTGGAGCTTGGAGAAGGCTCTGGATGTAATAGCTGGGAAGACAGCGAGGTGCCAACCACTTCTAAACACGGGGTGGGGGCTACGGCGGCAAGGGACAGTCTTGGTGTGCGTGTGTTTGTGTGTGTGTGTTGAAGAAAAGAGTTAAATGGGGACAAGTGACAAAGAAAAGGGACAGAGGTCCTCACTGTGTTGGTGTCCCTCGATTGGTGTGTCCTATTCTCTTCTATCATTGCCTTTTCTAGGCATTACTGGCCGCAGGGACTTTTCAGTACCGACGCCCCTGCTTGTGTGTGGGACCCCAAGGCCCGTGGTCACTGTACAAACACCCTTTGG
Organism: Vulpes vulpes; assembly: GCF_048418805.1. Taxonomy (NCBI): domain Eukaryota; kingdom Metazoa; phylum Chordata; class Mammalia; order Carnivora; family Canidae; genus Vulpes; species Vulpes vulpes. The sequence continues at coordinate 152,431,631 of NC_132792.1, read as the reverse complement.
ATTTCCCATGTGGCGGGCATCATGGAGGTGGGGCAGACCAGGACATGTTCCTGCCCTTGAGGAGGTCATAGTCTTATGCAGAACACGCTTGTCTGACCCCCATACAGAGGAGCACGTTCAGAGAAGCCTGGACCAAGGGCTGTGGGAACGAATACATCTGCTCTGTCCATGTAGGACAGCTTCAGAGGAGAGGGGCCGTCCTTCTTACAAGGATCCTGGGGCCAGAGGACCGTGCCTGGTGCAGGAGTAGGAAGCTGCACACTCTGTGGTGATGATAAATCCTGGTGGAGAACATTGGGAGGTGGACTTGTGAAGTGGGTTGGGGTCTTCCTTTTAAATAGACCACAATGAGCCAAATCCTTTTGATCTCAGGCAACAATCATCTGATTGGCGATGGGCCTTGGGAGGGAGAAGGTTAGTTTGGGTTTGTTTGTAAGGGAAATTAGTATGGAGGTACTAAAGTATCACAGGGAACTCAAGAATGAGGATGTAGCTAGGCCTCAGAAGCAACAGGAAGTAGGGACTTGGAGATCCTCAAAAATCCAGTTATCTCCCCACGCTCAGTTTCTAGCTCTCTCTCTCTCTCTCTCATTCCATATGTGGTGTGTATATTTGTTGCTTAAAGGCCTCCCCTGATTTTCTTATCCATTAACATGAAAAGCCTGGTGCCAAGAACACCGGCTTTTCCATCTTACCAGCCAGGAACCCCAAAAAGATGAACTTCTTTTTTTTTCGATTTCCATGTCAATATTCCCAGGGAAGAATGTAGATTGACTCCGGTCACGTCAGGCACCCGCTGTGGAGCAGTCTGCTTAGGCCATGAGCTATGACGATGTTCAAACCAGGTTGGGTTCAGAAACCAATCTCTCAACCAACTCCCGAGTAACCCAGGGCAGGAGGGCTGGGTTGTTTCAACACGCTGCCTCCCCTGCAGCCCATGGCTGGAGACAGGGATAAATTCTTGGGGTGGGGGGAAGAGTGGCATCAGGCAGACAGTTCCATAGGCTCCCAACCTGCTATGACTCCGTTCTCAAACAACAGAAATAGTGCCAGCTTCGAGGAGGCACACCATGGTCTGACCTGGTCTGTTCCCAAAGACATAGGCCACAACTCTGTTTGGGATTCGTGATAGCATCTAATAACTTCATTGCCAGGAAGTGCTTCTTTTTATCTAACTCGCTGTACTCTAAATTGCCCGGAGACAACGTAAAATATTCACCTCATGACCACAGACTCGAAGAGAGCTACTAAGTGTTCTTGTAATCTGTCCCCTATAATCAAGAGACGGTCAATAACAAGCATCCTGCTAGGTTATAGGGTTTTCACAGAGAGTAAGATCCAATCTATGCTCACAAGGAGTCTAAAGTCTGGTATCTAGGAAGACAGCAGAGAAAAATCAACCCCCCGACCCCCATGACCAATCAGCATGAGACTGTTTGGCTGTGTCCATTTGCCCTCAGCGCAAGACCCAGCTGTGTGGGAAGAACGGGATCACACACCTGCATCTCCACCTCATCCTCCAGGGGCTTTGGATGAAAAAACGTGGTCAGCCGGAATGGAGAGCCGCTGCCCACCCACAGATGTTTAGTCCTGTTACCGGGGGGAGCTCTGTTCAGCTCAGAGCCTGTAGGACCCTGTTGAGGGGGAAGGCAGAGGGCTGCAGGTGAAACAGGGCCCAGTAGTCTCCCCGATGTCTCCTTGTTGCCCAGAGGAGGATGGTCTCCTGGACCTGCATTGCCCTCCACTGACCCGCAGCACTTCCAGCAAAGGCAAGCCGCCTGAAAACCAGGACACTGTGGGAAGGGAAGAGGCAGGTAATCCCCCCTGGAATTAAGGGGCCAGGTGACTTAGAAGAGCCCTATTGGCCAAATCCACGGAAAACCAGCGCCACGCAAAGAAACCCCTGAGCATCTAGATGGGACTAGGATGCACATGTGTGGCACACACATGAGGCTATGTGACTCGGTGATCCTGACATCCCTGGGGTCCACACCTGGGGACAGAAATCTCAGCAACCCAAACCTCAACTGGAACCCTAAACTCTTAGATGAGTAGAGAACAAAATCCTGCCCCAGGAAAGGGAGAGGGATGGGGGGCGGGAGTTGGCCTGACTCCTCAGCGCCAACTGGAATCTGAAAGCTCTGCTTGAGTGGAGGCCCCCCCAGTGTCCCCAGCACCAGCCTGGCCAGGGCTGGGGGGGCGGCCGCACCTGTCCTCGCTCAACGTGAGCTCGGCGCGCCCTCTCGTGGCCACTGCGTCCCCGGCACGTCTCAGGAGCCACTGGCCACCACATACAAATGGACTTCGCGTAGTTAAGCTGTCAGGACTAATGTATTTATTTGACTCTCTGCTGTTAAAATGATTTCTCTACAGCACTGCAGTTATTTACGACTATTGTCAGTACAAGGCGATGAGAAGGCAACAGCAGAACCAAACAACAGCTGAAGGAAAGGTTCTGCTAGGAGGGCTAGGGGCCTTGGGCACAGCCTTTCCCAGGGCAGAAGAGGCTCTGGGGTTAGGTGAGCTGCAGCGGGGGGCTTCTGAGCATACTCACTACTCATCCATAATGCAGAACACACTGTCCTCAGCCCTCCGCCAGCCACCGGCTGCCGAGCAACCAGCAGGGGAGCTCTGGCCCGGGGAGGGCAGCCCCAGCCCTCTTCTGCAGGAAATATTTTCTTCAAAACCCATCGAATGGGTCCAGTCCATTTCAGACGTTCTAGGGTCAGGACCAACTCTTCCTTATTCAGATAAGGGCGAGTCCTTAGACAGTTGGATGGCGCGTCGTTTCTCATCTCCTACTTTCTAGGGTTGTGCTTTCCAGATGTCTTCCCCAAATTCTCAGCATCCCCACCACCTGGGAACTTGTCAAGAATGCAAATTCTCAAGTCCCACCCCTGAACGAGAGAGTGAAAACAGGAGGGGGGGTGGGAGGAGCCCCTCTGTGTTTTCACAAGGCCTCCAGGCAGTTGTGGTGAATGTTCAAGGCGGAGAACCATTGGCCTGGTCATTTAACCACCGGCATAAACCCTGCAGTGGGGTTACAGAGGTCAGTGTCCCAACGCTCCTCTAACCCCGCCCCCCGCCGTCCCTCCTCCTCACCCTTCTTGGAAAGGCCCCTGGACTCCAGTTTGTAAACACATGTGGTGCTCCACGGCAGGATAGGGTAGCAGTTAGTGACCCAGGCCTTGCAGTCTCTGCTCTCATTCAGCTTTGTGACCTTAGAGAAATTAATCTTTATAAAATAAACATACTACTTACTGATAGACTTACATGGTTATTATAAGGATGGGATGAGTTAGGCAAGGGTAACTGGGTGATGGGCACTAAGGAGGGCACTTGATGGGATGAGCCCTGGGTGTTGTACTATATGCTGGCAAATCGAACCTAAATAAAAACAAATGTAAAAAAAAAAAAAGGATGGAATGAGTTAAAATGGTAAAGTTCTTGGAAGAGTGGCTGGCATATGGTAAGTGTTCATAAATGCGAACTATTGCTACGTTTTGTAATATCGGCTTTCACGTCCATCTGCCCTGGCATCACTCAGGGTTGTGGTTTGTGGATAGATCACTTGTTGTCAGAAGACCTGTGTTTATATATGGCCTTTGCTGCTTATAAGCTACAGCCCTTGGAGCAAACCACTTAGGTTCTCTATGCCTCAAATTTCTCATCTAAAAATCAATACCTACCTCAAGTTTTCATATAAATTATCCTATTTACTCCTCGCACATGCGTTCGTGCGAGGGAGAACAGGTCTGTCACTCTGCCCATTGTACAAATAAAACAAGCAGGACTCAGAGAGGTCAAGTCAGGTGCCCAAGGTCACACAGGGAGTGGGAGATGGAATCAAGACAGGAATCCGTTTCCTCTGGCTCTAGACTAATGAACTTGTATGAGATCATGCATGTGAGAGGACTATACATACGGCACTTATTATTGCTATTTTGGAAGAGCAATCAGAAGAAGAAGCGTCCTAGTTTCTGAATGTGAATCCAAGAAATTAAAATAACAAACCATAAAGTCTTTCTGGATTAAAAAAGAAAAGAAAAGAAAAAGACATCAATACCCAAAAAGCCATAAAACAAAAAAACAGAGCCCAGCCTTCTTGTACCAAGATTGAGGCTAAATCGCAGAATTAAATGGAGAAGCGACACCAACATTTTCCTCCCTTCTCGGGAGATGTGTCTGTGTTCATGAAAGGTGTGGGATTGACAGCGGGAGCTGGCGGTCTATTTACCCGGGGACAGGCGAGGCTGTCTGTTTAGCATTTATATAGTGCTTGTCTCTTCCGTGCGAGTGAGGAACACAGGAGAAGGGTCAACACGGGAGAAGGATGGAGGGACGGGGGCATCCTGTGATGACTGGAGGGTCCCTGGAACCCGCTCATCGCACCCCGAGTGAGGGTGACACCCAGGCTTCAGAGGCACCTGCTGGTTTGCCTGCTTAGCTTTCAGCAGGGGATTCCCACCCCCACCCCCCCGCCCCCGTGGGGCCCAGGAGAGGAGAGTCTCAAAATGCTCCTACTGGGAGGAAAGCTGTCTTCCCCAGGGGTGGCGGAGAGGAACCTCCTGCAGCCCTCGCCCTGCTAGGCCACCTTCAACATTGCTTCTACCCCCAGTCATTTTCCCCAGAAAACTTCCACCAGCCCCCCTTCTTGCCGGAACCCATCCTTGTCTCTCCGCCTGGTGTCCAGCCCTGCTCCTCCCTTCCGGTCTCAGTTCCCTGGGCCCTGGATTGCAGTCTCCCCGTCAGTTATGCTGGGATGGGGTGACCAGACTGGGACATCTAGGAGTGAAGACCTAGCTCCCGATTCCCGTTCTGTTCCTAGGAACTGGGAGCTCTGAGCCAGTCCCTTGACTTTGCCACAGCTGGGGTTCACCTGCCGAATGGCACAGGGCTCCTTTGAAGATGGAAATTTGTGAAACAACCAGAATGTTTCCAAGAGCTGTTTTTTGTTTTTGTTTTTGTTTTTTTTTTTTAAAAAAAAAAAAACATTTCCAGGGGTCTAAGGAATCTATCTGCCCGGGGTGGATGGGGCAATCTTTTTAACAGAAGGGAATGCAAAGAAAGATCGAGTCAAGAGTCAGCATCAGAAGCAGGAATCTGCATCTTGACAAGTGAGGTTATTTATTGTCTTGGGATGTGATTTTTTAAAAATTTCTTAAGGTCCTTTTTTGTCTACATGAATACAGCCCAGGAGACCCACATCAGGAGCCCTTTGGTCCAAGATGGCCAAGCCCTGAGACTCTGCTCTACGGGGTCAAGGTTATTTCACTAAAGATCCAAGAAATGGTGAGAAAAAGAAGGCAGAGAGAGGTAGGGTAGGACAGGGGAGCTTTGGCCGGGAAGGGGTACGTGTGTGTGCGCTCATGGTTTTGCTCATGTGCCTGCAGGGGTTCTGGCCCCGGAACATGCACCCCTGGGCTGTCCTGTGGCCACAACCACATCAGCGCAGACCTGGTAATGCATCGTGGGGAGGCACAAACTCTCCCTGAGGCTTAGCTTTCCTGGGCTCCCTTGACTTTCGGTGACATGGGTGGGACCCAGAAGCACCCCATCCTCAGCGTGCCAGTGTGATAGGAAAGGCAGCCGAGCTGAAAGCCCACTATGGGGCTCGCTGTCACAAGGGGAGCCTAGGGTATGATATTAGGATTTATATAAGACATACATATTTGGTCTTCCTCCTGGTTTCAGGCTCCTGGCTCCCAAAACTGTTGGAATTTCGTGTCTTCTATTATGTTACTGAGGCCACTTTGGGAGAGCCCCTGGGTCACCCAAGGAGGGGGGCTGGTTGTCCCCTGTGATCAGAGGGTTGGAACAGTCAGACATGCAGGGAGGGGAAGGGGCTGGGGGTTGAATCAATCACCAGTAAGCAATGATTTTGTCAATCCTGACCTTATAGTGAGGCCTCCACAAAAACCCAAAAGGACAGGGTTCAAAGAGCTTCCAGGTTGGCGACCAACCTGGACCCTGGGGAAGACTGAGCAATTGTCCCCACATTCTGAGCATTACCCTCCAGGGAATGTTTAAATTAACAAAATGAAGCATGTTTGGATCACAGTAGATTAAGCAGTAATCTCTCTGTCACCAGGCGGAGAGCTGGGGCTTGTGAAAGAAGAGCAGATAAGACAAAACCACGTTGGCGGCGTCTACGCGGCCGAGATAAGGGATCCCCTATTCATCAGCGGCTCTGCCTTCCACGCAGACACCGTGTATGCGTTCAGATCCACCCCTCCGCTGCGAGGTTGTGCTGCACCCACCCGGGCAGCCTTCACCCTGCCCGCTCCATCCGCCCACCCACAGTGTCCTAATCCCCTCACTTCTCCTCTAGGAGCCGTCTCCGAGTCCTCCAGCCTTCCTCGGTGGCCCCCTCAAGTATTCCTTCCTTCCCCTGTAGGTCCATTTGTGAAGCTCTTGTGCATTGGACACTTAGGGATATAAATATGGCCTAGGCACAAGGTGTTTGCAGATGAGGGGACATGTCCCCAAACCCTTACCACGTCCAGAGCCTTGGATCATTTGAGTTTACATCCGTAAGGTTGCTCTGGCTTCACACAAAGTCAATCCTTAATAAACATTGGTGGAATGAACAAAGGACAACTTGATCTTGGAGGCTGTCCCCATTTGGTGTCCCAGGTGGGCCTGTGCAACCCACGTCCACCAGCCCAGGGGGAGGCTCAGCCTCCGAATGGCTCCTCAGGTTCCAGTGGCCGCGACCAAGGACTTCTCTCGCTTCCCAGGGTCACAGCAGATGCTGTTGCACGGGGAGCGACTGCAGCATAAAATAACAGGTTCAGTGGCTTGGAACCTCTACCTTTCAGGTGGAGTTTTTTGTTTTTTGTTTTGTTTTTTTTTTTTTTTTTTGGTTGCTTCTCAGCTCAGGGGACTGATAAAGAGAAAGACACAGTTCACATGCTTCCTCCCTGCTCTTTGTAAATAAGTCCACCAATGAGTCATTAGACCTGTTGGCTTATCCTTTGGGGAAACAAGCATCTCTTCCTTTCTCTTCTTCCTCCTTATCCTGTTGTCACCACATAGGACCAGTCTTCATCCTCAGGAGCATCCTCGGGGGTCCCCAGGCTCCGGTTCAGATAAAAGTCACCCCACCTGGACGTACACTCTTGCTTCCAGCTCACTGACGTTCCCAATCCCTTTCCTCCCAATGGACACAGCAGTGCCCCCCCTGCGGAAACGTGGAATAAGTAGTTATTGAACAATTAGGCCCATTTGACCCTTTGTGTCATATGTCGGGCCTAAATTACCCCACTTGGGATTCAAGCACCTGTGAACCCAGCCGCCTCTAGCCTCACAGCTTCAGAGCAAACCCCTCTATCCAGGGCCTCGGACGCCTCATCGCATCGGGCTGAGGCCAGGATGTCTCTGAGCTTGGGCAGGGTGAGCGTCACACATCGCAGGACAGCCACGCTTGTGTGCCCACCTCCTAACCGGCACAGCTCCAGGTACACAGCAGGGGCTCAACAAATACTGGTCCTTGTGGTTGACGTTCCCTCTCTTGCTAATTCCTGAGGCCAACTCCTAGTGCATTTTCCAAGTACCTCACTCCCCTAAGTGCCGGGCTCGGGGTGTCTGGGGGATGGACACAGGCAGAGGGCTAAGGTCGCTAGACTGTTTGGAAAGACTCTCTTCCATCTACCCCGACCTGATCGAATTCTCCCTTCCATTTCTGGCAGGGAAGACAGAGGGAAGGATGGGGAAGGGAAGGGGGAGCGTGCTGGGGAACTCTCATCTTCCTACTGACACAGGTAGGACATTTCCTGGCATCGTCACATCAATATGCATGGCAGGACGTGAGTGTTCAACAGAAAATGCCATCGCTGTGATGAACAGCTTGCAGCCACGGCCAGCTCAGGGCACGTGGGCCGGCCAGTGGTGTGAAAGAGGGGGCTGGATAGGAAAGGAAATGACCCCACCCTGGGACCTCATTATTATGTGGAACAACATAAACCTCCCCCAATGGCAGTGACCTAAGAATATTCCCAACAAAAGGCTTAAACTCCACTCACGCTGTTGGCATTTGGATGTTTTTCCCAATTCTAGAGAGTTAGGGTTCATATAAAAATCACATTCTTTTAGCATCGTTCCCGGTCACAGGCAGGGACAAACATCTCATAACACGTCTCCCTTCCGGGGAATTTTCTTTAACAGAGACCATGCTTGATACATCCAAGAAAGGAATCTGTTATGGTGGGAGTTCAGGCTTCAGTCAGGCCGACTGAGGAGGCAGCGAGTCCCTCTAAGCCCTAAACCTTCCGTCACCTTCTTCCCTGCCCGGCAGCAGGAGCATCTGTGGCTCGAGGATCAGGGCAACCCCCAGAGCTCCGGTCTGCGCCTCGCTGGATGTTTTTTTATTGTTATTTTTTTCCCTCCCCATCTAAAGATTTATTTATTTATTTTGGGGTGGGGGCGCAGAGGGAAGGGGGAGAGAGGGAGTCTTAAGCAGGCTCCGCGCTGAGCATGCGGCCCAGTGTGAGGCTTGATCTCACACCCCTGGGACGTTCAACCGACTGCATCACTGGCAGTTTTTATTCCTCATTTGTGTACTTTCCTAGATTATCACACGCAAGGTTGGATGAGTCACGGAATCCCCGACTTAGCGGGAGCTCTCGATACCAACAGGCATAGCGGTGGCACAGCCGTGGGAGTAACAGTAATCCCAGCTACTGCATTTGCAGATCAACCAGGTGCTCCCTGCGTGAGACTCCAAGCATCTGTTGCCCACTTAATCCCCATATATCCAGCAGAGAAGCATCAGTCTCAACGTACAGATGAGGAAGCTGAGGCTCAAAGAGGCTGAGGCACGGGTACAAGGTCCTATCAGCAGGGAAGGAGGGCACCAGCACCGTGAGCTGTCTGTTGTCTGCAAATCCGGGGGGTCCTCATGGCCCTTTGTGGCCAGAAGGGTCCTTTCCGGGAGGGGGGTGAGGTCGGGAGAGAATTGAAAGGCTCCTCTTTGCAACCTGCAGCCTCTCTCACATTCCTCCCCTCCCAGCAGCAGGGCCTGGAGCCCACATACGGACTCTTCCCACCACGGGAGCACTGGCTAAGACCACTTTTTGTTAAAGTGCATGTGTATTTTTGGAAATGTTCTAGAGCATAAGTACATAAAAGGCTGGGTCAGACAGTGCCTGGGGCTGTGGGTGGGGAGGAGACCCAGCACTCCAAAGAAAGCTGGAGCCGCAGCTTCAAAAAGGGTTTGATATTTCTTTTTCCCCTGATTTTGATCTTAAAAATGTCTGGAGCCCCAGACAGCCACCGGCAGCTTTGGCCAATGGGGGCTCCAACCCCCACGACCTCACTGCCTTACTGCAAAGGCTTCTAGTTAACAGAACTCTTTTGTGTGATGGAAAGCCAGTGAGCATGAGAGACAGAAAAACACTGGGGTTGACAGAGACAGCTGGTTGCTGTGGCAAGGCTTCAGAATTGTCAACGCAACGGCGCAGTGGAGACAGCGAGAAATGCTAAGGCGCTCGCTCCCTGTGATCCGGGAAGCTGCTCCTTTTGCCGGCCCTGACACCTAAGGGATTCCAGTGTGATGCCTGAGCCCGTTTTCTTCCTTCTGCACCGAGAAAACAGACGATCCAGCCTCTCGTCTCCTGATTTCTCAATCGCACCATCTTTGACCAGTGACAAGATGGCATTGATGACTTCCCAGAGGAGTCTGGCTTCTCTAGGGTGACTTTGGTTTTGCTTTGTGTTTTTTTTTTTCCCCTGTTGCATGCTTCCTCTTTTCTGAGTAGTTTTTCATGAGTGGAGACAACAGACGTCGACATCGTGGTTATCCAGCCACCATTCGATCACGCCGTTCACGTCTGAGTGAAGGCCCAATGACACGAGTAAAGCCACATGCGTGATGCCGTTGGGCGCCCATGCCAAGGAGAGCACTCGACTAGGGGGGCCTCAAAGAGCTGCGCAGCCAGCAATGCTGTGGGATTTCCGGGGTACTGGGTGGGGCGTACTTCTTCCCCTGGATCTCTCCTTCCCTCTGCCTCTCCCACTCCTCTACGCAAAATACTTCTGTTCTTCCCAGGTTCAAGTCCCAACACCAACATCAACTTCAACATCCACTGTAGGGATTGGCATCCAGCTCCTGCAGCCCCAAGAAACAGCTGCCCTAAAGATCCTGATCTTGCTGCTTCGTTCCTTCTCTCTCTAAACTGTCCACACACACACACACACACACACACACACACACACACATGCACGTGTGTGCGTGCTCACGCCAGCCCTCAATCATATCCACTCTTCTCTGGCACAAGGTTGACTAAATATCTAAGATATGCCCTGACCTTTCACCACCAGCTAAATGTCTTCAGATGTTGCCACTTTGATTATAATCCCTGCCATCTCTTCCTATTATCTCAAACGCCAACCCCATGAGACACATTAAATACATAATGCATTTTGACTTGCATCTGGGCTATGCTGTCTGGTGTGGGGAGGTTACAGCAGAAGCATATGCCTCCTTCTTAAAATTCAATTATTCAAATCCAATTTCTTCTCTTGCTCCCAGTCCTCACCAGCATGCAGTCTGGGACCTTCCATCAGATCACTCAGACTGCCAGCGCGGGAGCCAGGAGTTACTGGCTTCTGTCCAATTCCATTCAGCGGCCCTTCTTTGTTGTTGTTGTTGTTGTTGTTGTTGTTGTTGTTGTTGTTACAACACACTGTGCTGGGCACTGGGGGCCCAGCAGTGTAAGAGATAGAGTAGAGACTCTTAAGATGTTCCTATCCCATGCCTGGGTAGCTCAGCAGTTGAGCATCTTCCTTGGGCTCAGGGCATGATCCCAGGGTCCTGGGATGGAGTCCAGCATAAGGACCCCCGCAGGGAGCCTGCTTCTCCCTCTGCCTGTGTCTCTGCCTCTTTCTGTGTGTCTCTCATGAATAAATAAATAAAATCTTCAAAAAGAAAAAAAAAAGTTCCAATCCCAATAGATAGAGGGACTTACATGCATTTAACCCAATGGCACACGACAAGGGCAATTTTAGCATAAAAGATAAAGCAATATAAAACTGCAAGAGAGAAAGCAATTAATTTATTTCTGCTGCAGGAGGAAGGGATCAGTCAGATAAGATCTCTTATCCGTAACATGGGTGATGACACCCTCTATGCTCACAGGAACTAGAGATTAGAGTCAACACAGGTAGTATTAGGGCGCCAAGCGTTATTCTGAACTCTAGGGCAAGGGAGGGGTTGGGGGTGGGTGGGTAAGGTAAGGACAGAAAAAGAAACCAGTGGCCACAAGTAGCTGCCCTCCTTTCTCAGAACCACTGCTCAGCCCATGCTTCGCCTCCTTCTTGTGTGTCCATGTACATCTCCCCCTTCACCATCTGAAACCCCAATAATCCTTCCAAGCTCCAGTTCCCCCTTTTGCCGATTCCCCACCCCTTGCAGAACTAAGTGCTTTGCCCCCGTCTCTTTGCTTTTGTGTTTGCCATTTGCTCCCGTAACATTTTGGGGCTCACTTCTCAAGGCACTCATCAGTGACTGCCTAATGTTGTAGCATGTGTGTGTCTTGAGAGCAGAAAGCCTGTCGTATTCATATTTGTGCCCTTGCAGTGAAGTCACAGGTGCTTAGCACATCACGGACACTAAATAGATGCTCTTTGTGTTGAAAAGTCGGTGGCAAACATAAACCCCAGTAGAAAATACTGGTAATGAGATACTAGGCAGAGTTTTGGGCAAATGATAATGAGGAGTATTTACCACCTTTCTGAGCTATAGAAATCATTATCCAACCGAGTGCTCAAGAGGATTCTCTTGGATACCTTAAAGGGACCTCACGCTGAACTCATTAATATCTCCCCGAGCACACCAAATCTCCATTGTCCCTGTGTCCATGAAGGGTACCATGGTCCCTGGGCTTCTACGAGGCAGAAAGCTGGGGTAACTTGTAGTACCTCTCCCCCTCGTGCATCGTGTTACATTCCTTGGTTTTATTTCCCAAAAGTCTCTTCATCTCTATCTGTAAAGCCACTACCCTGTTCCAAGGGGCCATTAGCTCTCTCCTGGAATACTGTGACAGCCTGCACTGGGCTCCTCCCTCTCCCTCAGCCCCCTCCAACCCACCAAGGGTCCAAGTGTCTTCATGCCACCCTCCTTCAATCATTTCCCATTGCTCCAAGGTCAAGACTGAAATGTCCCTAGATTTCAAGACTTTACCTGGTCTTGTGCAGCAGCGAGCAAACTTTTCCTTTTTATAGAGGAGTAGCAGTAAATATTTGAGACTTTGTAGACCATGTGATATCTGTGGAAACGACTCAACTCTGCTGTTGTAACAAGTAAGCAGCCCAGAGACAATATGGAAAAGCAAAAACAAAAATAAAGCAAGCATACCTGTGTTCCAATAAAACTTTATTTACAAAAACAAACAGTAGGTGGGATTTGGATTTGGCCGCAGGCCATAGTTCGCTGACCCCTGGCCTTGTCCAAACTGGCCACTCCAGCTTCATCTCTCTCCACTCTCCCCTCCGCTCTCTGCACTGACCTGATCCAAGACATCGCCGCACGCTCTCCTCCCACGGCACTTTGCTCGGGCTGGCCCTCCTCTGTCTGCAAGGCTCCTGATCTCTTTCCCCTTCCTTCTTTACCAACGTTTACCCATTTTCTTCCAATCTCAGCAAGATGTCACTTCTTCAGGGGGACTCTTCCTGACTTTCCAGCTAAGTCAAGTCCCCAGCTAAGTAGTTCAAAAAGGTCTTCCTTTTCCTTCATAGGCTCTTCACAGTTTGTAAATATGTATGTATTCATGTGATTATTTAATACCTGACCCCTCCCCCTTGGCTGGAAGTTTCATGAAGGCAAGTCTTGTCTTGTTCACCATTAGCCCCAGTATGCTCCTAATACAGTGCCTGGCACATGGTTGGCTTTGTTGATGAAGGCATAAACTGGTGAATAAATGCCAAAGACGAATGCATGGATACAAACCATGATTGAAGAACTGACTGAGGTTGCCATATTAAGATGAGAATGATAAATTCTTACAAACTTTCTGAAGAGCAATGTGTCACAATATCTCAAATCCTTTAAAAAGTGTACACATATCATCTGACTCAGTAATCCCACTTCTTGGAATTTACTTAAGGACATAACCACGGTTGTATATAAATATTTATGTACAAAAATTTTCATCATACTATGAGAATCAACTAATTATGAACACACTGAAAACTATATAAACATCTAAAAAATAATAGGAGATAAGTTGAATATACTTATCAATGGAAACTACTTCTGTGCAGCTGTTAGTAATAATCTTTTAAAATTCTATTTAATGACTTGAAAAGTGATCACAATATATGGTTTGGTCAGGGCTGGCTACATAATTTGCATAGCCCAGTAGAAAATGAAAATGTAGGGTTGATAAGCAGGATAAAAGTAACTTTCCTTTCTTCAATGGTCTCTCAATTGACTTGGCAAGCCATTTCTTGCTATTTAGTATAGTTCTAAGTAAAGAAAAATTAAAATTTTAAATTATTACATGAATTTTACCATTCATCTTTCTATTGTACAGTGCAATGTTAAAATGCAAATAATAAAACCATTTAGCTCGACAGCAGAATTACCAAAATTATACAATTCATATTTTAGTTCGTACGCACATGTATTTCTTTCTTGCCAAAAGTGTGGAAACGCTGCACAAAATGAACCCAACTGTTTTTATTTCACTTCTTGCTACATGCACCATCCACCAACATTCTCTACTTTTAGCTAACTGATGAGTAAAGAAGAACTGAAATAAAAAAGAATGGGGGGGCACCTGGGTGGCTCAGTGGTTGAGTAGATGTCTGCCTTTGACTTAGGTCATGATCCTGGGGTCCTGGGATCCAGGCCTGCATCAGGCTCCCTGCAGAGAGCCTGCTTCTCCCTGTGCCTGTGTCTCTGCCTCACTCTCTCTGTGTCTCTCATGGATAAATAAATAAATAAAATCTTAAAAAAAAAAAAAGAATGAGGAGTTGCCCTATTTTTGCTCTTTTCTTCAATGTCATCATTTTTGGCACAAGTAACTGGCTAATGGAGGGAAGGAGCATGAGTGGGGAAGAATACACAAGGTCTCTTGGGCCATTCGTGTTTCTTAGAACACCATTGTCTTCTTCCCTCATGAGAAGCAAGCTCTGGTTCAGAATGAAAGCACAACCTCTCACACCCGTCAGCATTCTTATTTGCTCAGTTGGAATTAACACTCCTACCTAGTACTTGCTTTCTTTTCTTTTCTTTTCTTTTCTTTTCTTTTCTTTTCTTTTTTTTTTCTTCAGTACTTGCTTTCAGTATCAAGAAAGACCCATGATGCATCATGGATCTGTGACAACCCTGTGCTCATTCATGGAGTACCGTGACCGCTACGTGCCGTCGAGGAGCAAGAACGGAGAGTCGCCCATACTGCACGGATCTCCTGTGCTCCGAGTATGTCCCAGGGACCTCACTTACAAAACACAGGTTCAAAGCTAAAATTATTAAGAATTTCATGATGGCAACAGCAGAACATGAAACCGATGATGGGCTACACACTCATGAAGTCAGCCCTGCACTGAGTGGCATTTGATCTCACTTTTGCTTTGAAAACCACACACACACACACACATTCAGGTGTGCTCACACACATACACTCACATGAATGCATGGACATTTTTCAAGGATTGAAAAGACGTACGCCGAAGTAGCAATATTAGCTACCTGTAGGTTTGATGAATGATTTCTTTTTTTTTTTTTTTTTGCTTGGTGTTCTGCTATGTTTTCTACAGAAAACATGTCATATATTCGTAATAATAAAAAAAACTGTATGTTTATGAGATTGCTGTTTAGGAAGTCAACCCTTTATGCAGCCACAGTGAGAAGAATGTCAGATGGGCGAACAGGCCCTCCTCAATGCACATTCTCAAGGCAGCAGCCAATTTCATTTCACCACTTGGAAGCATTCTTTTTCCCATTCCCACCAGGAGGGGGAGAGGGTGCCAGATGGCAGAAAGGCTTTGTAGTCCCTTTAAGATAGCTTCATCTATTGTTGGTACAGTTTAAGCACTCAAAATTGTGTCACCTTCTAGTCTTTGCCAATAATGTCATCATTTGATATGGAAACGATGCATACTATTAAAATGGTAATTTGATTTTTAAATATGCTTCGGCAGCCAGCTTGCTCCGACTGAAGTATTTATCTCGCTTTTCCAAACCCTTTCTTCTCGAGCCATAGTACGAGAGCAGCAAGAATTAAGTTCAAGTGGGTGCTATATCTTTTCTATCCTTCTTCCCCCCCACCCCTCGATGGATGGGATGGGTTTGGCAAGTATCCCTAGCCTAGAGGATGTCGGAAAGTGAACTCTGGTTGCTCAAATTTCACTACCTGGAATACCGTCTTACTCATAATTTCTATCAAACACACCTCACACGGCCTGGAATAGAGTAGGTGCTCAGGAAATATCTGTTGAACGAATAAATTGTCATGTCGCTGCATTGAATGAAGGGAGTGATTTACTTAGTATTTTTCATTAAAAGTTATCCCTTAGCCCCAGCTGGCAGAACTGACTCTAAGTAGGGAGGAAATAGAAAGCAGTGGTAGGGTTTTTAACAACAGGGCCAAATGCTTAGTTCAAAAATTTTCTACCGAGGTGCCTAGAATTACAAAGAGATTCATTCCTTTGGGTTAAGTCATCTATTTTTCAAAGTAAACAAGCAGCACCTTAATTTTTTCCCAGATTTACTGAGATATAATTGACATATAATTTTGTGGGAGTTTAAGATAAAAGAGGCAATATGCTGATTTGATACAGTTGTATACTGCAAAATGATTACCACTGTAATGTTGGCTAACACCTCCACCCCATCACATAATTACCATTTATTTTGTGTGTGTGTAGTGAGAACATTTAAGATCTACCTTCTTGGCAGCTTTTAAGTATATAATACAGTACTATTAATATAGTCACCATGCTGTACATTGGATCCCAGAATTTATTTGTCTTATGACTTTAAGTCGTACCCTTTAACCACATCTCCCTATTTCCCCCATCCCTAGCCCCTAGCAATCACCAATTTTACTGTTTCTATGAGTTCCACTTTTTTAGACTCCACATATACATGAAATCACACAATGATTTTCTTTCTTTGACTTATTTCACATAGCATAATGCCCTCGAGGTTTATCCATGATGTCACAAAAGGCAGGATTTCCTTCTTCTATATGACTGAATGATATTCCATTGTCTCTGTATATCACATCTTTACCCATTCACCCATTGATGGACACCTAGGTTGTTTCCATATCTTGGCTACTTTAAATAACGATGACTGAATATGGGGATGCATATCTTTTCAAATTAGCTTTTTCCTTTTTTCAGATGAAGACCTAGGTGTGGAATTGTTGGATCACATGGTAGCTCTAGTTTTAATTTTTTTGAGGAAACTCTGTGCTGTTTTCCAAGGTGGTTATACCAGTTTACATACCTACCAATAGGGCACAAGCATTCCCTTTTCTCCACATTTGAGTCCAGTAATTTGGATTAAATAATTTCTGAAGCCTCCACAAGAGAGGATAACATATTAACCTTGTATTCTTCAGTATAATTTAGCCTATCAGTTAACTGGCATTCACCTAGGAAAGTAGAGAACTGGTGTTTGGATGGGAAGAAGGGATCGGGCATCCAATATGGTGCCACAAAGGAGTGTCCAGGATAGCAGGAACGTAGCATGAGTGCACTGGGGCTAGGAAAGAGAACAGGGTAGAGGGTGCCCAGGTGGCTGAGTTGGTCAAGTGTCTGACTCTTGGTTTCAGCTCAAGTCATGATCTCCTGGGTCATGGAATCAAACCTCATGAGGGCTCTGTGCTCAGTGGGCAGTCTGCTGGAGATTCTCTCTCTCCCTTTCTCTTTGCCCCTCTCCCTGCTTGTGCTCTCTCTGTCTCTCAAATAAGTAAATAAGTCTTTAAAAAAAAAAAAAAAGAGAGGCACCTGGGTGGCAGAAGTTGGTTCAACGTCTGACTCTTGGTTTCAGCTCAGGTCATGATCTCAGGGTCCTAGGGTTGAACCCCGATTCTGGTTCCCTGCTCTGCAGGGAGTTTGGTTGTCTCCTTCTGCCCCCCCCCCCACTCGTGCTCTTTCTCTTTCTCTCTCTCTCTCTAAAATAAATACATAAATCTTAAAAGAGAGAGGGAGAGAAAGAGAGAAATGGGGAAGTGAATAGGGACCCCACAAGGGAAAAAAAAGAAAGAAAAGGAGATCGAACAAATTTAAATAAGTTTCACCTATTTCAAATTTTCCTTTGGATGCATTCTCCTTTCATTCTTTTTTTTTTTTTTTTTAACATCACTTAAAAAAAAAAAAGATTTCATTTTTAAAGGAGACTCAAACACCTAACATGAGACTCAAACTTACAACCCTGAAATCAAAAGTATTATACTCTATGAACTGAGTCAGCCAGGTGCTCCCTCTTCTTTCTATTAACTGTTTTTCAGTGATGCCCTGGCACTGTAAGGTCACTCACCTAGATCCTAGCCTCTTAAGTGAATGTGTCCCCATTGACTCTATGCTTACTGTCTGGCAGGGTTGGGGGACGGGGTTGATAATGGGATGGTTAAAGAAATCAAACCTTTGCAAAGATTTAACCCCACCATTAAAATAGAGTCTTGGTAACTGAACCAGGCATCCGAAAAGAGAATTAAGTTCCAGGTCTGACTCCAGTGATTTCTAGAATGAAACAAGAAGGAGAATGGGACAAAATGGAACAGAACCAAATGAAATGGATTGAACTTGGAAGGAATGTTGAATATTTATCCGGGGAATATATAACTTCAGCCATGTAAGAATTAAGTATCCCTAAGAATAAATCTTAGAGAAGAATCAAACACTTAAAATAAAAAGATGAATAAGCTGTCTGCAACATTTAGGTTCAGGAAAATCAAAGTTATTAATAGGGGCTGGCCATGTAGACATTAAATAACGTTCCTCTCATTCATTTTGTGTTTGTTTAATGCAGAAATTGGCTGGGCAGCATTACTAAGACTTCATGATAAAGAGATGTTTGAATTCCAAGAAACAAGTCACCCGACCTCTTCAAGTCCATGTCCCTGCCAAGCCTAGTTCAGCATCCAGAGTCATTAGAGATGGAAAAAGAAAATGAGAAGAATAAAAACAAGATATAATTTTCTCCCCTGTTGAATCATGAAAAGGTTGCTTTACCCTTCCCACACTGTGAGCCTTCAGGGAGGAGTAAGAAATTTCCAACCTGCTTACCCAAATCATTATCAGAGTAGATTAGAGCTAGGCACCTTGCATGCAAATAGACCGGCTTGACAAAAAAATAAATTGGAATTTAGATAACAACAAATAAACTGAATGGGCGGCTAATTTCTTGCCTTGCCCTTGCACCAATGGAGCCGAACCTCAGACAGGATTATTGAGCTGCTCGGTGCCACTCTGTCCTGCAGGACTCGCCTCTCTCACCTCTCCTCCACACACAAATGCACCTGCCGCAGCACACGTGCACTATCTACTTCAAGCTAATGGTTATCATCAACCCACAGATGTCACATCATCAAATGGCTCTGTCCACGTCTCCAGGCTCCAGCTGGGCACCACAGGTTCCCAGCCAGAACAAGCCATCTTCTCACCAGTGCACCCCTCAGGAAACACACCTGGGCATTTACTTTCTGGGTGCATTACTCCAGCCAAGTTCCCCAACCCCTTACATCTACCCACCTCTCACCAACTCCTTGTCTCTATCTCCGAAGGCCACTTGTAGCAAAATTTTCAAGTCAGGGAAGTTCATCTCTAAGTTGTTCCACTTATCATACCTGCCACTTCCCTATTCCTGTCGGTCCTTTCAGTGCCCTCAACCCTTTTTCCAGTCAAAACCTGCTTCTAGAAAGGACTCGCTTATCACTTATTCTTTGGCATGATTATATTTTTATCTAAGATATCTAGGCTTTAAGCTCAATGAGAAGTCTTCCCTTGGTACTCCAGTAAGGACCTTTCGAGTATTTGTGAGCAGTCGGGGAGGAGAGTAGTGTTTCTCAGAGCATGGTCTGTGTCACCTAGCACACTGACTTAGTATGGAGTCTGCTGGACTGCTTCTTCCCCAAAAAACTACCAAATAAGACCTGTCGGGGAGTCCAGAAATCTCCTTTAACAACGTGCCCTGATGGTTGTGAAGCCCAACAGTGTGTATGAACATCTGATCCTAGGACAACTGACATGAAGTGCTATGCTTGCCCAGCATTTAGCCTCCTTGGTGATCATCTAGGCCTCCCTCCATTTCCCAGATCTGGAATCAGCTCAGAGCCACAGTGTGGTTTACCGAAGATCGCGCTAAAGGGGTAGCAGAAGAGAGAACATTGTAAAACCCGCTTCCTGACTCGCAACTAGGATGTGACCCCATAACTTCAGAATGTGTTTAGGAAAGAATGACATAAGCCAGGAGCCCTCTCATCTAAAATGACTATTGAAACTGCCTAAAAAAACAGAACATCTTCCAGACGTTCTTCAAATTATAGATCAGCACAGGTCCAAGTGCTCAGTAAAAGATTTCTTAACCCTGACGTGGAGACTTCAGGAAGACACTGACTTCCCACTCAGTGCTGAGAGGTTCAGGAGCCCCCCCTCTTCCGGTCCTATACCTGTGGTTAAGTAAATCACATCAGACCGAAATCTCTGAGCCTCCTGATTTCAGAAATTCCTATACCTTCAATTGCATAAGCATATTTGGTCAGGACAGCGAAGAAGAGCTTCCAGAATATAATCAATACTGGGAAAGGAGGCAACATAAGCTGCCTCAGGGAAGTAGAGATCATAGACCTTGATGGCTCTGGACTGAGCCTTTCCAAGCTGGAAGAAGCCAGGAAGAACTAGAGAAATAGAGGAAGATTTTGGGAACAAAGATCATGGCAGTAATGACTTGACCAAGGTCACGGTCATGATGACTTGTGACAAGAATGAACTACTTTAAATACCAGGATTCTAGTCTTTCCTGATAAGAAGGGTTCACTCATAAACAGCTGGTCCAAGGGAGCCTGGGTGGTTCAGTTGGTTAGGCCTCCAACTCTTGATTTAGGCTCAGGTCATGATCCTGGGGTCCTGCGATCCCCATGATGAGCCCTGCATTAGGCTCCTTCCAAGTTCAGCAGAGGGAGTCTGCTTGAGGATTCTCTGCCTCTCTTCTACGCTTCCTCCCCACACCCTGCCACTTGTGCTCACTCTCTCTATCAAATAAATTAATTAATATTTTTAAAAACAAAAACACCAGGTCCAATGCCCTTTCTGAGGTTAGAATCTCCTGCCTTTTCCAACACCTCACACAGGAATTTCCAGTGACTACATGACTACTCAAGGAGATACGTCTTATGTTTGGATCTTCCCACTTTTGAGGTTTCCGTAGAACCGAAAGCAGACTTGATCCACCAAAGGAAAAGAGAAAACAAGAACAAAAGAACAGCAACAGAATTGATATAAAGCCTACAGGAAAAGAGGTAAGAAAAGGAAAGACCCTTTGCTTACTAATGGGAGATCAGATCATAGAGCATGTTTGCAAGTTGGGTCTTGTTTTCTGTCACATGCGGAGAGTGTTTTCCACCCCAAAAGATTTTACTCCTTGCTAATCCTAACCATTCCCCAGAGGGCAATTTCCGTTGACTAAAGAAGTTTCCTCAGGTGTAATGAACTGTAAAAGAGATGAATAGACTCTTCCTCACTTATAAAACCATCACAGACAGAAAGCAATTGAAGCATCTTGCTTTTCGTGTTTCCTTTAACCCAGAGAAAGTGGAGCAAATGGTCTCCAATGTCTACTAGGCTTGGAGGTCCAATTCAGGAGTAGTGGGCTTCTCGGTAGCAGTAAGCATTGAGACAGAGAGGATGACCACCTCACCACTGTGCTTCCTGCATGTGAGAGATTCTCACAAAGCTCAGTAACTCTTGAAAAGGGCCTCCGAATCGTTAAACCACTAAGGATAAGTGTTCTGTGAGATAGTATTAACTTTCCTGGTCTGCCATGGCCCATTTGTGAATGAATTAGAAACTCCAGGTAGGACTCAGTGACCTCTGGAAGTTGTCGATTGGAGCGTGGATTCCACAGATATTTCTTCAAACGTGAAAAAGGGCTTGTTTCTTTTTAAAGATTTGAGCCAATCTCCCACGGCTGGCCTCAGAGCATGTACGAGGCTCTGGACCTTTCATCTGGGCCAGGCTGGTGCCGGCAAGAAGAACATTCATCTTTTGTAGACAGATTGTAAGAATACATTATCTCTCATGGCCCTAACATATCTGTATGGGAATAGGTACACAAAACACTTGATTTAGAAAGGATTAGGGTATTTATAGCAGGTCTTTCTGAGCCTGGGAAACAGAACCCTACCCTCTGAACAAATGGAAACTAAAAAATCATTATTAGGCTAACAATGTATTCAGAGACAGATTCTCCTCTCCATGTTTAAATTATTTCATAAAATAAAAACAACTCCCACCCTTACACCATTGCCCCGTATTGATTCTAACAGACAATTAGCTGTGTTTCCCCCAACACCAAACATCTAGAAGAAGGGTGAAAAATTCAGTCAAACATCTGCATGCCAGTCTACAATGTTGCCAAAAATCTGGATATTTAGAATGATTTGGATAGCCAGCTGTATTTTTCCTTTCTTCTTCCTCTAAACTCCCTGAAATGACACTAGTGAAAGTACATTAAAACTATCTGTATGCACCCTAAAAATCTAAAGCGTAGTCATTACCGAGGCCTCCTTGCTCTAAAAACATGATATGAATCCTTTTAGAAGCATTTTGAGTAAGAACTACCTTCTTGACTATAAATCAATAATACCATATATTTCCCCGCCACCACCGCTCCCACTCGGAATGTTACAGAAGAAGCTCAGGAAAACAAGAGAGAATAACAATAAATGATATTACAATGTTGCTTTGAAATGAGAATTGGTAGTATGGGGCAGGGGGGAAGCAGATGGGAAAGAAATGTATCCGGAGAGGATGATTTTTGTTTAAATAAGTTCATAATATGTGAAATGCACAATGGAAGCTGACAGGGGAGGTGGAGGATCATTGTTTGAATAGCATCAATATAAACACAGATGCAAAAGAAATTGGCTTGGGAGATAGAAAAGCCTAGTCTGAATAATGTTGTATACCAATAAAAACCATAAAAACGGGGGAGGGGGGAATATAGAGAGGAGGTGATTATTTCCGTGATGCTTGAAGATGTACATTTCCACAGATATCAAGGGGAAAGGAAAATATGCCTTAGCTATCCCGTAGTTGGCTATTTTCACTACAGTTCATAATTCTTTCAGGTTTCCCCAAATCATGACTTGTCTGTCTACTTGACTGTGTGCTAAGCAGACCTCTGCCTTACGACGCAAGAGGCTGTATATGGGTCAGTCCTGGGAAATATAAAATACGGAGACGTGAAATGTGCACTGGCTCAAGCCAACTCCCGGCCCTTGCTGACATTCGCGCTACCTAATGAGAATCATAAAAGGTTTAGGGCCGGCAGAGGGCCCAGGAGCTGTCCTTGCTCACCTTCACCTGACCATCCCCTCCTGTGGTGCCTCGGGGAGCCTCTCCCTTCCCGGGGCCTCTGTTCCTTCACTACTCGCCAGGCTACCTTATCCTGGGCTGGGAGAAAAATATTTGTCGATTATAAGGCAATATTTATCAAGTCTATCAGTAGAAAGAGCAACTACTCCCCACTGGCCCTTCTGAGGATTGCACTAGCCTGTCTGAAAAGCTTTTGATTATAACCGTTACGAGTGGCCATGGATTGTCATAATAAGAGCCAGTTTATACTGAGCACAATGTGTCTGGTGGGCATTGCATAAAGTGCATCCCCCACGTCATCCCATCTGGTTCTCACAATGACCCATGAAGCAGGCTGTTTACCTCCATTTCACAGGTAGGGAAAATGAGGCTAAGAGACACTTAATAAGCAGGACGAAGTGACATAGCTATTAAGGAGAGCCAGATGCAGGTTTCCCGAAGTTCATAGCTGGCTGCCTTAACTCAATAGTGATGATTGATCTTACAAGCATGACATTATTTGAGGGATGTGAGCAAAGTTCGCCCTGACCCCAGTCTCCGTTTCAGAGGTGCCTGAAATGTCATCATTAATAATTCAACACTTTGTATTAAGCACCGCTCTTTTCTTGCAGGACTCTTTTTGCAATATCTTTATTAAAAAAAAAAAAGTGCATCCATCTATTTTCCTCCATGACAATTAAGACCCAGAAAAACCCAGGAGATGGAGGGAGCAAAAGATGCATAAAAATGGAGGAGGAGGGAAGAGCAGGCCCCCAAAACAACCACTAGCTACTTCACCAGGTTTTCATGGGTACGTCTCGAGACGAGGAAGGAAAATGGTAAGACAGATATTTCCATTCGACATAAAGCCCTCCTACAGAGAAGACATGGGTATGGCCAACCTCAAAAAGCCAAGGAGTGTCCTTCCTTGGAGACTTTCGAGGCAAGACCTCTCTTGGTTGAGTTGAAGGCCATGTTGCCAGGAGACTGAAGAGGGACAAGATGACCTTCAGATGGGGCTGCCCATGCTGGTCCCCACTGCGCTGGTGCTGAGCTGATTGACAGCCCCTTCAGAGCTTTGTGAGATAGATCCATCCTGTTTCATCTTGTTTCTGTTATTATGGACAGAAGCAGCAGCTCCTCTCCGTGAGAAGGGCCGGTGTGAAAAACCAATTCCCTTGTGATAAGAGCGGGGAGAAAGAATAAGCAGGAAAGAAGGGGGAAAGCTCTTCGTTGTTGATAACTGAAAGGGGCAGATGTTTCATAAAAAATGACAAGCAATAGTCTTTTCAATAAGGTGATAATGCTTCTGGTTGATCTGATGTGTGGCTGTTCAGGCAGTGTTGTCTGAAGAGAGGCAACTGCGTTAAGAGGCTCACGACGTGCTCGGGTGAGGGAGTTTGCTTCTTCCAAATCAAAATATTATTTTCTTTCACCGATTGCAATTTGTAGCTCATTGAACAATGATGGAATTTTGTTTTAAATCATTTTTTTTTTTGGTTCTTTGAAAATTCTTAGAATGTGCAACTCTCAGCCCCAAGCCCCCAAGCATGGAGCCTTATTTATTTTTTTTTTTTAAGTGAAGCCAGAGACTTGGGATAAAAAGCAATTCAGAGGAACATTTTTTCTCTATGGGAAACTTGCCTGAGACTGAAAATCCCTTTGAGGGATCCCCACATCCATCCCTCTGACTAATCGTGTAACTGGCTGAACCCCAATCTCATGGAACCCTCAGAAACTTCACAATGCTTCCCTGACTCTATGTCATGGGTTCAAGCTGGTCCTCTTGGGCATGAACACTGGTGACTCCCTACACTCCAATGTTCCCCATCTTGGCTCTGACAAGACAGAGGTGTAGCAGAGTAACACTTTGAGATGTTACTGGCATATTATTTTCTCTATTCCCTTATGAGTGAGCACTCCCCATCTTGCTATTGACAGGGGGGCCACCTTTACCTCCAGAGCCAGGAAACAAAGATGCCATATTGTCAACCTCCAAGATAAAAAAAAATCCCAAGATTTCTAGTGTAAGATGGAAAGTGTAAGAAATGGAGTGCTCACAAGTAGAACTGCTCACTCCACTGCATACATAGGAGGTGGGAGAAGAACTGAAAAGCCTCTCGAAAGCAGAGCTGGGGTCCATCTTTGTATCATGCCCACCACCCCTAGATAATTTGGAAGAGGGGAGTAGGACAAGATCCAGATTTTCTGGGGTCAATGAGAGATCAATCTTTTACTGGTCCCACCTGGAGTTAGTCTTCAGTATCCCCTCAGTGATTCTTGTCCCTTTGAGTGTGGGAAAAATAAAGCAGACCAGCTGTAGGGGCAAAAGTAGGGCCGAGTGAGGGTCCCTGACTGCCACATAGTGCTTCCATCATCAAAAAAATGACACACAACTAAGTGATCCCCAAGCTCACGAGAAAGGCTAGGAAGGACTGAAGAATGGTGGCTGGATACCCAGGAACAAGGATGGGAAGAGGAACCTTCATGAACCTGGGTAGCTGGAGGCTACAGCAAACCCAAAATCCTTCAGTGAATAAGACTAGTGTAGACTGAACACCTTGCAGTGGGACCTGTATGAAAGGGGCTTCCTCGAGGACCCCACATTCTCATCCTATACGGAAGGATGACAGCCGAGACCCAAACAGGTGAAACCTGGGAAATTGTCAGCCCCTGTCCAGAAGACATCACGGTGGCACACCTTGTAAAACCCCCTCCTCCCAGTTAAAAATCGGTGCTAAGGACGAGGGAGAGGGAAGAAGCTGAAAGGGAGAGTTTTGCTTTGCTTTGCTTTGCTTTTCAAACTTAGACCGTGGGAGAATTATAACCCTATTTGCCAGAGAAGATACTACGTAGGACTGAGCTTACTTGAAAGGGACCGGATTAGGGGCTCCTGGGTGGCTCAGTCGGTGAAGCGCCTGCCTTCGGCTCAGGTCCTGGGATCGAGGTCTGCATTGAGCTCCCTGCTCAGCGGGGAGCCTGCTTCTCCCTCTCCCCACGTGTGCTCTCTTGTCTCTCTCAAATAAAAAATAAATAAATAAATAAATAAATAAATAAATAAATAAAATCTTTTAAAAAAGAGTGACTACATTAGGTTTGTGAATCAGGTGGAATAAGGATTCCGATTTAGGGAATTGAATTGTCTTTCAGGAAAGGGAAGAAATGTATTTTTGTTCACCTGAGCCTGTGTCCGTGAAAATCCCTAACAAATAGTCTCTATTCCACGGAGATACTCACATTACATATTGTTAAGAAACAATGTCAATCAGGATGTGCCAACAGAATCACAGGAGCTGCTGTCATTAGGGCTTACGCGCCGCCCTTCCTGGAGCATTAAGGGATTCTGAGTTGCTCAAAACTCTCTTGCACTCTGAGCAACGATTGCCATAGGAGATGAAGTTTTAGCCTCGGCCTGGCTTGCTGCAAGGCACCATCTCATTAGGACTCTTTCCCCAATTAATTATGCAAATGGGTTATTGATTATTAATTAGGACATTTAGTGATGTTATTAAGAACTTGGAAGATAAATCTTTTTGACTTGTATTTAACTAGTAGATTATATAAGCAATAAAGAATACGTGGGCAATAGCTGTATAATTACATTTTATGAATAGCAGAAACCTGTAAGGGATGTGGAGAGATTTAATTGACGTTTAACAAGATAACTACAGCGAATTAATTAGGAATTATCTGCTAAAATATGAATTAACTTCTAATAATATTTTAACCAGCTACTCTGTGATGCTGGTGTCTTCTTATTGTTGCTAAAATACCTAAATAAAATATCCCGCTAGTTAAGATGATAGCGCTAATTTGTCTTCCAAATAATCAATCAAGTTTTATTGAGATTTATTGTGTATCCAGGACATAGTAGAGAATGAAAGGGAATAGGCGAGTAGTTCCCGCTGTCACGAAATTCACGGCAGAGCTGGAAGGAAAGGACTCGGCACAAGGGACTGGTAGGAGGAGGAACATTAAGTGGGATTTCAAGGCTGACCCACTGCGCCTCTTTAAACCTCAGTTTTCTCACCCCTAAAATGGGAATGAGATTACGGAGCTCCAAGTTTGTTGTGCAAATGCCTCTCAGGGGCTGGTGCTTGAGAATCTCTGGAGGAACCACAGCTCCCATCGTAATCTTACTGCGTGACTCTGACAAGAAAATGCCACCAGTGGAAGCAATTCACGCACGTGCATAAGGACGTGTCCTCCAGTTGTTCGGTAAACAGCGTTTGTAAACCTCAACCCTGGAACAATCTAGCGCCTATCCAAAGGGCAGCAGTCAAATAAACAGTGATGGATTCATACTACAGAGAAGTAGCCACCATTAACCAGAGCGAGGCTCATCCAGGTGGGCTCACAGGGATAGATCTCCAGGAATTTTACAAAATATAAATAAATGTAAGATGCCATTTATGTGAAAAATGGCCACATGCAGCGAAAATGCCACGTATTCTCTACGGGCACATATATGTGTATAAAAACATCGAAAAACATCTGGAAATACACACCTCAACCACTGCACCATTCTGCCTCTGGACAAGGGAGAGTCGTCTAAGGGGGCCTAAGTGTTGTCTATGAAATTTTGTCTTTAAAGGCTATGGAGATGGTATCACTTGAGTAATTAAATTTTAAATTAGACAAAAATGGGATCAGAATGTAGATGAGGCATCCGAGGGGCTTGGTGGGCTACAGAGGGGATGGGCAGCAGGCAGGATGCGGAACGTGGAAGGCAGAAAATACTGGCCAGTCGTGCACCCGGGCTTCTGGAATGCTCCTCACACACATCACAGGGAGGCCCTGGAGGATGGGGAGAGGCTGGAAATGAAGGGGGAAAGGAGTGAGTAAGCACACAGGGGGCATCACCTGCAAGCCAGGCCGAGGGGTATGTCCCTGAGGCGGGGGAGACCCTGAGAAGCATGTGTGGGGTCTGGAGCAGGAAAGAGGTGAGGCTCAAGGGGCATTTGACCAGAACTATTTGAGCTGCACAGTGAGGAACAGGGAGCCCCCCAGGAGGCCATTGAAGGCACCCAGGTGTGCAGTGTTAAACACCCCAACAGCACAAACCAAAGATAAGGGCAAATCTGACAGACGTTTGGAAGCAGGCCATGGTAGCAACTGATGAAGCAGGGAAGGTGCACCAGAGGGGATTTCAGACTGTGGAGCCCATCAGCCCAGAGGTCCCCGGGAGTGGGGGGCACCCCAGACAGAAACCTGGTTTGGGGGGGGGTGGCGGCCAGCGGCCACTTTAATGGTTAAAACAAAAGTGTTTGATTTTAAAATGTAGAAATCTAGATGATGGTTGGCCTGCTAGGCTGCACGAGGGTGATAGTCTAGTTTCCTCCTGAGAGGTGTCAGCCAAAGTCACAAGATGCCACAAACTCCCCCATGACAGGCATGAAATGAGAGTGGAGGGTCAAGAATTAGGGGAAGAGAGGATATGGGGAGGGCAGAGAGGAACCATCTCTGGCTCAGAAGTTCAACATTCACATTTGCAGCTCCTCAGTCAGGTGGTAGTTGCCAGGTTTGGGTAACTACCTCTAAAAGAATATTACACCCACGCCAAGAGACCCTTCCGTTCCTCAGGGGTCATCTTTTAAACTAAGGGAGGCCCCCAAAGCTGGCCTGTCCATCAAGAAGACAAAGCTGTATACGGTCCATCCCAAGGATGTTCTTTCCTGGAAATCTGCCTTCCACTCTCCTTTCCTGTTCGAATACACTGAGAGCTGTGCCGGAGAAGTCACTACTGTTTCTGTGGCTAAGCTTCTCCTAGGAGGCTCTCTGTCGTCCCCCTAGGAAATATTTATTGACCGAATGACCGAATCTTTGCATTGGTCTGCTGTCCAGTTGCTCTCGCTGACTCAAAACAGAACTAATAGAAGACAGGCAGATACAGATATTGAAATAAAAGATTCGAATTAAGAATGTAGCATTCTAGGTGATGCTTGCACATCGGCCCATATAGGTATGTATGTGCCTATATGGATGCAGGTAGTGTCTCATATTTATTACAAGGAATTGGCTCACGTGGTTATGCCATCATGGGGGCCAAGTCCCAAGATCTTCAGTGGGCAAGCTCAAAACCCACAAGAGTGGGCTCAGTAGTCAATACTCGATAGTATAGAGTTGACCCTTAAGTGGCGCAGGTTTGAACTGCACGGGTTCACATACATATGGATTTTTTTTTCCCAATAAATACAGTATCCTACTGTAAATGCATTTTCTCTTCCTGATAATTCTCTTAGTAACATTTTCTTTTCTATAGCTTACTTTGTTGTGAGACTATAGTCTATAACATACAAGGCGCGTGTTGACTGTTAAAATTTGGGTTGACAAAATGTGTCTCCTGGTAAACAGTAGGCTATTTTTTTTTTTTTTTTTTTTTACAGTAGGCTATTAATAGTTAAGTTTCGGGGAATCAAAAGTCATACATGAGTTTTCGCCTGTGTAGGAGGCCAGTGCCCCCTGTGTTATTCAAGGGTCAACTGTAGTTCCAGTCTGAAGCCAGCAGGCTTAAGCTCTGGGGGGATCCTATGTTTCAGCTTGAGTTTGAAGAGACAGAAAAGCCTATGTTGCAGCTCTAGAGTGGTCAGGCAGGAGGAGCTTTCTCCTACTTGCAAGAGATCAGCCTTTTTTGTTCTTTTCAGGTCTTCTCATCTGAATGCTTCAGATGAGGCCCATCTGCACTGGGGAAAGCCATCTGTTTTACTCAGTCCACCAATTCAAAGGTTAACCTTGCCCCAGAAACATCCTACCCAGAATAAGACTCAACCAAACGCCTGGACACCCTGTGGCCCAATCAGATTGACACATACCAGCATCACATGCACAGTGTTCCCGACAAATGCTTTGATGAACAGGGGCTATGAATCTTCCTTCCGGTCTCATTCTTCTGAATTTCCCTTCTTGGAGAGGAAGGTGACCATGGGAAGATAGAGAGGGAACCATGCCATCTTCATTTGACATCCTGGCCCCAGAAGAGATCCAGCAGAGACTATCTTATCCTCCTTCGGGCCTGTGCCTGAAAAAGTCCTATATTGAATGGGTGCCTGGAGTAGATGGTCAAGACTTTTCTAACTCTCGGATTCTAAGTCCCTGGTCTTTCTGGACTCCTTTATTTTATGACGATGAAGGATGAAGGGAGCTACAGACCTCAGTGAGGGTGAGACATAGTTTGAGCCATTCAACTTCTTCCCCGAATTAATAGGGTATTTCCTTTAGGGTCCAGGAGAGTGTAGTACATAAGATCACAGCCCGGTGTCCTCAGTCAGAGAGGAGGTCAAATGTCAGCTCTGCCAACCACCAAGTATGTGACCTGGGGCAAACCAGTTCCTTATCTTTTGTAAGACTCCAGGGATTGCTGCAAAGATAAATCAGTAAGTTAATGTATAAACAGCACTTCTGGGCGTGCCTGCCACGTGGTCAGCATCCAGTAAGTGGTTATCCTTCGGGTTAGGACAGAAAGCAAACCCATTTCACCCACCTCTTTGCATCCATCCAGTCCTCCGGCCAGGAGGTCGTTTGTCGCCACCTCGTGGGCATTGGTCACACTACGTCACCCACCCAAAGGCAATAGACACCAGCGCGCACAAACTCAGCCTGAACGTGAAGGAAAAGTCAGAGAAAAGCTTAGGTGCCAGTGAAACGACCACCTTCACCTCCTGAAGGTTGGCTTTTAGACCCCTGCTGCTGGGCCGCAAGAACTGCCCCCACAAGAAAGCACCGGTGCAGGTGCACGGAGACGCGTGGGGTTTTTTGGTTACAAATTGGAAAGTTCATTTCGTTATTTTCTTAAGAGTCTATTCATAAGATTAGTAAAACATACAGAAAGGTGGGCCGAGAGATAAGCATGTGTTCTGATTAAATGGAGCTCAGGCCAGGGGAGTGTGGAAAGAAAAACTTGAGTGACTCTGATTGTCGGGAGCCCCACACAAGGGTTTTCAATAAAATCCAGGCTAAGCTGCCTTAGGCACCGTGTGTTGAACTCACCCCTGCTTCCTTTTCCTCCGTCTCCAAAATCCCACAGAGACATCTTTGGGGGGAGGGTGGGGAGGAGGAAAAAAAAAAAAGATGGTTAGACAGTCTCTTTCCATTTCCCCAAGTGTCAAAGTAAAGTCCAACAGGAAGCAATTAACAGATGTCTGCCCAGCAGAGAGTGTGGGAGTTCCAGGCAGAAAGGAGAGCAAGCATCTCTTAGCATATCACAGGGTGGCCCCATTTACTCCCCATTACCCAGCTAAAAATAACCTCTCCATTTTTTCAGCTTTCTCTCTTTATTAGCATCAGTCCCAACAAGTTAGCTCTTTCCCTCTTGAAAGCTTCCTTAAACAAGCGGCAGGAGAGCAAACTAAATTCAGACTCTGTCCGGGGGCAGATTCCCCAGGGAAATTTCAGCCTCTCCTTGGAATTGGAGGTACAGGGGAGCTACTACCAAATATCCCCAGCTGTGGACTCCAGACCCCACCAGTTTCCACCATCCTGGAGCGAAGACTACAACCCGACTGTCCCTTAGGGGACGAGATTCTGTGTGGTTTTATGGAAAGATCTTATTTGTGACATTAAATGAGCAAATCATAAAGCATCTAAAATGATTCATTTCTCACTGGGGCTGTCAGCGAGCTGTCACCAGCTGACAGTTCTGTCATAAGTGTCATTTATAATGTCACAAGTCTATTTCCCATCAATGTCATTAAACAATTATACTTGGTTTAGAAGAAAGAAAGGGGGGAGGGCACAGGGGCTCATGGAAAGCCATGTGTGATGCTTAAGCAATTATATACTTTGCCATTCTTGGGTGGTAATCCCTGCCAACAATTAAATCTTACTTGATTTGTTCATTTAGGCAAATTATCAATTATTTGGAGGCGTCAGCCCGGGTAATTTTTCCTCTCTGCTGGCAGCAGCCACCATTCCCCTCCAGGATGGATAGCAACAGGATGGAGACGCAGCTTTGATAATTAGGCCACTGAGCACCATGGCCCGCAGCTCTGCTCCCCCTCCCTGTGTCCTCACTGGCGTGTGTCCTTTGTCAGGGCTTGGCCTATGGGTGAGACCACCAGTCCTGGGAGCTGTGTAAATAAAGATCACTCTTCCAATAAGTACGGGCTTTTTTTCCCTCTCCTTGCAAAATTTTGGTAAATGTGACCAAAATTATGCTTTGCAGCTATAAGATTATGTAGCTATGCCCTCCTGTCCTCTCTTCCATTTATTTTCCACAGTACGTGGGCCAACGTGTTAAACTCCCACTCAGGTCCTCAGACATCTACTGTGTGTCTGTGAGAGTGGGGTCTGCCTCAGTGACTACGTTCACTAGAATGGCCATACAGATGATCCTTTCTGATTACTGTGTGAAACAGCAGAAACCCATGAGCAAGCCTATGGAGCAGGGAGGGGCGGTGAGGTTATGAGACCAGAGCGTGAAAGGATGAAAAGGAGAAAGACCGAAGGGCACCCTGAAATTCCATTAAGGGATTCCCTCCTGGAATGGGGTGTCTGGGATCTGGCCTGGCAATGGCAAGTTCCTTTTAAGAGCAACCAGAGGGAACTTTCCAGAACGCTCGAGATGCAGAGGACTGGCAGCTGCCCAAGCTGAGCCCAGCAACGCGGTCCTTCCTGTTCCCCCACACCAGCCTCGGCCCTCTCACCGGCTGTAGAAAATGGTGAAAGAAACCACTTACTATGATGTTTTGGGGGTCAAACTCAATGCCACCCAGGAGGAATTGGAAAAGGCTTACAGGAAACTGGCCTTGAAGTACCACCCTGATAAGAATCCAAATGAAGGAGAGAAGTTTAAACAGATTTCTCAAGCTTATGAAGTGCTCTCTGATGCAAAGAAAAGGGAATTCTATGACAAAGGAGGAGAACAGGCAATTAAAGAAGGTGGAACTGGGGGTGGTTTTGGCTCCCCCATGGACATCTTTGATGTGTTTTTTGGAAGACGAGGAAGGATGCAGAGAGAAAGGAGAGGTAAAAATGTTGTACATCAGCTCTCAGTAACCTTAGAAGATTTATTTAATGGTGCAACAAGAAAACTAGCTCTGCAAAAAAAATGTGATTTGAGATTAATGTGAAGGCCGAGGTGGTAAGAAAGGAGCAGTCGAATGTTGTCCCAATTGCCGAGGTACTGAAATGCAAATAAGAATTCATCAGATAGGACCTGGAATGGTTCAGCAAATTCAGTCTGTGTGCATGGAGTGCCAGGGCCATGGGGAACGGATCAGTCCTAAAGAGAGATGTAAAAGCTGCAGCAAAAGGAAGATAGTTGGAGAGAAGAAGATTCTAGAAGCGTGTATTGACAAAGGCATGAAAGATGGCCAGAAGATAAGATTCCATGGTGAGGGAGATCAAGAACCAGGACTGGAACCAGGAGATACTATCACTGTTCTAGATCAGAAGGACCGTGCTGTTTTGACTCGACGAGGCGAAGATCTCTTCATGCGTATGGATATGCAGCTGCTTGAAGCCCGGTGTGGCTTTCAAAAGCCAATATCTACTCTTGACAACCGAACCATCGTCATCACCTCTCATCCATGTCAGATCGTCAAAGATGGGGATACCAAGTGTGTGCTAAACGAAGGCATGCCAATTAATCACAGACCATGCGAGAAGAGTCACCTAATCATCGAATTTAAGGTAAACTTCCCTGAGAAGGGCTTTCTCTCTCCTGATAAACTTTCCTTGCTGGAAAAACTCCTACCTGAGAGGAAGGAAGTAGAAGAGACTGATGAAATGGACCAGGTGGAACTGGTGGACTTCGATCCCAATCAGGAAAGACGGCGCCATTACAATGGGGAAGCACATGAAGATGAGGAACATCATCCTGGGGCGGGAGGGTGTTCAGTGTCAGACCTCGTAATGGGGCCAGCGAGTAACACTGCTGCTGGCATTTGATATGCAGTAGTGAATGAGCGAAGGACTATAATCATAGCTCCCTACTTGCTATTGTTTTTGTTTCAATATTCAACTATAGTAGTGTTTTAAAAGTTAAAAATAAATAAATAAATAAATAAATAAATAAATAAATAAATAAATAAATATGAGCAACCAGAAGTAGGCCAGAAAGGCCCTGAATGAGTTTGTACCAAATGTGGTCTGGGCAGTTGTCACAGAAGCCTAGAGTCCCCATATAGATCTGACCTATTTCTGGATTCTAGCACCTGGTGCATGACGGCTCTTGGTTCAAAGTTTTATGATTTTGGCTTCTTTAGAGCATCTGGGGTGGACATCTGTTTTGTTTTGCTTGTTGGCTTGTTTCCTGCCAGCACTTTCCTCTTAGGTAAAGAAGACCCCTATTTTCTCAGCAGGACCATTCCTTGCCCCCTCCTGGACTGTGTACGTCAGCTGGAGCTGACCAACAACTGATCGGTGAGAGCATCCTGTCTCCCAGGTCACAGTAATTAGTCCAGACAGGAAAGATGAGCAAAATTGATCCAAGGAGAGCCTATCTTCAATCTCTCCTGGTATTGACAAGATGGAGTTTGAGTCTGGAAATGCTGGGGGGACTCTCCTGCCACTATGAGGGGAAAATGTGCCTGACAATGAAGGCAGCTCAGAGAAGGGCAGAGAGACACACCAGGTGTGATGGGGCATCTGGTCCAGTGTGCCCGAAGCTAGTGTACCCTTGGACATTTTAACTGGATTGAGCAATACACTTCCTTTTCACCGAAGCTTGGACACAGTAGATTTCTATTACCTGCAACCAAGAGGATCCTAATTGATCCAGTTTGGTTTCTCCAGTTTTTCCCTTTTGTGTTGACAACCAGTTTGCCCGTGAGCCTATTTCTATCTCCCGTTACTGACGTGAAGGTTTCCATTTTGTTCCTTGGTTGTAGCTTCACTGGGTTGGATAAACTGCTCAAATCCTCTTGGCAGTTTATCCAACTCCACCGATTGACCCAATGGCAGAAGAAGCTTCAACGATCAGGACTGACGTCCAGTTGGCTGTCTGAAACCCCAACCTGGCATTTAGAAACTCTCTCATGGCTGGCTGGATCAAAGCCAGCTCTTTGAATGTAACTCTAAGTGTGGCCGAGACACATGTAAGGATCACTCGAATGTCCCTTTCCAATCTTAGCATAATTAAATGAGGAGAAGAGGAAGGAGGAAAGGAAGTGGGGGAGCAGGGGGCATGGCCTCAGTTACCCCCTGAAGCATTGCTCAGCTTGAATTGCCTGTGCTCTTAAGTTCCCCATCTTCTCAAACGTTCTCCCTGCTTAGCCCCGTGCATTGAACGTCAGCTTCCGACCCTGCACACTTCTCTCCTTCTCCTGCTATCTAGCCTCATGTCACCCCCTTTGTTACCACTGCCACCACCACACTGCCTCCGGCTACAGAGAGTGCCCAGCCCTTAGCCTAGAATATTTATAAAATTGTCCATTGCTATTTAACAGAGGGAGGATTGCTACATGGGCAAATGGAAAGATACACACCCAGCGGTGGAGAGGGTTATTCATCACACCTGGCATGGCATTGGGACAGGGTCTATTGGCTGCCAAAGAGAAGTCTGGCAAAAAAATGGAAAATTGAGTCCATCAGGGGCCAGCTTTGTCCACAACACCACTCCTGCCAATGATGTCCTGCTGAATTGACAGGCTTTCCGGATGAATCAATTGGTTCTTTTGTCATCTGGTTGACTCAGAAACAGTTCCCCTTGAGCTCTTTAGTTTGCAAAAGATAAATACACACTGACCTGAAAGAACAGTAGCGTAGGATAAATGTGTGATGTCTAGTTGCGTTTTGCAAGCAGAATCAAATTTGGAAGGAGTCAGAGAAAGAAAGATGGGGGTGGAGAGAAAGAAGATGGAAAGGGAGGGGTAGAGAGAGAGTGAGAGAGGATGGCATCTGACCCAGCTCCACCTGGACCACCCAGCTGTGCTGTGCGGGGAGTCCAGGCTTGCCATGCTCCAGCATCTGGTTGGGGCCCAGGTGTTTCTGGAACACTGAAGTGATTCCGTGGTTGCTATCAGAACTAATGCCAAGAAAAGAAATATAAATTACATTTAAAAGAAATCTACCTTTTATCTTTTAACCTTAGGCCTTCCCCAGCCATGCAGAAAAATCAATCTTGGCTAATCCACTGACCAAGAAAAAGAAAAAGGGAAAAGAACAGACGAGAACCTTGCATTAAACAGCTGCTTGATGCTTAAAGAGGTATCAGAGGGACGTTGATTGGAGAGCTCACCAGCAAGAGGGGTCCAGGTTCAAAAGACTGAAAGTAGGAAATCTTATTGGTATTCCATGACTGGTCATTAGCCAGGAAGACAAAGGACACAGTTATGTCACATTTTAGCTTAAGATTCTAAATCAGCAGCAAAGCATGGCTTTGCTGAGGCCCTGCTTTCTTAGTATCTCTTTGTTGAGAGCTAGAAAAAAAAAAAAAAAAAAAAAGCAACGAGTCCTATCCTGGGTAGAGTATAGCCAACTATATGACCATTACATAAGCATTAGCTAGAGAAATCAAGACAGAGTTATTGGTGGCTGTGATGCAATAAAGAGTGTATCTGGTCTTTGTCCCCAGTTCTGGGCACAGAACTTTCCAAGTTCTGTCCCAGTTCTGGGCACAGAAATTCCAAGCCCTTGGAATTTCTAGAGTGGTAGGAGTATTTTTATTTACAAGGAGCCCTTTTGATATATCTGAGTTTATGCTAAGGAGGTGATTTCATGGCGGGCCCTTAGATACTTTTAGGAGAGACGCTGACCCCTGCAGAAAGACAACGTATGTGATTACACAATTGGAACCTAGAGGCTCACCCCCAAATGCCAGGGAGAGAAGAGGGACAGGAGGTTGAGTTCAACCACATGGCCATTGGTCCGACCAACATGCTTACTTAACGCAACTCCAAATAAAACTCTGGACACTGAGCCCCGGGTGAGCTTCCCGGTTGAGAGCAGAAGCTCCTGCAGCAGGACCCTCCTAGACCTTACTCTGTGTATCTCTGCATCTGGTTGTTCATTTGCATCCTTTAGAATAACATGGTGACTAGAAGTGTAGCACTTTTCTGAGTTCTGGGAGTCACTCTGGAGAATTACCAAACCAGAGGAGGCTATGGGAAACTCTAGAATTGTAGTCAGCTGGACAGAAGTGTGGGCAATCTAGGAACTTAAGGCTGGCATCTGAACCTAGGGCGATCCTGTTGGGGACCTTCCCCTTTATTTAGCTCCTGGAGTCTGAGCCTAACTTCAGGTATTTTAGTGTCATCATTGAGTTTAATCTTAGGACACTCAGTTGCTGTCAGAAAATTGGCATCAGGACACCCTCTTCGAGTATTCCCCAGTAAAGAAGCCACAGAAGGGTCCTTTCAGGATAAGACATATGGTCTCTGAGACTGTCATCACCTTACATTTTCATAGCAGTAGGAAACCTGGTGGAACATTCTCTTGGGCTCAAAGTTCACAGACTTCGGGGACTGGAAACCGCAGAAGATGGAATCCGTGCTGCCATCTGCAGCAGGATGGATCTCCAAACATCTCAGAAGCTTTGCAATCATCTCTTGATGGGACACCTAATACCCTCCCCCACAAGCCTGTTCAACAGTCACCTCATCCCCTACTTTTAGCCAGAACACGTATCAGATATATTTTATTTCTTTGTCTGTGTCTCCCAGTAGAACGTGAACTCTCTGAGGGCGTGAGCTTTGTGTGTTCACTGGTATGCCTCCGGGGTCTAGAACAATGACTGACATATGGTAGGTGCTTAATTCATGAACAAGGGTCCCTGCTTAACAGAAGCCTATGCTAGTAGGATGCTTTTAGTGGCATCATACAGGAAAGGCAAACCTACTTTGTCTACCCGGGTAATCATGGGTGTGTTGTATGCTCGCTTGTCTCTCCTGCCCCACTTTCTACCAGTTGAAATTCTGCTTTCCCCCCAGGGCTCCAGTTCTGGTCTCACCTCTTCAGTAAAACTTTCCCTGACAACCCCAGCCCTTACTGATCTATCTTTTCTCTAGTCTCTGGAAAAGCTAAGAATGTATCCCACACAGTTACATGCTGCCCTATTGTCTTTTTGGACTCGTCTTCATACAACCAGAAGGAAGCTCCCTGAGGAGCGGAACACAGTCTCACATATATGTGACCCGAATCACTCACAGAACTTAGGTCAGCACCTGACACATAGTAGGTATTCCAAAAACATTCGTGCATTAGACTTGTTGCAAGATCTTGAAACTTCTAAGTTCAATAGAGTCAGGCCTGAGGAGTCCTATGGTCCCTATCTGTGCACCCACAGCACCCTATTTAAAAACCTTTCTAAAAAAAAAAAAAAAAAAAAAAAAAAAAACCTTTCTAAAAAACAAAACAAAACAAAAC
The DNA here is from genome assembly GCF_048418805.1 of Vulpes vulpes. NCBI lineage: Eukaryota > Metazoa > Chordata > Mammalia > Carnivora > Canidae > Vulpes > Vulpes vulpes. Next base: position 152,393,801 of record NC_132792.1, on the reverse strand, counting down.
AAAAAAACTTTCTAATTACCAGTATGCGAATCTGACTGTCAAATCCTCAATGTCCAACCCTCAAAATCTGACCCTGGCTTTTCAGCTCAGTGTCTCCAGGACCGAACACAGTGCCCCAAACACAATAGGAATCTAGTTTTGATTTTTATTAATCACACAAACTGAAGTAACAAAATGCATCTATCACATTTCCATGGCCTCGCTTTTCCTAGCACGTGTGAGGTCCTGAGGAGGTCCCCAGTAACTACCTCCCGACGCTTGTCTTCGCTTGCCTGGTTAGACAGAAGTAGGACATTCTCTTTTGCTGAATCTTTCTACCCATCACTCCACAAATGCCATGCTGAACTGGGGGTTTGCAGGGGTCTCAGGGAGAGAAGATGGGGATTGCCTCCCAGACATGATGGAAAGGCAAAATGTGAGTGTAGTGACCAATGGGGAAAACAACAAATCTTTCTTACAGTTCTCCTTTTTTTTTTCTAAAAGAACAGCATAACATGAGTTATTTTAACCATTTTTAAGCGTACAGTTCTGTGGCATTAGGTACATTCACTTCGTTCTACAGCCGTCACTACCATCCACCTCCAGAACTTTCTCATCTTCCCAAATGAGAATACTGTCCCCGCTATTTCTCCCTTCTCGGCCCCTACAACCACCTTTCTACTTTCTCACTTCATGAATTTGACTAGTCCAGGGACCTCCATTAAGTGGAATTATGCAATATTTGCCATTTGGGGACTGGCTTATATAATATCTTTGAGGTTCATCCACGTTGTAGCCTCTGTCAGAATTTTTATTGTCATGTTTAAGGCTGAATAATATTCCATTCTATGTGTATACCACATTTTATTTCCTCATTCATCCATCCATGGTCACTTGGGTTGCTTCCACCTTTTGGTTATTGTGAATAATACCCTGTGCAAGTGGGTGTACAAATGTCTGTTTGAATTCCCGCTTTCAGTTCTTTCAGGTATGTGCCAAGAAGTGAAATTGCAGGACCAGATGGTGATTTGATGTTAGTTTTTTGAGGAACTATCATACTGTTTTCCACAGTGACCACATCATTTTTCTTATCACCTCAAAATTTATTTATTTATTTATTTATTTATTTATTTATTTTTGAGATTGTTGATATATTGACATGGTACAAAACACAACACCAATGACAAAGTATTTACTTTTTACTCCTGTCTCCATGACACTTACTTCCCCATCTACAGGCAGCCAATGTTACTACTTACACTGCTCTATCACAGCACCCCCAAGTCACCCCTATAACCTGAGCAAGTTTAATACCCAGGCTGAGGCTAGTTTCCTAAAAGAAAGGTTTTTAAACTGTCTGCAGTCTGCTCAGAGAAGGAGTTAATGGAACACAAAACTCTGAAATGCACTGTACATAATGAATAACAAATACCCTTTTAAGATGAGTATTATTAAAGCATCAACATGGTATTATCCAAAACGTATGAAGTGTCTTCTCTCTTTCTCTCTCTCTTTTTTTTTTTTTTTTTTTTTGGCCCTTACTAATACATTGAAAGCATTACCTAATGCCCACTCCAAAAGATTAGATCCCTTTGAAAGAAAAGAGTCAACATGCATAACACATCCCAGCACCATCCTGCATCTTTTCCATTTGGGTTCGCAGTCAGACATTCCCTGGTTTAAGAAAAAGAGCATTTGCAAAATGGCTCTTGGGGCTTAATTGGTATTTCTTTCTTTTTGCCTGCCAGTATAATCCAGGAGAGGAGACTGCAAAGCAATTTAAGAACATTAGCATTGTTCCTAAATACCCACATCCAAGGTTAGTGAATACAACTGGTAAAGCCCAAAGAGCACCTAGGGAGATTAAGGGAGGTTTTGAAGCAGAACGCATGATTCTAATGAACTTGGGCTCTGCCTCATGGAAGAAGAATCTATCTAAATACATTAGAGCCAACGGAGCAGACAGGAGGGAAGCAGCTACCTAAGTATAAGAGATGCTGTTCTCAGTAAATCGTGAAATGCTGCAAACAGATTCGGGTGGGTTTGAGGCCCCGAGCCGCTACAGGGTGCTAATTATGATTGCCATACTGTGGCTGAGTGGGCTATTCCCCCAGTAGGGTGTCAAGAGCCACACCAGCTGTCCTGGTGAATGTCCTCCTGGTGTCCCTCACGGGGGTGGCCTCTGCTTGGTTTCCTCCTCCTCTCACTATGCAGATGAATTAATTTGTTTGGAGGTTGAAGAAGGGCTTTTGGAAAGAAAGGAGTGTCTGATAGATTAGTAGAGATACGAGCAATTGTCCAGGTGTTTTTTTTTTCTTACTTCAATACTACTAGTAGTGGGGGTGCCTGGGGGCTCAGGTGGGTAGCATGACCTAAATGAACAGCTGTAGAGAGCCAATATGACCACATCTCAACATTATGCACCCAAAATGCACAAGAAATAAAATTATAGATTTTAAACAAACCTCATTTTTGAGTCTGAGATTGCAAAGTACGTGCCTTATGAAACATTGATTTTCCTACTGAGGTTCTGGGTAAAGGGGAGAGCAAGGCATTTGACCCCTAGCTACCCAGAGGAGTCAAACGTTATGGGTTAAGGGCAAAGTCCTCCGCATAGCTGTCCTCACTTGAGACACCAGCCACAGGGTGGCTGAGGTCCCCAGGTCTCCCTCACTTCTGGTCAACTGGCTACAAATTCAGGGGTTCCCGCTCTCCCCTAGGCTTCCATAATATGTTACAAGGACACACAGAAGTCAGGAAAGCACTAGTTTTAGAATTATAAATGCATTATGGCAACAGGCTACAGATCAGAAACAACTGAAGGGAAGACATGTACAGCAATGTCTGGAAGGGTCCTAAACACCAATCTTCCCTTATTTTCTCCTGTGGAGTCAGGATGCATCATCCTTCCTGACACATCAGTGTGTGGCAGTGTGCAGAGTACACCACCAAGGAAGCTCACTCAGACCTCTTCTGTGTCCATAAATATTATTGGGACTTCATGATGTAGGGATGACTGATTAAATCATCGGCCATGTGACTCCATCTCTAGCCTCCCCTCCCCTCCCTGAAGGTTGGTCTGATATCAAAGTGGCTCAAAGCCCTAAACCTCACATCAGTGATTGGTCTTTCTGGCATGGCCAGCCACCATCCTGGATCTTCTCCTTCACGTAAACTACCTCGTAAACAAAACCTATCAGGTCCCACCTTGAATAGCATAGACACTCCTCTTACTTGGGAAACTCCAAGGTTTAGAGCCTACCTCCCAGGACGTGGGGACAAAGGCCAACCAAATTCTTTGTTATCCAGGGCTAAGGTGGATAGTGGGTAGGGTAGTGGGAGAGGAACAAGCCACAGTGGGAGACTATGAGCAAAACCTGAGTCCCAGTTAGATTTCATTATACCATCTTGAGCAAGCCACTTAATCATCATGGGCCTTAGATCACATGCTCTTCACTCATAACAATAATTATTGATACCATTTGATAAGCACTTACTATGCACCAGAAGCTGTGCCAAGAATTTTGCCTATTTAATCACATTTATTTTTCATAATGAACTTGCAAATTTTGTCATTTTATTATCCCAGTTTTGTAAAAGGTGGAGAGGTGCCTGAGATCTCAGAAGGCTAAATAACTTGTTCAAATAAGTGGAGGAGGGCAGCGTGGGTGACTCAGCGGTTTAGCACCGCCTTCGGCCCAGGGCGTGATCCTGGAGACCTGGGATCAAGTCCCACATCAGGCTCCCTGCATGGAGCCTGCTTCTCCCTCTGCCTGTGTCTCTGCCTCTCTCTCTCTCTCTCTGTATGTGTCTCTCATGAATAAATAAATAAAATCTTTATAAAAAAATAAAATAAAATAAATAAGTGGAGGAGCTGGCCCACAAACACAAGCAGGAGTCCCAGGCTCCCATTCTTAAATTTCTAATCTATACCATTCAACCCTTTCCTTGGCTCGCAGGCATATTGAGAAAATGCATGAGGCTGATATGAATTATTATAATCTGAAAGGAAGGAACCTTATAATTCAAGCTTATAAGATTACCATTATTATTATATCACTGATTATAACTATCGGCAGTATTATTTTATTTTTATACTTCACATGAATCTGTCTACTTATTACGAAAATGCTTTCTCCTTACCATATGAGTTTTATCACAAAGAATGCTTTTGGAAGGAAGGCGGGTCTTCCAATTGCTTTAAACCAAATTCTCATGTAGTTTCCCAAACATTTGCTAAGTATAACACCTTCTATATGCCAGTGTACTTGCAACATGGAAGGGACAAAAAGATGAATAAGACAGAGATGTAGGCTCTGCCTGTACCGAGAATGACACAACATTCACTGTACCGAGAATGACACAACAGGTAGACTATGTCAAGTGACCCGAAAGACACAGAATGCCCTCTGCTGGTTCAAAGGAAAGAGAGCACATAAGCTTCAAGGGATCAAGAAGAATTTCAAGGAATCAAGCTTCAAGGATTCAAGCAAGAAAGAGAGGGGAAGGAAGAAAGGAAGAAAACGGAATTTTGAGGGCTCTGGATGAGGAAGAAAATGGAGTCTCATAAGAAGGGAGTCGGTAGTGGGGTGCCTGGGGGCTCAGTTGGGTAGCATCTGCCTTTGGTTCAGGTCATGATCTCTGGGGGCCTGGGATTAAGTCTCATGCCAGGCTCCATGCTCAGCAAAACAGTCTGCTTCTCCCTTTTCTCTGCTGCTTCCCACCACTCATTCATTCTCTCTTTCTTTCTCCCTGTCTGTCTCTCTTTCTCAAATAAATATATCATTTTTTAAAAACCTAAAAAAAAAAAAAAAAGTAGAAGAAGGAAGTCTGGTAGCAAAATCAAGCGGTTCAATTCAGAATGTTCTCAGGGATTAATGAGTACCTAGTTTAGTGGTAATATATTACTGTAGGATGAGCACAGAATGCAAAATAAAAATTATGGCTTTATCACATGTTAGCTTTTGATGTTGGGCAAAGCTCAAGGTCCTCCAGCATGGCATAATCCATTAAAAAATAAATAAAATGAAAGTAAATAATGCCCAGCTCTTAAGGCTTTTGTTAGGGTAAAAAAAAAAAGAAGTATATTAAAAACATTCTGGAAACTAAACAACATTAAACAAGTTTTAGATTTTATCATTTTCTTTTTTTCTTGGTTTGTCTGGATTATGGGCCTTAGTAGTACTGTGATATATGATAGACAATATCAATAAAAAGGACATAATAGAGCCATACCGGGCAAGGGTGAGGAGACCAAGCTTTGTCCAGTTCTAAGAAGTTAGCTCTTGTCCTACTTTCTGTTGCTTTGGGTTGATTTGGTTTGTTGAAGGTCATTTTAATAGCATTAATGCCTATTATTTCAGGAATAGCACACATTAGCTCCAAGGAAAAGAAAAATTATTCGGTCAGGATAAGCATGGGATGTAGTAGTCAAGACTTTTTTTTCTTTTTATTTATTTTTTCTTTTTTTTAGGGTTATTTGAGCAGGTTTACCTTTCCAATGGTAACACTTCAGAGGAGAATGGACAAAAAGCCTGGACATTAATCTGGATTTCACATGACCCCGTGTAGAACCCACAGTAGGATGTTCTGGAAGATCCCTCCCAGTCTGAGAAGTTAGGGGCCTCCTGCCAGCAGCTCTGTGGGTCTGGGAAGTTCTCTTTCTGCCTCTCCACTCACCTTATATAGTTTTAGGAAGTTGAGGCGGGGAGAAATGGGATTCCTCATTTGGCCATAGTTGGAAGAGTAGAGAGAAACAGCTACCACTTTAAAGTATCCAATACATGGCTGTACAATTAACTTTATATTAAGAAGGGATTCTAAAGCAGTTGAGCTTAACTAAGTCTGACTGTAAAAAATTAATCAAATCAATTTAATTAACTCATATAATTAATCTAGGTGTGCTTTGATAGCATGGAGCTAGAACCTAAATACTTTTCTTTTTTTAATGCCAGGATTAACTATTTTAAGCTGCCTTATTATAAATTCTCAAATGTACAAAATAGTAGAGAGGATAGTAAAATCAATCTTGACATAGTCTTCACTCGTATGCAACAATCATTAAGGTTTTACCGTACTTGCTATATCTATCATCCTTTTTTCTTATCATTTTTGATGGAATAGCTTTCCACTTATTTATATCACTTTTGTACCTTTCAGATATGCATAAAAGATTTCTAAAAGGAAGTTTTGCACATTTTAGTAAGTTGATGCCTCGGTATATTTTTCCTTTTCGTTGTTGCTATAAATGGATATCTCTTTTATTAAACTTCTAGTTTAATAAAACAGTTACTGTTTGTTTATGACATGATTGTTGAGTTCCATCAGTTGATTTTATATCCTGCTCTTTTCCTGAAGTCTATTATTGGTTATAATAGGGTTTTTCATTGGTTCTCTTGAGTTTTCCAAATATATATCTTCATTATTACTTTTAGAAATTCTACAATTTTGTTTTGTGTTTTCCCTTTCACCCAAGAGTCTTTACTAGAGAACTTTGAGAATTTTTAAATTATTTCTGGTTTAATTACATACTTTGGTCAAAAAAGTCTGGCTTATGATTTTTATTTTCTAAAATTAACTGAAGTTTTTCTGTTTTAATACATGCTCAGTGCTTGTAAATGACCCAAATGCACTTGAGAAGACAATGTATTCTTTATTATTGGTTTACAGTTAAATATACTGTTATATGAACTACCTTATTAATTTTTTTAGGTCTTGTATATTCTTAATAATTTTTAATCCCCTTGGCTTGAAGGAGATGTGATAATAATTTTAAGTTATTACTGTCTGTCCATTCCTTCTTTTATCTCCTGTAGTTTTGGGATCCCTGGGTGGCGCAGCGGTTTGGCGCCTGCCTTTGGCCCAGGGCGCGATCCTGGAGACCCGGGATCGAATCCCACATCAGGCTCCCGGTGCATGGAGCCTGCTTCTCCCTCCGCCTGTGTCTCTGCCTCTCTCTCTCTCTCTGTGACTATCATAAATAATAAAAAAAAAAAAAAAAAAGAAAGAAACATATCTCCTGTAGTTTTGATTTATCAATGTTGCAATTTTACTTCCTGCATAGATATTAGTAATTATTGTATCTTTACTATGAATTGTACTCCTTAAATTCATAAAATGGCTTTCATATTTTACAATGTTTGTTGGCATGAAATCTATATTTCTGATGTTAAGATCATGTCATCGGCTTTCTTTTTACTTCAAGTCAACGGGTGTATCTTTATAGTTTGATTCTCAACTTTCTGATTCACTTATTTTTCTTAGTATGTTTTGTAGGGCAGCATGGATTTTGCTTTGCTAAGATCAGAAAAAATGTTTTTTTTCTTTTAAGAGATGAGTAAAACCGGGATGCTGGGGTTGCTCAGTTGTTAAGCATCTGCCTTCAGCTCAGGCCATGATCCCAGGGTCCTGGAATCGAGCACCATATTGGGCTCCCTGCTCAGCGGGGAGTCTGCTTCTCCCCCTCCCTCTGCTGCTCCCCCTGTTCATGCTCTCTCTCTCTCTCACTCTTAGTTGAATGCTTTTGTCTTCTGTTACTTTCCGTGATCTGATTCCTTTGGAGCCACCATCCCCTCCTCTCACCTGTCCAGTGTTACTGCCCTGCTCAATTCATCTACTTCTAGAAGTTTCCCCCTCAGAGTGAGATGCTGTACTTCTGGAAAAGGATATTGGCTGGACACTTTGGAATTCATCAAGAGTTTGCTCTACTCCAGCATGGCTGGGTCCCTTGGCAATGCAACATGGAGGTGTTTGCTCTCATCTGCAATTCATAGCATATTAGAGCTTCCAGCTCACAGTTATTCTCAGGCCTGTTCAGAGTTTGACTCCAGGTAAAGGCCTTCTCTTCTTGAGGGTGAATATTCATAGGTGATTTGGGGTTCCATAGCTTGTAGCGGACACATGAGATTTCCCCGGAGCCACTCTTACCTTTCCTCATCTCATTCCCCTCCCACCTTCTGAATAGCCAGGTATTCCTGCCCCCTCCCGGTCGTCCTTAGGTGTCATTGCTGTATGCAGTTTGGATCCCACCTACTCTAAAGTTTAGGGGGTTTCTTATCACTTAGTATTTTTAAATATATAACTCCTATGTATTTCCTCACACTATCCTAATTTTCAGGAGGAGTTTTGGAAAAGTTCAGAAACTACCTTGATCTTACCAGGACCAGAACTTGGAGATCAATTTCTTTAAAAAAGATTTTATTTATTCATTCGTAAGAGACACAGAGAGAGAGAGAGAGAGAGGCAGAGACACAGGCAGAGGGAGAAGTAGGCTCCCTGAGGGGAGCCCGATGTGGGATTCAATCCCAGGACCCTGGGATCACAACCTGAGCCAAAGGCGGACGCTCAACCACTGAGCCACCCAGGTGCCCCAGAGATCAATTATTTTTTGATAGAAAGTGGAAGAATTAAGCTCTCCCAATTCCTTCACAAAATCTTATAATCATAGAATGTGAGTTCCCTTAAAAAAAAAAAATCACAATATCTCATTTAATGAGAATGACAATTGAGACCCAGAGAGTAAAAATGACTTCGTTGAAGCCATTTTAGGAAGTAACAGAGCCACATGTGAAATGCAGCTTTCAGAGAATCTTGGTGTTAGAAGGGAACTCAAGGGTGCCATGGTCCATCTTCCTACCAATGCAGAAAGCACCAGAAAAGATGCGGTCAACATCCTCCAAAATACCCTAAAACATGGGGGAAAACATTGCCTAATCAACCTATTTCACCTTATGGTGAACACAGACATAGATCTTTTCACTTTTTTCTATTTTGAAAAGTGTGAGTTGAGACAGACAAGGATGAATTGCTACAGGTCCTATTGCTTTTGTTCCCTGTTTCTTCTCATTTTAGAAGCTGGCTTGGAAGTAGCTCTCGGTTGATTCACAGTCTGAGTTAGAAACGATCTTTCCGTCCATCCAGTCTAATGTGATTCATTAGCCTGCTTAAACCTGCCCGGCTGCTGATTCAATCACCGATTGTTCAGGAGTTCTTCCTAATGTGAGATGATGCACAGGAGAATATACGTGGATTGTACAAGATCACATAAATTTAAGAGATTGTTAGAATTTCTCTTACAGAGTAGAATTTCCTTCCCCATAACTTCCAAACACTGGTCTTGGTTCTACGCTTTGAAGCTTATGCAAAATGTCTCATCATTTCTGTACTTTACAGTCCTTGAAATATTGGAGGACAGCTATTGGGCTCCTTCCTCAGATGTAAGGCTTGTGTTTTTTCACGATCATAAACACACCCAGTACCTAGTCCTCTTGTGGCGTGGTCTCCAGTCCTCCCAGCAATTTACTTAACCTCCTCTGATTGAGCATACTGAGCGTGTCAATGTTTCTCTCGAAATGCCAGCAATAAACAGAGGGAGATTAAACCCTCTTTGTCTGGGCATCACGTTCCTATCAGCTCAGCCTAAGACTACATTAGTCCCTTTGGTATCTCTTGTTATGCTGGATGCACACTGAGCATGCAGTCAACTAATAGCACCTAATCCTTTCTCGTGAGCTTCTATAGCAGAGCTCCTACTTCTCCAGCGTGGGCAGCTGATATTTTTGGTCCCAGATGCAGAACAACAGCTTGGTAAGGACCAACACCAGTTCTATCAGAACTCCAGTGGTGTATTGAACCTGGGGACTTTGACTCTTTCAAGGTGTCAAGGTTCTCTGGTAGGCTCCATACCTCTCTTGGGATTTAATTCTTCCTGAGTTGTGTTTGTTCTATTTCTTTCAGTGTGAAGGTCATGTTTCTAGATACAGAAGACAAAAGCAAAAACAAAAACACTAGAGATCGAACGATCCTCTTTCTCACTTTTGGTAATGGTTTCTTGTCACTTTCCAGCACTCCTTTGGCACCACTGCTGATTGCTTTTACCACTCTCTGTAGCACTATAGCACCTAGTGCCCAAGCAGTGGTACATCCTGCCCTTGTTCTGTTTGCTCTGAAGACAGAGGAGAGAGAGGGAGGTAGACGCGGAAGGAAAGAAGGAAGGAAGAAGGAAGGAAGGAGACAGAGAGAGGAGCGAAAGAAAAAGAAAATAATTAGGGAGACATAAATCTGGATGACCTATATTAATCCTATTTAAGGGGCCTACCTGCTGTCAGCATAGCTTGACCTACATTCTGCTCCCATTTATAATCCAGGACAATATCTTTTTGTTCTTCTAACACCCTACATCTCTTTACCTATGAAATATGGATATTTTAAAAAATAATAAAAATATGGACATTTAGTGATACCAGCATTTCCTTTGACCTTAGAATATTCATAATAATACAACTATTTTATTTATCACTGCTCCATTGTATAGACCTTATCAATTAGGGCTGTACATTAAAAGAGATTTATATGGCTGTAATGGTTCTATCTCTAGGCTAAGAAGTCAAAGCCTCAACCCCAATGTGAGTTCTGGCCAGTTATATCAAGGGACAGCCCAACCACTAGTGAGAGCCTTGAAAACAAACATATCTCAAAACTTCCCAAGAGAAGGATAATAAGTTCATTTTTAAGTTTTCTTAACATTTCTTTTGATAATGCCTAAGTACTTTGTGATAGGGTGTGTTTTTGTGCTATTAGGGGAGAGAGGAGGTTGTGAGGTGGAAAAGTAAATAGGGCTGAGAGACAGGAACAATGATATAACATACAAAGCCCCATTAAATTGTTTCAGGAGCTGGAATTCGTACCCCAGAGTCTCCAGTTCCAGAACTGTGATTATGGTGAATGCCATGAAGTCAATAAACATTACCAAGAGAGAGGTACGTATTTGTACTTTTTGTTTACTATTTATATTTATATTTACTATTGAATGAGCATGAATATAAACATAAATATTCTTAGCATATGTGAATACATCCACTTACTCACCTGCCAGTTTAAGAGATAGAACATTTCCATTACTCGTGAAGCCACCTTTGCACCCATTACCAACCTCGTCCATTCCCCTATTCTCTTAGAGATCACTGCCCTGTATCTTCTGTTTATCAGTCTCTTGCTTTTACTTTTTAATATTTTTAAGTTACTTTTCTGATATATCCTTTAGTTTTGCATGTTTTTCGACCTTTTTTAATAGTACGTCTCTGGACCTTGCTTTTTTGTTGTTCAGTTTCATTTTCCTGAGATTTGCTTCTGTTGCTGTATCTTGCCCTAGTTCGTTTGTTTTCACTGGTGTATAGTATTCCATTTGGTCTACAATATATCCATTCTGTGGCTGATAAATATTTGAACTGCTTTTAATACTTTGCTATTACAAAGACTACTAGAATGAATGTTCTTATACTTGTCTCCTGATGGTATGTGCCAGAGTTTTTCCTAGGTATACAGCAGGGAAGAGAGATGCTAAGTTAAAAATCATGTGTGTTTTCAAGTACACGAAATAACACTATTTCTTCAAAATACTAGTGCCAATATTCACTTTTCTTTCATGCTGTGTATAAGAGTTCTAATTGATCCACTTTCTTGTCAAATTTGATTTGGTTGGACTTTTAAATTCTTTGTCAATCTATAAAATGTGAAATATTTCATTGTTTCAGGTTTCAGTGAGTATGTTCCTACCAAAGAGGTTGATTTTTTTTTTAATTGAGTGCTTCTGGGAAGTGATTGCCCATTTTTCTATTGGATTCTTAATCTTTGTCTTCTTATAATTTATTCATTTTTTATGGATGTTGTGTTATTCTTGAGATATTCCTTGTAGATTCTAGATACTGATCTTTTGGTACTTACATGTGTTAGAAATATCCTCACTAAATTCATACCTTGTCTTTTTACCTTTCTTTATGCTGTCTTTTGTCTTAATCTAGTTTCACTGGATGGTGTGTCTATGTGTAATATATTTTCCCAGTCTATGCCTAGTCATTTATTTACATAACAGTTTATTTTCATGAGTAGATATTTTAAATTTTGAGATCTGATTTATCTGTTACTTTCTTTTATAATTGCTATTTCACTGCTTAAGAAAAACTTTTAACCCTAGGTTGTAAAGACATATTTCTACTTTTTTTTTGGAAAGCTTTATAGTTTTAGCTTTTAATTTTGGATCTATAAGTGAATTGCTTTCTCTGGTAAGGATTTGAGGTTCATTTTTTTCCCCACATAGATATTCAGGTGTCTTAGCACAGTTGCTGAAAAAACTTTTCTTTTCCCATTGAATTGCTTTGGTGTCTTTGTCAAAAATCAATTTACTCTGTAATTGTGGGTATATTTTTTGTTTTTGTTTTATTTTTTCTTTTTAGAGAAAGAGAGAACGCAGGAGTAGGGGGAGAGGGAGAGAGAGAGAATCTTCAGCAGACCACATCCACTGCTGACATGGGGCTGATCTCACAACCTTGAGATCATGACCTGAGCCGAAATCAAGAGTCAGACACTTAACCAACTGAGCCATCCAGGTGCCTAATATTTTTTAATTTTCTGTTCTGTCTTGATAGTTTTAACCCAATATGTCTTCAAATACCTTCTTTCTTTTTTTTTAAAAGATTTTATTTATTTATTCATGAGAGACATGGAGAGAGAGGCATAGACACAGGCAGAGGGAGAAGCAGGTTTCCCACAGGGAGCCTGATGTGGGACTCGATCCCTGGACCCAGGGTTCAGACCCTTGACTGAAGGCAGATGCTGAACCACTGAGCCACACAGGCGTCTCTCAAATACCTTTTTTCTGTCATATTCTCTACCTCTTCTTCTGGGTACCCAATTACACATACATTTCATTTTTCAATATTGTCACACGGTTCTGTAAAGCTTCATTTCTTTTTATTGAATAATTTTCTCTTTAATTCTCAGGTTGTGTAATTTCTATTGTTTTAGTTTTTCTTTAATCGAAGTATAATGGACACACGATGTTACATTAGTTTCAGGTTTACAACATAGTGATTTGAAAACTCTGTATGTTATATTCTGCTCACTCGAAGTATATAGCTCCCATCTGTCACCATTCAAGCTATCACAGTACCATTGACATTTTCTGCTGTATCTTTAATCTCGGTGACTTCTTCAGTCCCTACCTGGACTCCTGTGCCTCCTGCTCCCCTCCACTCATTTTGTCCATCCCCCACCTTCTCCCTCTACTGTTCTAGCTCTACCTTAACTGATTATTTCACCATTTCTGATGGGCTCTCAAACTCATTGAACAAATTTTTCATTCTGGTAAAGATACTTTTTAGCTCTAGAATCTCCATGTTCTCTTTTATAAGTTTTAGTTCTCTGATTATACTTCCCATCTGTTCATTATGAATATATCTCTTTAAATTCTTGGACATATTCACAACAGCTGCTTGAAAGTCCCTATCTCCTCATTGCGACTTCTGCATCATCTGGAATTTGGAGTCTGTTGACTTCTTTTATTCTCATATATGGGCCAGATTTTTCTGTTACTTTCACTTGTCTATTGATAATTGATTGATACTGGACATTATGAAAATTATTTAGGGGTCTATATTCTGTTACTGTACCCTGAAGAGTGTTTTTTTTAAGATTTTATTTATTTATTCATGAGAGATGCAGAGAGAGGCAGAGACACAGGCAGAGGGAGAAGCAGGCTCCCTGTGAGAACGCTAATGGGAGCCCGATGTGGGACTTGATCCCAGGACCCTGGGATCATGGCCTGAGCCAAAGTCAGACGCTCAACCACTGAGCCAGCCAGGTACCCCAGGAGTGATTTTTTTTCTTTTTTAATTTGGCTGTATTCAAACTCCAAATTTTGTCTCTCCTGTTATGGATAGAAGTTTAAATTTCTTCTCAGTTGTTTCAGTTTCCACTGTTTTTCTTTGTTGTATGTTTTTATCACACCTCCTTTTGGAATCTCCCCTGTGAAATGAAGGCAAATAGTCATCCAAGGATTTTGGTGGATTATATACATAGATTTGGGGGTTCACTTCTCTGGGGATCCTTACCATCTAGGATTTCCCACCTAATGTTCTAGTTACTTGTTTTTATTGTTTGTTAATTGTCCCAAATTCTGTTCTTTAACACATTAAGCCAATAAGGCTGTGGTTCTCTGCCCAGTGAGTTTTGCTGCATTGAGGAGCATCACAAATTAAAATATCTAACTCACAATTCATCTTTCAAGAGTTGACTTCCTGCTAGTTTCTTTCTGCTTTTGGTAACTCTCCTATTTCTCCAAAAACTCGAACAATTCTAAAAGCATTTTTTTCCTGTATTTTCTAATTGTTATCTGAGGAAAGATTAATTCAGCTAAGTTACTTTATTGTTACTAGAAGCCAGAACACATGATTCCTTTTAAAATTACATTTTCTAAACATGTATTGCTGAGTATAGGAATACAGTTAAATTTCATATATTGATTTTATATCCAACACTCTTGCTCAATTCTTTTCATTATTCTAGTAAATTAAATCATTGTAGGTTTTCTACATATACAAAAACATAATTGTTTAAAAATCACACTTTTGTTTCTTACTTTCTAATTCTTCTACCTATTATTATGTTTTCTTTCCTTTATGTTCTGCTAGGACTTTCAGTGCAGTGCTATATAAAAGTGGTGAAAATAAACACCCTTGTTTTGTCTATTTTATTAAGAATGAATTCAACATTTCACCACTAAACTAGCATGGTTGCTTTAGGCTTCTTGTGGATTATATTTAACTATTAAAGACATTTCCTTCTTTTGCTAGTTTCTGAGAGTATTTTTTTTAAATAACGGGTATGTGCAAAATTCTAGAAAACATGTTTTCTGCATTTATATGAAACATTTTTTTTTAACTTTTTCCTTTAATTCATTAATCCACTGAATTTTAGTAATTGCTAGTCTTGTGTTAAACTACACTCACATTGCAGAATTTAATCCAAACTGGTCACTGCACATTATCTTTTTTCATGCAGCAGAAGTGAATATTGAAATATTAGCAAATATTTTGTTTGAGAATTTTGCGTCTATATTCATAAGAGATAGTGACCTAGAATAATAATTTCTTCTACTGCTGCTTAGTTACGGGTATCAAATTTTGTTAACCTCACAAATGAGTTAAAGTGTGTTCTCTTTACTATATTCTACTAGAGTTCAGGTATAAATACAGAAATAGTTCTTTGAATGTTATGATTGACATAAAGGAAAAGAGAAAAAAAACTTCTGGGTGATATTTTTACGGGAAGATGTCATTTTTACAGGAAGTTGGTTTCAATATTTTTAAGTTTTATAGAGCATTTAGCTTTCTAATTCTTCTTGATTCATATTTAAGCTGCGTCTGCTGTAGGGCTTGATCACTTGGGCTTTTACCATTGCCATAGGAAGAACATGCCTTGGGTAACCCACTGGTTCCAAAATAAAAGACTCACATGGAGCAGAGGCTGACCCACAGGCCTGCAGTTTGAAGCAAAGCCATCACAACCATTCTGCAGGTACACAGTCTGAAGCAGAGCAGCCAGGGGCTAACCTCTAGATTTGTGAGCAAAATAATGAATGGTTATTATTATATGCCACTGAATTTGGGGATGGTTTATTACACAGCAAGATCTGACTGGTACAGATATTTGGACCTAGAAATAAGTGCTTATGCTAGCAAAAACCTAAACTACATGGATCTGGCTCAAGGAAACTATTAAATAAAGCTGAAGAGGTGGCTGTGCTTTAAGGTGGTGAAACGTGTGGTAAAACTGTCTCATGTGATCAACTGGAAGACAAAAAAATGTACCTGATGAGCTGATCAAGCTGAATGATTTTGAGGCAAAATGGGGAAATATGAGCTGGCTTCTGCTGACAGCACTTAATAAGATACTACAAGAGAGGTATGAATTCGGGTAAGAATTGTCTTGGGTATAAACAGAATTAAGAGAAATATAGAAAGTCAAAAAATTCCATAACTCGCAGGGCTGAAAAATAAAGTCAAAGATTTTTCTCATCATAACAAAGATTCTGGGAAGAAATAAATATCTCTTTAATTCCCTGTAGATCAACCCCCCTTGGCTGCTCCCTAATCTTACCAGCTTCTGAAGATTAAGAACTGCTACCTGGTTTCTATTGCTTTGGGGCCCCATCACTTCTATTGCATTAATAAGCCAAATTCCGAGACAGCCCCATCTATTGTCAGCCCTGACCTGCAGAGCAAAGCCACCACTGAACTTGTTGGTGCTGCTGTGCCCCCGTCTTTAGCACAGGTTTGATAGCCTTCATGAATAGAGTGTCTGACCTCTTGGCTCTGCCATAGAGCAAAATCTTCCAGTGAGTGTTCTGGCCTCTGATAATGCATCCATTCTAACCCTCCTAAATCATTCCTACACTATCTCTTACAGCAACTCAGGCATTTTTGTCCTGCTTGGTGTGGACAAAATGTCGCTTAACTTTGGGCTTCCAAGATTCACTCTAGCCGTGAGTTTGTCCAAAACCCTAAAATCTTTTCCAGGATGTAAAACTATATCCTAAGAGAGTAACCCCAAGTCAGGGAATGCTTCTTAGTCTGTTTTATGTTCCAGCCTCTGGACATTTTCCATATCCATCTCTATGGCCTCTGGCAGGAAACACTGGCTAAGTCTTGCATCTCCTGTGGGATATAAGCCTTCTCCTTCCTTATCAGGCTCAGCACCCCCATCCCCACGTCAGTTGTGATAGAATTTAACCCTGGTAATTGGTCTGGCAACTGGGAAAGGAAGTATGGCTCCTGATGGAGCCACCTGTTGCCTTGCAGTGGCAAGGTGTCTGCAGTGTCTTTCTTGACAGGAGAAATGCAATCTCTTAATAGGAGGAGTAGTGAACTGCTTCATGCTCTGAGGGTTCAGGGAAGCCTACAGAGTTATAATCCCCATGATATTCACCTAGATGTCCCTATAACTATATTAGACCTGAGCTTTGGCTGAGAATTCAGTATTTGAAGCTCTGTGAATATAACTACCAGAACCTGCATTACCTCCTCATCTAATTATCCGCCACAGGAGATAATGAGCTTTTTAAGCTACCAAAGGCTCTCTGGCTAACACACTAATGTTTTTGCTATTTGTTAACTACCCTCAGTTTCTCATTATCCCTCTGTAGGAGGTCACAGCAATGTAGTAATAACCAGCCAATTCCATTGTCCTGTGTGCATTGTTACCCTATACCTTTCCAGTACTTGAATCATCACACCAGGAAAGGAATTCCTTTTGGTGGGGCATTTTACAAAACCACAACTAGTGAAATTTTACCAACTGGACTGTCAATTTGTTGCAAGAATTGTCTGTGAAACACATACCACTCTAGCTGAGATCCTTTTGGACAGTCAGATGGTGATCAGGGATCCAGGTCCCAAAGCCCCTCCTACCACCTAACTCTTTTTTTTTTTTTTTTTTTTTTTTTTACCACTTCCAGTAATACCTCTGTCAGTTTGGATGCTCAAAGGAGCAGACACCAAGACAGAAATGCAAGACACTTATTGGAAGATAATACTTGTGAAAGATAATGGAGGGAAGGAACAGAAATAAACACAGTGGTCTTCAGGCCATGATGCAAGTCTACCAACTCTGATAGAAGAAAAGGAAGGAAAGGGGATTGGGTAGGAAGAGCCTCAGACTGCAGAGCAGTCCTGAGAAAGTACTGGCCAGCCCCCTGTTGGTCATAAATGTGTGGATCCCATTACTTCCATTCATATACATACCCCAGTTCTCAATCATTGCCAGGAGCTGCTAGAAGAATGCATGTCTTCAGCTCATACATCATGATAGAGCCCAAAACACTGCAGCTGGAGACTGTTGGCTCACCGTGCTCCTTTTGGGAGCTTCTCTTTTAAGAAGATCAAGAGATCTGAGCAGTACACTTCCATGGTTGCTGCAACCCTCAAGTGGTAAAAGGTCCAGAAGGCTTTCTAGTCATACCAATGGAAGAAAATACACACCAACCTTGCTACGTTTATCTCAGGTCTACTGTGTGTTAAATATTGTTAGCACATGGTGATATAAAAATGACTACATCACATTGTGACTCACAATCTACAGAGGACTCAGACAATTAAAATGCTAACGATGGCACAATGTTGAGATCAGTGTGGTGTAAGCGTTTATAAGGATTTCAAGGAGCATGAACGAGAGATTGATTCCTTCTGGCTTGGCCAGTGAGGGAAGGCTTTATGGAAATGGGCCACTAAAGGAAGAGCAGGTGCTGATTGTCTGTCATGGAATCCTGGAGCCAGGGCCTTTCAGGAAGAGGGAACCATGTCTTCAGAGTGCCTAACACTCATTGGACCATGATAGGAGTCTCATTACTATTATTATGTTGAAATAAAAAAAGGTGTTCAAAATGGGAGTCTGTAGGTTGCCAGAAGGTAGCCGAAGTAAAAAGAGATTTCATAAGGGTGCCCGGGTGGCTCAGTTAGTTAAGCATCTGACTCTTGGTCTTGGCTCAGGTCCTGATCTCAGGGTTATGAGATGGAGCCCCATGTTGGCGCTGGGTATGGATTCAGCTTACAATTCTCTCCCTACCCCTGCCCCTCCTCACTCTCTCTCTAAATAAAAATAAATAAATAAAGCTTAAAAAGAGATTCTATAAAAGACCCTGAAGTCTTACTGTATCTAAGGAACCAAAAATTAAAAAATAAATACAGCTGGTCCCCATAGGAATTATAACCTGGCCCTGGAGAAGTTTCTGAACTGAAGCAATTTTTCTCTGCATCTCTGTGCCCCAATATGGTTACAAGCCTCTGTTTTTCTCTACATGACTGCTCCATTTCTTTCTCTCTGCAAAGTGGATCCACCACTTATCAGTTGTTCATGACTGAAACCCTGTCACCTCCAGCCCCCAGTTCTACATTCTACATGACCTTGTGGCTCCGATACTCTCTACCAACTCACAGCAGCCTCTGTACCATGTTTCATTGTGTAGTGATTTCTGCAAGTTACTTTGACATGCATAAAAAACTATTAGGTACTCACAGATCATGAGAAGAATGGCTAGATGGATAGCTATATGAGAAGACAAGGTGAAATGCCAATTATAGACTCTAGTGGTGGGTTTATAGGTAATTAATGTACAATTCTTTCAATGTTTCTAAATGTTTGAGTTATTTATTTATTTAATTTTTAAAAAATTTAAATTCAAGTTAGTTAACATATAGTGTATTATTAATGCCAGGTGTAGAATTTAGTGATTCATCTGTTTGAAATTTTTTATAATAAAACTATGGGGGGGAAAAAACACATCAATTCTCAAAAGGGATAATCTGATTATCTCAAGTCTTACATCCTCAGCCAGGCAATGAGCTGACTGGCCAGCTTCTGGCCCAGGGTTTATTCTTGGTTTAGTCAGCCATGGCCACGGGTGCAAGAAGCTACATGAGACATAAAGCTCCTCCCTCAAGGGGCTGTATGCATGACTGATACCATGAAACATGCCTTGTTACCAGTTGTATAGAATAGGTGAACAGGGGTGCCTGGGTGGCTCAGTCAGTTAAGCATCTGACTTACTTTCAGCTCACGTCATGATCTCAGGTCGTAGGATCGAGTCCCCCATTGAGCTGTATGCTCAGCACTGAGTCTGCTTGGAATTCTCTCTCCTTCTCCTTTCACCCCTCCCCCCACTTGCATAGCCAATAAATAAATAAATAAATAAATAAATAAATAAATAAATAAAGTTTAAAAAAGAAATAAAGAGCAATAAACATGTGGAACTAGATTTTTACTGTATTCAAGATGAAAACACAGTTTCTGTGTATGTAAAACAGTGGGGACCCAGGGGAAAAGAAAAACTATATAGTTACTTTAGGTGCCACTCAGAGAAGGAAGCACCTGCCCCTCTTTTTGCTTACCTCCTCTGCCCCTCACTCCACCACAAATCCCATCACCCAGAGGAAATGCATCCCCAGTCTCAGCAACAGGCAGATTGCTTTTATCTGCCAGCAAGTGGCAAGCCTTGATTTAAGGGATCTCTTAGGTAAGGAATGGAATGAGATACAAGCAAGGCCAGGGTGCGGAGAGAGGGTGGCAGGAGGCAGGAGAAACATGTAGGATAAAACAATTTCTATCCACTGACAAAATATAGATGGTGAACTCAGAAGTTTTCTGCCATAATAAACAAGAAGAAGAAGTGCAAGAAGTGGACATATAACTTTATGACCTGTGAAATTGAATTGCCTCTTACGGATTTTTACCTTTTGGTGGACAATGAGGAACTTTGTCATCTCAGGCAAGGATGGGTCATAAAAGCCACTGGAAGGAAAGGAATCAGGCCTGTCTGATTAGAATCCAGGAGGCCTTGGTGTCCCAGCCAGCCTTTATATATCTGAGCTTCACCCAGTGGGAGCCGCGAGCTCTGTGAATTACAGTGCTTCTCAGTCCCAAGAGCCCATGTCTCACCCGTCGTAAACATTAGTGAAAGGCAAGGCTGCTCTCTTAAATCAGCAGCCTGAGAGGGAAAGCAAGCCCAGACAGAAGAGCTGGGCAGGGAAGACGGTTGAGGAGCCCACCCAGCCATGGCCGCTAAAGCAGGTCTCCAGCTGATTAGAATTTGGGGTCCCCTGGAGCAGAGTTTCCTTCACTCACCTCAGACCTGCCACTGGCCTTATTTGATAACAAAATTTATCAAATAAACACAGTTCATCTTACAAAAAGGAAACATGCCATTCCTCTGCCACCTTCTTTCAGTCCTAGCTAGAAAAGGGATGAAGTAGAGCAAGGTTGGCAGGAAAGATGTGGCCCTCGTGTAGGCCTGCCAGTGACTGTGACTTAGAATTCAGGCTCTGAATTAATCAGTTCTACTTATTTGATTTCCTAACTATCAAATCCGTACCTCTTAACTCCTATGCTTCTTTTTGCTTCCCATCAACTGTGTTTTAGTCTCTCACTTGGACTTCAGTGGTTGACCAACTACTTCTCCTGCCTTTAGTATGACATCCTCAAACCTATATTCCATGAGCTGCTAGCAGGATATTTATGAAAAGAAAAGCTTGTGAGGCCACCACCCTGGTCAGTGGATTCCATTTTCCTAAAGATAAAGTTCAAGCTGGTTGACTTGGCATTCACAGTCTTCTGTGACTACCTCATGAAGTCTTCCAGAATCCTTAGGATGGGTTCAGTTCCCCTCACCTGTGCTCCCAGAGATCCCTGGACGTACTTTTCATATTGCATGATTCAACAAGAGATATTTAGCCCTTGCATAAGACAGCAGTATTTGCTAAAGGGAAAAAGATGGATTTTTTGTCTTTATTATGGTGGAAGAAGCTGACCAATGGAGCCAAGTCAAGGGACTGGCCTGAACTCATTATGGATGTAAATTAAGTTCTATAACTGTCTGAAATCTCTCCCCCACTTCTACCCAGAGCAACAGATCTAGCCTATCTAGATATGACCCTCAGGGGATGGAATTTGAGTGAGATTTGAGTTCCTGGGGCTGAGAGTATAATGGGAAATTTCTACAGAAGTCAGAAATATAGGACAATTTAACCAAATCTAGAGAAAGGAAGAGTTGAAAGTGATAGGACCTAGAGATAAACAAGACCAGAGAGGCCAGAAGCTGAAGCCAAAATCATGAGTCCAGAGCAAGTATGACTCAGGTTGTCCTGAACAATAAGCTCAAAAGTCAAACGGTGATTCTCTTGTCTTTAAGTGAAGTGGGTATGTGGCAGGGGGATGATTGAGGGTATCGCAAAGAACTATAGTTAAGCAAACAAGATTTTTGGAGGAGCAAAATATTTTAGGGTCTGGCAATGAGGACCCCATTTTACAAGAAACAAATTTATAATGAAGTGAGTGAAGTTTAAACTTCTGTCCCCCACTTGCATGAATCGCTATTAAAGTCCTGCATATAATGTTTTTATTGGTAATTTTAAATTAATTTTCTTTTTTTTTTTATTTATGATAGTCACACACACAGAGAGAGAGGCAGAGACACAGGCAGAGGGAGAAGCAGGCTCCATGCACCGGGAGCCCGACGTGGGATTTGATCCCGGGTCTCCAGGATCGCGCCCTGGGCCAAAGGCAGGTGCTAAACCACTGCGCCACCCAGGGATCCCTTAAATTAATTTTCTTGTATTAGCTTTAGGCTCCCTCTACCCAAATCTGGACTAGTTCTACCTTTGAGCATTGCCAAGCTAACTCATTTAATAAAATTAGCCAAAGTTTTCTATCTCAAGCATACAAGTCGTTACTCCCCATTAGAGTAAATCCCAAGGTAGGAGTCAATAAAGCCTGAGCTGCAACTTCCCAGCACAAAAGAACTTGGATGTCTAAGCTAAGGGAAAGAAACAGAAAGAATCTTAGGATCCAGGGAGGCCCTTTCTAACCATGAACAGTAATTGCCTCCCAGGGGCCAACAGTCATCAGAGAATTCATCAATTGACATCACTTCAGCATCAGTGCTATAGAACATGGCAAGAGGAATTATTTCTATGAAAACCAGAGAGACCTAACCAAGAAAGTGATTGCGTGTGTACGTGTGCGAACAAAAAAGAGAGAAAACAGAGGAAGGAATGATGAAAAAGACAAGAAAGTGGAAATAAGAAATAGTGAGAACACATGTAAATAAGTGCTTCTCAGGGAAGAAGACAAAAGGATAGAGTCAATTCTATTTTAAAACAAAGAACTGCGCCTGCCAAATAAATTTCTCTTTCCTTCAGGGAAGAGCCACATAGACTAAAAACCAATATCCCAACCATTCAAAGGGAAGGAAGAACAAAGCTTAATAATCAGGTAGTAATAAAACAAGCTCTTGCCGGTCTGGGCCACTAGGGTATCAGGCAGGCTGGGGAGAGATCCTCACCCAGAGCAGGTGTGTGTGCATCTGTGTGTGTATGTGTGTGTATGTGCACGTGCATGTCTGTAAAATCAGGTTGAAACACATGTGTGACTTGAAATTTGAGAAACACCAGGGACACAGTCCAGGGAAAATATATCTCCCTCAATCTGCTAGTAGACTGCCTGAAATTGCATCTTTAGAGAAGCATATTGGAGGTTAAACACTTTTTTCCTGTGGTCCTCATTGAAATGGCAAATACCTTTATTAGGATCAACGCAATCAGTTAGTAGCATCTTTCCATAGATTAAGACATCTGATTACATTCTCCCAGTGATCAGAAGGTTAAATTATCCTAAAACCACAGAGAAGCCCAGGAGGAGTTGGAAATTCAAACTGGCTTCTTGTCTACCCCATATATATACACACACACAATGGCCCTCATGCCATTTAGAATAGTCTAGCTCCCACACCGCCTCACAGACTTCACCACTGGGAATGATACTTGGTCAAACTATTCCTGGGGTATTAGTAAAACTGGTGCCAAGAGAACACTGGGGCTGCCTGTCTGCCTGGTGACAGAGCTGCCACCATCACATTCTCGCCCATGAGGACTTGCTGAGGCTTGTCCCCAGCGCTCTTGGGTTGGCAGCCACTGGAAAATTGACAAAGGAGTGAAAATCAAAAGGCAAAGTCTCGTTTTCATTTGAGCATTAGGAGAGCAAATGGAAAAGATGAGAATCAGAAGGGTTTTTATTTGAGATGCTTGATTTTGAGGAGGAGGGAAATATGGGATATCTTAGTCCCCTTTCCAGCTCAGTGATGGTGAAAATAAAGCCCCAGGATGATCTATAATGTAAAAGTTTGGAGATGACTTTGTTTCAGTGGGAAAAACAGCTCCGGAACTTATGAATGTCAGGCAGTCTTGCAGATTGCTCACAGGAGAGGAAGGCTTGGCAAGGCCATTGCTCAGCGCTTGACGGGATTAATGGCTGAGGAGGAGGAGAACGTACACTTGTAGACCTGACAGGATCCTTCATCAAACACATGGACCTCCATGTGGAAGAGTGAGTGGCAAGAGAGGGGCCCCATGCTATGGGCGAGGGAGAAGTCAGCATAGCAGGCCATGTGTGTGACAGCCAACCTTGTGGTTGGGGGACACTGGGGTCCCCCAAGAAGATGGAGGAGTAAAATGAAGTAGGTGGCCTTGTGGACAAAGTAGCATTTGCCTCATGGACTGTCCTAGGTGAAAAAGACCTCCTGTCTTTGCCCAGCCTCCCTGTTCTACAAATAAGAAAACAAAACTAATGACAGCATCTAACAGGCGGTGAGTGCCTACTACTGCGCCAGGTGGTTGGCCACCCCGTATTCATAAATGATGCCCGCTGAGCCTCCCCAGGCTTCTAGAAAGTGGGCACTGCTACCAAAATTTTACGACAGGCAAAACTGCAAACCAAATTTAAAGGATCATGGGGACCAGCTCATTCAGCTGGTAAGTGGCAGACCCAGCACTGGATTCCAGCACCTGGCCTCCTAACCACTGCAGCATGACCTCTACCGGGTTGCAGACACTTGTGTCACAGATAGTCAGGGGCTGAGCCAGGCATAGCCTCAAGTTCCCAACCCCTAATGTAGAGCCCTTAAGCCACCAGGGCATTCCTGTGCCAGAATGAGCAGTCTCACATGTTTCTCCCAGGTGCTCAGGGCACACGGCCACCCAGCTGGAGAAGTAGCACTAAACCTCTTGACTGTCCCCACGTTGCCTGGGAGCCGCTCAGATGTCTGAGCGAAATGGGCGTTTGCTCATATTGGTGACCACAGATTCCAGCATCTCAGAGAAAGTGCTGGGGTTCATATACCACCGAAACCTGCACACTTAGAGAGAAACAGTGCCTTCGAGTTCTTACTTGGGAAAGCACAGCTCGCTGGTTTTTAACGCAAGGAGCACATTTTCTGGGTGAATGGTTATAAAAATCCATGGGTTAAGAAAGACCTTGAGAAGTCATTTAGCCCCATTGCCTTTCCTCCAGGCAGGATGACATTTAAACTATCCTTGGAAAGGGATTTGTTTTCTTTTTTTAAAAAAAAATAAAAATATCAACAAGCTCTGCCACAAACCCCTTGAGCTAGAAGGCTTTTCTCCTCCTCAGGATCCAAAAGTTCTAAATATCTAACTTAAATCTTTCTAAGGAAACACAAACGTATTTCCTATTCTCGATTTCACGGAGTTCTCTTGCAGGAGGAACATTGATTATGCACATAGCACGGTCCCAGGATTGGGGATCCACCTGGCCTAGGCTATAGGGTAATAAAGACATCCGGGCATCTCTGGATACATGTAATATATGTGGGTGGGATAAACAGCCTCATTAGTGGGCCATGGGAGTCTGAAGTGTCATAGACAAAAGTGAAAATCATCTTCTACTAGAAGTTTCTCATTAACCCAAAACCAACACAGAATAAATCTAGGGCTCCCACAGGAACGCGTTGGAGAGAGAATCCCCAAAATTCTAAATATGGAATTGAGGTGGGACTTGGCAAACAGTGTTAAGGGAGAAAGAGCAAAGTTTGAGGAAGGGCTCCGTAAGGAAGAGCAGATAAGCAAGTCTCTGGCTTGATTATAAATAAACTGTGATCTAAAATATGTACTTTTGGGGATCCCTGGGTGGCGCAGTGGTTTAGCGCCTGCCTTTGGCCCAGGGCGCGATCCTGGAGACCCGGGATCGAATCCCACGTCAGGCTCCCGGTGCATGGAGCCTGCTTCTCCCTCTGCCTGTGTCTCTGCCTCTCTCTCTCTCTGTGTGTGACTATCATAAATAAATAAAAATTTTAAAAAATGTACTTTTAAGATGCATTCATGTCTATGCTTTGGGATTTTTCCATACTTTGGTTTCCCAGAATAATTGAACCCCATGGCAAATTCCATTTCGTCCAGGTTCAATCAGGGAGAAGAGGAATACTTCCTCGGGTCAGGAAAGGGTTCCTTGAGCAATGGAAAAGGATGTGGGGAGGAATGGTGCACAGAACAGACCCTTAGTGGGTAAGGTATGGGTCTAAGAAGATGGGCACCCAACAGGGCATTCTTCTCCTTCCCTTGAGTGAGTGAAGCACAACCTTGGACTATTACAAGTCTGTTGGATCAACAGAAGGATACCTATTGCTCTGATTAGATTTTCTGTACTAGCATCAACCGTTGGCAAAGACAAGCAATCCTACAACTATGTGGAGTCCACAAAGACAAGCAATCCTGCAACCATGTGGAGTCCAGAGGAGCGTGGAATGTTAGAAATAGACCTTATCTGCGCTATAATTCTAGTCAGATCACCTCTTCTGATCTCATCTCTCCCTCTCTAGTGGTGATCCTATCTGTGTGTATAGCTTCCAAGATCATCTGTATGTCAATAACCCCTAAATCTCTATTTTTGTCTCTGAGATATCTCAGTTGAACTTCACACTCAGGGAGCCAGATCTCTACTGATTATCTCCACCAGGGCATCGCACTTACAACACAACCAACTCGGGAAGGATGATAATCTAGGCAATCACAGAGAATCCGATGTTGAGTTATGGCACTATCATTTCTTGGTCATCAGTGTCCTTAAGCAAGCCACCCAGTTTCCCCAAATGCAAAATCAGTGTTGTTTTACGGATCCAATTAGAGGGCACTATGACGTGCCATGCTGCCCGATGTCTGCCATATGCAAGCCACGTATTGCCATGTACCAGATGCTTATTGATGAGTGAATGAGCAAATAAATGAGTGAAAATGGAGATGCGGTGAGGCATCATTACTCTGCTAAGGTCACACATGATCATATTGGTATGAAATGAAAAGAACCATGGAAAAAACAAACACTTCCATTTTCTTGGCGAAAGAAGAGCTGGAATGGTGAATGGAATGATAGACCCTAGGGAGATCTGAAAAGAGCGTACCATCTCTGGATAGCAGTTTTCCAAAGCTGTTAAGGTCGGTGACACTTCTTTCAGTCCATAGGTGAGGGAAAGACCAGACATTAATGGTTCAAATGTGAAACTGACCCAGAACCGTTAAAACAGCAGCTGGCGGGAATGGAGAGGGGATGAGGCCAGTGGGTGAGTCTTTGCCCAAGACATCTGCCATCTGTGAAAATATTCCACATCGACAGCAGAGGTAGATGGCAAATGTGGCCTTTAACTGGGAGAGGAAGCTCAGAAATCCAACTGGAACTTCAGCCCTGGAAGTGTCCCCAGGTCAGAACTTTGGCCTTGTCAACCAGCTTAAATCCTTTATTTATTTTTATTTTTTTAAAGCCTTTAAATAAAAGTTCCCCTAACATATTTCCCTGTAAAGGATCTTAAGTATGAGGTACATGGTGTTTTCAAGGATGTTAGCCAGCTTTAGAAGCAGCAGGAAAAGGAAACGTGGTAGGGTAGGGAAACTGCCCTGTCTGGATCGTGGTGATGGTTTACACAATCATACGTGATTGCAAAAATTCACCAAATGGTGCAGCTCAATGGGTAAATTTTCCTGGGAGTAAATAATATCTCAAAAGCAGCAGGCAGGTGGAGAAAAAACAAAAGGAGACGAACTATTGTAACCTATCTGCACGCCTGGCCAGAAAATAATGAGAACAAACATCCGGGGTCCTGGGCAGTGGAAGGCTGGATGTGATACGAAAAGTGATCATGGAAGAAGCTGACTTCCCCTGAAAAAACATATTTATTCGAAAAATGAAATTCTGGTATCTGCAGCAAATTCTGGAAGGTCTGAAAGAAGGAACTGGCTGGAGACAGGAGGCAGTGGCCGACATCTCGGGGAAGCTGGGGGATTTCTTCTTTCCTAGGCAGTGGATCTCGACCCTCTGGTAGAATCACATTCATTTACGTAGGAAAGTAAAATGGAAATTTGGGGAAATTTTGCGAGCTCTAATGGGCTAAGAGAGGGGGAGAGCTCGCAGAGGGCCAGAGGCAGGAGCTGCGTCCTCTTTCCGACAGGAGGACAACCACCACAATTTCAGAAGAATCGGCCCAGTAAGACAATAGGTATGGGGACATCGGTGAAATATGTGTACATTCTGGGCACACCAAGTATCAGACCTGTTTGGGCTCAAGGTGTCCCTTTGGAACATGGATCCCCCACAGCCAAAGGAGCCATGGAAACAGCTGCTGCCCCCGCATCAAAAAAGGATATGGTACCAAGCAGGGGCTCCAGATATCAGAGAGGGTCTGACTCGCCACAAAATAGGGCAGGATGAACAGTGGGAGAATCCACAGAGAGAAAACAATGTCATGTGGACATAGATCATCCTCGGAAAGGGCAGAAATAGAGGGAAGAAACAGAGACACTGCAGGAAAAAATTATGACTACACGGGTCTCACTGGGGTTCACCTCCAGACAGGATCGAGATTAGATGGTGACTCATGTGAACTAAACTCACAAGAGACTAATGTATAAATCAAAATCACGATTCATGCATTTAGAAGGAAAATGCCCCTTACTAGGTAACCAGAATACCGGAATCCAATATTTAGAGCTTCCCCTTCCAGACCCCAGCAAACCTGGAAGCTAAGTAATTTACCACAGTGTTATTTTGATAAGTATATGAAGTGGGGGACGGGGAGTCTTGAAAGATGACTCCTAGAGGCCACAGAAAATCCTGAGACACCATTCCTGCCCCGTAAGAGTTCAACCCTCCAGGGACCTGAATGCTCATTTCCTTTGCATTCAGCGTCTCGGTCGTCTGGATGTGTGAGATGAATGATGACAAATTCTGGTCCTTTGGTGTCCTCCTTTTTTTTTTTTTTTCCAACTGCATGCAGGATCGCTTGTTAAATGCACTACGCACCGTGCTAAACACTTTACAGATATCACCTCATTAATCAGTGCACAACCCCAGAGACATATCAATTATCTTCATTTAACTGATGAAGAAACGGATTCCCATGGAGGGTAAGTGGCTACACAAAGCCTCCCCGAGGCTGGCAGGGATTTGATTTACACCTGTATTCCTGAGGCTGTGCTCCCGAGCACCGTGCTATAGGGTCTCTTCAGGAAGGAACCGACTCACTTCTTTGGGCCTTGCAAGGTCAGCCCACCAAAGCCTCCCCCTCCACGTTTTATCCCTGGGTCGCTCAGCTGCCCATTTACGGAACATCGTTCCCATTGCCTCTACAGATGGACACTCGTAAGCCTCATGTATGGGTTGCACTATTTTAACTCTCAAAGAAGAATCATATTTTTCGGATTTGGAAGGGAAATAATGAGGAAGGAAAAAAACAAAAACAAAAACGTTGCCCTGAGTGGCCAGCCACATGATTCCAGTCACTTCAAGGACACAGAGGCTCAAGGTCACAGTGGTGTCCTGCAGTCTGCAAAGCCCACGGGTCCCAAGTTCTGAAAACTTGCTTCTCTCTTTTTTGTGTGGCTGAGGCCGAATGTGAAACTTTTACTGGATCCAGTAAATTCTCGACTTGGGCGGCAGTGACAGTCATGGGGCGGAGCAGATACATACACAGGACATAGCACGCCTGTTTCTGGATCTAAGGAGCGTACTGAATTGGCTAAGGGTGAACTGCGACAAGATTAACAACTGCAACAGGATTACACACTCCAGCCCTAGAGAGGCAGCAAGACATCAAGAAAGAGCAGGATCTTTCCCAGTATCGGCATTTCCCCCTCCGCAGGTTCCTAGCTTGAAGCCACCTCCTCTCCGCCACGTCCAGTGACCACTCCATCAGCTCCTGCTGTTGCAAATGACTTTATCTAATTATTTTTTTCACCTCTTCATTAATTCAAAAATCACCTGCCTAATGTGTCCTAGATTCCAGGGAAATGTAAGTAAATAAAAATAGAACTTCAAGTCTGTCCACCCGGAGTCACTTCCCTCAATCACTTTGTTCTCTTGCTCCTTGTGGTTGTTTCCGGAGGTTTTAGCAAAGACGAGATAAATGTGTTGTCTAGCTACCATATTTACCAGAAGCCCTATGGCCGGGCTCAGGGTTTACTTGTAAATCTCAGATACAGGAATATCTCTGAGAGCACATGGGGAATCCCATGACTCAACATGTTAGCCTAACACCACCCAAACTAATTGACCAAAAAACATGAAACTTTAAAAGTTATTATTATTATTTATAAAAACTCTTCCTAGCAGAGGGAGGTTGTAATGCTCTCACTCTTCTCCTTATTTATAAGAAAATTTCCCAGACTTACCCAGGATTTTCTCCTATTGATTTGGTATTTGAGGGGTTGTGCAAAAGTTCTCTCTCCCTCTCAAAGAGCATCACTGTTGCCTACAGGTTAAAGGCCAAACACCCCAGTGTGGTATCCTAAGCCCTCCATGACTTGAAGGCAGACAGCATTTGAGCCAATCTCCCTGAAGCATCCCTCCAAACATCAACAATCATACCTCACTGCTCTTCCCACACCGAACATTGTATTACCTTTATTCCTGCTCATGCTGCTTCCTCAGCCTAAAATAAACCCTACGGCCTCATCCCATAAACCCCCACTTACCAGCTCAGTGCTGCTTCCGCTCCGTGGCCTTCCTTTATCCTTGGTCAGAACCCACTCTTCATGCCTATGCATGACTGTTGCACGTCTTCCTATCTCTTTAGAATGTTCTCATTTTGCCATGGCTTGTTGTTGATGGGTAACATCTATTTTTTCATCCCATTGTTTGAAGCTCTTGAAGACAGGTAGGGATTTTGTGCATAAGATAGGCACCAAATAAATGTTTGTTTAAAATCCATTTTTTAAAAGAGACAAACAGTAACTGTAGTGGAAAATGAGCCAAGGATGAGCTCACAGTCGGCAAATGTAGGGAAGTTTGTAGCGGAGAATTTCACTCCACCCAGGAAACAACGACACCAAACTGTACGACCGAGTTGTTAGGTTTCAATAATTTGACAAATGTCCTCAGCTTTGTCTGCCTGCTGAGAATCCATTTCCCTCTCTTGTGTTGAAGCATCACCTTTTCTGGTGACAGCGCTGGTCAGAAGTAGCTCTGCCCTCCTTACATTCTCATAATATACTAAATTCCTTTTGAAAACCAATCACGTGGCGCTGTAACGGTTTCCTTATCTGTTCACCTATTTGCAACCCCCCACACACACTGGACTATGATCTCTCTCTCTCTCTCTTTTTTTTTTTCAAATAGAATCCCACAGGATGAGCGCTGGGTGTTATTCTGTATGTTGGTAAACTGAACACCAATAAAAAATAAATTTATTATATAAAAAAAATAGAATCCCACATACACAGAATTAAATTCAGGATCTTTGGCTCATCATTGAACTCTGCATGGTCCCTCCACTCTATCTTTTTGGTAAAGCAAAGTCCCGTGTGGCTAGTATTGTGCTAAATTCTAAAGAACATAATACACGTTTCCTGTCTTCAAAGAACCGAAAGCTAACCTCTTTTCTTCTTTGTAACTCCACCACTTAGCTTAGTGCCTGGCACATGGTAATGCCTCTTGTGGTGAATTTGTTTCCCCTGCCTGATTACTAATGTTGGAGAGCCCCAAAATTAGTTTTTGGAATGCTTATTGCCTCCATCAACACACTTCTGAGATTCTCATCTAATCCCAAAGCCTTCAGTACCATCCTAAATATATATCATCAGTCTCAATCCAGATGCCAAATTCCAGACTTATCCATCCAACTCTCTCCATGAAATCTCTACCAGACTATCTCATAGGCATCTCCCACTTCACGTATCCAAAACAGGATTCTTGATCCAACTCCCAGGCAGCCTGTCGCCAGACTTGCATCTCCTTTAGTACTCTCCTTTTCTTTTCATTTACCCAGTTTCTTAAGCTAAATTCCCTCCCTGCAGTCATCCCTGACTCCTGTTTTTCTAATACCCCACAGCGAATCCATCAGAAATATTGTTGGTCTTACCTGATTACAGACTTATTTGTTTCTTCATTGTCTGTGTCTCCCACTAGGAATAAGCTCAATGAGGGTAGAAATTTTATTCATTTTGTTTATTATAGAATCTCTGGCACTTAGCACACGACAGGTGCTCAATAAACATTTGTTGGATCAAATTTAAACAAATATTTGTGGAAGAAAGGACAAATGAGTGCATGGTATCTCAAGCCTGCCCTCTAGATAAATAATTTTAGAGAGCAATAGCCACAATGCTTTCATTCAGAGTGAGCCACAAAGTTGTTTTCTGCTAATATTTTAGAATCCAGAAATCAGACATGCAATACTTCCTTAATAATAAGAAAACAAAGAGAAAGCTGTTTTTAAATTTTTCCATCTTACAAAGACGTAAACTATGTCAGAGGTATTTTGCTCCAAAGAATGGAAGAAGCCATGAACGGATAAAACTTCTCTGATTGAGTATTCTGGTCAAATATTGGCTTCTGCTACAAAATAAAATACTACCCATCCCAGTGAAATCAGACTTTTTTTTTTTTTCCAGAAAAAGAAAGGAGAGAAAAACACAGAGATTGGAACCACAGCCCTATCTGCATGTCTGTTGTTTCACGCAATGATAATAAATGGTAAAATATCAAAAGAGATATGCAGAGCAGCTAACAGTAGTACCTTGGCTTCTCCTGTAGGATTCAAACCAAAATTGGGTCATGTGTGGTCTGCAAAGGTTAAAAGATAGCATTGAACCTGGTGCATGCCCAACTATGCCAGATGGAACACCTACCACAATTCCTGGAATCTATCCAGATTATTTCAACTCTGGATCTAGGGAAGTGTTCCTGATAAATAAGGTTGGTCCCAGATGCTGGACCAGGATAATGTTCTCATGACCCTACAGTGTTTGTATGAATTTACTGTTCACCTTGCCTCACCAAGGAAGAAGATTGCAGCCTCTTTCCAGCACCTGTAATCTTTTGAAAGGAATAGGAGAATCATAATTGCACATATAGATAACATTGCCACTTTAAGTCTCTATATGGAATCACATCTGAGACATTTACAGTCTCCCTCAGAGTGATTCAAGAGGCAAGTTTAACAATAAATGTCAACTCCTGTTACCTAGAGTGCCGTACACAGATCACATAGGGAGGAGTTGAAAGGCAACACATTTCCGGGATAAAGTGAATTCTGCACACAAATAGAAGGTTCCGAAATCCAGGGAAAAGTCTAGGACTTCAGCAGATTCTTTGGTCCCTGTTTCATATTTCAGGTTGTACCTTTACATGCAAAATGAATAATATCACCTGAACTCTTGGAGCAAATAGAACTTTAACCAAGTGAAAGAGATATGGTTCTCTGCCTGTGACTATGTCTGTTTATCCAGGTCCTGTGAGGAAGAGACACCAAAGTGACGTTAAACAAGGGGAAGGAATTTTGTTAGAGAAAATAGGAAGGGAACTAGGCAGCCATCAGATCCTGCAGCAAGTCTAAGATTTCCAAAGGAAGCAGAGAAGAAGGAAGTGTCCTAGACCACCATGCAGTCTCTAGAAGGTTCATCAGAGTCACTAAGCCCAAATCAGAAGAGTCCAGTATCTCCCAAGGCTCAATCTGCTCTGGCATCCCTGCCACCTTCAGTCACTGGCTAAGAGCCACCTGTGGGAGATGGGGCCTTAGCATGAATGCAGCGAAGGAGCTCAGAGTCTAGCAGTTGGGACTCTTGGTCAACCACACTCCCTGGAGCTGGGGATTTGCAAGGGACATTCTCATGGTTGCTGCATGAGAATTCTCATGACGCAGGGATAGCACTAATGCATGTTAGTAAAGACAGTATTTTCCAAGTACATGACAAATGTTAACGTTCTCTTTCTGAGCAAGAAATTATAATTAGCTAATTAAGGCATGTTCCAAAGAAACTAGCTTCAGCTTCTAGCTCTCAAAGATTTGTGCTTCTTTCCAGAGGCAACTCATCCGAGAGCACAAGGTACTACAGGGTGAAACACCATGCAACCTTTGAACTCTAATCACCATCAGGAGCCTCGGAGCTAAATCTCTAAGCACAATATCTCCAAATCCTCAAAGGGTTTCTGGATTAATCCATAAATCTTAACATTAAAAAGCATGAAATGTCCCCTTATATCTAAAGGCTGAATGAACTTGTAAGATTCTGGCTGTTTGATCCCCTCGCCAGTGAGACACCCCTGGAGCTTTTGGACTGGGAGAAGTGACTGAAACAGCAGGAAGAGGAATCCCAGAGGGTCTAGAAAGGGTTCTTTCAGAGTGGGGTTCCCCAGGCAAAGGTCGATGGGAGAGAAAGAAGTGACCTCATGTTCCACAAACACAGACAGTTGCAGCGACTTCCGGCAAGATGACAGTCTAGGGATCAGAAATCTGCACATTATCATTTGATTCTAAATGGGCATTTAAAGGAGAGAGAGAGAGAGAGAGAGAGAGAGAGAGGAGGTACATTTCAGTGGAGCTCTGACACTTGTCCTTTGTTTCCTAGGACAAGCTCTAAGAGGAAAGAGAACTGCCAGGTTCCTTGCCAGGAAGGGTGCAAGTGTGCCTCTGAAGGCCAGCTCCGAGCTGCCAAGCCAGGCCAGGCGACACCCAGTGAAACCAAGAAATCCAGAAACTAAATGGAGGTCAAGTGCTAACTTTTGATGCCATTTCCTTGGACCCTTCTTCACCCTCCTTGGGAGGAAAAGCCAGGCTAAGGAGTCTGAACTGGAGACAAGGAGAAGACATCACGGCCTCCTGGCAACCAATCCGGGGCTGGGCTTTCCTGGCTCCTCCCCTTTGGGGTTCTGGGACCCCATCTGGAGAACCAGCTCATCTGGATTGGTTCTGCCCAGGGCACCATAGGGCTGTAGCCAGCAGAGCCAGAGGGGGGAACCTAAAAACAGTAAACAAAACAGACTCAACAGTGTCTAGGATGACAGCAGAGGATAAAAGAAGGCAAAGTGGTCCCTGCTCACAGGGGAGGGGAAGGATGGAGACGGCTAATACATCACCTGCTCCCGCTGAAAGGTTTACAAAAATCCGGTTATATTTTTTAATCATCTCGCATTTTAGACCTTTAAAGTACAAATATGGATTTCAAACATATCAAGGGAACAAATTAACTTAGAAAAATGGTAATGCTTTCCAAGGTTGCACCTGCCATGAAATCGCTCCAAGTTTGCATTTTCCCCAGGTCTCGGGTGTGTCATTAGGCCAGATTGATTGTCCTCCTCCCCTGAACAGCTCCCCCATTAGAGGGTTATTGTATGGAAATTAATGGAAGGTTGGGAACATTTTTTTTGCAGCTGCAGTAGTTGGAGTCAGTTTTGATTAAGCGATAGAAAGCGGGCAGACGGGGGAGATCGCTTGGCGTTAGCGGCCTCCTTCATTATCACTGAGTCAGGCTTCGCGTGCGGATGTTTTGCTGCCTTTTGGCCACTGCTGTATACATTGATCCCTCTCTGGTTTTCAAATGTGTCCCCACTTGATGTCCCCCATCAGGAGGCCAATTGGATGTGAAACTTAACACCACTCTGTTCTTCGCTCACTTTCTGTTTCCCCGGCCCATGACCCTGTCTCCCCACCCCGGGCCCCATCACCAGATGCAGCAGGAAACTGGGAGGCTGGTCCAGCCTCCATCCTTCTCGTCTACTCATCTCCTAAGAGAAACTACTGAAGGGGCCTCAACCAGCAATCAGAGCCCCGATGACCTCGGGGGATTTCAAGGTGCAAATTAAGCGTTGGACGGGCTGCTCCGACAGCTGACCAGTGAGAGCTGACAGTTTGCCTCTCCTCCGGTTCGGTCAGGAGCTGTCAAACATCCCAGGGAAACTGAGGCTCTGGCAGATTAGGGGTTGATCTGCCTGCCATGTGGGGTCAACGTCAGACGAAAGCAACTGAGGGCAACAAGACATGATGGAACAGAAAAAGAAAGGGCTAGGTGCAAATTGCCCAGGGAGGGGTAGGGAGGGCCATGGATGGGGGTGGGGTGGTGTGACCTTCGGTGGGTCCCTTCTGTCTAAAAATGCTAAACCTCTGTGTGTGCGCCCCACTTGCTACATTCCCCCAAGCGTCCATTCATGTTCTCTTTCCAATATTTCCTGCGTATCTTTCTGCCAAGTAGCGCAGTAGGTGTTGAAGCTGGGGGGAAAAATGTGGCTGAGGCTGGGTTGCTGGTGGTCTTAGAAAACACCCCCTCCTGATGACCCAGAACACCCCCGTGTGGTGGAGAAGACACGTGTGGAGAAGACATATCTGTAAATGCAAAATTACAATGTAGTCTGTACAGCCTGGATTCGTGTTCTAGCAAAATCCGTTGGAAAGGTTTTGGGAGAACAGCAGAGGACAGGGTGAAATCTGCCTGAACGGGGCAGGGCAAGGAGAAGGGCTGGGGAGGGTTACAGAGGAGGTTTCTCCGATGAGCTAGCAGTGGAACTGGTGCCTGAGCAGAGCCAGAGGAGCTGGGATTCTGATTAGACCAGCTGAACAAATGTTTGGAAGAGAGGCACACGGGCACAGAAAAGCAGGTGGCTTCTCGGAGAAGTGACAGGAGACAAGGCTGGACAAGAAAGTTGGAACTGGATTGTAAGTAAAGGGAATAGATGTGCTAAGGAATGAGGACGGTAGCAAGGACAGAAATGGAGTGTCTGGTGGGTTTTAAGCAAAGGCCTTTCACACCGCGCTGTTGGAGAAAGCACAGGCCGGCGGCTGTGTGGAGGAGGCATTGGTATGGGTGGGGAGGGCTCAGAGGACCAGGCCAGTGGGGTGAGATGGGTACTGTGATGGTCCCGGTGAGGGCCATGAAGCCTCTAACCCAACCAGCCAGCCAAAGGCCTGTGTTAGGGCTCCCACCTCTCAGAAAACCCATACTAAGATCCTCTCAGAGCTCACATGCCAAGGAGGAGTTGAAAAAAAAAAAAAAGTTAACTTAGAAAAATTGCCATCTAGTAGTTTAATAAGTTCCCTGACATACCAAATAACATCTCCTGCCTCCAGCAAGTGAGGATGGGGTCAACCTAAAATAGATATTTGCCAATGGTCAAGACTGGACGGCTGGTCCCCGGCTTGATGGATGCTTCCAGGACGGCCTCTGAGTGGGCTGCACGGCCCACACCATTGACCTCATGAATCTTCTCCTTAATCCAGGGAGAAAATTAGCTCCTGCCTTTGAAGAGTGGCGTCTGCCCTGAAGCTGTGTAGTCCCTCTCAGGAACAAGAGCAGGCCTGCTCTTTCCTCCCAGAATTCAGTCACAGAGAAGCAGAAGATCCTTGCATTCCCCAAACCTCACCCACCGACCCCGCACCCCCGGCCCGCCCACTTCACTCCTTTATCATCTTGCCCACATCTGAGGCTCCCGCCTTTCACATTCCCCACACCTGGGTTAAGCGTCTGTCGTGAGAGCGCCAGCTGTTATCAGGAAGCAGCAATAACCAATTGGCCATTACTATCTCAAATTCCTCCTGCTTGAATCAGTCTGGGGATTAACTTTGGACAACTCCAAAATGATATACTAGAAGCCAATTTCTCTCCCTCCCCCTTGGGCAGCCACCTTCCACCTGGTCCAGTAATCCTCTAAACTCATTTGGGAATCCAGCTCATCTTGGTCCCTTTAATAGCCTTAAAGGGACAAGCTGATTCCCTGGGGTTGGTAATTTATAATCCAGATAGCATCCTCCGGGAAGAAAAGAAGGGAGGCTCCATCTGAGGCCTGCCTTCTGCTGAGAGCTTTGACTGCAATTCCTACCTCCCCCTTTCCCTTTTTCTGTATCTACGTATCCCTCCTGCAAACAGTGAGTACAAGGATGGCGAAAAGTCTTGTGAATGGAGGTATTATTACAGGAAGGGAGTTGTGATTATTTCAGCTCCTGAAGTGCTTGGGGTCCTTATACTGTTTTAGTTGCCAGCAAAAGTAAACTGTTGCTGGCTGCTTCGAAAGGCTGGAGTAAAGCCAGGTCATGATACCTCATACGCTGGAGAAGCTAGCTCCCGTGCGAGAAGCACTCTAATTACATCATTTTGATGAAACGCTTCATAACTGAAGACCCCATCTCCATTCCCACTTTGGATAGTTTACTTCTACAATACCCTAGTCTAATAAAAGCATCACGGATTCAGGGTATCCTGATTTTTAGGCTTCTACGGCATCGACAGGATAATCTCAAATATGTTTTCAACCCAAGATGTCATTACACATGACTTATCTCTTTTTGTGGTTGTTCCGTGCCCTCTGTGTGTGTAATTCTGGAGGAAAGGACTCAGGCCTGTGTTTGGGGAGGCTTCTATGGATTCCCAAAAATAGATGATCTAAACAGCAAGCACAGACAGCCCATTTGAAAAATGCATGGTGACACTGATAACAGGGACACAGACAGACCAGGAAACGAGCATGACTTGGTGGACTGCCAAGCTGACAAGGGACAGCAGCCACGAAGATTCTAAATCAGTAACACCCAGGCCAAGACAGAGTGCCAGATGTGACCCGTAAGTAGGCAAAGCGTTGTGTCCTTTCTTCTAAGAATAATCCTACCTAGGCACCCACATACTTCCAGAACTCAGTAGACTTTGAGACACTAAGAATCATGAATTCTCATGAGTAATAAACCCCGCCCCCCCCCTTGAAAATTCCTAAGATCTACCTTAAAACTAGAAAGGCATAGACTTGTCTGAAAATCCTCAGGGGGAACAAAGCTATATACATAGGCTTCCCTTTCAAAAAACCTCACATATACAGAATCTTTGCTCATAATTTTAAGGGGTTCAGGAGATCTCTGAAGCCACACGACACACACCAGAATAGGAAGTCGCTAGTGTAATAAGCTGCAGTGGTGACACCCACCGGAGAAATGAATCCACACATGCATTCACTCAATGATGTTGTATTAAATGCCTACGAGGCACCTTGTCCTATGTTAGATGATATGAGGAGGTAGGGGAGCCTCTTCTCTGCCCCCAATAAAGCGACAGGTCTGAGGGAGCCAAGAGGAGATCCGAGCTGAATCTAAACAATGAGAGCTGATGTTTTCCTTCCCCAGTGTTCATTTCCACAGGGCGCTTCGTGTGGGAATGGGGACCATCTCCAGAAGAAAAACACCCTCACTTCTCAGTGTTGGGACTTCAGAGAGAAAGACACTTTTCTGAAATTTTGGGATAGGTTTGAGGAAGGAGCTGATAAAGGCCAAGCTGCAAGGGAGGACTATGGGATCCACTCCTGGAACGCAATCTACTCTGAGGGAAGAAAAAAAAAATCTGTCTGGCATGACGAGGTGGTTCTAGCAACGTGGCGAGGGGACCAGAGAAGAGAACTCAGCCCCCTGGATGCACGGGCATATTCCAAGAAAACAAAAGCTTGTGTGTGAACATTGACAGGTGCAAGCAACACCACTGTGGCTAACCTCTGAAACCTTACAGGTAGTGAGAGGTGACAACTGGAGATCTAGAACAGGGGGGACCGCCAGGGAGCAGCTCAGGGGGTGCAGCAGTGGGCAGAGCCGCTGCATGGACGAGCACTGGCAGCCCACGTGGAACAAGCGCGTGCAGCCACAGGAGGGGCAGGGGAATGGGGCCCATTAGCTTCGGGCAACCTCCCAAGAAGAATGGCAGGATGGTGGCTGGCCGTGCCTGACTGCAGCAGCAGCAGCAGAGGCAGTCACCCCTGCCCTGATTGGTGAAGGGAGGAGGGTGGAAACTGAGGAAGGCATCGGCACCAGTAACGATGCACACGCTCGTGGAGCTGTGGCTAAGAGGTGAGTGAAGGCTGTGGCATGAGCAGTGTGCTGGATGACTGGCTCCTGTGCTCAGAGTGCTCGGGGGGGGGGGGGGGGGGTTAAGAGAAATCTAAACAGGTATTGCTGAAATCCAGTAACTTTGTGGGTAGAAAGTCCCAAGCTTTCTACCCACATAAAAGGGGTAGTACATACTGGTCCCATTTCCCTTGCCGCACAGGCTGGTGAGCCCTGCAGCTATTTACATGATGATCACACAACGTCATGACTGCTACTCAATGACCCGAATGCCGGGGACATCGACCAGTGAAAATAAACACCAGCCACAGGACTGGAGTAGGGTTTGGAAGCCTCTTACTGGGCCAGGTGAAAGCCTAATAGCAAGGTCACAAGGAGGTCTGGGAAGGTCCTGGGGTGGGGGGTCAGTACAGCCAGTGGGGGCAAGTCTACTTAGGGATTCAAAGTCACGGCTATTGACACAGCACCACAGAAGCCTTTCGATATTTTCCCAACCTGTATGACCGCGCTGGAACATGCCAGCTGAAAATCAGCTCTGGACAACGTTAACCGAGAATACAGAGCACCGTTTGCTCCAACGTCGCTTGAGAATCTAAAAGAGATGAATGCAGAGAAACTGGAGTGGAGGAGTGGCTACCAGGAGCCGGGGACAGGGGAACCGGGGAGATGTTGGTCAAAGGGTGCAACCTGGCAGGGAGAAGATGAGTAGGTTCTGGGGATCGAACACACAGCGTGGTGATGATAGTTAACAGCGCGGCATTATATCCTTGAAAGCTGTTAGGAGACTAGACCTTCAATGTTCCCACCACAAAAAAAGAAGTGCTAATTACGTAATGTGGTAGAGGTGCTGGTGGGAGTAATCACGTTGCAACATATATCAAATCAACCCGTCGTATGCCTCGTACTTACACAGTGTCGTATGTCAATACGAAAGGATAACAAAGGATTTTTTAGGGGAGTACTAGAACTCTTTTGTATCCTAGGTGTGGTGATAGTCACACAAACCTCAACATCTAGTAAAATTCTTGGAACTGTCTGATTGCTGAGGCGAGGACTTCCAGGACTATGTTGAGTAGCAGTGGTGAGAGTGGACATCCCTGTCTTGTTCCTGATCTTAGGGGAAAGGCTCCCAGTGCTTCCCCATTGAGAATGATATTTGCTGTGGGCTTTTCGTAGATGGCTTTTAAGATGTCGAGGAAAGTTCCTTCTATCCCTACACTCTGGAGAGTTTTGATCAGGAATGGATGCTGTATTTTGTCAAATGCCTTCTCTGCCTCTAATGAGAGGATCATATGGTTCTTGGTTTTTCTCTTGCTGATATGATGAATCACATTGATTGTTTTACGAGTGTTGAACCAGCCTTGTGTCCCGGGGATAAATCCTACTTGGTCATGGTGAATAATTTTCTTAATGTGTTGTTGGATCCTATTGGCTAGTATCTTGTTGAGAATTTTTGCATCCATGTTCATCAGGGATATTGGTCTGTTAATTCTCCTTTCTGGTGGGGTCCTTGTCTGGTTTTGGAATTAAGGTGATGCTGGCCTCATAGAAGGAATTTGGAAGTACTCCATCTCTTTCTATCTTTCCAAATAGCTTTAGTAGAATAGGTATGGTTTCCTCTTTAAACGTTTGATAGAATTCCCCTGGGAAGCCATCTGGCCCTGGACTCTTGTGTCTTGGGAGGTTTTTGATGACTGCTTCAATTTCCTCCCTGGTTATTGGCCTGTTCAGGTTTTCTATTTCTTCCAGTTCCAGTTTTGGTAGTTTGTGGCTTTCCAGGAATGCATCCATTTCTTCTAGATTGCCTCATTTATTGGCATAGAGCTGTTCATAATACATTTTTAAAATCGTTTGTATTTCCTTGGTGTTGGTAGTGATCTCTCCTTTCTCATTCATGATTTTATTAATTTGGGTCTTCTCTCTCTTCTTTTTAATAAGGCTGGCTAATGGTTTGTCTATCTTATTAATTCTTTCAAAGAACCAACTCCTGGTTTTGTTGATCTGTTCCACAGTTCTTCTGGTCTCAATTTCGTTGAGTTCTGCTCGAATCTTCTTCTGCTGGGTGTAGGATCTATTTGCTGTTTTTTCTCTAGCTCCTTTATGTGTAATGTTAGCTTTTGTATTTGAGTTCTTTCCAGTTTTTGAATGGATGCTTGTATTGCGATGTATTCGCAAATGACGTATCAGATAAAGGGCTAGTTTCCAAGATCTATAAAGAACTTATTAAACTCAACACCAAAGAAACAAACAATCCAATCATGAAATGGGCAAAAGACATGAACAGAAATCTCACAGAGGAAGACATGGACATGGCCAACACGCACATGAGAAAATGCTCTGCATCACTTGCCATCAGGGAAATACACATCAAAACCACAATGAGATCCCACCTCACACCAGTGAGAATGGGGAAAATTAACAAGGCAGGAAACCACAAATGTTGGAGAGGATGCGGAGAAAAGGGAACCCTCTGCACTGTTGGTGGGAATGTGAACTGGTGCAGCCACTCTGGAAAACTGTGTGGAGGTTCCTCAAATAGTTAAAAATAGACCTGCCCTACGACCCAGCAATTGCACTGCTGGGGATTTACCCCAAGGATTCAGATGCAATGAAACGCCGGGACACCTGCACACCTGCTAGATGTTTCTAGCAGCAACGTCCACAATAGCCAAACTGTGGAAGGAGCCTCGGTGTCCATCGAAAGATGAATGGATAAAGAAGCTGTGGTTTATGTATACAATGGAATATTACTCAGCCATTAGAAGCGACAAATACCCACCATTTGCTTCGACGTGGATGGAACTGGAGGGTATTATGCTGAGTGAAGTAAGTCAATCGGAGAAGGACAAACAGTGTATGTTCTCATTCATTTGGGGAATATAAATAATAGTGAAAGGGAATATAAGGGAAGGGAGAAGAAATGTGTGGGAAATATCAGAAAGGGAGACAGAACACGAAGACTCCTAACTCTGGGAAACGAACTAGGGGTGGTGGAAGGGGAGGAGGGTGGGGGGTGGGGGTGAATGGGTAATGGGCAGTGAGGGGGGCACTTGACGGGATGAGCACTGGGTGTTATTCTGTATGTTGGTAAATTGAACACCAGTAAAAAATAAATTTATTATAAAAAATAAAAAAATAAAATTCTTGGAACTGTACACTGGAAGAAAAAGAGGTCAATTGTACTGTATGATCATTGAAAAAAAATAAGATTACCTCCTCCCTCAGAAAAAGGCCACGGGAGAGGCCTAGGCAATGCACGCTATAGGATATCATCAGGAAGCGATGTCCCCATGGGCTGCAGAGGAAGACTGCAGCTAGACCAGATGGTGAAAAGAGACTCACATGGAACAAAAAATCAGAGCCGGGTTCTGGTCCTGACCCAGCTCCTTACCTCACCCTGCGCTGTGAGTGCCAGGCCAAAAAGTGGGAACTTTAGAGCCATGTCCCGGAGTCCATGTTGCCCAGGGGTTTGGGATAAGAATGACAGAGAGAAGAAAGGCTTCAAGTTTTTCAGCAACATATTTCCTGAGCAGGTGTTTGGCTAGAGATCTGAATGTTGTTATTGTCATGTGGCCAACAAGAAAATGTCAACAGCAACATTTAATAGCTTTTGGTAGGAATAATGTAAGAAATCTACGCAGAAGGAGAAATAGCTGTAGTTTGAGTCCCGTCCAAGCGACTGCCACCTGCCATTAGGCAGAAAAAGAAAACAAGGATGAGAAAACAGCAAGGCGTCGGAGGAAGACGGAATACAAATCAAAGAGATGACAATAGATGGGCTGGTCTGCAGCCTGAGAAATGAACAGAGAGCAGGAGAGGGGAGCGGATGGCCACATTCCCACAAAGCTTCTGGTGCCCCGGGTCCGAAGATTGCCGGGCAGATGATCACGACTCATCTTAGTACTGGATCCAAGCAGGGAGTGGCAAAGCATGCTTAGTGCCCTGGGACTCGCCTCCTCTTGGCTAGAGG
Organism: Vulpes vulpes; assembly: GCF_048418805.1. Classification (NCBI taxonomy): domain Eukaryota; kingdom Metazoa; phylum Chordata; class Mammalia; order Carnivora; family Canidae; genus Vulpes; species Vulpes vulpes. Next base: position 152,350,608 of record NC_132792.1, on the reverse strand, counting down.
CTGGAAGGAAGGCAGGTCATGTAAAGAGCGTTGCGTGAACAACAGTGACAAGGAAGTGACAGGTCCACCTGGCCCGGCCAAAGGTCTCGTCCTTCCTGGAGCTGCCCCAATACTTAAATCCAGCAACATCTCCCTTCTGAGCACTTCGAAGCCTGCATTCCGACATGTCTTCTCTGAATACTGTCTTGCATTGTTCTTGAGTTTTGTTCCCTGTGCTGCCTTAATTCCCTCACGAAACTGTGAGTTCCTCAATTGGATGTGACTTTTTCGTTGTTAATGTTCTCGTGTTCCACGACACACGCCACTTTGTATTCTCCTGGGCACCTAAGTAGAAAATACATACTACACAATCATGAAACTCATTTAAATGGAACCATCCATTCCACAAGCATGTATCGAAGACACACTGTGAGCCAGATGCTGGATCAAAGCAGGAGAGAAAGGAGAGAATTTAGCGCACGGTAGCTACTCCGTAAATATATGCTCTGATCTGGGGAAGCAAAGGCTGCCAAGAAAGTGCGTGCAACCTCCAAGCCAAGACTTCTGGGAAAAGAAGGCAGCAGGTTCTCAAGCTGCCATCACGAGACGTGTCGCCCCAAGAGGCAGTGGTAGCAGAAACCATCACAGAACCAGGGAAGCACTGAGGACCACATCAGTAGAATTCACTGTCTACCATACCAGCACCAGACCCCTTTGGCTTTACATCTCTGACTTCCTCCAGCCGGGCCAAAAGTCTCCAAAGAGGTTCAGAAAAATACTGGATTTATAAAACAAGGGTAAGAGGCTATGAAAAACGAAGCAATAAGAAAACTATTGGAGGGGCGCTTGGGTGGTTTGGTTGGTTAAGCATCTGCCTTCAGCTCAGGTCATGATCTTGGGGTCCTGGGATTGAGCCCCATGTCAAGCTCCCTGCTTAGTGGGGAGTCTGCTTCTCTCTCTGCCTCTGGCCTCCCCTCCCCACCACCACTATTTCTCTCTCTCTGTCTCTCTCAAATAAATAAACTTTTTTTTTTTTTAAAGAAAACTATTGGAGGGAGTGCCTAGCTGGCTCTGTCAGTAGATCATACAAATCTTAAATTCAGGGTCATGAATTCAAGCCCCACATTGGGCATAAGAAAGAAAGAAGAAGGAAGGAGGGAGGGAGGAAGGAAGGAAGGAAGGAAGGAAGGAAGGAAGGAAGGAAGGAAGGAAGGAGAGGAGAGGACAGGGAGGGAAAGGGAAGGGAGTAGAGGGAAGGGGAGGGAACTATTAGAAATTGAAGGTTGGGACAGTCTCAAAAAATGGAAAAAAAATGGAAAAAATGGAAAAGATAAGAGACATAAGCATTCAATCCAGGAGGCCCAGCATGGAGTTTCTGAAACTGAAATCTGAAAAACAGAGAAGAGGAGATTGCCGAATAAGTAACAGTCGATTTCCCAGAAATGAACCAACACATTCATTTCAAAATTTAGGTGGGAACAAAATCCTAAGAAGTGCCAAATAAAGACTCACGCTTACACAGACCTTTTTTGAAATTTCAGAATACTAAAGCTAAAGAGAAAAGAAAATCTTCCCAAAAGGATGGAGGAGCCAAATAAGATGGGAAAATGATAAAACATCAAGAATTAGACCGGCATCAAACTTCTCATCAACAACACTGAAAGCTAGAAGACGATCAAGTAATATTTAAATTGTCCATTATATTTTATCTTCACACAAAACCTTTGAGACACTTTTCCCACTTCTGTGCTTTCCTTCCACGTGGAGGCAATTCCGTGTGTAAAATACTCCTAAACTCTCCGCACTTCCCCCCCTCCCCAACCTCACAGAGATAGAGCGACTTAATCTGATTTGTGAGTTTGGAAGAAGGAACTGGATGTGCAATCTAGCTCCTTCTTCCGTGTCCCTTTTCTGGGGAACAAGCCTCCCACAGGAAGCATAAGTTTGCTCTGTCTCTACAGTATGAAGCACCCAGCTGCTGTCCTCATGGATAAATTGGCTTAGCTCTATGGTTCAGCTTTTGGAAGCGTTTGGAAGCCTTGCTCGCTGGCGGATACATCATATTTCATCTCACAGAAAATTCCATCAACTGTAACGCATTATTTCATGTACCACAAAGGAGGTAAAACACTAACAATTAGGCAATGCAGTTCTTTCTATCACTTTGAATTTTTTAGTACTTATTGAACAAGAGTGTTTCATTTAGACATATTTTAGTGTTTATGACACATCACTCTTTTGTACCCATGAAAAGGAGAAGAAGTTGGCTATCATTTTTCTTAAAAAATTTACATTCAGTGTCAAGTTCGTCCGAATCACATTTGACTCACGGTTATCTACATCTTTAATTTACAGTATAACGTTTTCGTCTTTGCCATCAAGATGTAGCATGGGACCTCATATTGCTCGGAGAGTGTCTTCCAAGCTGCAGACATCCATTCTGCAGATTTTAATGCTGGCATTTTACCTTTTAGAAGGTGTCAGTGGAAGGTTTCTAGACAACAACCAGGACTTATAGTCCTCCCTTAAATGGTCTTTAATAGTTTATTGACAGAAACATCAGGAGGTTCAGTGGCCTGGTGTTGCCACCAAGAATAACCTAAGTTCATGTGTGGGTAGGCGCCAACAACTCTGTCATGATCGCCACCTGGCCAGCAGCAATCGTAAGATGCCAGTGATTGTGAAACGCACCTTTGGTTAAATGATGTTAAGTGTGAACAGAAGGTACATCTTAGAATCAATAAAATACGGTAACAACCATTTTCTTTAGTACCAGCTTAATCACTAAGGAAAGGGATGTTCAGTTTCTCATCTGCTTTGTTATTTTGTCATGTATTCCAATTCATTTAAAGCTTGAGCAGGAAGGAGGGCCACCATGTATTAGGTCCCTTCAAATGCCAATAATAAGTACTTTTATTATCCCTATTTTGCAAATTAAAAAAAAGGGGGGACTCAGCAACGTGAAATAACTGGCTCCAAGGATTCACAGCTCAGGGGCAGAATCAGACTGAATCCTGGTCCGCCGGTGGCTGCAATAACCACTAAGCACATTGGCCTTTGTAAACTACCTGGGGAAAAGAGTTTTAAAGGACAGACAGGAACTGACTTGTGAGAAGGACACACCAGCATAAAAAGGCTCAAAGATATGAGCGAGCTGGGTCCTTTCAGGAATCTCTAAGGATGTCCTCAGGGCTGGGGAGCAGGAGACAAAAGGAAGGTGTGGGGGTGTGGTATGCTACTGGAGAGCAAGCATTGCCCTTTCAAAGGATGATGAGTAATTTTGTGAAATAATCCATTTTTCCCCCCAGCTTCAACACCGTTGCCCTGGGAAGTTTTCTCACGCTTGTAGTCCAGCTGGAGAGTCTCTGCTGTTTGCTCCCATGCTTACCTGAACTTCTTCTACCTTAGAACTGGTCACACTTCACCATAATTGCTAATCCAACTCTCTCCACCCCTAACCATAAGTAAGCTCTGTGAGCAGAAGACTGAGCCCACACAGGCCATCACTCTATTCCCGGAACTCAGCACAGAGGAGGTGCCCCAAAATTCTTGCACATAAATACACAACTCAATTAGTGGGAGACTCCTAGCCCTCACTCTAGTCGAGGCCACTGGAGTAGACTAACAGAGAAGTCTGGTGCTGGCTCACTTTCGGAGACTTGTTAGAGCTTGACAGCAGGGGCCAGGGGCTCTCAGAAGGCGAGTCCCGCTCCATTCACTTGAACAGGCTGAAGAGAATATCTCCATTTTGAAGGTGTGGGCCTAAGAGCAAACCCACTGGGCCCTATCAGGAGTCAAGATCAATCCTCATAAGCCATCCACAGGCTATATGCATAAGGCCCGATCACTGAGTGATTTCACATCCCAAACCCACAAAACGTTTGTGATTTCCAGCACATTTTTGCAAACCATTTGATTTCACTTGGAACAGATTGCTATCAAGAGGAACATTTTCCAGGTGGGGAGTTCCCCTTTGTTTCACCCCTGGCAGCCCTTCATGACATTCCCTGGCACATATCTGCATCCTTATGCTGTGAACCTTTTCCCTCTAACCTCTTTCCTGGGCTAATGGAGCCCTTTTCAGCAGCAAATCATTCCTTGTGCCTGTAATACATCTCTTCTTCTCCGGATTTGCTCCATGGGTATAATTGGCTGCATCTAGCTCCCCTCTGTCCATAACACCATAGATCATACAGGCAGAGATGGATCCCCGGTGAACCAAAACAGGCTTATGGCTTCAGGAAGGCATTAAAATATGCATATTTTATTTTAACATCCTTTGGGTATAGGGCAGCCAAAGCTGTGTCTTCCTAAAACAACCTCCCTGGCTAAATAGTCAATGGGTAAAATAATGCGTTGTACAGGTTACATCTAATGAAAACTAGAGGCCACTTATAGGGGCAGACGAGGCCAAAGCCTCCCTTCCTATGACCCCCCTCTTTGAGTGATGGATGAAGTCTGTGCTTCTGTTACAGAACACGAACTCAATTAAAATAGTTCCCATACATTGCTGCTGGAATCACTTTTGAGTGTTCCCATCCTATAAACATATCATATTATAATATTAATGTAGAACCTACTCACTTTATTGTCTCAGTCCCTTCACAGTTCATTGATTAACCAGATGCCAAGCATACATCCCTTTTATGATGTGTGTGTGTGTGTGTGTGTGTGTGTGTGTATTTTATTGTGGAGGACGCATTATCAATCCCATCCAAAGTTCCTCGCTGGGTTTTTCCTATCAATTGTTTCCTTATGGTTCACAGCATATGGACAGTTTATTCTCTCATCAATCCTCAATGGGCCATTCGTGTCCTTGATAATAATAACAGCATTAATGGATGTGTTCCCATTTCAGGATATACCATTCTCTTGAGCTAATTTAATTAAGCTGCACTACAGCATCGTATCCCTGCTTCCTATTGTCCATCATGCTGTTCTCCGACACCCCAAACAAATGTGTTCCTGAGCCAGTGAGGCTCATTTTTCTCCTTTGAGAAGCGTAGAAGGTCCTTGGGTGAGAGTTCAAGGACAGCAGGATTGGTGAATGGGATGGGGATGACAAGGGGGACACAGGAAAAGACCATGAAAGGGAATAAAGATGGCTCTTGTCAAGACTTCCATGGTCTAATAAAATGAGCATTGACAGAGGTTCAAATCACAGCTCTGCCATCTACCGTCTTTCTGACCTTGGAAAATTTTACTTCTTTTAGTTTGATGTCTTCATTTATAAAAGGGACCCAGGAGTAGACTCTTTATATAACTCTTTAGAAGAAATAATAAAATAATGTATCTCCCTGTAGCACATGGTTGGAACTTCATTAATATTAGCTCCTTCAATTTCTTCTTGTTTCTTAACTTGAGTTTCTGCAGCCAATGCTGTTAATATATATTTTGCAGGTGTGTGCTCCTCTAACAAAAGGTGCGTTTCTAAATAAAGGGTGTAAATTGGGTTGGAGAAATGAGTCATATTTTAAATGTAGAGGAGGGTATGCTGTTTAAAAGTCTCCTGTGTTGCATTTTTGTGTGTGTGAAGCAAAATCATCTCCCTCCCCAATAGGAGTATACATAAAACAATAGATTGCTATACAAGATAATTTCTCTGGCTGAGTTATGGCCCCGCTCTTCTATGTGGTCATTGAAACAATAATAATGTCACTGAATAACATTTACTGAGAGCTTACTAGGTATGCTGTGCCTTTCACATATTCCTCACATCCTTTATGAAATAAATACCACATTATCTTGCCTTATTGATGAGCAAATCAAGACATAGAAAGGTCAAATGAGGGATGCCTGGGTGGCTCAGCGGTTAAGCATCTGCCTTTGGCTCAGAGCATTATCCTGGAGTCCCAGGATCGAGTCCCACATCGGGCTCCCTGCATGGAGCCTGCTTCTCCCTCTGTCTCTGCCTCTCTCTCTCTCTCTCTCTCTCTCTGTGTCTCTTACGAATAAATAGATAAAATCTTAAAAAAAAAAAAAAAGAAAGGTCAAATGACATGTTCAAGGTCACATAGTGAGTGGCAAGCCTAGATTTAAACACAGGATCTGCTGCCAGGATCTTCTGAGTCAATTCAGGGGAGGGGCTCACTCTAATAGGAACCAAGGAGTGTTTGGAAAACCTACCTTCTCTAATCCAAGAAGACCTTAAGAAGGACTTAAATTGCACTCTCAGTATTCCCTTTAACACTGCAGTTATCCCTGGTGCCACAGATGAAATCTGCCACCTGGATCCTCATCCCGCCTGAGGTGCAAGATTGATGTCATTCATCTTAAAATTGTACAATTCCTTGGATTCTTCCTAAGGACTAAAAACCTCACTCTCTCCATCCACACATGGACTTGTGCTGGCTGAGACCCTGGTTGGGAATCAGACCTGGAGACCTAGACGAGAGTAGGAAATACTGATAGGCCTGGGGTGGAGCATAAAGGTTAGGGTGCAAATCATCTAATCAATTCCATCAGCTGAAATCAAAGAAGAAGGTCGGACTCTGAATACTGATTATCTACTTCTGTGCCAAACCTCATGCTGGGTATTTTTAACAAGACTGAGAAAAAGAAATTTTGGGTGCAAAATTTGAGGAGGCTCTTAATTCCAGGCTTGTGTGTCAACCCTGGTTTTCACATTCTCATTTCACTTAACCATCATGAAAACTTTGATAGGGCAATGTTAATAGTTCAAGCATGCTTGCATTCCATCTGGAAAGAGAGATAACAACTCAATTCCAAAGCCAACCTAATTTATCAACCTTATTCTTAGAAATTTATCTTTTTAGGTACACCCTTATGTTACTCCAAATTTAACTCCCCCCCCAAAAAAAGTAAATTATTCTTGGCTTTATAAAAGCTAAGTCATTTATGCCAGGATCCAGCCAAACAGTAAAAGTATCTCTACTGTACCTGTCACTCAAAATGACTCATCCCAACTCTGCTTCATTGGACATGGCTCTCATTTTCAAAGAAGAAAATGCAGCAAGAACAGGCAAGAGTATTATGAGTCCAAAGAGTTGCAAAGATTTACCAGGTTGCACAGCATTATAAATGCTTGGAGAACCCAACTTGGCGTTAAGAGTCCCTATCCTCAAGAGACATTAGAGTCCAGTCCTCAACTTTTAATATCCTGGTCTACAAGAAATGTAAGTCACCCACATGAGCAAGTAAATGATCAATGGGAAATCTGAGACTCCTAGGGGATGGGGGTGTCACAGAACTGTTCTAACCTGGGCCTCAGGAAGAAGACCTCCTCTCAGCCTGATAGCCTTACACCCCCTATCTGTATCTGTTCTCTTGTGACCAGTAGCAAAGGCAGGATTCGAACACATAGTTGGAAAAACATAACACGAGCGTGGGTTATACTCCAATCCTTGAAAAATGCTTCCCATCACTCTACCTTCCTACTTTTGAAATTTATTTTTAAATAAAATATCGGTTTTAAAAATATCGGTTCAGTTATCTACAAAAAACTGGTATATTTTATTTTATCCAAATGGTTTTGAGCATGAAGGAGTGACCCATACGTTCCCGAAGATCCCAGTGGTTGGGTTTGTGCCTCCTATGTGGCTGGCACCTCTTTTCTCTCTGAAGAAGCTCACTGCTCACCTCAATGTCAGCTGTAGCCACATGTCGTTCTCAGTGTGACACACCATGTGTTTTAGCCAGTGCTGGCACTTCACCTGAGGATTGTACTCTTTGTCACTTATAGCTGCCTGGTGAGTGCTTCTCCCCAGGACCACAGAAGTTCACCGTGCTGAGCACTCTGAGCTGGCCAGGGTCGAAAGCCTAGCTCTACAGACAGCTTGAAACTCACATTACAGGGTCCTCAGAAGGCAGGACCACAGCTCAGGAGGCATAACTGAAAGAAGAGAAGGAAGCATTTCTCCTGAGGCAGGTTGGAGAGAAGCACGTGAAGGACAAGTAGGACTTAAACTGGATGGAAGCCGAGGGAACTCCGACTCCACAGAGGTTGCTGTTGTGGGAGCCCCACCAGGGTGCATTTCACTCAGACACCATTTGAATGGGGACAATGATCCAGTTGGCTTGGTTCTTAAGGTCAGGCACTGTCCTCAGAAGTTGTCAGTTGTCTGAGCCATCCTGGGAATATGTTAACAAAGTGACAGAAGCTGTCATGTCCTGCTTAACAACCTGTGCATTCTCATGACAAACCTAATTCATAAAAAGCCATCGAGAAAAGAGGCCATCTTCAGGTGTAGACACATATTCCTTGGCCAAGTCTTCTGATGTAAATATATTGGAAGACATATGAGGTCTTTAGCTCTAAGAAATCAGGTCTTAGAAGGTCTACCAGTAGCTTATTTATCCTCCTGGGACCTTTCTAGGATCTGAAGACAAGAGATGCTCAGGGTTAAAATGCAATCTCTTGGCTGCCTAGAACCCAGCATACTTATCATGAATAGTGTCAGTCTGGGACCAGGGATGTTGGGCTAACCCAGCCTACCTTCCCCATTCATGATGCAAGTCATGGTGCCCTCTAGATGAGAAGAATGGGCAACACAACAAAATTTATTACTCATTCTTTTCCTGGTTCTTTGAAATATGCCTGGTATTGCCTTGCAGGTGGCCTGGAAATGAGTCAAATGGCTCCCAAGGGGGCCTGCCTTCAGCCTTAGGTATTCATCTGGGAGAACAGGAGGCAGCCACCTGTACCCCTGGCCTCTTGGCACCAATTGAACTAAATACCTTGGCTTCTGCTTAAAGTAGTTAGCCAAGACGGCAGCTCAGTTTGGACCTGGCTGTTAGTACTTACAGCATGATTTCCCAAGTAATATTTATCCACTGGTCCCACATACTGTAACTAAAGATAAAAAAAAGAACTTCATATTATCAGACAGGCCTTCCTCTCATATGGCCCGGCCTGATAGAGGAAGAGACATTTACTGAGCAATTACTATTCACCAGTTCTGATTAGGAAATATGACTCCCCATAGTCTTAGTTTTGAAGATCTTGCACTTTAACTGGGAAACAAGACATGTGATGCACAAAATCAATGTTCACAATAGAAGCAAGAATCTATTTACATGCTAAGTTGTGAGGCAAAGACTGGACGCATTAGAAATGTCAAATGAGAAAAGCAGTAAGAGCTGGAAAACTCTGAAAATGTGTGAGTTTTGGGGGGCTATTCTAACAAAGTACCAGAAGCTGGGTGGCTTAAACAACAGAAAGGCATTGGCTCACAGTTTTGGAGGCCAGAAGTCCGAGATCCAGGTGTGGTCAGGGTTGGCTTGTTCTGAGGATCGTGAGGAGACTCTGTTCCATCTCCCCTTAGCTTTTGGTAGTTTGCTGGAGTCTTTCACATTCCCTGACTCAGAGAAGCATCACCCTGATCCCCGCTTTCATGTTCACCTGGCATTCTCCTTGTGTGTGCATCTGTCTCCCAATTTCATCTTTTCACGAGAACACCAGTCTTACTGGATGAGGGTCTGCTTTCATAATCTCCTCTCCACTTGATCATCAGTAAAGATCCATTTCCAAATAAGATCACATTCACAGGTATCAGGGGTTGGGACTCGTGCATCTTTTGGAGAAACACAATTCAACACATAGAAGGAAGATGTGCAGTGGATATGAAACTTGAGATGGACACTGAAGGATAGAAAGGATCTGTATCGCTGGAGATCAGGAGAAAGCCTCTTGCACTCTAGAAAGGAAATGGCATTTTTAAAAAAGACATGAAGGGAGTGTCTGGGTGGCTCAGTCAATGAAGTGTCTGCCTTTGGCTCAGGCCATAATCCTGGAGTCCTGGGATCTGCCTACCCCCCACCTCATCAGGCTCCCTGCTGGAGCTTGCTTCTCCCCCTCCCCCAGCCATTCCTCATCCCTCTCTGTCCCCCCCCACACACACACACACACCTCCCTTGCTCATGCTTTCACTCTCTTTCAAATAAATCATCTTTTTTTAAAAACAAATAAATAAAAAGACATGAGGTTTAGAACAAACTAAAGCATATACAAGGGACAACAAGGAAGCCAGCCCATTAAAAAGGATATCTTAGAAAATCAAGTTGAATAGGGAGTGTGGATCTACAATGAAGGGTCTTGGCTGACAGGTAGAGGTTTTTTAAGTTGATATAATACAATAAAGGGACCAAAGGATGGACACAGTGAAAGCAGTGTTCTGGGAAGATCAAGAGGTAGAAGGATGAAGTGGAGAGAAGAGATGGAAGGAGTGAGACCAGTTTAGGAAGGTCTTGGGGTGATTACAGTAGAAATGATGAGTACCAGTTAGGATGGTGATGCTGGGAATGAGTCATTCTCCCCTAAACCCTTCTCAAAGTGGGTACTTAGGCATTATCTCCGTGCATGGGAATTCTCCATAAAGCTCTCTGCAGGGCACCATGTGGAGGTCACAAAGCCTTGGTTGTCATAGTCATCACATGAGTAGCACTGTCACCATCACCATCCTAGTGGTTGCCATCACTGCCTTCTCATCAATCTTGACCCTGGACAGTTCACTTGCAGACTCAACCAGCCTGCAGCAGGAATATGGGATGAATCCCTTTATTCACCCAGGTCCATACGTCACCTCATTTTGTAGCCAGTGTAACCACAACAACAGCTTGGGCTCTACCAAGGGAGCCCAGCCACTATTGCTGCCACCACGGCTACAACACACTCGGAAGCCCTTTCCCAGCAGTGGTGCCCACACCTGTGGCCTGGACCCACCACCAAGACACCACCAAGAAGTACAGGGCAACTCATGCCTCAGGGGTTGAATTTTGAGCAATGGGAGGCAGACCTAAAAGAGACAAAGTTAATACGGAGGCCTTTCAAGAAAGCCTAGCAAAGACCATCAGTGCTGCTGCTAACAAAGCCGTAGCTGGTTGAGCCAATGCTTCCCTGGTATTTGCTCTTCGTCCTTTGACTATTTCAGGTTTCTCTTATCCCAACCGCCGTTTCCACTGGAGTGCACTCCCTAATAAAGAGCTATTAAGTTCCTCAGTCGTCCCTAATGCCTAGGGAGCCCAAGGTAAGACAAACAATAAAGATTACATACATTGTTAATCAGCAAATCATGTTCTGGTCTGTTTTAGATGCTGGCCAGGAATTGGTGTTCCATGAAACAAATATAGTCCTTTGCTTCATGTTCATGGAATCCCGCCTTCTAAGAATATAATTATTAGTTGAGATAAGTGCTCTGGGGGAGGAGAACACAGCTCTCCAGATTGCCTAACAAAGGAGCCTAAAGTAGACAAGATCAGGGAAGGCCCACGGAGGAGGGGTGCTTGCCCCAGGAGCCCTGGTGAGTAGGTGGTATGCAGCAGCAGTTTCACGGGGAGGAAAGGAAAGCAGAGTGAGTAATGGTAGAGGGTGTGGGCCACATGTTTGTGCAGGCCCAGTAGCTGAGTCCTCAGTCAATATCACCCAGCGAGATGTTTAAAAAGTATGAATGCCAGGGCCCTACTGTAGGCTTACTAAATCAGAGTCTTGAGTAGTGCCTAGAAAGGTTCTTTTTGGGTTTTTAAATTTTTTTAAATATTTTATTTATTAATTCAAGACACACACACAGAGAGGCAGAGACATAGGCAGAAGGAGAAGTAGGCTCCCTACAGGGAGCCCGATATGGGACTCGATACCAGGATCCTGGGATCAGGACCTGAGCGAAAGGCAGACCCTCAACGACTGAGCCACCCAGATGCCCCACCTGGGAAGGTTCTTTAAGTCTGCTTTCTGAACCTTGGTCAGATTGGGAAACCACTGAATTCATGCCCTAAGTAAACAAAAAAGGTAAAGTTTGGTTCTGTGTTGGCTTTTCCTTTTGTCGGAGGCCACCAACTTTCGTCAGTTTACCCTTCATATACCCTTTGTTTCCACAATGCATGGCCATCCCGCATATGGGTGGGCCCACACATGCACACACACCTGGTGCCTATCTGGGGTTTGCTCCCTGCTGGCCCTGAGCAGAGAGCCTTCCTTCATCCCTTTCTCCAATCACCCTAACCGAAGCATTCCGTAACCTCTCAAGACCCTGCTATCTGCCGATGAATGAAGTCTACTGTACTTCCACACTGGTGATCGCCCTTCTAGCGAATCATAATAGAACCCCCATGTAGGGATATGGCCCTGTCTGGTACCATAGCTCAAAAAGCCATTCGCGATGTCATATCCCATTTAGTATTTCCAGCAGAACTAAACCTTGTGTTGTATTACCCTAAAGAGATGATATATCACCACTGACCAAAGCTAGGCAGGAAACTTGTCACCCTATCCCCAGGGAATATATTTCTATTTCACAGAGGGGCATCTAACCTCCTTCTTAAAGCAAGGGAGTGTCTTTTATTGGTTGGTTTGTTTTAAAATTTTTATTTATTTATTCATGAGAGACACAGAGAGAGAGGCAGAGACACAGGCAGAGGGAGAAGCAGGCTCCCTGCAGGGATCCCAATGCGGAACTCGGAACTCGATCCCAGGAATCGGGGATCACTTCCTGAGCCAAAGGCAGACGCTCAACCATGGAGCCACCCAGATGCCCCAGCAAGGGCGTGTTTAATATTGGGTCTGTCTTAAGGAAAGTCTTAATGGAATATGGGCAGGGATATGGGGTAACGTGGCCCTAGAAAACTTTTAGCACCACCATGCATGAAAGGCACTATACTATAGCAGTTAAGAGCAGCATGTCTAGGTTTGTGAGTGAAAAGGCTTGAATGCAAGGCCCAGTGCTGCAAGGTCTGACCCATGTAGTTGCCTGATCTCTCACGCTCGAGCTGCCTCACCAGGAAGCTGAGCCCTGAGTTACACCTCAGCAGGGAGGTGCAAGGCCTGAATGAGACAGTACATCCGAAGCACGGAACAAAGTGCCTAGCACATGCAAGCCCACTCTCGGATTGTTACTATGCTGCAGGGGCAGCTGCCCCCGCTTTCGGGAGATTGGCCCTAGAGACGGAAAATGAAGGTGAGTATGTTTGTGTTGGTGGGTCGGGGTCGGGGGAGCACAGACAAGAGAGGAGAGGGGAGGGGGCACAGCAAAGAAGAGCCCAGAGCCGTCGGCTGGCCCACAGGGGCCTCTCCTGATTCTCCCGGCCCAGCCAGGCTATCTTCCAGCCCCGCCAGAAGGTGTGGAAATTGAACTGTGATCTGGAGAGCTATCTGTTCTGACCATTAGTCAAACACCGGGAGCCAGTTAGACCTAATTGTCTTTGAAACATCCAAAGACCAAACACTTTTTTGGAGGTCAGGCTGCACGGCCGAAAGGGAGGTAGGAATACCAGGGATGAAAATAAAGGCATAATAGGTTCATAGAGTTGGTCTGAAAATTAGCTTTAGGGGTCTCCTTACGTTGGTTTCTTAATGATGTGAAACGCGATAATGGCTTTGGCCATAATAAAGACAAATTACTTTTTTTTTTCCCTGAAAAATAATGCAACTTTGGTAAACATCCCAGGTTTATCACTTAATTTATCCCCAGCTCATGGGGAGAGTGAGAGAGAGACCTCCCCCCAACCCAGCCCCCATTTTTAATATTCCAAGCTATTAGATTTCAATAACCCACTCTCCAGCAACGTGTGTCTCATTTCCCTGGACAGACCAAATAGGCAATAACAGCCTCTCGGTTAGAACACTAATGTTGTAATTTAGAACTTCTGTCAAGATGAAAGATCTTTGCTAGGATCCTCAGAGGGCCCATAGCAACACTTCAACCCAGGCCCGGATAATGAAGTTTTCATTATTAAATAAAGATATTTTAGGAATGTCATAAACCATAAATCCACTCTCCTCTATTGCCCTGCCACCTTATTGTGTTTATTTCTAGCAAAAATGCATCCTCTAACACCCCTAACTCCTCCAAGCTTGGCGTTCCTTGCTTTTCAACCCTCTGATCCCAGGGTGATGCGCTGAGGTTGCTATGGTGACAGGAAAGCAGCTTCTCCCACTTTAGACCCCCGGGCTATGAAAGCGGAAGGTGTGTATGGAGGAGCTGAGTCTCTGTTCTCTCCCCTTAGCCGCTCCTTCCGCTGCGCCTCATCCCACCAACTGGCTGAGAGGCGGACTCCAGGCAGCTTTAGCTCACCTCGAGGAAATGCTAGCGTGCGCCAGCAGGTCTGGCTGCTCTTAAAAATTATAGGGCAATCAGTTTTTAATGTGAACTTAGTGCTGGTTGGAAGCATTAGACTTCCAACCCGGGGAAATGACTCATCTGTTTGTCCATTTACCAAATGTTGGGGTGCATGTCCTCTGATACCAACCCCAAGAAGACAGCCTTCCTGGAAGAGGCCATGGCAACCTCAGGAACATGCCCCGATGCTGAGCATCTCAACAGAGGGAAAGAGGGCTTGGTACTCCTGTTCCCCAAAGCCACGTGACATGACACAAGAAGTCTCCGTGGGCAAAAGGTGCTCAGACACATGGCAGCAGACTCGACAAATAAAGAGAATCAGGACGTCTAAAATTGGGAACTCATTTAGCCTTCCCCGGCCTGCTGTGGGACCAGACCTGACGAGCCAGCTGTCTTACAAATTTAGAGACAACTTTTTAGGTTATTGCAGTGAAAGGAAGGGCACCCGTTTGCACGTAACCAAATGTCTCTTTGCTGTGAGTTAGGTCCATATTCAAAGGAGATAAAGACCCACCTGTAATAATACACAACCTTATATTCTTAGAAGGGGGTGTCAGTACACAGGGGATAGGCTTGTGCTTGTGTTTTTGTTTATACCCACCAACCAAACTGAAATGAAAAGAACTATTCATCAAAACATTCTTTGTAGTTAGTTAGATATGAGGACAAAGATCATGACCCTGTGGCACCCAGCCATCTCTCCATGTGTGTTTACAACACGGTGCAATTTGAAGTTGAGCAGATTTAGGTCTGAGATATATCAAAAACAAACAAGCAAAAAGAAATCACCTTTTTATCTTCACTGCTCAATGGGCTTCAGGAACAGCGGGTCTCAGCAAAAAACACTCCTCTGAAAACATCTAAGAATCCAAAATAGAAATTACCCATAAGCTCACACACACACACACACACACACACACACATGCATATGTATATATGTATTAAAGTCCTTCTAAAGAACACATCAGTTTAGGATATTTATTGGGGGAGAGGGCACAACAAACCGTAGAACCCTATCAGCACTTGAATTAATTGAAAATAAATTTCCCCTCCCAGCACTAAACAAATGAGGAGCTTTTTGTGGGATAACACTCACACCCTCCTGTAATAGGTTGCTAAGATTCCACTAATTAAAAAAAATCTCATTTGAAGATAGTTAATGGTTTCTGCATTTCTACAAAGCACTAGTCAGACTACATTTCTCTGAACTTCAGGGTCTGGACTGATTACTACTCAATTAGTTTTGATTCAATTCACTGAAGAAAAATGTCCATTTCATTAGTGTGGAGAAATAACTATCGGACACAAAATATATTTCCTGGCATTGCCATGGCAACAGGGATGACACAGCTGAGCTCAGAATGTTAATGCTTTCCCTGGGACTGTGTTTTTAAGTCAGAGCATGGCCATTAAGCCTTGCTGGGTGGGGGAGGCAGATGCCGCATCGCTGCTGGGATTGGCAGGCGGAAGAGTCCAGGGGACCCCCAAGAAGGCTCCCTTCCTGCCATTCACCTTCCCTGCCACTCCCCTGAGGGCTCGGCATATCAGCCACCCCATCGACTGCTGCTTGAGCCCCGTGCCATGTGACATGCAAAAGTCCAGCTGGAAAGTGGAAACTGCAGTCCATCATCCAGATGTGTTTTTCTCTCTGTCGCCGGTTTTGTAGATACGTGTGACTGTGAGGTGATGGTCTGACTTTTGAGCTCTTCATTAATACATTCCAGCCAGCCTGGGTTGGCCCACAGGGACAGAGGGAGGCGGGGAGCTGGAATTCAGTAAATATGGCAGTCAACTTGGAGAACTCTGCCCCCTCAGGGGTTGGTTCTTACACACACTCCCCAGGCCTATATACGCAAGGGATGAAAAAGCAAATTCTAGGTTTTGCCATTAAAGCAAATGGATCTGCTTTTTGGGGATGGGGACAAAAGCACCAATACCAGTCTCCAAGAATGATAGATGTGGCCATTATTTAAGGGTTAATGAGGCAGATAACCAAATCAGACCATAACAAAAATTCCATTTGGGAGACTGAATTTCCCCAGTTAAATGGATAATTGCCCATATTGTCCCTTAAGCCATGTCAGTATAATCTTGGATGATCAACCAACAATTAATTGCTGTGTACTATGTTCAAGGCTCCAAGCCTTAGGATACAATGATTAAAGATGAGAGCGCATACCCTCAAAGTCCGGTTTAGTTGGGAGATAGCACATGGCCTACTCATGAAAGCGACTATTTCCTGAGTACTGACCATGTGCCCAGTAGTGCACTGAGTGCTCTATATGCACTCATTTATTTAGTCTTCATCCCATCCCTATGAAGAAGATGCGAGCCCCATCTTATAATTGAATGCACTAAGGCTCAAAAAGGTACCTGACTAGCCCATTACTCGTTTAATTACAGCACAAGATTAGTGGAACTGGATTCAAACACAAGTCTGTCGGTGTTAGAACCACCACGCACACAGCCTTTCATGTACACATGAATCGCCAAGCGGTAAATGCTTGGTTCTCTGTGATTGTTGCAGCAGTAAATACCTGATTTGTAAGGAAAGCAGCAAAGTCCTACTGCATTTAATTAATTTAACTTCCCTTTTAAAATTTAGCTTCAAAGGAATAAGCAAAACCAGAGCGTCCCATCTCCTCCATTAACCAGATGTTCTATACATCTTCCTCCCCCTCCTCCTGCAGACCACAGGGAGCGGCAAAAGGCCTCACGTGAGAGCTGCCAGAAGGCAAGGACCAGGCGCTCATTCTCTCACAAGAGCAAACTCACAGTCAATTATCTCATTGTCAGAGTCTCCGTGCCCCTGCCCCACTCCACCCCCTTGGGATCCTGTGCATCTGAGCTTTTTTATTTTGAATCATCATCATGTCACCATCAAAAATATTTATTAAGCTTCAGCATACATATTGTTCTGGTCACCGCATTTATTTTTGCTCTCATGGCATATATATAATTTCCATTCTATCCTTTTGAAGTTGCTTGACATGATTTTATGTCATCCTCATACATCATCGGGTACGGCATTCAAGACACCCAGAACTCAGAATGGGTCCCCAGCCTTTTCTTTGCTCGGCTGTAGCAATAATGCTGGGTCTTGGTGCTGGAGATCTTGAATCAAGGACCAACAGAGTGGCTGCCTTTTCCAAATACAATCCAGAGCAGAATGAATTGACACATGTAGGAGCTTATAATCTAAAATCATACCACAGGTAAAACAAGCAATGGGTCCAAATACCAATCTACAGATTGACTTTGTTGTGGGAGCAGCACTGGTCAAAATGTGACCTAATAAAACCTAGTCCCTTGGGATGTTAAAGTATGTTAATAGAAGAAAAAAAAAAAGAGGAGGCAAGGTTCTGTGGTCAATTATGTTTAGGAGACACTGTGTTAAATAAAGTTAATCAGATTTCTTCACTATGAGTGTTCTGAGTTGCTAATGGAGAATGGGAGAAAGCATGGTCCACAGAACCATTTTTAATCCTGGAGCATTGAGGGACTAGAGTTTTGCGAGCTCTGGAAAATACACAGTAGGGGTCATGTGAAGAGCCTAACTTGTGTACCTACTTGAGGAAATCTGGAAAACAGCATAGTACACTGGGACTTCTTGCATGAAGATTCCTAAGTTTCTTGGACGAAATGTTAGGGACTCTGGAATTGATATTTGAGTCCAGGAAACAGGAAATTAAGAATAGCAAGGAAGCCATAGTGAAAGCTATCTGGTCCCAAATTCCAGAAGGTGTGAACCAAATAGTCTACAGCTGCTCAGTCTGAGGGGAGAAAGAGCTGAAGTGGTCAGACTTACCTTAGTGCAATGATTTCATTTCTAGAGAAAGCCTCTGTACAGAATTAGATACTTTGAGATGCAAGTGACAGAAAATCCTACGTGACAAGTCTTAAACAATATGTTCATTAACTATCTCCCCTCATAAGAAGAGACCTGGGCTTGGATCTTTAGATTCTCTGTGATTCTCTGAGCTCACATCACACCTGATGTTTCCTGGATTCCACACTGCCTCCTTCCTGATTTGTCTTCAATTTGCTGGAGTAAATAACTTAGGGAGGGTTCATAAAAGGTAGATCTGAGTTCTTGAATGTCTAGATAGACCCTTGTTTTACCATCACAAACTACTGAGAGTTGGCTACGTCCAGATTAAAACCTATGTTGAAAAATGTTCTTCCTCAAAATATTGAAGTCATTGCTCTATTGCCTGTTGGCACACAATGATGCTGCTGAGAACCCCAAAGGCAGTCTAATTCTTTTCCCTTTTGTATAATCTGTTGTTTCATGCATTGACTTTTAAGGTCTTCTTTTCAACCTTAATCTTCTAAAATTTTGCATGTACATATCTTAAGTTTGGACTTATCCAAGCCTCATTGATCCCTTTCAGTCTGAAAACTCAGGCTTTAGCTCTGTGAACTTTTTTTCTAGTATGTCTTTAATCATTCTCTCTACAATTTTCTATATTATCTCTTCCTGAAACCCTTTTTAGTGCTTAGAGGTTCTGGATCAATTCCTCCTGTCTCCTATATCTTCTCAAGGTTTTTCTTTCTCTCTCTAACTGTTCTAGATTCTAGTGGATTTCTTCAACCTATCATCCCACCCTCCTACTGATTTTTTAAAAATTAAATCTTCTCAGTTGTATTAGCTGGGGCATTATCTGCTGCTGGGATTTGAATGGCTTCCCACAATTCACTTCATGCCCATGGAACTCTTTATACCCGGATGTCCCTATTCATCAGGTCCCCCCTCCCCATTGGAAGATTCAAGGATCCTGAATCCTTCCACACTTTGGGATCTTCCATCACCCAAGACCTCACAATCCCTTGATTACAGAAGAAAGAGGGAAAGGAAGCAAAGTTGATTCTCAACAGCTTTGACATGCAAATGTCATAAAGCACTTCTAAATTTTTTTTGGTGAAAATAGTCATTTGGTCTCACCTTGATGCAATCTTAGGGGTTGGTGAGGGGAGCACTTTAAAACGCAGTTCCTAGTTCAACAACTGCTTCCCACAATAATATTGGAAGAATAATAATATATTCTTCCAATATATATTTTGGAAGGAGGAACACAAATTTTGTGCTTAGTTGACGACCACCACTGGTCTTGGTTGTAACAATGACATTTTTTATTCCCTTGAGATCAGTCATATTCTCTAATTGTTCCTTTCACAGAGCACATCTATCTCTTTTGTCCATGAAACAATCACCCTCTCCATTGGGATCAGCTATTCTTTATTATCTTTATCTATATCTTTATTATCTTGGCCATTCTCATTCATGTTCTTGTTACCTTCATTTCTGGCGATCCTTGTGTGTTTCTCATATTGAGAAATTGAGGAGTAGGCTGATTATTCTGAGTAGATTTCATGTTCTCCCTACAGGCCTCTCTTGAGGGGAAGGCAGATGTCTTTGTACCTGGGTGGGCTCCCCCTCCAGCAGTTTCCCTCCAGGCTATACAGAATGAGAATGGAAGAGTTGGTAGCCAATAGACTGTGAGCTCTGTAGCTGCCAGTGTAAGAAAACTCTACCTGGGCCACCACTCTCAACCAAGAAGGCCTGGTTGCCCCAGAAAGTTCAGTGTTAGAGCAGAGCATCTAGATGTTTCCCTAAAGAGTAATACCAGTATGCCTGCCACTCTGTGAACAGGAAAGGAGAGGGGAGGGTAAATGCCCCTGGCATAGCTTTCCATAGATGCATCTTGGGGATTCCTGTCTGCAATCACTCTGCCCCTTCCACCCTCCTTTACCTATAAACAGCAAGCTGCAAGTATACCCAGGTTCTAATCAGCAAGCCAATCTCACCTGCACTGCAACCTCATCTAGTAAATGATCAAGTTGAACAGCTTCTCCTACTGTTTCATCTGTCAACATTTGTCCATGTATCCTGTCTAATGCGCTGAAATCTCTCACCCAGAGAACCCAATTTTTTGCTTTTGGGTGTTCCTTGTTTTGTAGACTTTCAAGCTATAATTTTGACGTGATCTTATGAGGAGAAAGGTCTCAGTTTGCTGTCTCGAGCAAGATTAGAAAAATACTCGTCAATGCCCTTTGGAGAATGTGCACTAAGTTTTATGAGAAAGGAGAGCTATAAAAAAAAAAAATTAAAGCAGTGGCTAATAGGGTTCTGAGAGAACCTTGATCAGTTTTTGGAGAAAATTACCTCCCCTTTTACATAGCCTGACTCAGTGGTTTATTTATTCCTTTTTTTTTCAATACACTGAGAGCTTTTTATATACCACTGGCATATAAAAAAATAGCTTTTTATATACCACATAGCAGAGCTATCCATGAACAACATGGTAGTCTGGTCCCTGTCTTCAAGGAACTTATAAGTTATGGGTGGAACTAGCTTTTAAAAGTTGAAATTTGAGTTTATTCTTTACTGTTAGAAGAAGTTCAGGACACAATGGAAGCACATAAGATAGGCCTGGAAGCCACACTTTGTGTGTCATGGAAGGAGTCACCTGAGAAATGAGATTGAAGGAGCCAAGTCAAGGGATGGGGTGTGGGGAGATGAGTGCTCCAAATAAAGGAAACAGCATGTCAGCGTCTCAGCAGCGGCTCCCACTGCTTATATAAATAGCTTCATATATGTCTACTGACTGCTTGGAATGCCCTTCCAAATACCACTCCAAATCCACCAACAGTGGCAAAATTCTCAACTCAGACACTCATTCATTCTTTGAAGAGCTCATGGAAACTTCCTCACAGATCTAGGCATTTTTCCTCCACTTGTCCTTTATAGTTATACATTCTGCAATTGTAGTGATAGGCACACTTCGTAAAATGTTTGCCACCAGTCTGAAATCAGGGGCTGTGTTTCACTTATATCACTTACACTGTACGCTGGCAAGTGTTAGGTATGCAGTTGATATGTGTTGAATGATGAATGCAAAAATGAAATGGAAGAATTGTGATAATATATGGGTTGCCCCTGGCTGTGCCCTAGTTTGAGGTGACTTAGTAAACGAAAGTTGGAAATTGAATGAAGAATGCACATACTCATACTCACTTTTATAGGACTTTGGTGCAGTACTTATAAGAAATAAGGATATGGAGAGCTTCCCACCGACCATGGGTACCCACAATAATACAAGAATAACAAACTCTGAGATTATGATTTTTACGAACTCACTGATAGGTTCTTCTTACTGTTATCAGTGAGTTCATAAAAAATCATTTTGTTCATAAAAATTGCTTTTGCTACAATGGACACACATGATGTTATGACAACACATGTCAGACGGAAACTTGCCCGAAGTGTGAGAAGATGTAAGATCAACTGCAGGAAAGCAATGGGTAAGAGCCCCAGCTCATATCATGCAGGCATCTAATGAAGACTACACATTTACAGGAAAGCTTGAGAATATTGCCTTCTGAGTATTTAAGAAAGCAAGTATAGCCAAAGCCATAAACAAATGACCTCAAAAAGCACAGAGGGGCACCTGGGTGGCTCAGTCAGTTAAGCCTGCCGCTCTTAATTTTGGCTCAGGTCATGATCTCAGGCTCTTAAGACTGAGCCCCACTTCGGGCTGTGCACTCAGTCTGGAGTCTTCTTGAGATTCTCTCTCTCTCCCTCTCCTTCTGCCTCTCCCCCTGCTCTTTCTAGCTCTAAAATATATATTTTTTAATCTTTGCAAAGTAACACAGAACTGAAGGGCAACCAAGTGAATAGGGCTGGAACTGTAAACAACTGAACAGACTCCAAGAGACCCTACCCTCCTGTCAAAATCCTTGCTTCATAATTATTGCTCACTTGTTTAGTACTCAAATCTGTGTCCTGAGCACTAGTAAATCTGAGAACCACTGAATTCAACTATAACAAGCCTAACATTAGCCTTCTTCTGCTAATTATTAATTTGGGTAGATACAATAACTCCTTACATTTCTAACCCTTTATTTAATCTCCAATGCTGGATAATTATTAAACCTCTACAGTTGAAAATAATCCCTATCATTTGGGTGACCATACATCCTAGTTTTCTTAAAACACTCTCAGTTTACATCATCCCAAACTCTGCCTAGTTTAAAAGGTATCCTAGATTTTTCATTTTTTAACAAAGCCTTATGAAAAACTAAGGTGAGTTTGGTCCTTTCTACTTTGTACCTCTAGCTTTTGCCAGAGTCTCATCTGACAATATGTAGTCAGTATGAGGTGCATAGAATTCTCATTAACATATCGTGAAATCTGAAAGATGATCTACTTTTCCTTTCCCTTTAGAGACATATGCTACTAACCCCTTCCCTTCAGAGACAGGTTTGGAATATGTGAAATATATGCAAGGATCTATAGACTTGTCTGTCCTACCATAATTTATGGACATAATAGTCTGACTACATTTGTTGAGTGGTTTTTATTATTTATCATATGATATAAATCTACAATTATGTATTTATTATTTAGTAAAGCTTTCTTTTATTTGGCCTTTTCAAGGCATTGACTTCAGAAAGTGCACATTTAGTGAAATATTAAATACTGAATTTCCATTCCTTAAGAAACTTGGTGATGAAGATGTAAATTGCACAAAATGTTGGTTTACTTTTGCCATCTACCTGATGATACAAATATCCTGAAGACACAAGTATCCTGAATAAGCATCAGCAACTACTTCAAAAAAAGATGTCAATATAACAAGTAGAGCTGCAGAAAGTTCATTTACAATACTGGAAAGCATGACTTTTCATTTGGATAAAATGAGTATTCTTCTAAATTAATTTCACTCGATTCCAAGTTTTTCTTGTCAATGTGTGAAAGTCGAATGATAGCTATTAAAAGTATTGGCTCCATTAGCTAGAGAACTTCACTGAGAGATGATGTCAGTTTTACATTAGTGTCATGAGGTCCTTCAAATAGAAAATCAGTTTTTTTTCGATAATGTCTTTCAAATCCAATTCATGAAATCAAAGTAAAACTTTTAGAAGTCCCTTCTGTCTTGGTAAAATACTTAACAGCGTTGGAAATGTTATTATACATCTAGATAAAATGCTCAGCCTTGAAGATAAAGCTACTTGCATTTACAATGATAATATGAAATAAATTTTGGTAGAGCCCAATACCAAGGTAGAAAAAAAAAATGTTCTAATTACATTGAGAAACCTTCAGAGCAGAAATCTAGCTGGAATTGGCGGTAGTGCACATATTATTCATGAGTGTGTCCAAACAAGCTTTGATATTCCTCTGTCAAAATAGAAGCTGTATTCAAACCCAACTAAATTATAAACTTTTGTGACAAAATTCTTGTTGAATTTCTTTTAAAAAATGTTTCAGTATGGCAGGGCATGCTTTTATCTTCGAGGTCTGTCGTCGTCAGATTTTAGAAATGTTTTAATTTTTAAAGAACATTTGGTAGGTCAATCCAAGAATCCAACGGTGGCATTGAACTTTTTTTTAAAAGCAATCCTCTAAATTGAGTTGCATTTTGCTTGAAAGAAGGGCAAATCTTTAATCAAAATTTTCAGCTGATGGAACACAAACTTCAGCTTTTGAAATGCATAGTAAATTGTAATTATTGAAAGAAAATCTTGAAACCAGAAAGATGGTAAAATGTAATCCCATAAAAGCAAAGGAAAAATAAATAAATAAATGATAGGACACGAAAAGCATAAAACATTGAATTTTGAAATTCTATAATTATACTTTGAAACATCTTTACCTGTGGGGAAAGTCTTCTAATTGAGATCCCTTGTGTTTTGTTTTAATGTTGTTTTTTTTTTTTAATTTTTATTTATTTATGATAGTCACACAGAGAAAGAGAGAGGCAGAGACACAGCAGAGGGAGAAGCAGGCTCCATGCACCGGGAGCCCGACGTGGGACTGGATCCCGGGTCTCCAGGATCTCGCCCTGGGCCAAAGGCAGGCGCCAAACCGCCGCTGCGCCACCCAGGGATCCCTGTTTTTTTTTTTTTTTTTTTTTTTTAAATAAACCTATGTTCTGTACTAGAATGAAACTATAGGGAAATAGACTTCATATGTTGCAGATCATTTATTGATAGGTTTTATAAATTTTTTTTTTTGAAGAAATGGAGGCAAAAAGACAGGACACGTGAAAATAATTGACATAAAACATTTCTATATTGCATATTAAAAATGGAATTAAGAATTACTTCCCTTCTAAGAAAAAGCCAAACAACCTGATTTAGAAAGATGTAGAAGATATGAACAGAATGATCACAGAAATGGAGATACATGTTAATTTTAAATATGTGAGATGATGCTTATAGCTATTCATAATAGAATAAATGCAAAGTAAAACTACATTAAGGTAGCTTTTTTTTAACCTAACAGATTAGAAAAGATCAAAAAGTTTACTCACGTACTGTGTTGGCAATGCCCTCATGCATTGCTGGCCAGAGTGTAAACTATAGAAATGCTTGTAAGGGTGATTTGTCAGCATTTATCAAACTTAAAAAAAAAAAAAGAAAGAAAGAAAGAAAGAAAAAGAAACCCTTCCACCTAGCAAAATTTACTCAGAGCTTACCAGATACCTCAATATCTAAGGTGTTTTCTCAACTATAAAAATAGTGCTCCTTACAGAGAAGTCAATTGAAGCTATCAACAATTCTAAATATATCAACCACAAAATGTAGCTTTTAAGGAGACTGCAAAAAATCCTATGGGGAAAAAATTGATTAGTAAATCATAGTCAAAATTTTACTCTTCAGAAAAATATCCATGTCATAGTATTAGAGACAGACACAACCAAAGACTAAAATATGTAAAGGTATACCAAGAATAATTTTTATACCAAGATATACCAAGAAAATGCTTGGTAGTTTAATAATGCTTATGTAACCAATATGAAGAAATTTTATTTTACTTTAGCATATATGATATATGTTACTCTTTTTAAAAATGCTTCTAGTTTTGCAGGTAATTTTTAAGTAGGGTTAGTTCATGTGTTTATCCATATAATAAACACATTTACAATCTAATAAATAATCCTGGGTACTTTTGTACTTTCATCCTTCTGATTATGCACTTACCTCAGGGACAAGTCTTGCTTTCCAGGGACTAAGTAGTAGGCCACTTCTTTCTCAATATAGCAGAGAAAGCCTTAATTCCAGAGCTCCTGCCCCCAGTGGCTGTATTTTCGTGAAACACTCTTGATTTAGAGAACTCCTCTCCCAAAAATAAGAGACACTAGGTACAATCTTGCCCTAGATTTTAGAACTTGAACACATAGAAACATAGAGATTTCAAGCTGGAAAGAAACTAAAAAGAAAATGCAACTCAGACCCATCGTATCTGCACCTCTTGTTCTCGCATCTATAGAGAATGTCAGAAAAATAGTCCTCGACTCTTCTTCCAAACAGTAGATCTTAGAAACTAGAGGGAGAGTACTCTCTTCATCAAGGGATCTCAGTAGCAAATGTAATTTTATGGAGACTCTAGGTCTTCATTCCGAAAGTGAGTGCCCCCTTCTTAAAATGTGCATTCTGTACACATGCAGATTTTTGCAAAAAAAAAAAAAAATGAGTATTTTTATGTTTTTACTGTTTTTTGAATTTTAATTTCAATGTAGTGAACCTACAGTGTTCTATTAGTTTCAGGTGTACAATATAGCAATTCAACAGTTTCATATATTACTCAGTGCCAATCAAGATAAGAGCACTATTTTTTTAAGATTTTATTTATTTATTCATGAGAGACACAGAGAGAGAGGCAGAGACACAGGCAGAGACACAGGCAGGCTCCTTATGGGGAGCCCAATGCAGGACTCGATCCTGGAACTCCTGAGCTAAAGGCAGATGCTCAACCGCTGAGCCACCCAGGCATCCCAAAGTAAGTGTATTCTTAATCCCCTTCACTTATAGAGTCATCTGTAAACTACAGAAACGTTTTTAGGTAACTCTAAATATAGTCTCTGAATCAAGTATGGTTAGAAAAATTGGTATCCATCAGCATGATAAACTTTAATGAAAATCTTCCTTTTCCTATAGATGGGCAAGGAAACAGGTAAGAATGGAAGATGTGGGATTGGCTCAAGTGAGAACATCCTGATTCGGAGCTTTAAAAGGATACCCAAAAGTTATATTTAAAATGTCTATTATGGGGATTCCCTGGGTGGCTCAGTGGTTTAGCCCCTGCCTTCTGTTCAGGTTGTGATCCTGGAGACCCGGATCGAGTCCCATGTCAGGCTCCCTGCATGGAGCCTGCTTCTCCCTCTGCCTATGTCTCTCCTCTCTCTCTCTCTCTGTATCTCATGAATAAATAAAACCTTTAAAAACATAAAATCTTTTTAAAAATGTCTATTAAATTCAGAAATAATAGTTTTTAAAACATGTTTGTAAAATTTAGCAGTGAATGTAAAAATAATGGACTTACCATTTTCACTCTTTTTATTTGGGACCTTAAACAGTGTGATTGCATTTTTAAACAGGCTATTTTTAGATTTTTCTCTTCATTGTGGCATATCCTATCTGTCAATTTTTAATTTTTAACAGGACTGCCCTCCTGCAAACGTGTGGGCTTCTGAATCTGGACCCGATTGCATGTTAAGAAACTACCAGAAACGATAAGCATTTTCAACATTTTCAAGAGCTATCGGTTGGTCTAAACGTTGATTCTTCCACTTTCTGAGTAAAGTTAATTGTCTACTCTGACACATACGGAGACAGAAGGAGCAACTGTGGATATCAAAGCTTTATCCTCTGGAAAGCAATGATCTCTCCATAGCTAACATCTTAACGTAGTGTTGTCTACAAGGCAATCTCTCCATAAGGAAAAAAAATAATACGAAGAGCCAACTGCACCGAATGATCCACATACCTAATTTTACTAATTCCTATTGAAAGTTCTCATTTTAAAAATGAGAAAATCTCAGTTTAGTGAGACCGAGTAGCTAGCCTAAACTGACTGTCGTCTCGTAAGTGACAGAGTCAGAGGGCAAAACCAAAAGTACGTGATCCCAGGGCACAACCGCCTTATTTCATGACACTGCCTTCTACTTAGTGTCACTCATATCCATCATTCAACTCTCAACTGGAACGATAGTCTGGTGCGGTGGAAAAGGGAAAAAGAGCCTTTATAACTGACAGCCTGCAAGATTCAACCGCCCACATTCACTAGCCTGTGATGTGAGCTCAGGGGGAGGCCGTGTCTGGATTATTCACCACTGTATACCACACGCCTCATTCTGTACCTGCGGCATACAGAGGCCAAGGATATTTACAGGGACTCAAGAATTTTGTTTTGTTTTTTTTTAAAGATTTATTTTTATTTATTTATGATAGTCACAGAGAGAGAGAGAGGCAGAGACATAGGCAGAGGGAGAAGCAGGCTCCATGCACCGGGAGCCCGACGTGGGATTTGATCCCGGGACTCCAGGATCGCGCCCTGGGCCAAAGGCAGGCACCAAACCGCTGCGCCACCCAGGGATCCCAAGAATTTTGGTTAAATGTTGAATTCATGAGTAAAATTTTAGTTGGTGAGGGGAATGGGGAGGAAGATTAACACTGGATACTTTGACCCTAGTGGCTGGTAATCGAGTTAATGTTTCCAGGGTTTTTTGCAATCATTCATATTCATTTCATATCCACTGGTTAAATAAAATATATTTTTGAGCTCGAGGCATTTGGGCTGTGTCAGGGAACATGTTCTTGTCCTCATGAAGCTGACATTCGGACAACCGAGGAATTTCACCATCAGTTTGAGTCCTCGCTGCAACCTGTGAAGTGGGTGAGGTGGGTGTCAGGTGTAATCTGCTGGCTCTCTAAATTGTTGCAAAAAATGTCTAATTTGTGCAATTTCATCTAGCAAACTACATTAATGACAGAAATGATATATCCATCTGAACATGTGTTTTTAAATTCCAGATTCCCTTCTGTTCTCAACATGATGTGACAATTTTGTATTATTTTATCAATTTTGCTAACAGTAACACACACACACACACACAACCCATCACCCTATGCCATCTCCTTGCACCTGCCCCCCACACCCCTCCCTCCGTAGTCTTAACAGAGACTTATCACTAAGGTGTATTTTATGTGCTTATCATGTCCTATCCACCTCACTTTATATTATTTCAGATCTTTCCAATAATCCCAAGAAGTAGATATTGCTATCTTCAATTTATAGATAAGAAAATTTTGATTCAAGAGATTTTACCCAAGATCACAGGGCTAGTTCTTAGCTCTGTTGAGATGCAGGTGCATACCTGGCTCGGTCCTGTGTTTTCTCACTGTATTACGGCTCTAGCAGCATTTCCTTGATTCCTTTCTCTTCTGCTTTTAAGCCATTCTCCAAGCTCACTGAAGTTAGAGTCACAAAACACAGGCTGGATCATCTAGCTACTCTTACAAAGTATTACTGGACGGCTTTGGCTTTTAGGATAATATGTACAACCCAGTGTGGAATACAGACTCCTTTGCTGGGCTCTCCCAGACTGCCATTGCCGCCAAGCGTTTATTCTCATAACACAGCATGATCTCTCATGGCTGTTGGTCCATACGCTTCATCTCTGCCCTATTTTCTTTCTCTCTGTAGCAAAACCTCAGTCTTTTTTTCATCCCTACCCCCACGGGGTGCCTCCTTTGAGAAGCCTTCCTTAGCTTCCCCAGAGAGTCAGTCCCTCCTCCAGGGACCCGTGATGCCCTAGAGTAATCAGAGTCATTTGTCACCTTGGGCTTGTTTACTTGCTATCACCTTAGCTGACCTGTCTTCCCTTCTCCTTGTCCCCCACTATACTATGGACTTCCTGAGGGCAGAGCCAAGGTCTCAATCACCTGTACCCTGGAGCATCGTCCTGGGCCTGTCACTTAGTAGGGTTCAAGAATTCTCAACGAACAATAAATAAATAACTGCCTTCTCCTTCCTGTGCCTTCCCTCCCCAACACAAACCCAACAAGGCAAGAAGATAAACCAAGCTGAAGCATGGCCACGAGGGCTTCCATGCAACCCGCAACTCCAAGGCGGCAGCCGCGGCAAACCCACTGTGATATTATCCAGTACAAATGTCATTTTCAGATTGTCTTGATGTGACTCGATAATGCAATAATTGACGAACTGATTTTATAATGTAAAACAGTCTAGCTATGAATAGGCCACTCTCAGAGATGAAACAAAAATGAGTGTCTGCATAATCAGTGTGTAAATGCAAGCAGAGTATTAAGCATTCCTTTTTATTCTTAAGGAGCTGAAATGAGGAGACTTCTCCTCCCCAAAGCAATCTGTCTGTCTCTCTCTCTCCTCTCTCTCTCTCTCATATGCTTTGAGCAATTTGGAGGAAAGGTGTGATATTGCTCTCACAGATAAATAATAGCTAAAAAAAAATCATAATGTTGATGTGATTATACCTCACTGACTAAAGGGAATTAAAGGTAGATTCTTTTTTATTAGTTTACTGATCCTGGGCACCCGACTCCTCATAACTGCTCGCTATATCACGCTAGTTAATCATTCTTGTCATTATTTTAATGTCTTATTAGAGGGCTTCATTCATCTGGTTTTTAATCTGTTTCATTGGAAGCAGTTTTAATCTCATCTCGGCGGCTCTGATAAGCCTGTTAGTTTGCACAAATTGGTTTCGGTGACACCGTGTAGATAGCAATAATGTGTGATTTCCAAATGGAAAAGAGAAATCCATACGGATCCCAAAAGGCGGCAGCAGGTGAGAGCCAAGGAGCTGGGGACAGGTGACGACGGTGATCTGGGTTTCCCAAAGGAAAAAGGGAGAAGATGGAAAATAGGGTGGGAGCATGAGAGGAGTAGGTCAGAGGTGAGGGGTTGCAAGCCCCGCAGGGAGGACCCGCCAGCGGCGATGCCCCCGTCCCACCACTAGATGGCCCAGGTGAGTCAACACGGTCCCAAGGCCCCGCAGGGAGGAGGTGAGCATCTTTGCGGGGAGAGGACCCACATCAGGTGCTTTGCTCCTGACACTGGGATACCCGAGTCTCACAGTCCACTGAGTCTGTTCCCAGCACAGCCAGAAATCTTCCTTCGCAGACCTTCTCGCAGGTTCCCTCCTGCTCTAGGGCACTTAATATCAGGCTGTCTTTGGGCCACGACTCTGGCTAATGGAGCAGCATTGATCACTTCCCCCGCCTGAGATTGGCCTGACTCTGGGTTGCTTGGAATAAAGCAGACAATGAGCCCATCAGGCCCAGCGACTCAAAATTGCATTAAGTGTAGATGTTAAGGTAAATACAGTTTCCGTAGGTGCCCCGTGTGCTTCTTGTGAGGGCAGAGGGAAGATCAATAGGCTGCAGATCTGAGCAGCCAAGCTGGGGGGTGGGTGTATGATTGAAGACGGCAGCCTCTTGGATTCCTTGACTCCCCCACTTCTCAGGGCCCTGGCATGAAAGCCGGGAAATGAGGCTTGTCTTTTAGGGCCGTGGCCCGGTTCTGGGGAGCGTTGATCTGGGGGAGGCTGCCTGGAAACATTTAAAACCGAAATCAGCCTCCTAATGGACTAAACTCTATCTGATTTATACTTCACACACAAAAATAATAGCAATAAGGGAAAGAAGCATTTCAAGAGAGATGTTGTCTCATAATAGGCCTCACAAAGCCCTTGTTTCAGAGGCAAACAAATAGCAGCCGAGTAGAGGCAGTCAATTGTCTGGTGGTGTTTGGGGTGGGAGGGTGCTAATAATATTTTGAAATCCCAAACTGCCAAAACACTTTGCAGTTCCATTTTCAGCCCCTCTGCTTTTCTAGGAACGTTTGGTTGATGTTTGTCTGCTTCTTTCTCACAACTCCAAGTGTTGATATAAAGTCTGCTGGTGAAATTCTGAGATTCTTTTTTTTTTTTTTTTTTTTTTTGAAGAAACCCAAGAGGCCACACTTCCCCCAAACCTACCCAAAGTATGAACTCCCCTGTATTTTAGAATCGAAACTCTCCACCAGACGTTTCAGGCCGTCTAAGCTAAAAAAGTTCTTACAATCCTTCTTTATCCCGCTTTCTGGTTTTCCTGGTTTAGAAACATATCCATCTTGTAACTACTCTGTGGAGCAAAGAGGCGAGGATGAAGTTTAATGCCTCGCTTCTGATTTGAACCTCCAGGGTAGAAATGGAATCTCAAGCCCACAGTACAAAGAAACCGATTTCCTGCAACTTCCCTTTCGCAGACGGTGGAGAGAGCTGAGCTTTCGCTCTCGAAGGAAGTTGCCATTGAGGGATCTTTGCCAGCAGGAAGGTGAAGAACCCACAAGACAGCCAGCACTGGTTTGTGTTTCTCTTCGACCCTGAGTTGTTCCTCCATATGGAAAGGATAGATAGGGCAACGGGTGCTTGCCTAGGACCAGATAGGCCCAGTCTCCATAATCGCCCAGTCCTGGTGGGGTACAGAATCATTGTGCGCATCTGACAAGAGGGTGGCCTCTTGAAGCCAGGGTTGGCGGGGACAACCCAGAACCTAATACCTCCACGACGTAACCAGAGGGAGCCCTGGAGCCTGAAGTCAGGGTCAGCTGTTCAGGAAGCTCATGTGGAGATCTAACGTATACATGTGTGTCTTTGTTTCTGCTCTAACCCATGCCACTGTCTCTGGAACCGAATGTGCCTCGCACTAGCGAGGTCCCCCTAACAGCCAGTAGGAACCATCTGTATTCGGATTTGTTGCTTTGTGGTTTTGGAGATGAGCTCAAGGCCTTTCTGTGACCATCCTCTCCTCCCCCTACCTCTCACTGTGACATCCCACTCCTGCAAGTCGGGGTATGGATCTTTGATTTCTGCCTGCCTCCCCAAACTGCCACAGAATGCACTGCTAAGTGCCCACATAGCACCGAGAGCCTTTTGAAGAATCTGCGCCAGCAGCTCCAATGCCGGGCCAAGCCTGCTTTAGGGGGACAGAAGGTCACCCTACTGGCTAGAGTCAGGACCTCGTCCCTTTACTCATTCATGTCCTTATCCTAATAACCAGATAACTGCGTGTGTGAGGACGCATATGTGCGCAAAGTGCCGAGTGCATAGGAGTCAGATCTGTTAATAGCCTGATCCAAGTTAGTAAGGGCTGTTGGAAAACAGGAGCCAGGAAAAGCAGACACGTGGCAAATGGTCCATCTGCCTCGGCCTAGAATCCAAATATTACAGACCTGATGTCAGGAACGCAGATGTAACTGCCGGCTGGGGTTCCTGCCAAACTTCTTCAGAACTTTCCCCGGTGCAGCTGACACCTATTTGAAAGTTTCTCTCTCCTTCTACCCACTGAGATAATGTCCGTTTTCTCTGACTGGTGTGGAGACGGAAAATAAAAATAAAACTTAGCTGTGTTTCCTAGACTCCATTAGCCTGTTCTAGGGCAGTTACAGAAGAGCATGTGCTCTCTCCCCATGTGCTCACAAACTTCTCTCGCACTTCGGGTGGTATCTGCTGACTCTCTCAACCCTTCCAGGGGTAGCTGCTGCTGAGGCCACGGATGCCGGAGACCAAGCTGTCTGGGAAGAGGCCTCAGACCTCCCATCACCTCTGCTGCCGAAGTGGGCTGTGCTGGTCGAGAATTCTTGGATGTTGGGCAGCACGGGTGGCTCAGCAGTTTGGCACCACCTTCATCCAGGGCCTGATCCTGGCTGGAGACTCGGGATCGGGTCCCACGTCGGGCTCCCTGCATGGAGCCTGCTTCTCCCTCTGCCTGTGTCTCTGCCTCTGTGTGTGTGTGTGTGTGTGTGTGTGTGTGTGTGTGTCTCTGATGAATAAATAAATAAAATCTTTAAAAAAAAAAAGAATTTTCGGGTGTCACCTGGCACTTGGTGCCATCCAATGAAGCAAAGGTTTTAAAGCAGCCCCCTCATGCCAGAGTTTGGGCTCATTGTCAGGTGTGGGTCCTGAAGGACAGACGTCCAAACTTCCTCTTCCTTCCTCTTTGCTGCATGTCTTTGGCCAACATCATTCCCCTCAGTCTTTTCTCCCCTGGGGCATGCTCTTTCTCCACATATCCTAGGGATCTCAAATGAGGAGACCCCGGGTGCAGTGAGGAAGTCTCCCCAGGTGACTCGCTTTAGTATAAAACAGGATGGGCTCATTGGGGACTTCCCAGAGCCCCTGAACACATACACAGACAGATACCCACATGTCCACATCCCAGAGCTTAGGGTACTTAGAGGCTTTTTTTTTTTCCATTTCCACTGGATAACATCTATTACATCAGATTAAATATTTGGGGAGACACAGGTAACCCAGTTACAACTGAGTCTGAGTCACAGCCCACTCCATAATGAGAATCACAATCAAAGAAGCCCGATCTCCTCACGTTTTTAAAAAAGTTTTATACTTACCAGTGTCTCTCTCAACAAAAAAGTCAAAGGAACTCAATTCACAGGTCCCACTAATAATTTAAGGTAATCTTTCCCCATTCCTCTGATTCTCAATATCCCCTCACATACCCCAATGTGTCTGAATCCTTCCCCGGGAAGAGTGCCACGGTCATTTGTGCGAGTTCTCAGCTTTCCTTCCCCCTTCCTATCCATCCATCTCTGTTCTTTCTTCCTTGCCATGAGTGAATGAATCTCTGCTCATTGGATATGCAATGCGTGCATCCTTGCTTCCGGCTCTGCCTCTCACCGCCCCTCGTTGGAATTCTGCATCACCCAGTCCAAGGATTGAACCTCAGGGAGATTCAGTAACTTGCCTCTCAGGCTAGAATTCTTCACAGAAAATGGGAGACAGAGAGAAGTTGAGCATGCTAGACTGTGTTCCCCAAGTGTTTGGGGCTGGGGCCTGCGGGGGACAACTGTGACCCTGTGACTCTCACATTAATACTTTTTGTCTCCAATACACAAAGATCAAGGTTGAGGGTTTGTGGGTTTTTTAAGATTATTTATTTATTTGAGAGAGAGAGCATGAGCAGAAAGGAGGGGCGGAGGGAGAAGCAGACTCCCCCGCTGAGCAGGGCACCCGATATGGGGCTTCATCCCAGGACCTGAGCTGAAGGCAGATGCTTAACCCACTGAGCCACCCAGGCCTCCCCTAAAAGGAGGATTCTAAACCACTTGAGATCTAGGCACTACAGGCTTAGGGAAATCCAAATATGAATTTGTCTGCTGACCAACCTGGATGGCAGGACCGCAGTTTGGGGGTCAAGATCAGCCTTCATACTACGTCCTGTCGCACTTAGTCTCAAAGGGCTCACTCAGATGAGGGAAATGGGGTCCGAAGAGTGGACTTTCTCTGCCAACCTCCAGGAAGAGCCTGGTCTGCCACATACCTTGCGGAGCCCAGAGGGTGCAGGGGCCCAAGGGACAGATGGATTCTAGACCTTCCTGCAGGGGATCAGGGTCAGAAGGAAGGAAGGGGATCACCTGAAGAAGGAAGGACTGGGAGTAGGTTTGGCAGGGGCTGAGCTATGCCTGCCCTTCCCCTCCTCTCCCCAGTCAGGTAGCATCCTACCCTCATCTGCCAATGCAAAGAAAAAGGTGCAAGACCCCTTCCCAGAACTTACAAGGCTCAACAAAGCCTGCTGGTTGCTAAGCCAAGTAAGTCATAAGTATAGAAATAGGAAGAAAATCATCTGCCATAATTAATATGCCATAGTTTCTGTCCACCAAAAGCCCATTCCAGAGATCCATTTTCTAAAAAGATTTCATTGTCTCTCCTTATGAAAAAAAAAAAAAAAAGACTTTGTGTGCCTTTTTTACATAAATTAGTAGAAAGAAAAATAGAACAGCAAAGAGTCAGAAAACAGTGTTCTAATTTTGACTCCTCCACAGTCTGGCTCTCATGTTGGGATTTGTCTGCAAAATTCTGTGTGTCACATACCCAGCAGCCCACTGGCTGGGGCAGCCCCTCCATCCCAGCCTCCAGCCTGATCGCCTAGAGCCTGCCGGGGCTCAGCGGCCCAAGCTCTCACGTGTAGGAAAAGAGGACACTTCCTTCATAGCAGTTTCATTTAAAGAAGGAGAAGAGGAAAAAGAGGAAGAGGAGGAGGAAGTGCTATAATCTGAGGGCTGACTGTAGTAAAGTGGCTGAATGGTAGAGAGGCGCTCTCAGAGCCCCTAGAACACTGACTGTCTCTGTTCCAATCTTGGCAGCCCAACAGCTGAGTGACCTCTGGCCAGTTACTTAACTTCTCAATTTCTTCACCTGCAGTATAGGTGATCTTCAGTGTAAACATTACAGTGTTGTTTTGGGAATCCAATGAGTTAGTGTATGTAAAACACTTGGAACTATATCTGGCACATCTCAAGTGACAGGAAGTATTAGGTAGCATTATTACGGTTTAGTAAATTCCAGCATAGAAACAAACAGACCATTATAACCTCATCACAATAATTTTTTTTTTAAGATTTTATTTATTTACTCATGAGAGACACACACAGAGAGAGGCAGAGACACAGGCAGAGAGAGAACCAGGCTCCATGCAGGGAGCCCCATGTGGGACTCAATCCCGGGACTTCAGGATCGCACCCTGAGCCGAAGGCAGGCGCTCAACCACTGAGCCACCCAGGCATCCCTCATCACAATAATTTTATGAACCTTTCTAATGACATGGAAATGCTTCTGCCTAATTGCTAGCCCTCAATGTTAGAATTAAAGTGTTTATGTGCCATTTCGAATCACATTTAAAGATTACAGAAAATATATAGAATTACAACAAAATGCTAATTGGCTATCTTTGATAGTCAGATTATGAAATATTTGAATTTTTCCATACATAAGTTTTCCACAAGAGCCTGTATTCATTTTAAAGAAAATGTCTATTTTAATTTTTTTGAATAATTCTAGTGTCTGAGGTGGATGTTACCAGGCAGGCAAAGCGTCTCTATCAAAATGTTGCTTTTCCAGTCTGGATATTCCACACATTATACAGACAGTAAATTCTATTTTTGATGGAAGAAAAACATTCTTTTGTCAGCCATAAATTACTCTATCTTACCCCACCCCACAAAAATTATAAATGCTTCTCTCCTTGGTAGGTGTTTCTCCTGGGGCTGCATTCCACAACTCCATGGTAGGTATCTAGTTTTGCTATTCCTCTGAGGGTCCATCCATCCTGAAGACAGCTGTTGCTTGAAGCAAGAAGCTTTGTCAACCCCACCTGCTTCTATCACCCAGTCCCTCAGATCATATTTACCAAAGTATTAAGTATTTGATGACAGAATGAGCTAAAGGCCAAAAGATGACAGGTAAGCCTCTCTTCTATTGCCGGTCCATTCCCCCCCTCAAGGTAGAAAACTTCTTGGAATAACAAAACCTGAACAATTCTGGCCCCATGTTTAAGCCTCAGCCTCCCTATCTCCCTATCTGCAATTCTCTAGAACATTCCTGGGATGGAAGCTCCCACTTTGACTCTCATCTTTGAGGTTTATTGCCAGTTTCAAGGAGTTGGAATTTATTCCAGTATTTATGAGTTTACATTTCTGTAGGTCAGAAGAGCTTATCTGCTAAGTATGTCACAGGACTTGATCTATTAGTTTCAGCATCCAACCCAAGACAAATACCTGGACAAGTGTTGTCATCAGAGGCCTAGGTGATAGCACCATCAGGAACTCACATACTCTCTGAGTCTAGCACCACAGAAGATAGAGTTCAGCTGCAGGCCACTCACACATGAGCTCTACTTTGTCTTGCACTTCTTGTTCCCCCATTTCTTGGACTTTTTTACTTCCTCTGGACTCATCAAAGTCATGCAATATTATAGCTGGAAAAGAGTTGAGCCCTGTTCAACACCACATAGCTGATATAGCTGGCTAGAAGTAGTAGTAGTAGTAGTAGTAGTAGTAGTAGTAGTAGTAGTTGTTGTTGTTGTAATAGTAGTAGTAACAGCAGCAAATACAGACAGCATCCACTATGGACCAGGCACTGTTCTAAGCTTTTAAATATAGTAAATTATTTAATCTGCACAACAATCTTATAAGATAAAAATTATTATGTTCATTTCTTGAGTAAGAAAACCATGACCCAGAGAGGTTAAGTTGCTGACAAGGTTCAGAACAAGTCTTTCCAAAACACGCCATTTGGCATGTTGATTATTTTGAGCTTGAGTCAATCAAGTCCCAAAAGACTCAGGAAGAGATTTTACTTTCTACTTAACTGTCTAAAAGAACTTGGATGGAACTTGGAAGAACTTGGATGGATGATCTGTGGTTATCAGAAGTAACCACAAAAAATAAGGGCTGGGTGTGGTAAGCTGGGGGAGGTCAAATTCTTCTTTGTGTTCTATGGTCTCTTTAGGGCATGGCAAACACTTGTTTACCAAACATTTGTTCGTTCCAACTTCCCATGAACTGTGTTTCTCCCTTTTGTAGTCCCAGACCCCTAACTGCTTCTCTTTAGCTCAGAATGGCATATAAATCTCAGAGGCCTCACTGCCTGTGGGTCTTATATTCTTAGAGGTCCCCATATGTACATAATTAAATTTGTTTGTCTCATATAATTTGTCTTGCGTTAATTTGATTTTTGGACCAACCAAAGAATCAGGAAGAGTAGAGGAAAAATTTTTTCCTCTCCGACATAACTTTTCCAAGGTCACACAGAGTCAGAACTCAAGCCCACTCAGGTGACGCCAAGACCCTTGGTCTCTCAATTCACTACTCAGTGTTCTTCCCAAAACACCAGGCTGTTGCCTAGAACTCAAAAGCTAATATCAGCAGCCAACACTCTCGGAATCTTCCACCTGAGTCTGCTGGGCCAGATGAAAACCAAACAAAATCATCACACAGGTGCAAAAATGAGTCCATTTGACTCTATCTCAATAAAATGTTCTGACCCTCTGTTCTGTGTGCTAGGTGCTGGGACATTTATTCAGAAATGAATAAAAATAGGGGCACTGCTTTGAAGCAATTTACAACGTAATAGGGAAAGCTGGAAGAAGCTAAGTGTTGAACATCAAACCACAATGAAACAAAGATTCCCGGTCCTCCCACCAAGCTCTCCTTCAGCAGCACTAACTTTCAAGGTTAAGATCTTCAGGTGAGGCTGTAATTAGCAAAAAAAAGGGGAAGCGAATTAACCTTGGCCCAAAATCTCATCAGGGCTTACAAGAACAAGCCAGTATTAATCCCATTTTAGAGATAAGGTCTCTGAGGCTCAGGATGATCACTGATTTGCCTCTAAGCTCCCATGTTGCAAATATAGAATTTGAAATCCCCTTTGGCCCCAAAGCAGACGCACTACCCACCCACCATACAGCACTCACTCCTTCCACTCCCTCCATTCCCTAGACTCATCTCCCAGCAAAGCCTTTACCCATGGGTTCCATTTGGGGAGTGATTGATGAGGATTTCTGAGCAATGTCAGTCCCTCCTCCAGGCTGGCCTGGCTGCTTCGCCATTCCAGAACAAACACACGTTTGATCTACGAGGCTACTTTCTTGCCATGAAAGGATGTGTCTCCCAAGTGACCTCTTCCTTGGTAGTTGGAGAGAAAGTGTGATAAAAAGCAAAAGCCGTGTCCTTTGAAGATAATTCATACATTGGCCAAGAGATGCGATAAAGTAGCTAGAAATCCAGCACAGGCTACAAACAACTCCACATTAAAGGCACCTATGTTTAATAAAACTAATAAATCAAATGCTGTTAGGTGGCGCCTCCTGGCTCTGTTTTAGGCCTATAATTGGTGCACATGGATAATACAAGGAATAAAAGGCATTGAGTCAGCAGAGGGACCGCTAACCTCTGGTGTGCTCCTCAAGTATTTCCAGGATTATCTCCATGATTTGTTAGGGGAGGTTTATCGAAAGTAGAGTCCCTTTCTTAGAAAAGTGCCAGGCTACCAATCTATGCCCCTAAATGGGGAGGATGCCCTCTCTCCAGGATCTCCAAGGGTCATGGAAAAGCCAGAGAGGAAGTTAAAGGAAAGGTAGGAAAGAGGAAAAAAAATAATTTAAGTATATTGCTTTGTTGTGCATCTCATATGTGCACTTCCTGTGCATTTTCTGAGTTAATCCTCACAACAACCCTGCGAGCTATGTGACATTATCCCCTATTACAGAAGAGAAAAGATGTGTCAGTTGTCCAATGGCGGAACTGGCTGACTCCCAAGACAGTGAAAGAAGACACCAAAGAGGCTTGGCGTATTGAGCCTGGAGAAGACGGACTATGAGGATAGCTCTACAATTGTAGGTCAGTCTAAGGTTATTCTTTAAAGGATGGGAACCCATTTGCATCAGACCAGAGGAGAACAAAGGATGAGGGCTTGGGTGCAGACAGGAGGAATCAGCAGTAGCCATCCATGGGGGCTGGTGGACCGAAAAGGAAATGGTAGAAATTTCCTTGCCTGGGGAAAACCAAAATCTGCCAGATAGCTTGATGCAGTAACGGTGTAGAAAGGACATTTGACAAGGTCCATGCCTGGGAGCTGGCACTTACAAGCAGCGTGACTTTCAGCTAGTCCCAACCTCTCTGACCTTCAGTTTGCTTTGTACAACAGAGACAGTAATAACTAATTTGAAGTATTTGGGAAAAGCGGTAAATGAAATGATGTATATAAAATGCTTGGTAAACACTAAAGTGCTCTCAAGCATAAGGATTGTTATGACTATACCTTTCTGGAACTTTTAATACAGAATCCAACCCAGAGACAGAGGGATGGACTAAATGACTTACTGTAGCTTCTTTTTACCACCAGAAGTAGATTATTCAAAGCTTCAGAGTAAAGTCAAGCTGCTTCTAGGGATCATTAGCTTTATAGCTTTCAGAAAACCTCAGCCTAAAATAGAGATTGCTTATTCTTCCCCCCTCCCCAGTGAAAGGTTTCAACGACATATTCAGCTCCAGCTCCGTAGCAGAGTTGAGAGTTATGGAATGGGTCAAGGTCACCCTCCTTCCACAAGGAAGAGAGGCAATTCGAATCAAGAGTTGGAGGGTTGTAATGCTGAAGGGAATTCATGATTTGGGGGTAGGAAAAAATGGCCTTTTGCCTCAGAAGCCATTTAATGCCATGAGATGCCAGGGCCCTTTTCAGAGGCCAAATTAAAAAAAAAAAAAAAGACTGTAGGACTATGGCCTTAATTATTAGACCAGATTGATTAGTCAAGGACTGATGGCTTGAGGTCTATTCCCTACTCTTCCTGAAACGTACCAGATACACAACACGTTCATCTCTTAATCGATATTGTAAATAGTTCTCTCCTTTCATTAAATGGGAGAGTGCATCAATCTTTAGCGATGAGCTATTACAATGTCAGTTGCATCCCTTGTATGATGTCTATAGAAAGATGTCTACAAGCTGGTGGGGAGGCATCACTGAAAAACTTTAAGAACTGCACAGAGGTAGCATGTAGAAATAGAAATTGGTATAGATACCCTTGGCTTGATGAATTCTAATGACAAAGCAGTCCGAGGTCTGATCTGTCACCTGTTTCACCAGTGAGAAGCCGCAGGGACTTCCCAACTACATCCTTATTGTCTCAATACTCCCATCAGAGAGCTTTCTGATTTTTATTTTTTATTTTTTTTACATTCGTTTTTATTCAAGTTCGATTTGCCAACGTATAGTATAACACCTGTGCTTATCCCATCACGTGCCCTCTTCAGGGCCCGTCACCTGGTCACCCCAACCACTTTCTGATTTTTAACAGGAGAATAGTGTTTTGGCTTTTTTTGAAAGAGTTTTGTTATCATTTGGATAAACTGTCCCATACAAGTCACCAAGAATCCTTTACATGACTAGTGAAATCACCAGGAGTGGTTGCATTTATTAATAACTTTGCAGATTTAAGGCTACGCTAACATCAATTTGGCAGAGGAAACACATCCTCTGATGGTGGACTTGAGCTCAGACCACACAGGGGCACTACCCGAGGGTCATTCTCCTGGCTCCTGGCTGTTAGGTAGAGCCTGCATAGTTGGAAGGGGTAGGCTCACTCAGCCGTCCTTCCCAGTGCTAATGGTCACTATGGGGTCCTCCCTGTACAAAGCACTTTGCTGAGTAGTGGGTGTCAAATATCTACCTCACCCCCTGCTTCCCCTCAGGGAACAAAGAGCTATGTTTTAAGGTATAAATGGCAAACCAGATTTGGCTGTTTCAGTGCCATGTGACTTTTTTTCTTAAGATTTTATTTATTTATTCATGAGAGATACAGACAGAGAGAGGCATCGACATAGGCAGAGGGAGAAGCAGGCTCCTTGAGGAGACCCAAAGCAGGACTTGATCCCCGTACTCCAGGATCACAACCTGAGCCAAAGGCAGATACTCAACCACTGAGCCACCCAGGCAATCCTGCCATGTGACTTTGATGGGTATTAAAAGTTATAAAAGTTTAGATAAGGGAGAAAATCACTCTGACATCAGGGTGATCAAGGTGATTCTGGAAAAGTCCAGCGAGAACTCACTGTATTTTGTTAGCTATAGGGAAACGGCCTGCCCATAGAGCAGTATTATGTAGTTAATTTTCTCAGTGTTCTAAGGGATTTCCCATCTGCCTCATGGACCTCTGACCCCAGTTTTAGCAGCAGGAAATTCCAATGCCTACAAAGGCATATTATTTGGTATAGCACTGGATTTTAAACTTGGCCTTACCTGTCTCAATGTAATACTGCCATTCCTTGCATTGTGCGCTTTTCCTACTTTTTAAAGTGTGTTTCCACTCTGGGACTATTTCGTTCTCATAGGATATCTGAGGTCAAACAGAAATTCTTAAGCTGAAGTAACTGAAGTCCAGAGAAGTTGTTCGGGACCACACAAGAGCAGAGGCAGGCCCAGGACCTGGGGCCTTCCAACCCCCTCTCCAGGTGGGGAGACAAATGCATCAGTTGCAGTTATCTGGCATCAAGGCAAGCGAGTGTGATCAATGATTGTTTGCCAAGGGTCCACAGATCCTTGGAGAAAAAGGCACTATCATAGTAAAACATATGAAGCTAATTAGTACCAGGGCAGTTCCTCGAAGATGGCATTTCATCAGAAGGTCTCCTTGAGAGGCTCCTCAAACAGTAGGTGGCTCTGTAAAGCCAGCTTTTCCTGTGGTGCAGAAATCATAACCACAGTGTGGCCATGCATCTCTTTCTCGCAGCAGAGACCTGAACACAATGAGAAATTGCTCCCTCAGCTTACAGGGAGTTGGGTTGTG
This sequence comes from Vulpes vulpes, assembly GCF_048418805.1. Taxonomy (NCBI): domain Eukaryota; kingdom Metazoa; phylum Chordata; class Mammalia; order Carnivora; family Canidae; genus Vulpes; species Vulpes vulpes. Next base: position 152,308,609 of record NC_132792.1, on the reverse strand, counting down.
GACTGAACACTTGCATTATACTTGCTCTGTTGCAAATGAAGCCAAGCTTTCACTAGAGCTAGCCATTCTGGGCAAGAAAGGCGACATGGAAGGAGTCAATGCAGACTTCCAGCAGTGACGGGGGAAGGAGGCAAGCAATATTTATTGAACGTCTACAATGTTGGGATCCCTGGGTGGCGCAGCGGTTTGGCGCCTGCCTTTGGCCCAGGGCGCGATCCTGGAGACCCGGGATCAAATCCCACATCAGGCTCCCGGTGCATGGAGCCTGCTTCTCCCTCTGCCTGTGTCTCTGCCTCTCTCTCTCTCTCTGTGTGACTATCATAAATAAATTAAAAAAAAAAAATACAATGTGCCAGGCCACTCTGCATGTATGCTAGCCTTTAAGACTCACCACACTCTATGAGGTGAGGACAATGGGACCCTTCCAACAGATGAAGAGGACTTGCTGAGGACAACAACAAATGTGCTCCATGGGTGGCTAAGTGGCAGGCTCCCAATCAGCATGCAAGGATGTCTGACCAAAAGCCCATGCTTTTGCATTCTCAATTCTAAGTCAAGCCAGTCCCTGAAATGAGGCTGAGAAAATGGAGTCAAGCCTTGGAGAGAAATCTACCTCTGGTCGCACTTCTGCATAGGCAAGGACTGGCTACTTCGTGCACGGGGCCCACTGCAAAGTAAAAATGCAGGAGCCCTTGTTCAAAAATTATTAAAAATTTTAACCCAGCCACAACAGAGGATTAACCAAAGACGGGAACCTTCTGAGTGCTGGGCCCTGTTCAGTTGAACAGGTTGGGTGTCCATGAAGCTGACCCTGCTCCACTGAGTCCAAGGCACAACCAAGGAAAGTGTCTTGGAGCTGGGGGCAAATTTGGAAATATAGTCAGTCCAGTGTAGGAAAAATGGACCATGTGGTCCTCAGGAGCCTTACATCCCATTATGGACCAGTTCATGTCACACACACACACACACACACAGAATATGTACATACTACCGGGGGGCGCTCACAGATCAAAACTGATAAAAATTACATGGCAAGGCCCTGGGGGCAATTGTAATCCTTTTTCTAATCTCGGGAAGATTCGAAATAGCATCCTGGTGACACAGAGAATGAGAGCACATCACCCCTATTGCAGCTGTCACTTGTATCTGCAATCGGGTGAATTATAGAGATTAGCCACGTCCAAGAATTACTGCACTTTTTGCATGGTTCTGTGCATGGCCCTTCTTAAGGTGGAATGGCTCAGGTTTGCATTCAGACTCTGGAAGGAGTTTAGGAAGTTCCGTGCTGCCACCCAGTGTTGGGAGCGCAAGCCCCGGAGAAACTGCTGAAGGCCCTGCAACCATCCTTCACTGTGTAAGGGACCCAGAACCTTCCCGAAGCTACAGAGAAGGGTGCAGTAAATCTTCGCCAGGCCCCAGGCAAGCTTATTTGAGCAGTCACATTCCATATCCCATTAAAGGTATGAAAATGTACCCACATACCACACTAAATGAATTGACGTGTAACTCAAACTTGAGTTGGTTTCGAGTTGGTTGACGTGTTACGTTCTGCAGAAATTAATTTATTTTGATTTCCCAATTGTGTTTTTTGAATTATGGCTCCAACATGGGGGCTTCGGGGGGAAAGAGGGGCTCTTAAACTTTATTCCAAGTCAGAAACTTCTGAAAAGTTCTTAGGCCCTGGGCCCATTACCTTCAGCACCTGCTACTGTGGGTAGGCATGAAAACAGAGGAATAGCACAGAGGAACAAGGAGTATTAGATCTGATTACCTCTGACAAGCTGTGCACTGCAAGTATTAGTCCTTTTGTTATTTCCATGTCAAATGACAACCTCGGTCTAGTGAATCTATCTAGAAAAGTCATAGGCAAACCACAGTCATAGGTAAACCACAGCCAGGATCTACTCCACTCTAGTGCCAGGATTTCGCTGCTAAAATAACAAAAACAAAAACACTGGTAATCGGGTGTGCTGCCCAGTACAATTCCCAAATAAGGCCCCTGCCCTCCCACAGCAATGGGTGTAGCTGCTAAAAGGCAAGCGGCCAACACAGAGCATCGTACTCTTGAGTCCCTGAATCTTCCCGAAGTGTGGCAAGTGGCTTTGATTTTCACAAGACAGTAAGTGGTCAAGCCCCTCGTAACAGAGCCCCCCCCCTCCTGTGCCTCCCACCTGGACTGTGTCCCTGGTGAACAGGGTCAGCCAACTCCTTGGTGTGGGAGCAGAGGAGCGAGAGCAGAGGAGGCGGAAAAAAACAGCTTTGTATAAATGAGGCCACATTGGACCAGGAACAGAAGTGACACATTCAGGCTGGAAGAAACCATAGATAGAGCTTATTTAATCTATTCCCCTGCTCTCTGGCAGAACTGTAATGAAGCTGTTTTGAACACCTTATGGACTGAACTTCACCATTCTGCACATTTGTAGATTTAGGATTTTTATGGATTTAGCACACAAGGGTTTTTATTCTGTGAAATCATCTCCTTTTATTGTATCCCCCTTTTATCCCCTATTCTTCGAACTCTTAAATTTTACCTTCAGCCACACTGGTCAAGACCCTGTCTCCCCCACTAACTACATGAGACTGCATTTTCCCACAAGACTGCTTGAACCGGCCTAAATGGCAGGATTAGGGCATCACGTGATTCAGCATGGGCAGAACCTTCGGGAAGAGAATCTAGCTCCAGTCAGAGCTCATGTCTTCTTTAGAGTATTGCCAGTAAGTGTTTTCTGCGACTCTGCTCAATACTTACCCACTCAGCAAGGGAGTTGTATCTTTCTGAAGCAGCCCGCTTCCTGAATGTAAGGAGGAAGTGAGATCCTTCTTCCTTTTATTATCCCTTGAAAGAATTAAACCATGTGACTCGGTGCTATTGAGCCCAAGTCAGCATTTGACACTTCTCTGCCATAGGACACCAGCAGGAGCCCTACACAACCTCTGGGGACCCTATAGCAAAATGGTGACATTCTACTGAGGGACAACACATGCAACCAGCCCCACTCCTTCTCCTCCAAAGGCCTCCAAGGATCCAAGAATTCTGTGAAAGAAGTTGATCTATTCACTTGAGGGACAATCAAGCAAAGAAGACCATGGGCAAACCTCTTGTACGTTTGTCAAGGATCAAGCCTGTTCTAGGAACTGGAACTCTTCTTTGTAGATGTCATCCAACAACATTCTTTTTTTTTTTTTTTAAGATTTTATTTATTTATTTATTTTTTTGTTTGTTTGTTTGTTTATTTATGTGTGAGAAAGAGAGAGAGAGAGAGCACAGGGAGAGCCATAGGAGAAGAACAAGTAGACTCTCTGCTGAGCACCAAGCCTGATACCGGGCTCAATCTCACAACCCTGTGATCATGACCTGAACCAAAATCAAGGGTTGGACTCTTGACCAAGTGAGCCACCCCGGTGCTCCCAACAGCATTCTTAAAACCAGGATCCTACAGAGGCCAGATCCCCACACGGGATGGATCTTTAACTACCATTTCTGTGTCATGGTTGTTACTTGTGGCTTGAAATGTGGGTGCGTGTTGGTCCAATTGCTGAAACCTCAGTCTGGGCTTCTGAAATCTAGAAGGAAAACCCATGCAGATGTGAAGGAAAGACCACAAGTGGCTTTAAATTCTATACTGTGGGCATAAAAGAAGAAGGAAGGAAATCAGCTCTGAGTACCTGCAACAGGTAGAAGGTGTGCTTCAGAGGGTAGACAGTAGCTTTTGGAATTCATCCATTTTTCTGTCCATCTGGGAGCTGGCGATTGTGGCCAAGGAGCCCCTGAGCATGGGGCTAATGTGAGGGATGTGGGGATAAGTGAAACAAACACACATCCCTGACTTGTCAGAGTTTAAAGGGAAGGTAAAGAGTTACGCTACTAAAAATATTCCTTTTTTTTTTTAATTTTTTATTTATTTATGATAGTCACAGAGAGAGAGAGAGAGGCAGAGACACAGGCGGAGGGAGAAGCAGGCTCCATGCACCGGGAGCCTGATGTGGGATTCGATCCCGGGTCTCCAGGATCGCGCCCTGGGCCAAAGGCAGGCGCCAAACCGCTGCGCCACCCAGGGATCCCATTTTTTTTTTTTACTAAAAATATTCTTGAAGCCACGTTGAAGGAGGAAGGATCCTTCTTTTTTTTTTTTTTTTTAATTTTTTTATTTATTTATGATAGTCACAGAGAGAGAGAGAGAGAGAGAGAGAGAGAGAGAGAGAGGCAGAGACACAGGCAGAGGGAGAAGCAGGCTCCATGCACCGGGAGCCTGACGTGGGACCCGATCCCGGGTCTCCAGGATCGCGCCCTGGGCCAAAGGCAGGCGCCAAACCGCTGCGCCACCCAGGGATCCCAGGAAGGATCCTTCTAATGGAAAACTTCTCAGTCTACCTGTAATCACATACTTTATTTCACTTTGCCAGCTATGGCCCTTTTGCCATGTAACCTCACATATTCACGAGTTTGGGGAACCAGACCATGGACATTTTGAGAAGGGGCTCTTTATTTTGCCTGCCATATGTGTCTTGTCTGTCTTTTAGTACAAATAACCCATGTCCCTTGTAGAAAAATCAGAAAATATAGAACAGTTTAAAATGAGAAAGTGCAGAATGCAACTGCTTTTAAAATATCTCCATTTTGTTCCTTAAAGAAAACACTCGACCGAATATTCTTTACTGCGCTTTCTCACTTCACAATATAATGTCACCGTCCTCCCACAGGGAGAGACATAACTGTATATATCAGCATTTTAATGACTGTACGATGTTCTATTATGACATTGTGCTATAATTTCTGAACATGTAGACTGTTTCCAGTTTCCTGTACATACCAATAATGGTGTCATAACATTCTTGTTCATGCACATTTGTGTATTTGTCTAGTATTTTCTGAGGGTGAGTTCCCAGAAATGTAATAGCTAAGCCCACGGCTGTGGTTGCTTTCAAGGCTTGAAATACATATGGCCAAAATGCCCTGCAGGATGCTCGTGCCAAGTCACACACTCCCCTGCGGAGCAGACTGTTGCTCCACATGCTCAGAACCCCGGCCAGGATCAGGCTTTAAATCCTTTATCAAACTGATAGACTGATTGAAATCCCACAATTGTTTTAATTCATATCCCTTTAATAATCAGTAAGGGTTGAATATTTGTCATATATTCTCTACTTCACAGTTGTTGTTTTTTTTTTGTTACTTGCCACTTTATGTCCTTTTTCTACACTAAAGTGCTTATATTTTTTCTTACTAGGCATTGATAAGGCTATACGTGAACCCTATGCCATTTTGCTGCAGATAATTTTCTCAGTTTAGAGCTCTTTTTTTTTTTTTTTTTTTGATAATTGACTTTTTCAGGCATAGAGCTGTCGACATTTTTTTTTTTTTTTTTTTTTGCAGTTGAATCTATCAGTCTTTTTATTTATAATGTCTGCCTTTGGTTTCATGCTTGATACCTTGGCATTGGAAGTGTCACGGGCCTCGCCCACCTTAATATTGTATAAATATTCGCTGGTGGGGTTATTAATCCGTCTTGATTGTTTGCCTAAAATATATGTTAGTGCCTTTTGCTAAAAGAATTCTGTTAAGGCAGCCACTTGAAACACAAGGATGCAGCTCCCTGCAGGGTTGACATCAGGCTTTAAATAACGGGCATGTCCTGTGGCTGTATCCAAAGGCTTGGCAGCAGTGTCTCTAATTGGGGTTAGACTTGAGGTCCTAATTCACTGTGATTTTTAAACCAAGTGACGAGCCTTCAGAGAGAAGACCTACCACCTCTTTCTATTCGGTTGAGAAAATATGACTCAGCTCTTGCTCTTCATGGTGGAGCAGTTTAATTTAATTTCCCTTGTTTACTTCCTCTGCTTGTTGGATCACTGAGGTGTGGGCAGAGATTTTACGATATGGGGTCCAAGCCCATGGAGTTCTCAAGCCTGGCTGTCCTGCTTCAGGCTATGACGGAGAGGAATCACGGAGTGAAGGGTTTAAGAAGGGAGAACTTGGAGAAATTGTTGCAAAAGATCCACGGAATACTGCCCACTGCTCAGGGGAAGACATTTCTTTGTTCTCACCTCACCTGGAGGGGTAGCTGTGGACTCATTCAGCAAGTGTTTCCTCCTGAGTTTGGGCTCATGCCAGATGAAAGCAGGAAACCCAAGCTGGCATGGAGGAGCTTCTACTTACCAGACAGGTTTCACCATCTTCTGTGAACTTAAAGATTTAGATGAAAGTCCTTTCATTGTCCTGAAAATCAAAATGAGTACCAGAACTTTCCACCAAACAGCTTCGCCTCTCCTTGGGTCTGCAAGAGTATGTGGGAGTAGAGCACCCACGGAGGACAAAGCCCCACTTCTAAGGATGTCCTTGGTTCAAGTAGGAAAGTGGCCACACCCACTACCCAGTCCCTTTGCCCCAACAGGCAGCCACTGAGGACCAACTTCTTCCACCGTTTTGTTTGTGCTGCTCCCCCTGCTTAGCAGGCCTTCCTCCACACCCACCTCCTGAAAGCATAATCATCAAGGCCCACCTCAAAATCTGCCTCTAAGTCAAAGGTTTCCTCAACATCTTTCCAACCCTCTAGCCCTCCGGCCACTTCCTCCCCCTGCCCCCATCGCCACCAACCCAACAGTATTGTGTGGTGGCTTTGGAACCAAATAAGCGTGGGTTTGCAATGATTCTCTCACCTAATCACTCCGTGCATTTGGAACCTTTGGAATATTGACTTAAGAGTTCTGAGCCTCGGCTTCTTCATCTGGAGGATGAAATCCACCAACCTTCTCAAGGGTGTTGTTTGGCAGATTACGTGAGTTCACACATAAAATGAATACGAGCAGGTCTTTGGCCTCTAGGTGCTTATATTAAGTGGTGAGAACCATAACATGAGATAATATCACTCTCATAAAAGGGACACAGAATGCTTCAGCAGTACAGAGAAAAAAAGAGGTTTTGTCATCTGGGAATGATCTGGGAAAGTAAATGGAAAGAAGGCATTAACCCTCTTGAGGAAGGGGTAAAAGTCCACTGGGTAAAGCTGGGAGCTGAAGATGAACAAGGGTAAGTCAGGCTGTGTCCAGAGAAGAGAAAATAACAGGCTCTTGCAGAGCTGTATTTTTAAAAAATAGATTTATTAACAATACTGAAGTTAAGATACAACAAAATAGGGTACCAGAGTGGCTCAGTTGGTTAAGCATTAGGCTTTTGATCTCAGCTCAGGTCTTGCTCTCAGGGTCTTAGTTTCGGGTTCCATGTTGGGCTGTATACTGGGTGTGGAGCCTATAAATAAAATAAAATAAAATAAAATAAAATAAAATAAAATAAAATAAAATAAAATAAAATAAAATAAAATAAATAAAGTTGGTGTTTTAGTTTCAGAGCTTCAGATATCAAAGCTTTCTGAGCATAGACTGATAGCATTAGAATTATCTTTAGGAATATCAATTTGGTGACTGTAGGCTGCAGTTTAGAAGAAATCCATTGGCCAGTTTGAGTAGACAATGCAATCACCCATATTGAAAAGAACAGCCTTAAATCTGGAGCCAATAAAGCTGACCTAAATTGTGACTTGATTGGATGGGAGACAGGGAACAGACATGACAAAGAGGATTTACTCTTGGTGAATTGGAGTATGGTGGGGCCATTAAAGAAAAAAGAAACACTCAGAGGACCACTTTTGACGTGCTTAGATGGAGATACCAGGAAGAAGGACCATCCCATAGGAATTAGAGGCAAGAGAATGAATGTTAAGAAGAAAATTGTCACCCTAGATCAAACTTAAGGGTACATTCATAAAATGAGATAGTGAAAACTGTGTGGGTGGATGAGATGCCCAAAGACAGCGTAGGGAGAAAAGAAAACCAAGGACAGAAGCTTATGTGATGTCAAAGTTTAGGGAGTAGAAACATGAAACAAGATCAGGATAGAACAGTCTCATATCTAAATGTGATATTTTCTTTTCATCTGCAGTATTCTCTAAGGTCCCCTTCATTTAAATTACCATCATTTTTCAAGATTTAACCAAATTCTTACACAAAACAATTATTAATAAACTTGAATTTACCGAGCATGTGCCAGATGCTATTCACTGTATTAAAAACTCTGTACATATTATCTCTTGCCCATAAGCATATGATGCAGGTACATCAATGATACCCATTTTACAGATGAGGAATTAAGACTCAGTAAGGCTCAATGACTTGCCAAGGCTTAACAGGTAATAAACAAACCTGGATTGTCTGACTCCACAAATGAAACTTTAACTTCCTTGTTGTACTGTCATTAAGTCATCTCCAGGATATTTGGAGTGAAAGCCAAACATCTTAATTTTTGAAGCTCCCAGGAGCACCCCATTGGAGAACCTTGCCGTATATTGTAATAATTAATAGCAAATCTGGCCCTCGTGTTGACAACATGGCTTTGCCTCTTAGGTCTTAGTTACCTCTTCTTCAGAATGGAGATAGCATTTCCCTAGCAGCGTCAGTATAAAGGTCACATACATGAAGCACTAGTATAGTGTTTACATGTTTTACTATTACAGTTACTATTGCTGTTGGGGGTGGTACACATTCCCTTTGAGCTCCAGCCTCTCCCTGAATCTATTCCAAATTTCCCTCTGTAAGTCCAAGTTCCCTGGCATCACTTACCCAGGGTGTTCTTGATTTGAGGTGGTGCCCAGCCCAGGAAAGCAGCATCTCAGAGGGGACTCGCTGGTGATGGAATGTCCCGGAGGGTTGCACACCTGAGGAGATAAGCCGTATAGCTGATCCATGAGATAGGTCTGAGCCCCTGTTCTTTCCTCATAACAACTCCAATGCCTTGATTTCTGCTGTGGGGGGAGGTGAGCTGAGTGACGGGCAGCATGCTAACAATTCAGCTTCAAGACGCTGGGTCATGCCAGCAGACATTTCCCCCGCACCAGCTAGCTCCTGGTCTTCCCCCATCCAGAGCTGGTGCATCTGCTTTGCTCATATTTGAGGCCTATTCCCAAGCAAGAGGCTAAATCCCCTGAAGCACCACCTCTACCAAGACCTTCCCTTGGATTTTACAGTCACCTACTCCTGCCAAACTTCACTCCCGTGCTCCACTTCCAGGAGGGGAAAGCATATGGACCACTATTTGTTGCCAAAACCGATCAGAGAACAAAACTCAGTTCTCATAAAAATTGCACAGTACCTGCTTGCCTCTCTTTGCTGACAATAAAAATGAAGCTCATGCTCAGGAAACTATCTTTCTCGAAGGAAATATTTTTCATTCAGATCCAACTCCTAACTCAGTCATTTCTCACTTGCTCAAACACCCTGATCACCGGAGGAAAGGACTATAAATAACCGAAATGATAATTTTCTTAAGGATTGTGTTTTATACACAGTAAAATCCAGATCTTTCCATTGAAACCCATTGATAATTTTAGAACTTTCCTTGCAGAGGTGGGAAAGAATCCACATTATTTTTTAAATTTTAATTACTCACTGAATGAAATCTAAAAGTATTTAATTATTAGATTTGTGCCTCGAGATAAGTTCAATGGTAATTACAGGATGTCTTTTTTTTTTTATTCTAATTCCAAATAATTAAATCCCAAACACGTTGAACCATTATGATTATAATTAGAATAAAGGTGTCTTCTATTTGAAACCAAAGTTTGGCTTTTTGTTTAACCTTTTTGCACCTCATCAAAGGGGGATGCTTTGGAAAGAAATCCTTCTCCATCTCTCTAATGCTACTTTAAAACAAAATTAAAAAAAAAAAAAAACATAATTGTCTGCAGGAATGCTTTTCCATTACAATAGCGGCACAGAGAAAGCAAGCCCCAAAGCTCTCAGCTTGCCTGGAGGCTCCAAGGTGTGCTGACTTCTCATTTCCCTTTTGTCATCCTCGGACACAGGGAGCATCCAGAAACCGGGCAAGAAGATGAAGCAGATACAGCGAGATCATCAAGGCCATGGGGTGGGGTGGGGGAAGGATCTGTGAAGTACTCCTCCCTGCCCTCCAATTTGTCGATCAGTTTTGGGGTCACTTTTCTGAGCTCACCTTCAGTTAAAGGTGAACGAAGGGCCATTTGGGGGATTGAGTAGACACCTCGCAGGGAGGTGTCTGCAGACTAGGAAATACAAAGCAAGATGCACAGAATGAGAACTAAGGAAGATCTAAGATCTAATGAGATCTAAGGATCTAAGGAAGCCTTGGAAGGTATCGAACACGGGGGACCAGGCGGTCACGGAGAACGAATGCACCTGTCCTTCCCCTGGGTTGATGGGGCTGCCGAGGAACCCCGGTTAGGGTGGCTCAAACAGCCCATGAATGGAGCTTAGGGTCCTGTGCACGTCTCCACCCCGTCGTGCTCTGGGATTTGGGAAGTGGGAAGGTGATGGTTTGTGGTTTCCAGGAGGAGGTGCAGGGTGGGGGTTCAGGAAGGAGAGGAGACGCGTGTCTTTAAAAAGTAAATAAACCCAGCGCAGATGTCCTCTCCTGGCTGGTAGGCAGAGAGGACAGCCCTTGCTCATTGGGGAGCATCTGGAGGCCAGGGGGGTAAGAGCCTGCAAGGAGGGGAAGCAAAAAAAAAAAGCTATAAAGAGAAGGCCAGAGAGCAATCATAATACTTAGAAAAATGTCACATTAAAACCTCCGGCTGCCGGCGGCTGGAGGGAAAAAGAGTTCCAGACAATAGCTGAGGGAACAAGTCGAATCTTGTGTTCATTCCTGTGGTTAAGACAAGTCTGTACGACCACACAGAAAATTCCATTCGCCTCCGACCTTAACTCCCTGCTTCCCCGAGCTGCAGACACTTTTCTGTTGGAAGGCCCCTTGAGAGGACCCAGGGCATCTCTCCCACCCGGCCCTTGCTCTCACCCTGCACCCTCGCATCATGCAGATCACCTGCTCTCCTCTCAGGGGCCTCTTACTCCATTGACTCAAGCCTAAGGAATGAAGCAGGATTGGGGAAAAGGACACATTCCCTCGCCACCCTCCCTGCTGCCCCCCCACCCTAGTGGCATTCATTTTAAACCTTGAGACCCATGGATGTCCCACGAACTTATTCACCAATTGAATAAATGTTTGTTGAATGCCTGCTAGGCCTCAGGCTCCAGACTAGACGTTTGGGGAGGACAACCAAGGTCAAGCTATGGCTAAGAACTTCCAAGGCAGGGGGCATGAGAAATATGAGCGTCCCTGTGCTGCTAATGGTGTGTCCGACTTGGTGACTCTTGTACCTTGCAAACGTGGGGCATCACATTCTCCTTTCCTTCTTTGGGGTTTTCGTGGGTCCAGCTGACAAGTGACCTGCCTGCTGGAGTCGGTCCTCCCAAGTATCCCTCTTCCTCACCAGTAACCCCAACATCTGCTCCTTTTCTTCCCCTGCCCCCCAAGACAAGCGTAGGTCCGTTTGCTCCAGGAACTGTCCCATTGGAAGAGGAAGGTTATCAATAATAGTCTTGGGTCTAAGGGGCTGAGAGGAAACAGTTCTCAATTCAGGGAAGTCTCTTTCACATACTCACGAGAGGGAGGACCCACTCAGAGAGGAATAGGACGTGGGATCCAACATGTCCCCAAGCGAGAAAGTGTAGCAAGTAATCTAACCTGCTCCAGGAAGGGGGCAAGGTTGGTAGACCGGGGTACCTAATGGAGATTATACCTTTTTTCTAGTCAAACTGGGAAAGATCTGTCGCTTGGCATATTTTCTGCTGCCCAGCGCCTCCAGGGAGCTTGTGATAGTGGTATGCTTACAATTTAAATAACCATTTCTCCCAAGGAGGGGAGAAAAAAGCCTTGTTTTCTAGCTTTTGCCAATCTCCATGGTGTAAACACTCCCACAGTGGCTGAGTTTAAGGTACCAACATAAGGAGTTGAGAGGCAATGCCCACAAACAGCTCTTGCTCGTTGATACAAACTAATACCAGACCACTAGAAGCTTCCAGTCTAACACATGTCGACAGATAAACACAGGACATAGTGACAGAGTCTCCTGATCAATTGGCAGATTGGCATCAGCAGGAACAGCTTTAAGCAAGCCCCAGAGGGGAGTATGATTTAGGGGTAACAGGAAAAATGACCATGCAGCCACCGGGCAATGGAAAACAGTACCTACATTTCCCCTTTTGGTCCCTTGGAAGCATAGAAAAACCAGGGGATGTCAGAGCCAGCGAAGACCGTGCCAATAATCAAGACCAATCCCCTTATCCAGACCCTTCCAGAAGAAGAAGTAGATCATGCAGGCACGGAATGATCTAGACAGCCTCTGCTTGGGACATACTTCTGTTGACAGGTCAGGTCTCCCTTCCATGACACTGGAGTATTGAGCAGAAATCTAAGAAACTAGGTCATTAAAAAAAGAAAAATAATTAGAATTCTCTGGGGCCCTCTGAGCACACATAGAGGCCAAGTGACTGCCTCTACAGCTGGTGGAAAGTGGATGAAGGTGCCACCAGCAAGGAACCACAGACTCTGTTCAAATTTGCTACTCAGAGACTTGTCCCAGACACAAGCTTTTTTGCAGCACAGAAATGAACCCCCATGTCTGCCAGGCTCTCGCTCCCTTGGCTTTTGAATCAGTGGTGAGGAATACGCTCTATCTAGGAAGGCCAAAAAAAAAAAAAAAAAATTCCCACATGAAGAACCCCAGCAATAATTTTCTGGGCTACATCTCTTGGGCAAACGTAATGGGATGGCAAAGTCTTTGGTGCTGAGGGAGCTCCAGCTCCTTTCTGCCGATAATTCATGATCCCTGAGACAATTATGAGCAATGAAAAGGCGTAAGTCAAAGGAACATCAAGTAAAGCTAGATTTAGGAAAATAACACATTACATTTAAATATCCATATATATTTAATCTGTGTTTAATAATGCAAAGAATACATTAGTCAAGGCTTAGGCAGATTCCACGTTGACGTTAGCTGCAGAACAGCCTGGCCTTCTGAAGTTTCGCAGCCTTGGTGCCATAGGAATGAAAACTTCTGGAGGAATGGAGCATGTCATTGCAAACCTGGGGCCTGCAGAAATGCTAACGGAGGCATTGCAGAGGTCACCACAAAGTCAGGTTCGCTGCAAAAAATAGAACTCAGGGTGAGCCTAAGAAATCCAAAGCTCCAGTCTCTAGACTGACTGAATGCATTTGCCACCCTCTGCAAGGCAGGGCAGGGAGCAGGAGGTCACTTCATGGAGGGGGGGGTGGGGGGGAGCGGTGAGGGGAGTGGGCAGAGGGACCAGGATTGCTGTTGCCATTGTTATTTTATACTAGCTCTCCTCTCCTGTCCTCAGGCCTTAATTCTAGACAACCAGATGGGGAATGGCTGCCTGGGCCCCAGGGGAAAATCAGAACATGTCCCCAGCGGGCAATTCCCTGGGCTCCAAGGCCTTGCTGCCATCTGGAGGGGTGAATCAGGTGAGTGTACTCAAGGATGAAGGGGGAATCGCAAGCATGGCCAGCCTTTAGTGTAATCATGCTTCTCCAGCAGCTGGAAAGGGAACCAGTGGGGACACCATGCCAGTATATGCCAAGTGGCATCTAGGACCTGGAGACAAGAGGCTGGACTGTCAGGAAGTAGGAGAAATCCTCCTGCTTTGGTTGACCATCACGCAGTATAACAATCACCAAGGCCCAAGTACTTTGTGTTTATTGCACTTTGGACAACTCCTCCCCTAGACCCAAGAGTCTCTCTCTAGGCCCACAGTTCACTCACCATCTCAACCGAGGCAGTCTCAAGAACAAAGCTACAGCAAGAAGGTATCTCAGAGACTATCTAACCCAGTCTTCACAGATAAGAAGACTGAAGCCCAGAGAGGCAATGCGGATCATCCAAGCTTACCCGAGCAGTAGCAGGATATCGAGGAGGGAAGCCCAAGTCTCTGACTCCACGGAAAACACTGCCCCCCTGTTAAGCCCTGTTTCTAGTTCTGATGGTCTGTACTAAAGGAAGGCAAACATGCATTAAATGCCAGGCACTGTGCTAAGAGCCCGAATATATATTATCTCCAAAGAGTAAGCACTAGCCTACCTCAATTAAGGTTTACAGTCAGATAGGAAACTTGGCTCTCGCTCTGGCTCTGCCATTTTTCAACTGTATGGTGTTAGATCAGTCATGGCACTTCCCTAGGTGTCCTTCTGCCTCTGGCACCTCGTGTGACCATCCCCGTAGTTTGTAGAACCTCCAAATGTCATTAACCGAATTGCAAAATGAGTTCTAGTCTAGTCCAGAGCACAAAGGAAGCGATGAGGAAAAAAGAAATCGAGCCCGGGAAGTGAATGAATGTGCCTCTCACAAATGCCTGGGGGAAGCAGCATTGTGATCAGGTTCAGATATGACCCAACCTATACTCTTGAGTAAGCCCTGGAACACCCTGACGTCCCCCCTGCCTTGTACTCGGGAACTACCCATCCCAACTCCATTCCCTGTGAAGTCATCCCACCAGTAGAAACAGTCCAAGCTTTCTCCCAGCAAAAAGACGGTGGGTGGGGGATGCAAGGACCACCTTGATTTTGTTGTTTCAACCTTCTTTCCAAGAACTGAGCCCCTAAAGATTCCAATTATCTGAAATTTCCTCATCCCACACGGGACTCCTCCCTTGGAGGGAAAGCCAAATTACCTCCAGTGTCTCTTCAGGTTAAGCACGACGTTGAGGAGCATGCTCATTCTAGCAGTGGGCACTTGGAAATAACATGAGCACTGACTCACCAGTCTTTCTGAGCCAAGTATTTTGAATTTGCTCAGGGCAGGAAAATGGCCAGGGGGCTGGGCTGGGGAGGGAAGGGGAGGACCCACGCAGATGATGGCTAACAACTATCCAACTCTGTTCCAAAAAGGCGAGTACAGGGGAGACTCTCAGAACATATGCTTCTGCTCTTGTTGTTTCCCTGCCAGGAGTCTCCTAAATCATCATGAAATGGCTGCTTTCTGCCTGCCTCGATCATGTATTATGGGGCATTAATAAATAATGGGAGGTTGTAGGACCAAAAGGCGGGAAAACCCAAAGGGAAGGTGATGGAGAGGCATAATTTAACAAGTAAATGAAAGAAGCTATTAAATCATAGTTAAATTATGCTGGCACCGGCAAAAAAAAAAGGGGGGTGGTGGGGTGTGTTGGAGATTTCTCGCTGCAAAATGCTTTCGATAAAATATTGAAATTTCTCTCCTGGCTGACAGAGGCATCTCCCGATCACAAGGATAGAAGTCTGTGGCCTGTCTGTGGCTCCCATTAGATACTGAGCTCGGGCATGGGCCCAGAAGAGGGAGAGTTTCTAGATGTTTCTCAGTCCACATTTTTCCTAGGATGGGTGCACAGGCACTACTTGATACCCCGTCTGGGACCCATCTCTTGCTGG
Source organism: Vulpes vulpes (assembly GCF_048418805.1). Lineage (NCBI taxonomy): Eukaryota > Metazoa > Chordata > Mammalia > Carnivora > Canidae > Vulpes > Vulpes vulpes. The sequence continues at coordinate 152,293,320 of NC_132792.1, read as the reverse complement.
TGGCCTCAGTAGCCAGGTCACTAGTCTTATGCCTATTCTCCATTGGCTCCTTTTGGCATACTTTGGGGTTCCCACCTTAGAGGAGGGGAAATACCAAGTTGTGACTTAAAAATAACTCTTGTTATAGGCAGCTTTATGCTTTCTCAAGTACCGTCATAGCCGTGAACACTTTGACGTTTACTATAATTCTGTTAGGTAGGAGGTCAACTCTTCCTGTGGGAAAGTCATATTTGGTTCTTATTTGTGTGCTCAAAACCCAGAGAAGTGTGCATTTAATACATACCGAACTGGATGCAGCATGCTTGGAGAGGTGAGGGAACGAATGAACTCCCGTCTTGTAGCTGCGAGGCTCAGAGAGGTTAAGTGACTTGCCCAAGACTGAACTAGACAGTGTGGGAGTTGTAACCAGCAGCAAGGCTTTCAGAATCTCAACCTGTGCTCTTTCAACACAACGTGTTGTCTCTCTTCAAGGTCACACAGTAAACTAGATCAAAGCCAGTGTACGGGACCCCTGTAAATTCACACAAGCAAAAGGCAGACTCGATTTTCTCTATTGGGATTGTGTTTTCAGCTGGGGTATAGACTGTTGTTGAGCATCTGAAGGACTTTGGGAGTCTCTGTATCTAAAGGAAGTTTCTAGAATCCTCCGGCAGGAGATCCACACAGAAGCCAGAACACTTCACAGTAAGTCTGTCCCTTTCCTTGTTTCCAGGGATGTGTGCTATGGTCTTGGCAGAAAAACTTACTGCCATCCAATTTCTCAAACATGCTTGGGCCCCAAGCCCCAGTGGGAGAAGCATGTGTATCGACATGCCAGGGGAACAAAGTCACAGCAGAGTAGATTTGTTTGGACAGGCGGGCTTAGTGGTCTGACAGGGTGTGCGAGCTCTCCACGCTACCCTGCATTTTAAGACAGAGCTACTTGGCAAACATATCAGAAAGCTATGGGATAAATCTATCCGGGGTCCCTGAATGGTCAGGAGTACAGAGGTTTGTGCAAACATCTTTCAAGACAGCGAAGGGACCTCTGAACCCCTTTTCAGACAGTGGCAGCTCAACCAAACTGTGAATGCTTAGGATCGTTAGACCAGGAGAGGAGATGGGAGCCGGTGCTCACTAGCAGGACGAGACTCTGAGGTGGGCTTTGGAATCAGAGAGAACCGGACTCGACCACTTACAACTTGCTACCTATGCAACTGTAAGCAAGGTAGCTAAATTCTTTGAGCCTCAGTTTCTTCCTCTTTTGAACGGGAATATTTGAACCTGCTGTATCAATCGTATCGGATTCAGCTACAAGTGACAGACACGCTAAAACCCCCAAGTGACTTACACAAGTTGTGAAAGGGAAAAAATAATAATCATTTGGTTGCAGGCAGGTTTTGACTAGTAGGGTGGTTCCGCAAAACCTCAGGAATCCAGGCTCCTTCCATCAGGCTGCTCTACCTTTCCGGAACACAGTGCTTAGATCACACGGGTCAAGATGGTTTTGCAGGTTCCTGAGACTTTGTCCAAAGTCCAGCCACCATGCGTTAGGGGAATGCACTAGGCCTCTTTTAAGGACATTTCTTAGAAGTTCTACATAACCCTTCCTCCCATGGTCTGCTGACCAGAACTGAGTCAGCTGGCCACATCTGTGCACAAAAGGGAGCTGAGAAATTTCGTTTTTATTCCCAGTGTCCGTGTGCCCAGCTGAAACTCAGAGGTTCTGTTTTTTATTAGAAGGGGGGATGAATATTGAGGGACAATCAGTATAGTCTCTCATGTCTCATTTACAGAATAAAATGAGATGATGGTTGTAAATCATCTACTTTAGGTCCTAGCGCGTAGGTAGCGCTTGGGAAATGCTCATGACTGCTATGCTTAGGGTTGATGTACCTCTACCCAGGAACAGATTTCTGTGGAAAATCTCAACAATGCCTGACACTTGACTTTATCCCTGAGACACCATGAAATCCTGCCAGGTTTCTTACTGTGTTGACAGTGAAGGTCCCAATGAAGTTGAATAGTGAGCTTGGAGAGGACTCAGGAAGAGAAATAAGGGTGAGTAAAGCATTACTAAATGGGACCCATGAGGGCGAGAGTATGAAAACTTTGAAGATTTCAACTAGAAAGCAAGTGACTTCCAGGTTGCCATACCTGTTTTGTCCATCATGGTAGCCAAACCGTTTTCCATCACCAACTGCAAGAGCAAACGAACAAGGAACAAAGCAAAAGCGGGATGATATCTGGGGTTCTCATGTATGTGGGTTTTCATGCAGGGGATGAGATGGAGGCAGAGAGCGTATCGTCAATTTAAAGAAGATTTTTATTGGCCCTTTATGGATAGCCTATGAGTATTGCTTGAATAGAAGAAGAAATGGTAATCTTGCTGGAGGAATATGGATATGAAGACTACATCAGTCAGGGTTCTCCAGAGAAATATAATCAATAGGATATACGTATAGGAAACACACACACAAAGAGAGGGAGATGTATTTATGGTAAGGAATTGCGGAGGCTGGCAGGTCCAAAATCTGCAGGGTAGGTCTGCAGGCCGGAGATCCAGGGAAGAGTTGATGTTGTGGTTTGAGTCCAAAGGCCATCTGCCACTGCCTGGAGAATTCTCTCTTCCTCAGAATAGGTCAGTATTTTTCTTAAAATACTCAGCTGATGAGATGAGACCCAGCTACACACGACAAAGATCAGCCCTTGACATTTATGAGCTCCAAGCTATTAGAGTCATGAAGGACCCTTCAGCACACATCCAAATCCTGAGCACAGTTCAGGATGACGCCTCTAAAACCTGGGTATGATCTTGCCTCGCTCAGCTCAGAAGACTCCAGAGGCTTCATGGCCAGACAACTTCAGCACTGGCATCTCTTACCCTCGCATCACGGCCCTAACTTTCCTTTCTGGCTTTATCTACCACTGCGCCCCTGCCCATGTCCAGCACTCCAGCCAAACCTTCCTAGACTGGCTGCCTGAATCTTTTCAATGTTTGCCTGCCTCTGTGTTTCCCTTGTGATGCGTCCTCAGCCTTAGAATTCTTCGTCCCAGCCCTCAGTCTATCACAGAACTCTTCAAATGCAGTCTCAGGCTGCCTTCACCGAGAAGTCCGTTCTTCTTCAGTCTAATTTGCAAGAAGAATGATTTTTTTTTTTTTTGTAAAAATATTTCTTCATGCCAGCAGAGTACAAAGTAAAAGATTTCTCCGTGCCATACCTCCCATCGCCACTACCAGGAACCTGTCTGGTGCCAGGTGTGAGAGTTGTGATGAGTTTGGTGAACACGTAAAGCTCTCCTACCCCCAATTAGATAAGTGGAGAAGATCTTGCCAGCCTCTAAAGTACCCTGGCACCTGCTCTCCCTCTTCTGATACTTTATCTTGTTCTGCATTGTGTCATATGTGAACTTATCTTTATTGATCTCCACACTTGTCTTTCTTCATTTAAATGCAATTTAGGTGAGGGTCATCTATAGGTATATTAATCTGTATTTCCCTACCACAGAGATTAAAACAATTGCTTCCCTATTTGGTTTAATTCATCAAATGTCTATGTGCCCTTGTCCCAGGCCTTATTCAGCTAGGGACCGAGGAGGAAACAAACAAACAAACAAAAGCCACACAAGCCAGCCTTTAAGAAACCTGCAGTTTAAGTGACCTCTCTCTCCCACCAAAAAAAAACAAATCAAAAAATGTTTGCTCAGAATTGTTACTGTCCACGCAGATACTAACTCCACAGAAGCAATAGATCCCAGCTCTGTGGAGGTGATACTCATTTGATCTGAAATTGCTCACCTGAAAGTATTTAAGAGGACTTAACAAAGCAATCATTAAATCTGAACAAATGGCAGTGACTTCAAAATAGGGAAGGGGGCAGGGAATGAGAAGACGAATCGGTGGGGAGGGGGTTAACACTGCAAAGCTCTCTAGAGGAGTGTGACTGGAGCTGGTAGTTGGAGCACCTGGGATGTTATTTATGATGCATTGAAGGCTGTCAACAGCATTCTTCTGGAGAATTCCGCCTGCAAGGGGGAAGTCATTAAAAGAGGAGGCCTCGCTGCCACACCGGAATGGATAGAGCCTTCCAGCTTCTAGTTTAATCCCTCTGACCCAGGAGATGAATTTCTTTTTCTGTTGATCTTCCCTGATCTGCAGTCATCGACCCTTATTTATATTTTCAGCCAGTGTAGCATATATAGTGAAGAGGCTCTGGTATCAGAAAGACCAGGGTTCAAAGGCCAACACTGACACATCCTCATGGGGGGACAGCTAGAGCAACTGAGAACCCACATTTCTTCATCTGCAAAATGGGAATAACAGCATCTAACACATCGGGTTTTTGTGAGGATGAAATTTAATTGCATTTGTGAAGTGATCTAGTGCAAATGATTGGAGGCAAAGCACGTGCTTGATGAACAGGAGCTATTTTTGTTGTTTGGCCCATGACCTCTCACTAGAGCATGATCATTTTCAAGAGAGGGAGAGTCCATCTTCTGCTCCTCTGTGTTCCAGAGCTTAGCCAGGTACCCATACACTAAGAGCATTCATTAATTTCTGCCCAGTTTCCTACCCGGGCTTGAAGAACTGGGCTCCCGGAGGAGATGCAAATACACAAGCTCCCACACCAGCCATGAAGCCAGCAAGGGGGGTGGTGGGCAAAAAGTATGCCACGCAGATCTATAAGATGGTTTAAAAGCCCAGATAAGGATGAAAATAGGGTATCAGTACAAGCCAGAGTGTGAATGCCCACAGGACGTTTCCCATTAGGCTATGCGGGACCTTGAAATGCCTTGTCCAAGACTTAGCTTTTTTCAGGTTTTGTTGTTTTTGTTTTTGTTTTTTCAAGACAAGGTTAAATATGTAAAGAGAGAGTTTACATTTTGTTTTGCGGAAAGAAGATATTTTTGTGAAATATGACATCTTGTGCAAGAGGCCAAAGCTATAGCTCATGAGAAAACATGGCTTTGAGGCAATGATCTGAAATTTTGAGAGAACAAATCTCAAATCCATGTACTGATCCCAAGGAAAGCAAAATGCCCCCAAAGAAGAGATGAATATGGATGATTTGTTCCACTTTCCTTGGGCCTCATGAACGCATATTTTCTTACCGAATCTCACTCTATGTACTGTACACAAGACCAAACTTGGAGTAGATGAGATCAATATTGAAGCTCTGTCTGAGATTTCATCTCTTTAATACCCTTCTCATTTCCTTCAGTGGTAGAAATAGAGCTAATCTCTGTCTTTCAAATAGTTGGTTTGTATTTTTTGATTGGGGAGAATTAAATTGAATTAGATGGGTCTGGGTTGGTTTTTAGAACCATTAAGTCTGGCATAATGGACATACCTAGAGAAAACATTTACATAAGAAAAATCAAAGCTGGACTCATTTTTTTATCCAGTGCTCTGACCTCTATTGGAGTTCTGACAAGCGAAATTTAGCTGAATATTTCTTAAGATGGTACATATAACAGAAACTGCATCCATCCCCTAAGATACCTACATAAATCAACATTTCCTTTGCTAAAAGGAAAAAAGCTACCGAAAAAAAGAGAGAGTGTGTGTGAAAGAGAGAGAGAGATCTTTTCAAATATTTATGGGCATATTTTCCATTTGGGTCCTTATTTGAATTTTACTCTCATTTAGAATACAATTCTGACAACTCCATCACTTATGCCAGCCCTGGCAATATTCCATGAAAAAACACCAATATAACACAAAATCTAGATGCGAAGAGGATTATGATGTCATATTAAAAGAAGGGAAAGGAGCATTAAAATCAGAGACCTATCTGAAATGATCAGAAATGAAATTCTCTTTAGGATAAAATGGTCTTCCAGCAATGCAGCCGTTTAAAATAAGATTAAAGTGATATTTTATAAGAACGAAAGCAGAATGCAAACTGTCTTTCCCTGAATGAACTTAAATTTGCATACAATGAAGGGTAAATGAAAAAGAGAGCATTTTTTAGACTATTAGACTCAAGCTTCTCCACTCTGTTCAGCGATTTCTCCACACAGGCTCCTGCATCACTGACATTCAGGGTCCCTTGTAGTGATGCAAACTCTAGGGCCCCATCACATCAGAATCAGAATGTGTAGGAGGGAGAGGGGTCGTCTACATTTTGAACAAGCCCCCAGGTAATTCTAAAACCCACTGGTGTTGGAGAACCTCTGGTTTGGCAAGTCTCCAGAAAGTACGGGTGGACCAGGACAGAATTCCGAACATGCTTTATATCCCAAAACTGTTCCTTCAACGGTCCTGAGTTGGAACCCTTCCCATCTCTATCCAATCGAATGACATTAAACCCGTCCCTTAATCTCTTTAGGCCTCAGTCTCCTCATTGGTAAATAGGAAAATGTGTTTCAAAGGTTACCTTGAGCACTGGGGAGGTGAGAGTCTTCTATAAAAGCACTGCATCATAAAAGTCATTCCTTATTACCGTTATTACTACTATATGGCCAAGAGTCTGATCATAAAAGATCATTCTGCCTAACTAGTGGCATTGCCACTGCTAAGAGAAGGTATATAAAGACCATAAACTAAGGAGGCCAGAAAATAACTAGCTGGTAAAGCTCTGTGTGATCATCAAATGCTTGTCTAGAGTAAATATGAGTCAGTTGGCTGGCATATCCTGGGATACAAAAATATCGATGGGAACCACAAAGGAGGGCTGCGTCGGGATGCAGCCACGGTGATGTGCGCATGACCAGAGGATGGGGAGCGTGTGGTTTTGCTTCTCAGATGCGTCTGGACCATGAGGATTACAGACAGGTGACTGTCTTCATGGAAGATCTGGGGACTGAAGTCAGAGAGGAAAAAGGCAGTTTCCAGAGACTCGTGTCTGGATGGAGGAGGGTGAGGCAGAAATGGCCTTTAGAAATCGCAGCAAAGAAACAAGGAGGCAGCCTGAGATTAAAGTTGATTTCCAACTCTGCAGCAAATCATCAGAATGCCAAAACGGATGGAATTTTAAGATATTCCCCTGATTATGAAGGATGCCAGTTTAGCTACTGAAAACCACAGGCCTGCCCTCCTGGTAGGTTTGCTGCGCCTGTGGTTGGGGAAGGGAGGAGGGAGGGGAAGGGGGAAGGAGGGAGCTGTGCTTCTGGAATGGGAACTGGTACAGCAGGATCAAAAGCATCTGCATTCCAAAGAGGCAGAGCTCTGGCTTTTCTTTGTGTCAAACTCTTGGAGTTAGTTAAACTTCCGAGGGTCCCTTCTCTTGAAGCTCAGATAAGTTGATGGTCTTCCTGGAAGTTCTATGCTGTGCCCAGCTTTTACTCATTCTGTTCCCTTGTCTGGAAATGCCCTTCCTTGCCCCTGTCTCTGACCTTTGAAGGCGTAATTACTCCAAGTGTGGTAAAGACTGAGTCCAAGTATCAACTCATCCACCACCACCACCACCATCCCTTCATTATATCCATCCCTCCCTTCTCTCGGACCTGCCTGTGCCTATGGGCCCATGTTTAGGAGATTCCTTGAGGTCAAAGACTACATCTAATTCACTACGTGTCTCTCTAGATGCCTTCTTCCGTATGGTAAGGATGCTCAACACACATACATGAATAATAGCACTTCATCCTCTACCTTTACTGGGCTTCGGGATGTTGTTCACCCTGAACTGATAAAACACCATCCAGCAGACCCAACACAGCCATGGGATTCTCTGTTGATTACAGGGAGGATTTTAAAAAAGCTGCTTCCATGTCAGCAAGCCAGAGGATCACAGTAAAGGGCTGCCTTTAACCAAAACCCCGTGTAAGGAGAGATCATGTATTATTGAAGGCTAAGGCCCTGGGACCCCAGTCTGCCCTTTCTCTGCCATCAGACCTGCCCTTCCTCACACGGTTGCATATGGACAGGGTGCCTCATCTCAGCGCATGTTGTGAGATCTGATGTCTCCATAGAACTCTCTCTATTGGTTGCCTGGCTCCCTACTGATTAAAGCCATAGCACAGACCAAATCAAGGAGACTAAAAGATGTCAAGTGTCTGAACGTGGCTCCTTTGGACTCCTGGAGGAAGCAGCCAGGTGGAACTCCAGTTCATATGCTGGAGTTTTTACCTCGGCCTTGGCTTTGAACATCCTAGTGAGCAAGTCCATATTAATAGGACATTCTCAAGCAGGGAAATGCAACTCCAGCTTCTGTTCTCAAAGGGCTCAGAGACTGTCTGCCCTGGAAGGGAATTTAAGATCACTCGATCCGACATCCCTATTTCAGGAAGAAACTGAAGTCAGACTGGAGAAGGGACTCCCCCGAAAGTACATGTTCCTGGCAAAAGTGGGGTCACAGGGGTATAGGTTTTCAACCTCTCCTGCAAGGCCTTCTACTCTAAGGAAAGCGACACTTCAGTTTCCCTCAATAAAGCATCCCAGATCTTCATAGTCTTACAACTTCCCACTTGGTTTACAAAGGGGTCAAGAAAATCCCCTCAGGGAGAATGCAGAGAAGGGACAGCTCACTTGAACCAGCTAAACTTGGCCTGCTGAGGTGCTGTACCTTCTCTGCTTCTTCTGCACACAGCATCCCCCGCTGCATGCCACCCACCCCCGCCATCACCCACCGCCCGCCTGTCTTCACACAGCACCTTCTCGGGCAGCACTTCTCTGGTCTCCCTCTCCAAATCGACACTGTCATCCGCTGTCATCTCTCTCGGGTTTTCAGTCTCCATGGTAATTATCATGACCTGAGATTATGGTGTTTATTTATTTATTTTGTTTATTGTTTGTCTTCTCTTCCCAGAATGCAAGCCTCAAAAGGTTAGAGACCTTCTTTGTCCTTTTCTCTTTGGCATCCTCGGCACCTAGAAGACTCCCTATTTTGTAAGTGGCTGAATGAATGAACGGAAGAGCAGATGAACTCTGGCCGTCCCTGACCAGAAAACAGAAGTAGTCTGCACCCAGAGGGGAGGGAGGAAAGGATCTTTGATACCAGCTGGTGAAGTCTAGAATGTTCACACTTAATGGCCACATTCTCTCAGTTAACTACAAGTCAAGAGGAGAGGGAAGATAATGTTGAGCTGACTGTTTGGAGCAAATTGTCTGATTTATTCAAAGAGCTGGTGTGGCATTTTAATGCAGCGGTGATACACCATCATTGGCACTACACACATGCACGTAGGGAACGTGGGTGCCCACATACGCTCGCTCACACCCTCCTATTTCCTCCTATTAGATACCCCAAGAAAAGCTCTCAAACTAAAAATGGCATAATGTTGACAAATTGCTCAAGGGAATCTACCTCTCCATGGAATCAAAGACAGAAGAGAGGCTGGTCTATTGGGAAAAATAAAACAAAGTCCAGAAATAATTATATTTGTCAGTTTTCGCTGGAAATACTTATTTAGCCCAGGAACTAGCAAAGGAGTCTTGAAAAAAACAGACTTTTTGACAGCATTTATCTGTTTTTTTTTTTTTCATACAGATATAGCCCCTCTGCATTAGAGGTACACCCAATACTAAGATGTGAACATCTTACAACCTAAAAAGAAAAAAAGGAAAAATTTGTTTTTAATAAAGAAATGCCCACAGTGCAATTTGTTTCTCATTAAGCAGTGTACTTGTCCAACCATAGCAGGGAATTTAGAAGGAAACAAATTCAAACTCCAGTTCAATTTACTTTTTCCTGTTTAGCTGCAAGCTCAGTAGGTGATCTTATAAGTTGACAGGGGTAACATTGCACCTATTAGCACTCGTCAACCAAAAGTAGATTGTTCAGGTTTCAATAAATGTTTTTTTGAATTGGTTTGGGTTGGTGAGAAAATAAATTAAGTCAGAAACTCTTTGAGGCAAATCACATATTGAAATGAGCAGTTTGATGCACAACTCCCCATCCCCCCTCCTCAAGAAAAAAAGGAAGAAAGCATAAGCCCTGCTTTTCTAAGCTGTGAGAATTTCTACTCGTGTTACATCTGTGAACACTTCATAAGGCAATGTCTACGGTTTGATTTTTATAGCCCGTGTTTGATTGGAGTTTGCATGACATCTGGGGCTGTATTTTTAGAGAAATTTTGAAGCTAGTGATTTCCAGTGTTTAATCACCAGAGTATTTATTTTCTACTATAGCGTAATTGTCCATGGCTCCACATTTATCTTTTACGGGAGCAGTGCAAAATGAAAATCAGAGTGAATTAGCAACTTGCTCTTGTATCTGTCAAGGCTCAATGGCTCTTACCTGCTCTAGAGGCTAAAAGCCAATGTGCTGACCTCACCATGTTGGAAAAATTGAACACATGGCTGTTGTCAAGGACAAGACACTGTCAGTCACAAGAACAAAGGGAGCAGAAAAGGCTAATGAGGGAAGAGGCTACACACCCCAGACAGGTACACGGCACCCCGCCCCCTCTGCTCAAAACCTGGGGTCAGGGTGGTGGCCCTGCACAAGAGAAGCCTGCGCAGAAACCGTGTGCATCCCCTTTCCACCTAGAAGGAAAGCACCACAAACCAGCAGCCTGCTCCTCCAGTGAGGGAGTGAATAAGCACTTGCTTTTCCTTGTGGCTTTAGTCTAACAGCCTGGTGTGCACACAAGTAAGAACCACAACGAAGGCCGCTCACCTGTGCACTCGCCAGGGCTTCTCCTACCCAGCATTATGGTGTTTGAGGGGCCGATTTCTTTTGTTCGGTTGGTTGGGTGCTATTGTTGACCTCTTTTCTTCTGCTTTCGATTAAGCTACTGCAAGTCAAGAGATAGCGGCCCCCTAGACCAAAATCTAAGAAGTGATTTGCCCAGGATCATGCAGTAGGTTAGGGAAAGAGCCAATCTTTGCAAGATTCCTTCACATAAACCGAAGCAGGTAAGGTGGGGTGAGGGAGAGAGAGGGCACGGAGAGGGCTGACATTTATAAGAGCTGCATGAAAAGGGAAGGTTTTAAGAGAGAATTGATGGATGGGGTTTCAGCAGCCCAGCCGTCCCCTCCCACTTCTGGCTTCTACTCCCCCACCCCGCCCCGAACCCCCCTGTACTCTGAGTTCCGTCTGGGCAAGTCCTGAGCTTCTGGAATGTGTCTTCGCCTTCCTTATCTGGGAGCTAATCACTAAATAGCAGGTGGCGGAGATTCGGTTTTTCATCTCTCTTGTTCTCTCCTCTCTTTCGCTCATTTCCTCCAGGCTGTGAATTTCTGAATCCCAAGCAGGAAACCTCCCTGATGTGTTCACACCTGGAACATCACTCTCCTTTTCTTTGTTTGGAGAGGACAGAAAGATGCAGGGAGACGCAAGAGAAGAGGCTGCTTTAACTGAAGAGGGGAAGAAAGACGTCAGTATTTAAGTAATGACCCACACACTCTCTGACGACGGATGCACACACATTTTTTGGAAATCCGAGCATTCTTTCTTTCAACTCCTAGATTTCCCTACTCATCTACCCTCCAGCCCTGTCAGTCTTACAAGACAAAGGGTGTTTACTGGGTGTCACTTCAGTTATCAACACTCCGCGCAAATAGGTTGACAGAGGAAATAGGCAAAGTACCCTTGCAAGCCTGTTTGGGGTTGAAATAACAACTAGAGGATCTAGAGGCTCACAGAGATCAGCTTACCTTTTGCTCCTACAAATGTTAGAAACTGGCTCTTGAAAGAAGCCGTCATCAATGTCCCTGTCTCAGCGGGTATTGGGAAGTTCCAGGCCTTCTAAGCTGTGCACTCTGTCCTCTTCATGGATCTATCATTTAGGGAGGGAGTCCGAGGGGTCAACTGGGGCTGGCTCCCACTTTTAGTTATCATGTGCCTCTAAACCCAGAGGCCAGTGTTTGTGGTCTACTGAACATTAGGCTCCCCGTGGGGGAAAATAGAACAAAATAGGGGATGTAAATCTAAATCCATGATGTCCAGTCTGTGGGCTCCCATAGATGGGGGCACCATATTTGCATGAATCAGTACCTGCAGACGGACTAAAGAGGATGACTCACGTATATATACTCCGACACTTCTTTTTTTTAAGAAAGATTTTATTTATTTATTTTTTGAGAGAAAAAGCAAGAGAGCACAAGCAGCAGGAGTGGCAGAGGGAGAGGGAGAAGCAGGTGCTGCGGAGCCCTACAGGGGCTCGATCCCAGGACCCGGAGATCATGACCTGAGCTGAAGGCAGACGCTTAACCCACTGAGCCACCCAGGCGTCCCTACTCTGACACTCTTAGTGTATTAATTTATTCATTCTACAAATAAGGCACAGAGGGTGCCTACTTTGTGCCAGGAACCAGACTGCGAGCAGAGTATATAATAGATAGTAAACAAGTCAGACCAACTCTGTCCTCGTGGAGCTTCCAAGTCCAGTGGTGAAGACAGACACAGAGAGAAATGCAGAGTGACAGCAGGAAGTCAGCTTCGGGATCGCATATAGAAAAGACTGTGGACGTTGCTGCTAGAAACATCGGGGTGCAGGTGTCCCGACGTTTCACTGCATCTGTATCTTTGGGGTAAATCCCCAGCAGTGCAATTGCTGGGTCGTAGGGCAGGTCTATTTTTAACTCTTTGAGGAACCTCCACACAGTTTTCCAGAGTGGCTGCACCAGTTCACATTCCCACCAACAGTGCAAGAGGGTTCCCCGTTCTCCACATCCTCTCCAATATTTGTGGTTTCCTGCCTTGTTAATTTTCCCCATTCTCACTGGTGTGAGGTGGTATCTCATTGTGGTTTTGATTTGTATTCCCCTGATGGCAAGTGATGCGGAGCATTTTCTCATGTGCATGTTGGCCATGTCCATGTCTTCCTCTGTGAGATTTCTCTTCATGTCTTTTGCCCATTTCATGATTGGATTGTCTGTTTCTTTGGTGTTGAGTTTAATAAGTTCTTAATAGATCTTGGACACTAGCCCTTTATCTGATACATCATTTGCAAATATCTTCTCCCATTCTGTAGGTTGTCTTTTAGTTTTGTTGACTGTATCCTTTGCTGTCCAAAAGCTTCTTATCTTGATGAAGTCCCAATAGTTCATTTTTGCTTTTGTTTCTTTTGCCTTCGTGGATGTATCTTGCAAGAAGTTACTGTGGCTGAGTTCAAAAAGGGTGTTGCCTGTGTTCCCCTCTAGGATTTTGATTGTTTATGTATACAATGGAATATTCCTCAGCCATTAGAAACGACAAATACCCACCATTTGCTTCGACGTGGATGGAACTGGAGGGCATTATGCTGAGTGAAATAAGTCAACCGGAGAAGGACAAACATTATATGGTCTCATTCATTTGGGGAATATAAATAATAGTGAAAGGGAATAGAGGGGAAGGGAGAAGAAATGGGTGGGAAATATCAGAAAGGGAGATGGAACATGGAAGACTCCTAACTCTGGGAAATGAACTAGGGGTGGTGGAAGGGGAGGAGGCCGGGGGGTGGGGGTGACTGGGTGGCGGGCACTGAGGGGGGCACTTGACAGGATGAGCACTGGGTGTTGTTCTGTATGTTGGCAAACTGAACACCAATAAAAAATAAATTTATTATTTAAAAAAAAAAAAAACAAGAAAAGACTGATTACCAGCCTTCAAATTCCTTCAAAGGTGATAGCCTCTACTATTAAGCATTTGCTCCACCCATGCATTTCTCAGATGTAAGTATCTTTATCTGCAGGTCTATAAATTTTTTGAGATTAAAATGTGCTCCCCATCCTGAAAGCGGTTGGACACTGCTGACCTAAATCATCCCCAAGAGATGCCTTTTCTATCCCAGATGAATGAATTAATCGCAAGAAGGGATATTCCGCCAATATTCCGACAACTCCCAGCTGGACCATTCTTTCTTAGATTTGAGCTTATGGTGCTTCATGGAAAAGTGAATTTCAGAGCTCTCTGTACCCCGTCATCCAGGAATGCCACCTCTCTGGGGAACCCTGAAGAAATCAAGAAAGAACATACCCATTTGGTCATAGATTCCAGCTCCCCCGAGGACAGAGCAGCCCCACCTCCACGCTTGACTTGGGTGAGGTTGGAGGCAAGGGCTTTGTGGTTGATTCTGGTATGCTGTAGAAGAGCCGACCTGGAGCCACGGGACGTGACTTGTTGCTCTATTAGACACGCTAGATAATCTCCTGAAACAAAGAAATAAAGCAATGATTCGATGGGAGGATTTTCCTGTCAAGAATTATGATTGCAAAAATAACCCAGAAAATATAGCTTTATTTGAACAGGGCCAGGCAAGATAATAGACCGGAAGACCTGTTAAATGTGAGGTCCCCTTTAAATCAAAATGATCCACCAAATCTCAGCTCCCAGTGGGGTCTCTGTTTGTGCATTCAAGAGTAGAAATACGATAGGAACAAACACTTTTAGCGTCAATTCTGTCTTAGACAATGTGATGGGCACTGAACCTACAAATAGCTAGGAAATGTGGCCTTTCAAGTGGCTTCTCTTAGTAAAGAAAAGGTAAATAAACAGCAATGCTCAACTAAAAGATAATTAAAGAGTATTTGAGGCTTTGTGACATGGGCACAGCAGCAAGATTGCAGGGGTAGGGGGGTGCTGGGGGAGGGGGAGGGGGGCTGCACAAGCCAACATGTGCAAGAAGCACTAGGCTTTGTGTTCTGTGTCTGATCTGAGTCTTAAAACCTTTGGCGAATCACTCCCCTCTTAGCTTCAACTCAGTTTCCTGACCCATCAAATGACAAAGTTTACTCCCAGCTCCTAGCGCTAAGGATTCCAGGCCCCACACCAAAAAGAGCTTCTTAGAAAGGTCACCCTAACTCATCAGCCACCTCGGTGCTTCCTGTGAACTTCTCACAGCAGGACAGGAACTCCGCCTATCTGCATGAGGCCTGCCTTGCAGGAGAAGGTATTCTCTGACTGAACCCAAACGTCTGTATCCTCAGGTCCTCGCCCCATGAGAAAGGATATCAAAAGGCCACGTGGTGAGGATGATCTGGGGTCAGCCTGTGGAAATAGGATCTGTCCAAGCAGGGGCTGGAAATGTAAATGCATGTATCGTAGGTCTCCCTCCCCTACCACCCCCCCCCCCACTCCTACCGTGGCTATCCCCCCTCAAAAAAAAAAAAAAGAAAGAAAGAAAGAACACAGCAGATCTTTGGCACAATTAGACCTTGCCCATTTTCAGGCCTTGTCTTTCTTTCACTGAGGTAATATCTTTACCTGCTGCCAACTGGACCTGTCGGTGTATGCAACTGTTGCTTCATTCTGAGTCATCACAGCTCTCTTTGTGGCACTGAACCCAGGAGCCACTGTTCCCTGGTGATCTTTGGCCTACTTCTAAGACGCTGCGGGGCAGTCAGGAAGCTCGGGGCGGTGCACTGACTTTCTCTCGGTGAAGTCAAAAGCCTTGGGCACAGCTACCTCCTGGTCCCCTTTAAGCCCTGCTGAGAAGCCACAATGGAGAAGTGCCAGGAACGCGTCCTACATCCTGTTAATGCCATAGGAAGGGACTTCCAAAAGTAAAAACTGGACGTCCAAAGCCCCCAGAAGGCAACGTGCTTGCCAAGACCCCAAAATCAACTAGTTCGGGAAGTCAGGCACAGTGGAAGAGTCCTTGCATTTCGAGATCAAATAAACCCCAGTTGGACCAACTGGGGGTGCAACACAGTGCAACACAGAACTGCATGGTTCCACGTGCTCTGCTGTTTTTTTAATTCCATCCTTGATTGTCCTACCTCCTCTTTCTGGAGTTCTTTACCCCATCCCATGGCCTCTCTTCACTGAAGTAACTCCTGCTTATCCTACTCAGTTCAAACATGACCTCCTTCAGGAAGTCCTCCCTGACCCACCCCAGCTGCATTGGGTGCCCCTCTTGGTGCTTAGCCTAATGCTCAATGTATGGCTCTGTCATTGCATTTACCGTATTATTGGGTAATTGCTGTCTTCTTCTCCTGCCCCGAAATTCTTGTTGGCCAGAACCAACACATTTTAGTCATCCTTTTTTCTCCAGAGCTTAATGCATCACCTAGTATGTTCATTAAGTGAATAAATATCCTGTCTCATTCACTTATTAGCAGTGTGTTCTGGGCAATTGAGTTCACTTCTCTGAACCTCTGTTTTTTCATCTGTAGATTGGAAGTTAGAATCCACCTCTCATTGAGATGTTGTTCAGATTAGAAGTAGCGTATAGAAAAGTCTACTGCATCGGGGATGCACACGCATGGCAAATTCCTGTGCACGGAGCTGTGGATCTGCACGGGGTATGAAAAAGAAAGAAAAAGAAGCAAGCTCATTTATGTGCAATGAAGACTCCTGCTGTCAGCATGCAGTCCTTTCTCCCTGAAGATACCATCCCAGCCAATAGCTCTCTCACTGCAGGAAGCCTGGAAGTCTCTTTCTTTGTTTGTTGTTGTTGATTTTTGGTTTTTGTTTTGGTTTTCTTTTTCTGTAAATGAGAAACACATAGCAGATTGTTCCTAAAAGTTTTCCTGGGACTGCAGGTCTCTAGCTGGGTTGACTGATTAGCAGAGTTACTCTTGTCATTTCTCCCATTGACATAGGGCCCTACAAGTCTAGACACCCTTTCCCCCATTTGCACATCTATCCTAAATAGGTCCTTTCAAGTGAGGTCAGGCTTACCCAGAGAGCTTCTGGTGATTTATCCACACACTTCAGGAAGGAAAAGAAGAAGCAGCTTCTGGTGATTTATCCACACACTTTGGGAGGGAAAAGAAAAAGCAGCAGGGATCTGAGCCCCTAGAAACTTGACAAGTAGCCTGGCATTTGGAGGGTTTGCTCAACGTGACCAGAAAAGTTTCCAAGCAATGGAGATTATAAAGGGCAGATTTTCAGAAGCCAGGTAATCCTGTGGTGTCAAGTGCTGGCCGCAGCCTGTAATATCATGCCACAGGACCATCACCACCCATTCCCAGTCCCTCCAAGACATATGTGCACAGCAGCACCCCCCATTCACGCGGGCGCGTGCACACACACACACACACACACACACACGCTATACAACCTCCCTTCTGGGACTATGCAAGGCCCTCCATTGCTCAAATCCCCACCCATCCTCCGGTGAGTCAGGCTGAATCAGATCCCTTGAGTTATCCACAGCATATGCAAATCAGGGTTCATTTATTCATCAATCAGTTATTAAGCAAGTTCCCAGTGCCGGTTCTGTGCTAGGCACTGCAGGCCATGCCTTCTGGAACTGCAGGCCAAGCCACTCCATAGGGGAGAAACAATTGTGGTCAGAAAGTATGGTGAGGCGAGGGCTTGGCATGAAGGTATGGCCTGAGGAGAGATCTGTGCTGAGCCAGGCACAGATCATTGGTGTTGAATTCATTCTGCAAGGACATGCAAGAGGGTGCCAGACTACTCCCGGGGACCTGCGACACAGCCATCAAAGCAGGGGCTGGGTGCAGTGGTAAGATAGCAGGGCAGGGCCACGGATCGGAGGAAGAGTAAATCGGAGGGCTTCCCAGAGAATTTCTACCACTTTTAAACTCAACTAAGGCCAAAGAACCAAGAACCACTTAAACCACTTCCCCATGGTTGCCTCCAAAGCATCTTAGGATCCAAGAAGTGAAGAGAAAGGGGCTCCTTACAGAGAAAGTGACTGAGTGACACGAGGCCTAGCTTGGATCTGGCAATATAGGCTACTCTGGAGGGTTTTAAACATGTTGGCAAATGTACACAATCATCCCTGGGATATCCCCTTCCCTTGAATCTGGGCAGATTTCTGACTTGCTTGCAATCAGTTGAATGTGTCAGAAGTGATGTTCTGTGACTTCCAAAGCTACAGGGCAAAAGGCCTGGCAGTTTCTTTTTCCCTGGAGCACTTACAGTCAGAGCCCTGGACTCTGAGCCACACATCAGACTGAGGCCACCTCGCTGTAAGGCAGCTCAAGCCTATGGAGTGGCCACGTGTGGGTGTCCTGGCTGCCAACCCACTGAGATCCCAGCCCACAACGAGTGCCACCTGCCAGACCTGTGAATGGATGAGATTCCTGATGATTCCAGCCCCATGCCTCCCCAACTGAGGGCCCAGACATTGTGAAGGAGAGATAAGCAGTCCCTGCCGTCTCCTGTTTGAACCTCTGACCCACAGAGTCTGTGAGCAGAACGAGACAGTTTTGTCTTACGCATCTGAGTTTGGGTGATGTGTAGTGAGTGGCAGGGCCTCAGTGATCCAATGATCCCAGAGGTGAGGCTGAATGGTGTTTGGAGAAGGAGAGGGGGACGCACAAACTAGAGGATGACCCTGTGGGACAATGGGAGAAGGACAATGTTCTGAATGATGCTGTTTGTACTCTGTTTCCTTTTGTGAAGTGAGAAAGGAACCGGGGGCAACCCCATTTCACATGGGATGACTGGTCTTGCCCCTGTTGGCCCAGCCTTGCAGTGAGTGCTGGGCACTCACACCTTGGTGGCATGGCCTGCCCCTACTGCCTCTCTGGTCTAGGACAGGGGCTTCCTGCCCCTCAGAGGGCCCCTTCTGGTGAGAAGCTAATCGATGGGACGTCAGTGCTACGATGGATATGATTTGAAAACCTGCAGTCAAGAATTCATCGTCAGCCAGAGAGGGAGGTCACTTCCGATGACTTAGATCTAGGCAGGAGCTTCTGCTTTTTGTCCCTGACTGTCTCCCAGGGGTGCTTCAGGAGGTGATGAGGATTATGTCTCCCCAAAGGTGTCCCAGAAATCATCCAGTTATCTCTGAGATGGTTTGTAGTCATCTATTAGAAACCCCTCCAACAGCCTTGCTTTAGGAGGAAAGGGAGGAGGTCCTCAGTGGACCAGGTTAGGGGTCTGGGAGCTGGCCCAGCAAGAGGACGACAGATTGGGGAGCATCCAGGACCTCTGGAGTCCGTGAGGACCATCTGGACCCTCCACATTCAGTGGGGAACCCAAATCTGCAGGGTCCACCTACTGACCTCTGTTTGGATTTTCTGAGCAGCTCCATCTTCCAAGGATCCACGTGTGTTGTCAGAAGGGCTTTTCAGTTTGCTCTTATCTCAATTTCCTCCTTCAACTTAATGGGTGACTGAGACCTGAAGCTGTAGACTCTGAACTAGAAGGGACCTTAGAAATCACCTCGGGCAATCCCCAGGAAGGGAAAGTGACTTGTCCATGGCCACACAGCAAGGATTCATAAGGTCAGAACTGGAACTAAAACTAGGGCCCCTGGCTCCCAAACCAAGGCTCTTCACACAAGGCCATCAGACCACCCAGATGGCCTTCTCCCTAGAGAGCATGAATTCAGAGAATAGAGCTCAGCCAAACTCCTGCGTATCAAAGGTCCCATCCGCAAAACCCCACTCCTTCTCTCTCTCCTCCCTACGCTAATCCTAGCCCCCAAAACCTCTAGAATATTTTGGAGTAAGCAGAAAGACAATCTGCCAAGGCAGTGTTCTACTCCTTAGGCATCCTTAGAATCAAAGCTCCTGGTCATTCTACAAATTAAGATTTTCCCACCTACCCTTTCTCCCCACCTGCCTCTGACCTCATGTCTGCTTTTTTCATTTCTTTGGCCACAAGAAGCATGTCATACGGCCAAGCTTCTGTATAGACCATTTCCTATAAATGCAAACACTACATCTGAACATACGAATAAAACTTAATTTTGGCCATGTGCTTGTTTTGTTTGTTTTGTTATGGTTTTTTTTTCAATAAACCACATCCCGTGAACACATTTTCAAACCAAGTAAATACCACGAAAAGAACATTATTTGCCGACAATGGAAAAATCACTTAGACATAAATGTTGTAATAGAAGGGCAGCCTGACTTATACTTGTTTGTGTAAGTGTCTATTTTTCCCACAGGAACTGGCTTCTAAAGAGTTCACATCAGGTCTTTTGCAATTCTGCATCCCTTACAACCTCACAGTGATTTTCACATATCTGTGTTTGTTAAATTATCTCTCTATAACTCTATAACTCTATCAATGTTTGTTAAATTGAATTTTGTTTAATTTAGTGAGCGCTCGCTATGTGATAGGCAGAGTGCCAGATGTTTTCACAGCTTTTTAAAAAGTGACTCCCGTGACTGTCTTGTATCAGGTATTTATTGCCACTGTAAGATGTTTTACAAACCACCCTAAAAGTTTAGTAGTTTAAAGCAGGACTGTCATCTTGCGTGGGTCTCCACGTTGGTCAGCCAATGCTGCTGATCTAGCCTGGGCTCCACCCATCTCAGGGGAGCACATTCATGCACTTGTGGTCCCCTGGAGGGCAGCTGGGGGAAGCTGATCTAAGATGACATAAGCCTGGGTGACAAGAACGATTGGGGCCTCTCCCCACATGAATTTTCACTCTCCAGCGGACTACCCCAACCTTACGTTCGGGGTGGACATAGTAGGATTCCAAGAGGGCAGAAGCTTGCAAGTGCTTTAGAGCTCTAGGCTCAGCACGGACATGCACTCATTCGACCACACTTTGTTGGTTAAAGCGAGTCACAAGGCAGCCCAGACGCAAGGGCTGAAGAAATCAATTCTCCCTCTTAAGGGAAGAACCAACAAAGTCCCACTGCAACGCATTGAAGGATTACGCTCATTTTCACAGTCAATCCCCACCACGTAAGTCCAATTTTAAGATGAAGAAAGAAAATGGATGGAGTTTAAAGATTTATTTAAAATGTTATACAATTGCATTGTGGCGAGGGTTGCACAACTCTATAAATTTACTAAAAATCATTGAACTGTACACTTCCGATGGCTGGCTTTTATGGTATGTAAATTTTCCTCAGTAAAGCTGTTTAAAAAAAAGCTGAAAAAAATTAAATCTATTGAAGATCATTCAACTCATAATCCAAATCTGCATTTAAACTCAGGTATTCTAGTGCGAAATTCAGCAGTCTTTCCAGTGAACTATATTTATCAGACCTAAAGTACCTGATTTTCAGAATCAGAGAGTCTAAGGGTGAAAGAGATCTTCTACAGATTATTTTGTTCGTCCCTCTTTCTTCAAGCAGTCGAATGTGTAAGCCTTCTGGTGCAGGTGCAGACTTCTCTTCTTAGGCTGAAAAATAGAAACAGCACTACGAGAAACCTGAGCCAGGTGAAAAAAACAGGTCTCGTCTTCTCAAATGCTTTTAGGATCCAGGATGATGGGTACTGATAAAGAACTCGACCCATTGTTTTTGGAACCAGAAGCTGCAGATGGTTCTTTCCATTTTAGCTCCTCTCATCTTACACTGACCATATCCTTTTGCCAGAGTACCTAGTGGGCTTAGATTCTGGTATCAAGAGCAATAGCATTTATCTTCTTATTTTATTACCCAGTGTCCAAATCGAAGTGTCCTCCTTGGAGCTGAAAGTGGTTGCAGTCAAATTAAAGCTCACCTAAGGAACTTCTTTTGGGATTGAAAACCTCCAACAGGAAGACACTGGGAAGACACAGTTTGTAAATGGTGGGTTTGTATAATCGGGGTCATTCTCTTGTGCGCATGAAGGGATCCATTAGAATAACGAACAAATGGGAAGTGCCGTGGTTTCCTCTTCTAGGTTGGTCTTGTTTCTGGAGGGGAAAAAGTGAAATCCTGAGGAGATGCATCCCAGCTCACCATCAACAGCTTTGAAGAGCAAATTGAGTAGCTCTCATCAATCATGCACAGACGGCATCAAAAGCTGCCAGAGGAGAATCATTCACCCGATGTCAGGCCTAGTCAGGCAAATGTTATCAAACGCTCCTGCTCGATATCATAAAGCAGCATCACCCAGAGAAAAGTACGTAAAGAAACCGGACCATGTGAAGAAGGGAGGCAAGTAAGGCAGAGAATAGGATGGAGTGGCAATGAGGGGAGGAGGGAAGAGAAAGAGAGGAAGCAAGAGGGAGAGGATGGGAAGCAGGAGGATGGATAAATAGACAGCAAGAGATAGCCAGCAAAAGCTGGAGCAGACAGCAAGCCCTGGGGAAACAGGAGAAAAACCAGTCAATGGCTAAAGAGAGGCTAAACAGAAAGGAAAGCTTTATAGGGGCGAAGGCCATGCTGGCGGCCATCTGGCCTGAGGACCCGCAGGCCACAGAGACTTCGGTTGGAAGTCAGAACAGTTCCCTTTCTGCGTCTGGAGGAGCACCATCGAATCTCTGTAAAAGGCACTGAATGGAAAGCAAAGCAAAAATACACACTCCCTCCTCCTTCTTCTCCAGCTCCCCAGATTATCCCTCACCTACCATGAAGGGCTATTTGATCATCCTGGCCGGCTTTACTCCGGCTCTGAAAATCAGAGGGAACAGTCATTAGGAAGCCAGCCCGATGTCCACCTAAGCCTCCCACTGGAGTGATTTCATCTTTTATTACAACAAAGCTAAGGCAGTCATGTATCAGCTCAGGCTGTAAATCTGCCTTCTTCATAGATCAAGTTCGATTTTCCAACTAATTGGAGGGAAACAAATCCACTTCTGGGTCGAACCAAGCAAATTTCCCCTTTCTTGCGAAGCACCTGGCTCTGTCTTAATCAAGAGGTAAGGAGCCAGGTGCCTGTGTGTTCTAATGTGAAGCTTTGGGGAGCCCAGCGTCAGTGAGGGGTCAGCAGGTCCGAGAGAGGGGAGTCCATGCAACATGGGGACAATATGAGGAGTGGGGAGACGGAGGGGCTTTCTCCAAAGCAAACTTTGCTCTTTATACCTTTTCAACAACATAAAGAGATACTGGAAATAGCGATGCATTGAGAAACAGGGCCCTGAGACAGCCTGGCTCCTGGCACCCTACACACATTTGCTAAACTAAAGCAAGATACTGGGAACCGTTTGAGAGTGGTTCCCAACCCTTAACTGCAGGGTTTGCATAGGAGCTGAGAGACTAAGTGATAAAATGTACGAGCCAGCCACTGACATGCATCATTACATATAATCCTCACAACGACCCTACGAGAGACACATCCATCTTATTACTATTCCCGTTTTACGGATGAGGAAACAGATGCCAGAGAGGTCAAATGACTGGCCCCAAGTCATAGAGTGAGAGCTCGGAGCTAAGCCTCCCCCAGGGCTCGTCTTCCACGGCCACCATGGGTTGAGCAGCGTGATGGAAGGGCAGCATGTCTCCTGTCCACCTGGAGCACTGCGCGGGATGGAGAGAAAGGGGACAGGTCAGAGCCTCAGTCCAGTTGGGCAGGGGCAGGGCTCCGAATAAGATGCTAATGATTCGTGTCACAAAGAAGACGCCAAATTTACCATATGAAATTTTTCTGAGCTTGGGGAAAATGGTGCAGCCATAAGCCAAGACAGAAGGCGGCATTATTATGGGCAGCAACAAGTTTAGGGAGCTCTCTAAACTCTTCCATTTCCCTTTATGAAAGCAAAAGACCAGAAAATTATCCATAATTACAGAGCCATCAGCAGCGAATTGCAACATCTCTTGCATGGGCCAATGTGGCAAACGACTCCTCAGCATTCATCAGTGTCCTAAATTCCTCCTCCCGCCCCTGCTTGGCCTTGGCGGCCCCCGGCTCTAGGCAGCCCACTCCCCACAGCAGTGGGGGCTGGAGCACAGGCTGTGGGGGCAGACAGACCTGTGTTCAGATCTTGTCTCTTGATCCCTTACTACCTGAGTGACTTCAGACACTTTGGCTTGGTGCCCGGGAGCCACTTGCCTCATCCGTAAAATGGGACGCTACAAGTTGCCTTAGACCCAAGTGACGTTGGGATGAAACAAAAAGATGAATGCATGAGGTCGAGAACAATATCTAGCATATAATAAGCACTCTTTCCCCAAAGCTATCATTATTGTATTTTTTTCCATCCCCTTCATCTTCCTTATTTGAAGCTAAAAGAGGAAGAGGCAAACCAAGTGCAATTGCTTACATAAAAGCCAGATAGAGCCTGGCTATTCCACCGGAGGCAATAATTACAAAGCTGCTTCGGAGCACAGAGAGTTCCAAGAACAGAATACACATTTGGAACAAGTTCATTAAAAAATTGCTTACTCATAAAAGCTGCTATCGTTAGAGCCTGACAAATGGAAGACACAGAACCGATAAATAAGAGGCTGGTGGTAAACAAGCCGACTACACCAAGAGGTCGCTTGATTTCTCTCTTCCCACTCTTCCCATCCGTCAACCGTTTTCCTAACCTTTTATGGGGTTATAATAACAAGTTCAGGTAGGTTTTATGTGCCTGTTTACGCTGAGTTTTCCCCCAACTCCAAATAGAGGGAAGAAGTTTCCAGATGTCTCTGCCAGGACCTGGAATGGAAGGGGAATGAGGCGGCCCTGCTCCCAGGGCTCTAGCCTAGGGTGGGCTGCAGGCTCCTCCCACCCCTCGGCCCTTCTAGAGACCTGGAGCCCTGGGCACCCCCGCTCCAGCACCCCCTCAGCAGGCCTCTCCAAGAAGAATTGTCTCCCCACCAGCCTGTACCCCACTGCCTTGCTCCAGCCCAAGCAGGTCACCCCCATGGTGCTGGAGGGAGTCCCGGCTGGGAAGTCAGGAGATCGGGGTGGTAGCGCAGCGCAGCCACTTGGGAGCCAGACATTGTCACTGAACTGCTGTGAGCCTCGGTTTTGTGCTCTGTAAAATGGGGGTGACACCGCCCCCCCTCTCAGCATTTCTGGGAAGCTTAGAGAAGGTTACACCCGAGAACTTTTCCTTGGAGAGTCTGGTACGTGTGGCCGCTGCTGCAGTCAGCCAATCACGGTGATTAAGCGCCCCCAATCCAGGCGGTGTCCTGTGAACTTGGGGGGAAAGGGCAGTGGGAAGTGAGGGGAGGACCCCCAACTATCTGCCCTCAGAGATTTGAGTCACAAAGCGGTAGAGACCACTGAGACTTCAAATTGCTTTTGAAGAGCTTCTAAGTGCAAATACGACCAAAGGAAATGGGACAAAGAAAGCTGGGTCCTGTCACCCCTCCCCTGCACCCCCCCCCCAGCCTACTCCATCCCTGCCAGGCTGGACTACACCTTGTGCCCTTGCCCAAGAAGACCAGCAACATCAGAAAGGAAGCAGCACAGTGCTTTTAACAGGGCCTCGGGCCAAATAAACTTGCCAGCATTTACCAGAAACCATGGCAAATCGTAAATTCTTATGTAATGAAAGCCAGTAATTTCCATGCGCTCCTTTCTCACCCAAACCCCACCTCCCTGACTACTGTTTTTCTGGAGGTTAAAACAAAAAGGACGTGTCACTTAGTTACACAAATCAACAGCCAGTTCAAGCTTTGAAACCTTTATTTATTTTGCAAAAAGGGGACTAAATACTAAGTGGTACCTTTTGGGAGCCAAATCACTTCCAAAACAAAGTTTCCAGAATCCCAGGCTGGCTTTCCGTGTGTGGGTGCTTGGAGACAGGAAATGGCTGGCTTGGGTTCCAGTATGCAAAAGCTAGGCTTTTAGGATCCGCTGTATTATTCTAGAAATCTTTATCAAATCCCCGTTATGTGCAAAGCACCGTGCTAGGCCCTAGGGTATAAAGACACGTCCTACACGTGCTTATTTCTTGCTCAACAGAATCACCTGGGGTGGCAGGGGTGGTATATAATGCAGAGGCCTGGGTCCCACCATTAGATAATCAAATTTAATTGAAATGGGATAAGGTCCAGACCTATCATTTCTTTTTTTTTTTTTTTTTTTCCACAGGTGAATCTCATGCTCAGTCAGGGTGGACAATGAACGCACAACGAACAATGCAGGTGGGGTGGGTATAGGAGTCCGGGCTGGAAAGGAGCAGGGCCAGTCCTGGCAAGCTTGATTCATTCCCTCCACAAAGAGCTACAGACCAAGGACTGTGTTAGGTGCTGGGAATACGAACGAGCCTAAGACCTGGCTCCCGTTATCAAGTGGGCAGAGTAATGAGACAAGTGCAATTATTCCGTGTGTAGGTTCTGGGATGAACTTGAGCACACAGGCAGCTCCTGGCTCACTCTGGCAAGCCAGAAAAGACTTCTCAGAAGAGAGGATGCCCAAACCACATCCTGACAGAAGAGAAAGAGCTAAGCAAACATAGGGACAGATAGAGCAAGCATTCTACCCTCCCAAAAGCCCAGAGGCTAGAGAGAGCTCCTTGAGTTCTGGGAAGTGCTGCAGGTGTACAGAGCCGCCAAGCTGACAGTGGAGGCCCGGCTGGTCAGTGGGGCAGGATCAGAGCGTGATGGGCTTCCTCCCATCCCAGGCCACTTGGCCACTTGACCACTGCTCCTTTGTCTCGATCCTCAGCGGAAAGCTCAGGCCCCGACACATGATCAACATGTAATAACTATTTTTTGGACAAATGAATAGAAGGCAGAAAACAGAGCTCTGGGGCAAAACACTTAAGAGCTAAAGAAGAGAACCTGCAAAGAGAAGGTGTAGTCAGAGAGACAGGAGAAAATGAGATTAGTGGAGATTAGTGGTCCAGAAACCCAGGGAGGACAGAACTTCCAGAAGCAGGGAGCCAGTGTCAAAGGGTGGAAAGAACCCAAGGGAGCACACACAAAAAGCCAGCTGTTGGGGAGTGACAAGGTGGTCATGCACAGTTGACATGAGGGCCACTGCACCCTGGTGCTAAACGAGAAGCACGGTGGTGGCAAACTCAGGGCAGAGGGCATGGCTAAGGGAAGGAAGGGACTGTCCAAGCAGATTCATCTGTCATGAGGCTGACCCACGAAAGGGCACATGAGAGGTGAGAAGGTGGTGAGAGAGGTCAATGAGCGTAAAAGAGGGTTTGATTTTTTTTTTTTTTCTCCTCGAGATGAGTTTTTGTAACATGTTCAAATGAGAGTTCCTGTAAAAAAAGGTTAGACACGTAGGACAATGCGCCAGAATGAAAAGAGCAGACCTGCCAGTTACTGTATGACTCCAGGACCGCTCTGTAACCTCTCTGAGAGCCCCAGTTCTCAGCAATAAAACAAAGGACAATACCGCTCAACTTGAATGGATATTATAGTAAGTAACTCAAAAATGCCTAGTGCATGATTGGCTCCTGTAGGTTTCTATGGTTGTTGTTGTTGTTTTTTAACTTTTGATTGAAAAAGGAGGCCCACTTGCAAGTTGGTGGGGGATGGGGTGCCTGGGTGGCTCAGTGGGTTAAGCATCTGCCTTCAGCTCAGGTCATGATCCCAGGGTCCTGGGACTGAGCCCCTCATGGTGCGGGGTGGGGGGTGGGCAGAGTAGGAGGGGAGGTCCCTGCTCAGTGGGGGGTCTATTTCTCACTCTGCCCCTCCCCTTGCTCATTTTCTCTCAAATAAATAAAATATTTTTAAAAAGTTGGTGGGGGAGAGACTTGTGTTCTCTCTCTTCTCTCAGGAATTTAGTCGACAAACATCCTACCTACAGTTCATTTTCCTCAATCAAGTAAGGACCCTGTTCCCTGCCTCATAAAGCTGGGGCTTTTAGATTTACTAAGAACATAACAGTAGAAGACACTTGCAAAAGTTGGAAGTGTCGCTGATGTGATATGATTACTATCCAGGTGATACAAAACGGAGAACCTTGAGAGGAGTGACCAATATTTCCTTAGAGTCAGGTTGAATCATGGGCTCATCCTTAAAAGCTATGAGACCTTTGGGAAGCTGAACAGAGTTTCTGCATCTTGATTTCTAAAAGTACCAAAAATTTTTTAAGTGTATGAGGTTCTCTGAATATAGTGAATGCCAATAAATGTTACTCTCTTCTCTGATCTGGACATTTTAAAAACAGTATTGTCTTCCATCTACACAGAGTAATAACAGTGGGATTTGGCCTGGTTACAAAGGAAAGATGAGGTGCAGATTTAAGTATATGCAACGATCATTAGAAAGCTAAGGAAAGTGAAAAAAGCTTAGTGAAAAGCTAAGGAAGTGAAAGGCTATTTTTAAACCAGGCTAGTCTGGGGAACTTTTGTGACAATTTTTTAGCTTTAATAACGGGCCACATATTTAACAGAAGTCTTGATTCAATCAACTCTTGTGCCAAACTAGCACCTTGATCAGAAAATAAAGATCGGCCTCTCTTGGGGCGCCTGAGTGGCCCATTTCCTTAAGCATCTGCCTTTAGCTCAGGTCATGATCCCCGGGGTCCTGGGATGGAGCCCTCAGTGTTGCACTGTACTCCCTGCTCAGCAGGGCCTCTACTCCCCCCTCTCCTCTTACCCCTTCCCTTCCCCCTGCTCATTCTCTTTCTCTCTCAAATAAATAAATAAAACCTTTAAAAATAAATAAATAATAATTTTTAAAAATAACAACCAAAAAAAAAAAAAAAAAGTTCAGGCCCTCGGACTCGATTCTAAACTCCTTGAGGGGACAAAAACAGGCCTTAAACTTACAATTTCCCTCCAGCTCTAGGTTCAGTGCCCGCTGAATCCTTAGGAGGCACTCTACAGTGGAGCTGGGGAGACCAGGGCTCCAGTCACTGTAGCATTCTACGAAGGTGCCGTGGACAAAGCGATTCACCCTGCTTAAGCAGCAAGTGTCCCCATCTGTAAAATGGGGACGCTTCTGATTTGCAAAGGTTGGAGGAAGGAACAGAGGGAGGGTCTGTAAGGAGCCGGGCTGGTGACCATCAGCACATCATGGGAGCTCTGCTTGTTGATAAGGCTAGAACCACCCAACATCCCATACAAGGGAGCCCAGTGAAATCAGGGTGCGGACAGGGGAAGTAGAAAATGAGCAGTCAGATCTTACAGCTAAAAAAAAAAAAAAAAAAAAAGGAGAGAGAGAAAAGAAAGTTCAAGTGAATTTTTTCTCCATTTCACTAAAATAATATGCTCCAAGCCTGAAACCTTTTTCCTCCTGTCTACTGCCCAAAACTCATTTCTCCAACAGAGATCTAAGCCACCATAAATCCCAGCAGGGGTCAAAATGGCTGACACAATTTTAACTACAAGAGAGCACGGCATAAATGGCATCATTATTATCCCCAAGGGCTGCTCTCTGCCTTTTCGAGGGGACAAAAGAAAAAGTCATATTTTTTAACAGGGAAATATACAGTATTTCAGAATTTTTGAGGGACAGATTCAAGAACTCAGAAGCTCAAAGGCTGTTAAAAGAAAATATGACCAGACTTAAAGGGAACAATCTTTCTGCTTTTTTAAAGACTCCTTATTGTTGTTCTACCCAAAAAAACCTAGAGATACTGTTTTTAAATAAAGTCTAAATAATGTCCTATGATTGCATGGTCCTCTCTGTTCCTCTGTGCTTTATAACCAGATCTCTTCCAGTAGCAGGCACTCACTCCTTCACTGGGTCAACATGCTTTCTCCTGGGGAGCTTATCGTGCGGTGTGATTCGGACACTAACTACCCAGAGCTACCTCAGGCTTCATGAGTTAAGTCGCCAGGCAAAGGCCACAAGTTCAGGGGTCCTCGGGGACCTGCACTTGTGAGCAGCTGGCCAAAACGCAGGGGTTCCCATAGCTCCCTCAGGCTCACTAATTCAGAATGACTCACAGAACTCAGGAAAGTGCCGTACTTACATGAGAGTTTTGTCATAAAGGATATAAAACTCCAGGCTGGGGATCCCTGGGTGGCGCAGCGGTTTGGCGCCTGCCTTTGGCCTAGGGCGCGATCCTGGAGACCCGGGATCGAATCCCACGTCGGGCTCCCGGTGCATGGAGCCTGCTTCTCCCTCTGCCTGTGTCTCTGCCTCTCTCTCTCTGTGACTATCATAAATAAATAAAATTAAAAAAAAAAAAAAAAACCCAGGCTGGCCAAACGAACATACATGAGACAAAACCAGGGAGGGTCCTGAATGTGACACTTTTGTGTCCTCTCCCAGTGGAATCAGGATGCACCACCCTCCTGGCACATGGATGCATTCACCAACCCAGAAGCTCAAGCAAGCTTCAGTCTCAGAGTTCTCATTGGGGTTTCATTATTCAGGCATCATTAATTGAATCATTGGCTATGTGGTTAAATTCTTTTCCCTCTATTCCTGAAGACTGGGCCACAGTCACGTAGTTCAAAGCTCCAATACTCTAATCATATAATGAATCTTTCCGGCATAGCCATCCCCCATGCTGAAACGATCTAGGGGCTCATTATGAGTCATTTCATTATCATAAATTCAAATGTGGTCCCAAAGACCCACCATGAATAACAAAGACATTCCCATCTTTTTGGAAATACCAACAGTTTAGAAGCTCCACCTCACGAACCCAGGACAAAGACAAGAAAAATACTTTATTGTACAACACAAGGGAAGGTTCAAACTTCTAAAAAACTCACTACTAATCCTCTAGATCCAATGATTATTTACCTGTTGACATGTTCAACAAGTAAAAACTTCCTTGCTGGCATTTCAATCTCAACTTCTGGCACCATCATGCCTGGCCAACCTCATTTCCAATATTCCCCATCACAGAGTCTGCACCCAACCCCTTCTGCTGTGCCTCAATTTCTCCCAGAGAAGTCATGGAATGTTGAGATAACCTCAGCAGCATGGATGAATGAGACCAGAAGAGGACCTGAGACAGAACCCACTCTGATAATTAAGAATAGGCAGAGGAAGAGCAGTCGTTAGAGGAGCCTGAAGAGGTAGTGGGGGGAATTCAGCTGCTGCATGTGGTCCCAGAGAGCCAGGAAACAAGCTTCAACACGCAGAGAAGGACCAACTACGTAGTGTCAGCTACGATGGGGAGGTCAGAAGAATAATGGCTAAAAGTTTCCAATAGATTCAGCAGTAAAACAGTCATCGCTGACCTTGCTGAGAGCAATTTCAGTAGAGTAATAAGGGCAGAAGCCAGATTACAGTGGGTAGAAGAGAGAAGGGAGAGGAAAGAAGTAGAGCAGCAGATATATATGTCTCTTTAAACAGAAAGCAGTCCCTGCAAGGTGCCATGGGGCCTGACAGGAGCTGGATCTTCAGGATGGAAGATGTAAACGTGTTCAGGTATCAATAGGGAGAGGCCAAAACGGAAATGGATGGGGTGGACTATAGAGGGAAGAGAGAGGGAGCATCTATCAAGCCAGGCTACCAAGACCTGAGAAGAAGAGCTCCAGAGGACAAGTGGAGGGATCTGCCCAGATGGGGATGCTCCTCTTCCATGACAGTGAGAGTCAAGGAGGGAGGCATGGAGGTAGCTGCCACACTAATTTATAGGTTTGGGGACAGTTTAGTGGCAGAAAGGGAGTGTTCCCATCATTGGCTTCTCGTACTTTTTCTGTGAAGTAGGAAGCAATGCCATATGTTTAACTTATGAAAGTCAAACATCTGAGAGGAGGAGGCACGAAAAAGCTAGTGGAGGGAACTAGACAGAGAATGGGCTAAGGTACCATGCAACCATCACAGGGCTCCATTGTTGATCCAGGAGCGTCCCAGACCTGCGAAGCTGCAGTGAAATTCATCCACAGATATGGGTTTCTCTACAACAGGAAGCAAAACTGGTAACAAAGGCTGACACTTCATCAGAGCCAGGGTTAGGGGTTCGCCAACCGTGTAGGAAAGGAAGCCAATGGCACAACAAGATTGGCTGGACAGAGGCTGAAATAACATGAAGCTGGACAGGGGGTGAGGAAAGGGCTTATAGTTATGAAAAAGGCAGCTAAAGGGAGACCCAGGGCCTGAAAGTCCCCAGTTTGAAAGATACAGATAGTGTAGACTATGGAGTGAAAGCAGAAAGATCAAAGAGATTAGGATATGACTTAGAAGATGGCCAGGTCCAGGGTGGAGCCATGCATGTGTGGGGCTCAACCGGAGAAGAAGTGAAGGTCATGGTCCATGAGAAGCCCCCAGAATGAGGAAGTCAGAGCGGTGCTGGGGCACCCTCATGACCCCTGAGCTAACCCAACATGAAGCAAGGGGTTCAGATGCAGGAAAAGACTGCGAGCCACGTGCCACTACATTTAGTGAAAGGGAGGAGGATGAAGAGATTATTACATGATGACCAAGAAATACAGCAGAGACATCACAAATGAGAGGTGTAAGGGCCAAATCAGACCAAGAGCCAGGCTCTCTTTGGCTGGTTGGGGTTTTTTTGCCTATTTGTTTTATGATAAATGACTTCCCACCATTTAAATATCAGGAGAGTGCATGTAAAACTCTGTATTCTTTGGACGCCTGGGTGGCTCAACGGTTAAGCATCTGCCTTTGGCTTAGAGAATGACCCCAAGGTCCCAAGATCAAGCCCTGCATGGAGCCCACTTCTCCCTCTGCCTCTGTGTGTGTGTGCGCGCCTCATGAATAAATAAACACACACACACATACACACACACACACACACACACACACACTGGATTCTTTGGAAGGCTGCTCCTAAGAACTATCAACATCTAGCAATGTGGGGTTCATTTCCCTCCACCAGTGATCTCCAGAGCAGAGGAGCAATCGTGACCTTTGAGACCTTTGAGACCTTTGAGACCAGTTGTGACCTTGCTGTCTCTGGTTCACCCGCGAACCCTTCGGTGCTCACCCAGGGCACTGGCAGGCCCTTGCAGGCATTTCATTAGTGATCTCTAGGAGAGGGCAGGAAATGCCATTGAGCATGAGCCTTAAGTGGGCAGAAGGGTTTCCATGAGTCATTCTGGGGAGTCAGAGTAGGGAGCAGAGCCAATGCCAGCTGCTGACCCTGAGTAATGGGAGAGCGCGCAGCTCCCCTTGAGAAGGGAGAGGCGGGTTCAAACAAGAAGATGGAGGGAGTGGTCAGTGAGAAGTCAGAGATAATGACTGAATCTCTTGCTCATGGAAACTCCAGAGGACAGACATAAATTTGTGGTAGGAGCAGGGCCAGGGAGAAGAAGCACAGGGCAATGGTAAAGGACAAGGGGAAGCAGGTGCCTGGAAGTCCCTTGGGCAAACGGATATTTGAGTTGCGAGGCATCTCATGTTAAACCTCAAAATTTTCTGATTAATTCTTCTTGGGAGCAACTTGGTAGTGGGGGGGTGGCATCACCGAGCTGGACCCTGGGTCCCCGAGGCAGAGGGACTGCCAGGACAGCTCAGGAACCCCTAAGAACCACTCTGAGCCTGAATCACAGAAAGCAAATTAGACTGAACTTCTCACCCTCTTTGTCCTCCACTCGGGCCCACTGATCCCAGGATCTCGGTAGGAAGAGCCTCAGCCTGGCACCTGCCCATTATCCAAGGTAAGAACCCTCTCGACGTCCTTCCCAACAACATCACCCTTAGTGACCGCGGGGACAGCGCAGAGCCCCGACAACCAGGGCACGAAGGAGCGGTGAGAGCACAAACCAAACACGTGCTGCGTCTCCTTCAAGATTTCACCAGAACTTGGCTAAAGGTCCCAGAAAAAGGCATGCAAGTCTTCTCTTTCCTCATCCCTCACCACATGAGCTCCCGTCTCCATCCCAGTAAACCTCCCAGGAATATATCTCAGCCAAAATCGTATGTCTTAAATGGCCTTCACTGGGCAGGCCGAGAAACCTGCCCACCCTGTTAGAGGACCATGTCCGGGGAAATCGTAGTCCGGTGTTTAGACACCCAACTCGTAAACCTCAGGCACACAGCTCGTCAGCACGGCGAAGAAGGCCTACGTATGAAACCAGATTAGAGAAAGCATACGTGTTGCAACCTGCTTTGCTCAAGGAGCCTGTCAATGGAAGAAAGCATGGTGGCTTACCCCTCTGACAATAGGCAGGGAGTCATCAAAAGCTCCCTTCTCTTTGCAAGCAGCAGAGCCTCTTCCCCTGCTGTTGGCTCATCTTACAAAGAGCTGCTCCCCCATCCCTTCCTGGACTCGGTCCAGCCTCCTCCTGACAGGGCCTGGCAGGTGTCAGGACCCCATGGACCCAGGGGCCCTGGGAGCTTCCTGCAAACTCTGGTGAGGCCCCGCGGGGGGGTTGGGGGACATGGCATGAACTCAAGAACCAACGCGGAGACAAGGCTGGTCCTTTATGTCCCTCGCTCTCCAACAGTGTAGAGCATCCCAGCCCCTCTCTAAGGCCTTGCTATTAAATCTTAAACAAACTCTGATTGATCTTTGATCTTGGAATAGCTTTCCACGTGGATTTCTGGTGGTAGATATCCTCCTCCTTTTGCCTTCCTGCTGTTCTCTCCTCATCAAGAAAAAGAAAGAAAAAGAAAGAAAGAAAGAAAGAAAGAAAGAAAGAAAGAAAGAAAGAAAGAAAACAAGAAAGCAAGCAAGCAATAAAAGGAATCAGAGAAGAACTAACAGCTTCTCACCTTGTCTCCCTTCAGTCTAAACAAGAAAATGTCTTATTAAAAAAAAAAAAAAAAGTGGGGGTGGGCTGGGCGGGAGAAAGGTGATATTTAATTTTATTGGGGAGAACGAATCATTGCTGGAGAATGCCTGTGGCTAAATGAGACCATCAAGCCGAGAGCAGAGCAGCGAACCGCGTGCACAAATATGAAGTAATATCTTTCTACTCGGAGGGAAACTGACACTCAATTTCAGAAGCTTCTGGCAGGCGGCTCTGAGTTTGGAGAAATCACAGCCACCTCCTTGGAACCATTTACCACTGCTTCTACTCTCTGCAGTGAAAGCTTAAAAATGCAAATGAAATGGGGCCATTTAAAGAAAAATATCCCTGCTAACTGTGCTCTGGGAAAAAAAAAAAAAGCCTATAGCTCAGAGGGCAATCTTAAAGTCAATGAAACTCGGCAGCGCTGGATGATGCTTCATTCTGATGGATAATGTGTGCTGTGCTTCCCTCTCATGAGTTTAGAAGTATTTAAAGAAAAGGGTAAAATCACCCTGTTTAGGAGATTAATTTCTTTTCTGGGGAAAAAAAAATGTCTGTTTTTGCTGTCACTTCTGGTCTGGTGAAAAGTAAAAACCAGAGCTTATTCTAAATGTTTGCTGCCGAACATTACCAAGGATAGGGAGCTGGGGGGAGAAAATCCCAACCCTGAAGAGGTCAAGTCCTGCTCCATCTCCCCAGGGCAAAATCACGCTTTATATTATCCAGGAAGCCATCGTCAACGTAGTTCTTGAGGGAAACTGATAATTTGTGCCACATTTATTGGACACTACATGTCAGGGACAGAGCTTAGCACTTCCCATGACTTCTGGCCTCTCCCCATGCTGACACAGGCAGTAGGTCTTACCACTCTACCCATTTCACAGGCGAGGTAACCGAGTTTAAGGAGATCAACTATAAAAAAAAAAAAAAAAAAAAAAAAAAGGAGATCAACTAACCTGCTCTGGGTTGCTGGAAAGTGGCTGAGCTCTGAGCTAGACCGAGTTTTAAGTTCAGGCTGTCAGCGCCGGAGCCAAAAGCTACAATGCTGTGTGGCCAACATCCTCTCAAAGCCACTTCATTTCATTTCAATTCTATTCGGGAAGCCTCACCACACCGTAACATTGACACCATTCAGTAAATTATATCTCGCTCTGAAATGTCTTTCTTTGAAGACTGCACTTTGAGCACGAGGTCGTCAGGATTTGATGAGCAGGGGCTATCAACCTAGATCTGAGGGACCAGGTGGGAATGGGCCAGCCAACCAAAGGATACGTGGCACTTCCTGCCCTTCGCGTGCTTAGGATCATCTCCATTAAAGCCATTTTATTCAAAAGAAAAACCTAACATTGATTTGGAGCCAACATTCATCTTAAGGCAACTCGACTACATTTTCCCACTTTATGGCAAGACCTTAGAGCCAGGCTGCCAACATCACCACCTTCTCTAGTTCTCAGG
Organism: Vulpes vulpes; assembly: GCF_048418805.1. Lineage (NCBI taxonomy): Eukaryota > Metazoa > Chordata > Mammalia > Carnivora > Canidae > Vulpes > Vulpes vulpes. Next base: position 152,257,983 of record NC_132792.1, on the reverse strand, counting down.
TAAAAAGTGCAATCTGAATCTGACAAGTACTGCTGACCCTTGAACAACATGCGGGCTAGGGGCACTCACCCCCACCCCAACCCCTCAACACAATCGAAAATCTGCATAGAACTTCTGATCCCCCAAAAGCTTTGACAACAGCCTGCTGTTGACCAGATACCTTACCAATAACAAAAAAAATAATTGGTTAACACAGATTTTGCACGTTACCGGTATTATATGCTGTCATGGTATCATAATAAAGTAGGCTAGAGAAAAGATAATGTTATTAAGAAAATCAAAGGAAAAGAAAAGACATTTAGAGGACTTTACTATAAAAAAAATATATTACTGGGGAAAAAAATACTAGCGACGGTGTAAATTAAGACTATCATTAGGAAAGCAGTTTGGCATTATCTTGAACATTTAGCAATGTGTATCCTACAACACCAAATTTCTACCCCCGGGTACATTCGCTAGAGAAATTCTTGTACCTGAGGACCAGAGGTCATGCCCATGAATGTTCCTAGCTGCAGCGTCTGTAAAAACCAAAAGCTGGAAACCATCCAAACGTCCAACAGTAGAAACAATAAATAAATTGTGGCATATATACACGAGGGAACACTCTGATCTATTGAAAATGAATTAATTACAGTTTCAATGCATGTATCAATGCCAATGAATCTTGTAAGCCTAATGAGCTAAAGAGAGAAGTAACAAATGAAAACATATTATATGATATACAGGCCTTTCAAAACAGGCAAAACCAAGCTATGTTGTTTAGGGATGCATGATAGATCATAAGGCTATTTCTGAAAAGGCAAGGAAGCGGTCATCACGAAAATCCGGAGACGGGTCATTTCAGGGAGGAAGGAAGGGATCTTGATGGGAAAAGGTGCAAGGCAGGAGTGAGGAGCTTCTAACGTAATGGCCATGTTTCAATATTAGACCCAGATGGGGGCTAAATGGGTATGTATTTTTTTTTAATATTCATTAGACCATATATATCGCAACGCGTATTTGTCATGAAACATGGTCTTATGTTTGAATGATGTACGGTATATGAATACACTCTTGCGTAGATGATACGCTATCAAGAAAGGATGCTGCCTGGCTCAGTCTGTAGCATGGAGGAAGCCTCCGTTTTCATGCAGTTATAGAAGTTCTGAAGTCACTGGCACTGTCTCCTCTAATCCTGAAATTCTCTCCAGGACGTGCCACCATAAGGCTGTCCAGCTCCTGCTTGGATACCTACAGTTATGGGAAACTCAGGACCTCTCATAGCAGCTCATTTCTTCTGTGGTTTTTTTTTTTTTTTTTTTAAGTTTGATTCTGGAGGCAATGGAGTCCCTGATTTATTAATCTTTTTTTAGCTGCAGTAAGACGTCAATGGTATAAAATATCGACCTCTTCACGGTTTTTAAGTGGACAGTCCTGTGGCAACTAAGTACGTTACAGTGTTCTGCAACCATCACCACCACCCATCTCCAGAACTTTTTCATCTTTCCAAATTGAAATTCTGTCCCCCCTAAACGACAACTCCTTATTTCTTGGCAACCATCATTGTACTGTCCGTCTCTATGAAATTTGACAGCTCTAGGAACCCATAGGTGGAATCCTACAGTACTGATCCGTTCATGACCGGCTTATTTCCCTAAGCCTGATGTCCTCAAGGTTCATCCATGTTATAGCATGTGTCAGAATCTCTTTCCTTTTTAAGGCTAATTTTCCAGTGTATGTACATATCCCATTTTGTTTGTCGATTCATCCATCTATTGACGGACACTTGAGTCGCCTCTACCTACTAGTCATGTGACTATGATCACGAGTGTAAGCCCATTTCTTCTTGACTATTACTGACTTATTGACTTATACTCAACTAAAACCTGTCTCCTTGTAACTTCTGCCTGTTGTCTTCACTGTTTTGCCTTAAGTTCTTGCAAGGCAAATCCTCCCCCTTTTCCTCACAAGGACACCTCAAGTATTAGAAGACGACCTTGACATTTTAGTTACTTCTACTTTAGTCCAGATATTACAAGGCCTTTTGTTATTTCAATCATTCCTCATAGGATCTATTCTCCAGTCTTTCATCAACCCAACAGGCTTCTCTAGATATAGTTCAGATTTCATTAACTTTTATGAAAACCACATCCTGCTACATTTTCATCTTCTGCTTATCGTCCAATAGAAAGTTCTTCCCCTGGAAAGCCCTCTTTCTTTCAGTATTAACATCTGCAAAACCAGGTCTCCTGATTTCAATGCCTCTGTGATTGATTTTTTGAGTTTCAATGCAACAGATTAACATTTTAGATGTGTTAAATCTCATCTTCTTGAATTTGGTCCAGACTTTCCAGTCTACTGAGATCACTTTTAACGTTATTCCATATGACTCTTTGTCATACAAAGAAATTGAAAATCCTATTTGTTACTGTGTCCCTTCAGAGTATTGATGCAGTAGTGATGGAACACAACATGGTTAAGGTGAAGGTAAATTTCACTGACCTCTCCTTCCAGATTATCATTTATTAAATTTATTAACATTCTTTAACTGCATTAATTCAACAAAAGGAAGCCCACTGAACTACAACATCGCTCAATACACCTAGTGGAGTTTTATCCACTAAGATATCACAAAAGACTTTGTCGAACATGTTGCAGAAATCAAGACATGCTAGGTTTGTGGACCTTCCCAGATTTGCCAATGTGGTTGATCCATAATAGGTCCATTTATGGCAGCAGTATCCATGCTGGCTGCCAGACATCACTTCAATCTTTTCTAAGCATGCCTAAAGCATGAGTCTCACATACTGCTGAAGAGTTTTATCAGATCTGATGTCAAGTTTTCTTGGAATTGGCTTCTAAAACTTCCTTTTTGCTCTCTCTGAAAATTAGAAGACTATTTTCCTATTTCCTGTATTCTGGAAAACTTTCCATTCTTCACGATTGCTGAAAATAAGAGTTTTGTGATTTTCATCTGCCAGTGTATTGAATACATGAGGATGTAAGCTCCTGGACTTGGACACCGTGAACTGATCAAAATGACTGCATATTAATATCTCTTACCCACTCCTAATGCACAAATTCCAACTTCTCTCATTTGACTTCTCTCTTCCTGATGAAGAGTGAATTTAAACCCCCATTGATCTTCCATCTTCTCTCACTTATCCATCACCTTCACAATTTCCTCAAAGCAACTGGCTTCATCTGTTCTTGGTCATTTTAATTTTCACTGTTCTTCTTGCACTATTAAGCCCTTCTGTTGGTTGAGAAAACAAGACTTGCAGTCCCCACAAATAGACAAGGAGGAAAAAATAGATATCCAGGTACCAAGACGCACAGGCTTCGATTGGTTCTCTCACTGTATGGTGGAGAAGGTCTCTTTACACCAGCTGTGCAACTACTATTAAAATTGGCATAAGAGGACAACTGGAAAAAAAACTGGATTATTTCAAAGACATGTAAATCAGACCCACTCACTGCCAGCTTATTAACCTGGGGAATATCAGGCCTCGATGTTTTTATAACTCAAATGATGAGCTGGACTCCATCTCCTAAACATGGGCACGATTGCCCCTCTGGACGGGGAAATTCTCAGCTGTGTGAAACTACACCAAAACATGTGGCGTGGAAGCATGTAGAATGCTTAGCATCCATCATTTCAGAACAGTAAACTCAATTGCGTCCTCAGTCACTGTGACATTCTAGAACAGCCATATGCATTTCCAAGTGCCCCTGGTTGAGACCCACTGACAGAGGATCTTTAAAGTCCCTTTTAGCTTTGAATTTCTGGGTCTATTATTCTTTGCAGACAGAAGCTTTGAAGTTTTAAATCATTAATAACTCTATGTTAAGTTTTAGTCAATAACATATTACATTATTGAAAGTCATTTTCTGGATGAAATAGAAGTCTGCTTTTTTTCGGCAGGCACACAAAATTTTTCTCCAATTTTTTAAAATTAGCAGGAGTAACTAATTACAAATCTAGACATTCAGAAAAACTAGTACACAATTAATCACTTCAGCCAGTCAGCTGAAAAAACTAGATGAATAAAAAATGTTGACAAATTCTTATCACAGTTCACAATATAGGAAAGCACGTTGCTAAATCTATATGTCCTTTCCCTTTGTTTTAAAGGAGTGGAAGCTGAACGAGTCTCTTATTCTCAACTGTACCTGGAAATTCTCCTGCAGATCAAAGGAATTTCCCCAAATCCAGGAGAATTATCATCCTGCGCAGAACTGTATATTTGCCTTGTCTCTGAGCAAATAATTTGGTTCATTAACACTCTGCCTTCCAAAGAGGCTTATTCTTTATCCTTCCCCTTCCCAGTACCTTCCTGTCCCCACCTCCCTCACACACACACACCCCAGTCCCCTCCCTCACCCCCATCACCACCACCACTGGCATAGCGTACACCACCACCCAAGGGGAGCAGAGCCATGGCCGGCTGGCTTCCCCTCTGCAGAAATTAGCACAACTGCTCCTAGTGCAATGCAGGGGTGTCTGCAGCCAACAAGTGCAGAAAGTGTTTTCCCTCACAGCACAAGGCTACCCTCCTACAAAGAGATCTGGCCCCTTCCAAGCCTTCGGAGGTAGCCCAGACAGAGAGACAGGGTTGTGAAACTGAGGACGCCTCTTTTCTTTGCTTTTTTTCCCCCCTTTTCTTGGTAAGAGAGTAAAAATGGAGGCCAAGTGATTTTAAAACAATACATTCTCTCTGGTTTCCTTTCCCTTCCCATCAGCTCAAGGATCTAGCATCAGCAAAACATGTCATGTCATGTCCTGGTCTGGAGACAAAGAGAGGAGAGAATTCAAGCACTTTGTAATGGGTGAGGCTTTGAGGCTCTTCATTTTTCCCATTGCTCTTTTCTTCCTGGTTTGGGGGCAGGGAGAAAGAGTGCAAAAGCTTCAGGGGCTACACAGATAAGAGATGGGACAAGGGAAGTATGTCCCCAGCTACCCAGAAGACATTGGAAGTTGGGCCCAAACCTCAAATTCATTTTTAGTTTTGTGCTGATTATTCAGCATAGACAGCCAGCCCGGGGTCAGCTCTTCTCCCAGCAGATGGATTCAGATCGCCAGCCTGGATGGGCACCAGACTTTGGACAAAGGCTGTGGAATCCCTATGGCTTCTGCCACATAGAGAAGAAATGGGATTCGTTATACTTCCTTGACGACAAAGCCAGTGAAGACGGGCTTACACTGTAGCTGTTGGGATCTAGGTTAGATAAGGAAGTCACTGGCAAGGAGCCCTGAAGCAAAGGAATGTTGTGAAGACTTCCAGCCAGAGCTCTTAACATCTGAAGAGCTTCTCATCTCTCTCCTAGGTCTGGTGTGGTCTCTCCAAGAGGTGGTCATTGGTAATAGCTTCGTTCGTCTTTCCTTCCTTTCTCCATTTCTCCCTTTAGCAGACTCACCTGCAACATCTATCATGTCCCTGTGCTTGGAACTCAAAAGAGGGAAAGCGAAACCTTCTCGTTTTGCTCCTAATCCAGGTAATTGAGATCTGTGGTCTGCACCCGTGTAGTAGCTATGGGGATGGACCAAAAGTGGTGGGTTTCAAGACCTGTTAAGGGTCTTGAACCTGATGGGATTTGCAGACGAAAAGGTTGTGGAGAGTAAGGGATAGAAAAGAATCAAAGGTGACTCCTAAATTGCTGGCATGAGCAACTGGGTGAAAGTTGATACCATGGGATCCCTGGGTGGAGCAGCGGTTTGGCGCCTGCCTTTGGCCCAGGGCGCGATCCTGGAGACCCGGGATCGAATCCCACATCGGGCTTCCGGTGCATGGAGCCTGCTTCTCCCTCTGCCTGTGTCTCTGCCTCTCTCTCTCTCTCTCTGTGTGACTATCATAAATAAATAAAAAAATTAAAAAAAAAAGAAAGTTGATACCATTTACAAAAACAAAACAAAACAAAACAAAACAGCAGGGGACTATTTAGGGAGGGGGACACAGGAATGTTTGAGGGACAAGGTTGGGGGAAATCTGATTAATCCAATTTTAGACAGGTGGAGTTTGAATTGCATGAGAGATATCCAAGTGGGGATGTTCAACCGAAAGTTGGGCAACTGGGCCTTAGACTTAGGACAAAGACATGAATTTCAGAGGCACGCACTCAGGGAATTTGTTAAGTGGGAAGAAAGGAAGTGTTGGTGAAGATCCGTATATCTTTCCAGCCCCCAAAGAGATAAGAAGCGCCACATGAAAATCCCCTGGTGCTTTGGGAATTGATCACTGGCCTAGATTTCAAAGAAAGATGCTTAATTAATGAACACTCCATGAAATCACAAAAGGCAGCCTTGGTTGGGCCCAGGGGATCAGCACCTTTCACCAACAGGCAAACAAACGGCCTTGAGCAGAGGCAGCCGCACAAAGCCTCTCTTTCCATTCCACCAGGCCAAGCCAGTGATGGCGGGACCTTGCAAGCGTCATAAGAGCATATGGTAAAGGAGGCTTTACAAGCAACGTCCCCTGGGCTCCGCTTAATGGCACCACCAAAACCAGCTTCCCCAGAATGATTTCACAGGGTGGGGAGTTAGCATCAGAGTCAATACTTTTTAAATTGATTTGTTGAAGGGAAGTTGACCTGGCTCCATCCCAAGAGCTTTGATATCTCCCCGTCTCTCTTGGCCTTGCCTCCACTCGCACAGCAGCACCACCAGAAGCAGAGAGGTTCTCCCCACGTCCAGCACGGAGTTCCCCACAGCATGTTTCCTACAGGTAGAGAACTTTGGTGGGTGCTGTTCGAAAAAACGCCATTGGTAAAGGAGGTGGGATGAAATGGCAGGGGCAGAGCTGAGCAAGGGGAAGAAAGAAGGGTGGGGTGTCCCCCACCACCACCCCACCACCACCACATGGCAGTGTTAGGGTGCGGCTGAGGCTGCCCGCCAAGCTGTAAACCTACTTCAGTTCCAGCTGCTTAGATGTCACACCAAGCCCCCCCTCCCCTTGGGGGCTAAATGTGTTTATTCTTGGCTGAGGAAGATTTCAGTTTTTCAAAAAGGAGAGAGGAAATGAGAAATCAGAAGAAAATCCTCAAGATCTTGCTATTAAATGGCACTTAAATTTTTCTGTCAATATAAAAAGCACCAGAAACAGAGATGTTCCCGCAACATCCGACGGCAAAAATAGGCTTCTAGGTTACCAGGAAGTTTTTCCAGAGAAGTGGCCATTAGAACATTAACTAATAAAAGAGAAAAATAGCAAATCTCTTTGCAGGATTTCATTCAAGACCTATCTCTTCCCAACTTCTGGCCAAATTAAAATACATGTATATAAAATCTTAAAAAAAAAAAAAATTACACCAGAAAGGGGCCCGCCTGGCCTTACTGGTGACAGGGGCATAGTAAGAGTCCCATCATTTTTCTCCTCTTTCCTTTCATTTTGCATTTTTAATAAAGTTTTTACTTTTTATTTATTTTTATTTTTTTAATAAATTAATTTTTTATTGGTGTTCAATTTACCAACATACAGAATAACACCCAGTGCTCATCCCGCCAAGTGCCCCCCTCAGTGCCCGTCACCCATTCACCCCCACCCCCCGCCCTCCTCCCCTTCCACCACCTCTAGTTCGTTTCCCTGAGTTAGGAGTCTTTATGTTCTGTCTCCCTTTCTGATATTTCCCACACATTTCTTCTCTCTTCCCTTATATTCCCTTTCACTATTATTTATATTCCCCAAATGAATGAGAACATACACTGTTTGTCCTACTTTTCATTTAAAAATAAGGATTGTTTGAGTTTTTTAAAGATTTTATTTATTTATTTATTTATTTATTTATTTATTTATTTATGAGAATCACAAAGAGAGAGAGAGAATGGCAGAGACAACAGGCAGAGGGAGAAGCAGGCTCCATGCAGGGAGCCCAATGTGGGACTCGATCCCGGGACCCCAGGATCACGACCTGAGCCAAAGGCTGACGCTCAACCACTGAGCCACCCAGGTGCCCTAAAAATAGTTTAAGGTTGACTTTCCCTTTCTTTTCAATTTCCCACAATACTGTATCATCAAGTCCTGACTTTGAAAAACGCAGGAGTTGAGGGGAGGAAAGTTGAGGGCTGACATGAGAAACCAGCCGTCAGCCTCCCAAGGGTATTAGCGGCCTCCGGGACAGCATTGTTGGTAGGGCCAGAGGAAGCCAAACTCTGGATATTTGTACAAATCAGAAGTGCCATAAAAATATCCCCTCATTTTTAGCACTCCACAATTGAGAGAAAGAGCTTCCACGCGCTTTAGTTCATCCTGCCAGCCATGTGACGGTGACCATGCTGTGTTACACACAGGCCCAGAGAGGCAGAGACCCAAGGCAATGACTCTCAAAAGGCTGGAGCTATGACTGAAATAGAGGTGTTCTAAATCCAAGCCCATTTGTCATACCCCCCGTACTGAAGAGGGATTAGGGGTCCTGCTCAACGGGGCAAGAGACAGATATTAAGAAGCAGAAATGCCTGTTACAGTCATGCTAAGCCAGCATCTGCAATGAGCACTTCCAAACTGGCCACATGAATCCTTCTTCAAAATGCTGCGCCTCCAGCATGACCCGACACACAGTGTGCAGGCCAAGTGGTAGCCCTCTCCTGCCTCCTCAGCTAAGCCTGAAAACAAGCCTTGCGGTTTCCCATGGCTGGTTCCCCATCCCGGGGATGACTAATGCACTGCGGCAAGAAAGAGCTATGGCCCGCACCTCCAACCCCAGGCGACCAGGCCCACGTACTTCAGCAAAAGAGGTGATGTGTCTCCCGTTGGGTCCTCGCATCACCTAGCTCTCCAGGCCACAGAACGCGGATACAGAGCAGTGCTTCTCAAGCTTCGACAAATCACCTGGGGATCTTGTTAATCTGGGGACGCAGATTCTGCTTCAGTAGGTCTCAAGAGGGGGCCTGAAATGTTGCCTTTCTAACGAGCTCCCTGGTGCTCACTCACTGCTGGCCCCAGGACCTTTGAGTAGCAAGGAAGGGCTGGAGACTGTCAGAGCTAAAACAGTTAATAGAGATGATCCTTCGCAGTTCTTTTCACACTGGGTTCCTGGGAAGCTGGGGTAAGGTATTTCACGGGATAATTTCAAAAGCCGGGAGGAAGGAAACCAAGAACCCCTCCGCAGCCCTGCTTCAACCAGAATGGCCCTGCTCTTCCATTCCAGAAATTGAAATGCTTCATTATATCTCATTTGATAAAAGAGTTCCTTCGTTTTATAAAAGTTTGAAAGCGGGCAGCCTGGGTGGCTCGGGGGTTTAAGCACCTGCCTTCGGCCCAGGGCGTGATCCTGGGGACCTGGGATCGAGTCCCACGTCGGGCTCCCTGCATGGAGCCTGCTTCTCCCTCAGCCTGTGTCTCTGCCTCTCTCTGTGTGTATGTGTGTCTCTCGTGAATAAATAAATAAAATCTTTTTAAAAATAAAAAAAAATAAAAGTTTGAAAGCTACTGCATTAGTACAACTGCCTCAACTTACAGAAGAGGAAGCTGAGAGTGGGTGAGTCATACAAGATGACACAGCTAGTTGGTAGCCAAGCCAAATCGGAGCCTTGGCCTCTTCTTCTCCACCCTACTGTCACTCTCTTTGGGGCATTCAAAAATGCCATGATTCAGTGGTTTCTCTTTCTTTTGGGTTTACCAAAGTAAACCCACCAGAATCCCACAATGCCCAGGAAGGTGGATGTCCTGCCTCTCCCTACCAACGGCTGGCTGTTCAGAGTTGCCCTGCCATCTACACCTGACAAGTCAGGGCAGCCAGGAGGAGGGAAGAAGCTTCCCCGAGCAAGGTAAAAGTCAGGAGCGTTCCCAGAGGCAAGAGGAGGGTTAGCCATGGAATCGTTCCACAGATGGGCAGGCATGTGCTTGCAAGACCTCAGAATTCCTTGTCTCCTAGGAGGGGCCCTGACTGACTCACCAGGGCACTTACAGACAGCTTACTTCAAGCTGATTTGCAGCAGGCGTGCTAGGGCAGCTGCAGGGCCCCAGCCGAAGAGGAAGGTTTGTCACAGGCAGGAGCTGGGGGAGGTGTGTGGGGGCGGGGGGGGGACACCCGTCTCCAGTGAAGAGCATGTCTAGTACAAAGCCTGTGACCATGAAAGTTCAGACTCTCTGAGCCAGTAAGGCTGGGGCCGGTGGGTGATAGAAGAAGGCCAGAAGCCCTGGTCCCTGGCTCCAGGAACCCCACAATCTGGAGGGGTTGTGGGGCCGTAGATAGTATATGCGAAACAATTAGAGAACAATACAAAACAGCATGTAATTAAAAGCTAGACTGAAGGATTCAGAAGGTAACAGCCAAAGCAGGTCAGTGCAAGAGATCACCACCGCGGGCGGGAGCATGGGGGGGGGGGGGGAGAGAAATGTGGTAAAGACCACACAGCGGCACAGAGGATGGGTAGAGCAAGACCAGGGGGGAGAACGAAGTCATCAGCGGTGATCCATGTGGTCAGAAGAATCAGTGGCTGCTATAAACAGCACGTGGAGGGGTGCAAGGTGCATTAAGATGTTCAGGGCAGCAAGGGAGGGCGGGGCTGACTTGAAACCAGACTCCTCTTAGCAGAACCACCACTGATCCAACCCAGGACAGCCCGATTTCAATCTTGCCTCCACCTTTCCAACAGAACTTTTCTCATTTCTGAAGCTCTAGGGCAACTCCGAGAGCTCTGCCGGGATATAGGCAACGGAAGAAGCTCTGCAATGCCACTTCAGGGTGGTCCTGAGCCGAGGTCGAGATCTCACATCCAGAAAAATAAAAATCAATATCTGTGCCTTATTTCTGGCTCCAGCTGAAGCCTCTCTATCCAAAGACTTGGATACACCCAGAGAATAAGATCAGGTCAACCCCAGGAAGGACACCAACCCCAGAGATTCGGAGAGACTAAATGCTTTGTTGGAAACCGCTCAGTTGGTTATGAAAGGGAAAACCATCACCATTTCACTTCTGTACACTCCCATCTTTGGTCTGACCTGAACGGAAGAGCCAGTCTGCTTAAAATCGCAGCCCCGACGCACGCACAGTCTTCACACATCTACATTTCTAGGTAGGTACGTTTGGGTGAAACCCACTGCCCAAGGAGGCACTGTCCAGTCTATAAAGCTAAGAGTGGAATTGCAAGGCCTTCTACTTCCCGTTTCACCACCCCCCTGCCCCACGTCATGGCACCATCTCCTGACCCCGGCACTGTGTTCAGCCCAAACCACTCAGCGGCCTGGCATCCTTCCAGCTCATTGGGGTCCCCAAGGGTTGTAAAAAACAAACCAGAGAATCCGTTTCCTTGCCTCCCAGCGCCTCTCTGACCCATCGAGCCCAGTAACTTCCCTCCTGTCCCACAGCAACTTGACTAGGGTCCTTCCCAAACTCTCTCCGCAGCCTTCTGAAGGTTAATAGTCTTCTGTTAGTAGTCACCTAAGACTGATAGAGCCGGAAGGAGCCTCAGAGTCCATCCTCTCCAGGCCCATCTTTCGACAATTGAGAAAACAAAGGTCCACAGATGTGAAGTGACCTGTCCAGGGTCACACACAGCCTTGGGAGTGGGTGTGGGCTGAAATTCTGGTCGTCTCTCTCCCAGACCGTGGGGAGTCTGAATCAGCTTGTGAGAAGATGGCATGGTTGCCCAAGACCTCCCCTGGCCCCCACCGAGCCCTTGAGCCATCTGCAAGTGAAGACACATGTCTGATGACTACATGGTACATGAAAGATCCTGGTGGTGGGAAGGAGATGAGGCTGGATCAGCTATTTGATATTATTTTATTTTGCTTTAAAGAGCCAGCCAGAGGTGATGATGGTGCCAACCTAGATGTCACACCTCTCCTGCACGGTCACCTCAGAAAGGATGGCAAGGCCTACCCGAAGGTGAGTCTGTGCAAACCGCCTCGTCAAAGAGCGACACGGTATAGCAGAGCTTATTAACACCCTGGCGATATCTCGCAACAATTGTGTGATTAATTCAGGTCACTCCCTCGATGCTTCTTTGCAGACATTCAAACCACTCATTGTCTGCAACCGTTTTGTCAAGCCCCAAGCAACAGAAATCCCACGCTCGCTGCATCTTCAGTTCTCCTGGAAAGAATCTGTGTGGGGCTGGCAGGCTGTCCTGAGTGAAATGAGCACTGGGCTGAGAGCCCAGGACACCTGGGTTTATTTGTTATTCACTGAGTTACCTGGAGCAGGTAGGTTTACCTCTCTGCAGTTCACCTGTGTGAGAGGGTTAAGGTGGAGGCAGGGAAGGAAACAAAAGAAACTCCCCAGCTGCCTGTCGTTGACTGATACCAACATCCTCTCTCTGCGTCCTGACGGAATGAGAGCATGGGAAACTAGTGGTTACTGAATCCCCACTAGGTGCCAACAAGGGTTGTGCTGGGAGGCTCACACCAGCCTGTGACATGGTGCCATGTGCGTCCCAGATGTGGAGAGCGGGATCAGAAACGTAGAGTTGGCATCCAGAGTAACAGTTAGTGAATAAGGGAGCTAGGATTTATAGAAGTTTCTGGAATTCGGAAGGCCTTCCTCTTAACACTGGATCACACTGCCTTCAAAAAAAGATCAGCTCTTATTACAGAGAGACTGGGGGGTGGTATTGAGAGACGGAGACTCAAAGATCCAAAAAAGACAAAGGCCAGTTAGTGAAGATGGGTAAGTGGGTGAGTGACGATGGCCAGAAGGTAAAATGGTTGCCTTCATTAAAGGGCCTGAGATTCAGGCCCAAAAAAAGTGTTCTGATGCAGGACCTCAGGCCCTGGATTGACAGATTTTTTTTTTTTTTATTCCTTTTGAGGGAAAGCTGAAATCCGGAATTTTATGTGAAACTGATTTCAATCTGTTCCCCTCAACTCAAAAACATCTAAACATCTTGCAAGCTGAATAACAAGAAGCCCAAAGCCCAGATTTAACCCACAACCCGCGGATTGCAAAGTCTGGGTATTTAGAATAATCTCCTAACCAAAAGAGTGAGAGGGACTGGAACACTTCATGTTGGGGCCCTAGGAAAGCCTCATCTCTGGATTTCCTTTTTATTTTTTTTTTTTAAGATTTTATGTATTTATTCATGAGAGACACAGAGAGAGAGAAGCAGAGACACAGGCAGAGGGAGAAGCAGGCCCCATGCAGGGAGCCCGATGCGGGACTCGATCCCAGGATCCTGGGATCACGCCCCGGGCTGAAGGCAGGCGCTCAACCACTGAGCCACCCAGGTGTCCCTCTGGAGTTCCTTTTTAGAGACAGTGAACTTTCTGGAATGTTCCAAGCTGGGATACAAGGGTACTGTGATTCAACCAACCCTTTTAAATGACCAGAGCTCACAGCAGCAATTCCTTTCTCTCTTGTGGAGTTTGGGGCAGCCATATACGCATGCCCCTAAAGCCAGTAAGAGTACCCATTTTTTTCTAATAAGCAACAAATTATTTGAGGGGACTTGGTTGAAAACTCGTTCTAGCCCTATAGTTAAATTCAATTAGACAGTAATTATAGGGAGTCTGCACACATCAGAGCTTAGCTGGAAGAGAAGAGGAGCGCCACAGTTTCTTCAAAATGTTGGCCTAAGGTAAACCTATAATTTTACCTGCTGTCGTTCTGGCGGAACCTTCATGGGAAAGCAGACATTCTGAGCTTTGGATTTTCCATCAGAGGACAACCCAGCGAATGCCTCTTCGCCACTGTGTGGCGTTGGCTCTCTTGTGGTTCAGAAAAGACATGAGTAGGGCAGTGTCTCTTACCTCCCTTCAAACTGGCTGGAAAATAGGGTGGGCTCGTATTTCCAAGCCCAGATAGAATGAGGCATCAGGCCTGTGGAAAAAAGAGGAAATTCTCATTGATATATCCTTACCACTCCCCACAGTTTTGTTTTTTTTTTTTTTTTTTTCTCAAGGTGTGGGGAAGAGGACACCCAGATGCATGCATACAGACACACATGAGAGACTACAAGGAAATCCTTCAAGAATGTCTCTCATTTATTGTTGTTGGTTTTTTTTGGGGGGGGGGGGCAGTGTGTTTTTTTTTTTTAAAATTCCATTTGCCAACATATAGTATAACATCCAGTGCTCGTCCCATCATGTGCCCCCTTAATGCCCATCCTTAAAAAGAGCTTATTTCCCTGTAGACTTTGCATTTTCACATGGGCTCCTGGCTCTCCAATTTGAGAGAAATTGTGAATTGGTGTTGTTGCTGGCTACAAAGCCAACACGAGGCAGGAGAGCTTTGCTAAAGCTTGGAAGGTTTGATGTGTGTGCCATTAGAACTGCAATTTTTTTTAATATTTATTTACTTATTTATTTTAGAACTGCAAATCTTGTTAAATAGTCTTCCTCGGCCAGAAGTCCACAGACTCGTCCCTTTCAACAGACTTTACACAATCTCAAGGCTTTGCTCTGAAGGGAACATCTAGGCGAGTGCCTAGTGGGGGGGATGTATTCTCAGGGCTTTCCAGGGGGCTGGGTTGATCTTGTGGAAGTAATATCATGCTATAGCTCCTCCCTGACCCCCATCTCAATTTCATTACAAAATCCATTATCGAAAGGAAGGGAAGTTCTAGTCAACTCATCAAGCCGGCATTTAACCCTGACGCTGTGTGGGGCACTGTGCTAGGTTCTGGGTCCGGGAGAGAAAAATGACCCCAACTAAGGAAACGTAAGGGAAGAGGCAGCAAGAGCCCAGGCCCAGGCCCAGGCCCACGGAGTCAAAAAAGCCTTTTCTCAAATCTAAATTCTCACACTTACTGGTTCTATTACGTCTTCTGAGTTACTTAACCTCAGTTCCCGTATCTGTGAAAAGTCTATGCCCTGAGGATGCCAGGAGCAAACCATGAGGACAAACCCTGGTATAATTATTGTAAGAGAGGCAATCGGGGCACGTGGATGGCATCTGGCCCTGCCTCAGAAGGACGCCCCAGCCCTGCAGCGGTGGGGGGCCGGCACCCACTTGCCCACCGCAGTAGGAAGAGGTGCCACGGAGAGGTCCACATGGAGGGGTCTGGGAATTCTCGAGATCAGGGAACTTTAGACACTTCGGGGAGGAGATGCTGCTTCAAGATCAAGTATATTCAGAATTCAGAAGAACATTCTGGGCGGAGGGAGGAGGGTAACCGAAAGCACAAGAGTACAGAACCCTATAGATTACATCCAGAGACAGAAAGCAGCCGGGTGACACAGGAGTTTGGGTTGCGGGACCAGACCCAGGCCCCTCCAGGGTCCTCAGCATCCCCGCTCCAACGTGCGGAGTGTCCGGGCAGCCGGCCCTAGGGAAGCAGCACGCAGCACCATGGAAGGCAGAAAAGTGGAGTCGGGCCTGTGCTGGTAAACGCCTAACCGCTGCCTCTCAAGAGGCCCCTGATTTGTGGCGCGGGGTTAAGTCCTCCCCCTGCGGCTGATTCCCAAAAAAAAACCAACGTGTTCAGCAACCAGATGGCAAACAATTTTCTGGAATTTTAATGCTCGGCTCTCATAAGCCGGGGTGGCAGCCAGCTGCAAAACATCTCTGGGTTGGCTTGAGGAACACGGGGGACGTGCCCCGCATCAAACACTGAACCCGGACACTGGATGCACCTCGCAACCCCCAAGTCCATAAAACTCTGCGTTTTAACATTTTTGAATCTTAGCTGTGATAAGCCTTCATGATGACTGCGAACCTCTTCAGAGTTCTGGGGAGACCGTCCCCACGCATTACCGCTGTGCCCATTTTACAGACGAGGAAGCAGAGCGGCAGAGGCCAAGTGATCACGCTGCATAACTAGCCTTAAGGGAGTCTGGGTTCTAACCTACCTCTGCTCCCTTCCCCCCACCTCGTCCCCCTGCCCCATGGGGTGTGTCACCGCCTGACCCCCAGTGTCTTTCAGTTCAGTGAGAACAGGAGTCCCTTCTCTTCCTCCCCCCATCCTGAGTTTCAAGCAGTGCCCAACAGACTTAGGCCATCAGGTGTCCCAGCCTTCGGAATGAACCCCAGGGTTTAGGCTCAAGGCCGGGTCCTCTTCTTCCCCAGCTTCCCCTCATCCCATCCCCCCACCCCAGTAACACAAACCCCAAACGCCTTCGCACCGCTTTCCTCCTGATCTGCCGGGAGACGACAATCTCATCACCCAGGAGCAATTTGCTTCAGCCCTGCCGCATGTTCCTGCTTATTAAATTGTAGGATTATCCCATTCCCCTGCAGTGAAGGCTCCTGGCCTGTTTTATTGCTGTAGTGCTCAGAACTGCTGCACTCAGCAGCAGAGCTCGCTTCCCCAGGACTCGGGCAAGATGGATGAGCTGGCACCTGCTAGCACCTTCTGAGAGCCCAGCCTGTGCCCCGTGCCCCCCCAAATGAGCCCCCAGATGAAGGTCTGGTTTCTTGTCGTTTCGTCCCATTTCTAATCGTTTTGTTTAAGGGTGTCAGGTCCGAGAAGAGACACCCAGACTGGGATCACTTCCCCATCCAACAGCTCAGTAGGTGCAAACGCACCTTCAAGGAGAAGTTCTGCGACTACCTGCTTCCCCCACTCTTTTTCACCCATTTTGCCCACCTGACCACCCTTCTGCGACTCCTGGGAAGCCAGCCTGGAACGGGCTCGCATCGTCGTTAGCCGTCGCACCACGTCCGCATGCACGCGCACACGTGCACACATGCAGGTGCACATGCACACCCTAGCCCTCCCGGGCCCTGAGCTAAGCAGCCCGGTGGCCTCGAGCCGGCTTGTCTCCCTTTACCAGCTCACCAGTCGGTGTCTCCCCGACTGCCAACCGTCCCTCTTTATTTAGCAAATTTGAACTGGCGTCTCATGAAACAGAGAAAACACGACGACAAGGCAGCCAGCAGAGATTGCCAACCGCGATTACCTGCGCAGGGCCATCCTGCAGAGATGCTCAGGAGACAGTCTGGCTTACGTTTTTTCGTTTGTTTGTTTCCTCCCAGGCAGGGTGGGCTCCTTCAATCGCCTCCCCTGCATCACTCTAGGCCCCCCAGGTGGTACATCTGCATCTGTCCAATGACCCATCCATTTTATCTTTTACTTAGGAAAAAGACAACCAGTCCATCCCTGCTTGGGGCCCTCTGGCCCCCAGGAATCCCCACAACAAATCCCCTCTTTTCTCCAGTTGGCCTATTTCCTCTTGAATTTCCGAGCTCAGCCGGTGGCACCTCCTCCATGAAGCTTCCCTGATCTACTGGGCAGGGATAGAGACTCCTCTCTGATTCCCACAGGGCTAGTGCAGGGGCTCCCGGCCTTGCCCCTCCTTGTCACCAGGCTGTCTCCCTCACTGCACCCAAAGTCTTTGTGCTCAGGGACCGAGTCTTAGCCACCCATTTATTCCCAGCACCTGGTGGAGTGAGTATCTGCACATAGTAAGTGCACGACATTGAGGGAAGCTATGACTTAACAACGACACCCATCTCTCCTCTGCACTGTCCACACCCTCGAATTCTCCAGGAGGAAGGAGAACCATGAGTTAAAGACAGAAGAGGCAAGTGCTCTGAAATCTCCCCCCTCTTACTATTTAATAACTTGGACTGTTCCAGCTTATCAAAGCCTCTTCTATTAAGAATGCTCCTCTCTTCCAAAAAAAAAAAAACCCTAAACAAAACAAAAAAAAAAGAATCCTCCTCCCACTCCACTGCTTTTCTAAAGGAGTGTTCAGATGTTAATGTCGAAAACTAAAATTTCTGGCACCTGGGTGGCTCAGCAGTTGAGCATCTGCCTTCGGCTCAGGTCGTGATCCGGGAGTCCCAGGATCGAGTCCTGCATCAGGCTCCCCGCAGGGAGCCTGCTTCTCCCTCTGCCTGTGTCTCTGTCTCTCTCTCTGTGTCTCTTATGAATAAATAAATAAATCTTAAAAAAGAAATAAAAGGAACATTTGTAACAACCATTCCCCAAGGAAATGGAAGTTCCCCAAACCCAGAAAGCCTCCAGGCAAGTTGCAGAGATTGTTTGAAGCAGATAGTTGTGGGAAATGTCCAGAGTGGCTGAGCTAAAGACAAGAGGGCTTCCCTAGGATGTGTCTTGGGGTTTTACCCTCATTTGAGGGGCTAAATTAGGCCTTGGGAGAGAGGGCCTGGAAGAAGAGACCATCCTTAGCCTCCAGAGAATACGCCCACCTCAGGAATGGGGCCTCTAGCCCAAGCCCAGGAACGGAGGAGCAGGTGATGAGCTCTCAGATCCCGAGGAGCAGGAAAAGCTCTGGTTGCAGCTCCTGGTTCTGATCAATCCTTGAGGAAACAAGAAAGTGAAGCAAAGGCAGGGGGGTTAGACCCAGACCCCAAGTCTCCTCGGTAACAAAGGGCCACACTCCCCCACACAGGCCCCGCTTCATTTGCACCCACTCAACAAACACTGAGCACCTATCACGCGCCAGGAGCTCCTAAGCATAAAGCACATAGGACTTTCCTTTCTTTTAAGAATGTCACGGTCTCTTGAGAGGGAAAGACAAGAAATCAGTAAGTATAGGATGATGTGTGATGGAGGTGTGCACAGATCACAGGATGCCCTGTGCAGAGCTGGGGGGCTGGGGGGCTGGGGAAGCGCCCCGTGTGCGGAGGCCTGGCTAGCCAAGACCAAACCCGGTTAAACTGCCGGCTGCACAGCCCTGCACCAGGCTCTGGTCAATTAAAGAGAGAAGGATGAAGTGGGAGGGAAGGTGGGGTCAAGATGGGAGGAAGAGACCTCAGCTTGATTTATGGACTCGGGTTGAGGGCTTTGCTCCCACCTGTTCAGACAGGTGTCCTGTACCACCTGGTGGGAGTGTATCTGCTCCTTCCACTCACCCCTTGAGGAGAGACTTCGCGCTCTCCCGGGCCCAGAACCATCAGATTTCTTTTGCTGTCTGCCTGCATCCTCCCTAGTCTGTTGCTAAGAAGGCACTTCCCTGGAGAAGTGGGAACAGGGAAAGAGATTGCCCCTAATTCTACCCTTTGGGGCCACTAAGAGACAATATGAGCCTCCCGTACGTACGTCGCGATCTTCATATCATTGAAAATAGCTCTCACATCTCCCCCCGCATCCCCCAGGCATCAATTCTTTAGAATAAAAACCCCATTTCTTGATCTTTCCCCAGAGTGACATATGATCCAAGCTACTCGAGCATTTTTTTTTCTCACTTTGAGATTTGTATTGGCCCTTCTTAAGGTGGGAAACCCGTAACTGAATGCCACGAACCAGGTGTGATCTGATCAGCCCAGAGTAGAAAAGGAATCTCATCTCCCTTATTTCCTGTCTCATACTTCTAATGACACAACCAAAGATGGAATTTGCTCTTTTGGGCAACTATCTCACGTTCCTGGGGTTCCTTAAAGTGTATCATAAGTTCAACCTAGGTTGGGTTTGTTTGGTTTTGTTGTTTTTGTTTGTTTGTTTCCTATTTTTGCTGCTGCTAAACCACATCGTACCCGCCCTACCTTTGTACAGTTACTTTTTGGACCAAAGTACTGAACCTAGGCGGTGACGGAAGAATCAACAGCAAGCTGGCTGACTTGGGGCCCTAACTAGAAACCTCCTGGGGCGAGGTCCTCCTGGCTCTTCAAAACATGGTGCAAAGCTAGAAGCAAATGATCAGTGGGAAGCTGGTGATGAAGGCTCCACACACACTCCAGGCCATGGGCGCTGAGGTCCCCACCAGGTTTCTGGGGACAAGCCATCTCCTTGGGTCACCCTAACTTTCCTGTCTCACCCTAAAGAGATCAGTGCACTCCAAATGTTGTGCCATGTGGGGAGGGGAGGTCTTGGAAGCCTCTCCTCAGCGCCCCTCTCCAGTTAAGAGAATGACGATGGATTCCACAGACCTTTACGAAGGACATCAGGCCTGGCGTGGAGGCAGAGCCGTCCAGTTAGAGGAGCTCACAACCAGAATTCAGTCCAAGGGGACTGATGGGTAACACTGAGGTTCAGCAGGTGTCCGAGTGCTCGGGGCCTTTGCAATACCTTCCCTATTTCCTCAAAAGCCAAAGATGGGGCAGGAAGCTATGGGGCTGGAAGTCACAGCAGAGGGAATGGTGGTGGGTTTCCAAGACCCAAGGATGCATGTAAGGACCAAGGATCTTCCAGCGGAGAAACCATGGCTCCGGCCTGTTGGAGGGAGCAGAGGATGGAGGAGTGAGGAGGAAGGGGTGAGACACCCGTCAATCTGAAACGTGAAGCCCTACTTTAGAGAAATGAGTATGCACCCTTCTAGTGGTGAGCTCCGGCCTGGAGATTGGAGGCAGCCTGTGCTCCTGGTCTAACCACCCCTCCCTCCCAGCTCCGTTCGTCTCTGCCCACAGACACCCTCAGAAGAGCCTGGCAATGCCTCTTCAAGCCTCCGCCACTAGATGTGTGGAGGAAGGGAGGGCATCTAGGTCTTTTGCCTCTCGAGCTGACTTTGGAACAAAGAACCAGACTGAGTGGCGGAGGGACAGGTGTCTTCCGGCAAAGCCACCCAAATGTGCTTCCAAACCCTTCTAGACCCACCATACAAACCAGTGTCCAGATGGTTCACAGAGCAGCCTCCTGGACCTTGTTGAGTCAAGTGGAGAGGAATAACAACAATAATAGTAAATATTTATTATTATGATCTGATGATGATGATGATGATGATGATTTAGGGCAGGGGAGCCCTTCCTGGCTGTGTCAACTGGGCTATAGTCTATTCCCATTTTTCAGAATGAATGGAAAGGTCAAAGATGACCCTTGGAGGGAAGAATATAATCAATGGAACTTGTGCTACTGTGCTCCCCTTCCCCCTCCTTTCCTCTCCTTTTGGGGCGGTCGGATTCCTCAGGCTTCCATCGCCCCACCTCCAGTCCTACCCTGGACCCCAGTGAGCTTCGGATCCACAGCGAGAGGGCTCCTTTCTCAGGGCTTCCATTCAAGCCGGGTCCTTCCCGGCCGCCTGTCCTCCCTCATCTTTGCAGAATCGCTCAAACATCGCCTTCTCTCTGGGACCTTTCCCTGCATCCCGGAGACAAAACTTGGCCTTTCCCTTTTAGGGGAGCACTCACGGCGTTTTTCTCAGTGGCCTGTTGCTGATGCCTGTTCCCGTATGCGTCCACCCCAGTCGGGAGCTCCTAAAGGGTGTGATCTGCATCGCCTGGTCCTGACTTGATGCTTTTAGGGTGAGAGTAAATGAAGGAATGAGTGAGTGAGTGAATGAATGAAACACAGCAAGGGACAGACAAGGCCTCTAACCCGTAAGTGTGCATCTTGGCCAGGGCCTCTGCTTCCGTCTCTATGCTACTCCCTGCAGCGTGGAAGAGCTGCGGCTCCGTGAGGGCACAGTGGGCCCGGCTGGCGGGACATCTCGGGCCCTGACAGTGAAGGGGTCTCCTATTAGGGAAGGGATCGCCTGGAAAATTTCCCTCCCCCCATCCCCAGTGGAGCTTTTTCTTCTTCCAGAAAGAGTACAGGATATTCAGGACAAATGTGAGGCCCTCCGGAGGCAGGCAGGGGCCGCATGGGCTGTTTGCTCCCAAGAGCCCTTCCGCGGGGGGCAGATGCAGATAACATGAGACTCTTGCCCCCTCTCGGGCTGCGTGAACCCGAGACCGAGGGCGTCTCTAGCCCCAGGTGCCCCAGCGGCGCCCTGACAGGTTGGGATCCGCTGATTTCTAAAGAGATTTTGAGCAGAGAGCACGCAGTTTTAGGAAGGGCCTTGGGAGGGGGGCTGCCTCAAGATGCCCTAGATCCTGGCCTCCTGAGTCCCCTGCTTGACCAGGAGAAGGGAAGGGGTCACCCCGGCTGCACCCCAGGAGATCTGTCAGGAGAACAGGTGGAAGTCAGGCTAAGATTCTCCGCAGAAGGCACCAGCCGTGACCCCAGGGCGCCAAGAGGGCAAAGTGCAGAGAGGGAGGCGCGGAAGGGGCAGGAGGAAGGTGGTGGAGGGCCACAGCTGAGCAGGGGAAGGTGGAATTAAAATAATCAGAGCCCGAGAGCCCCCCCTCTCAGGGTCCCTGATGAGTTGGCTGGCTCTTTCTGCAACGCCCTGCATCTCCCCCCAACTCCCTCTCCTACAGGGTCGGGGTTTCCCACCCCCAGGAATAGCAGGGAAGCAGATCACAAAGCCTCCTGGATGATAAACGCCACTTGCTTCTCACCCTGTGCTACCTGCCAGGAAAACCCACTTGGTTGGGCCCCTGCTCCCACGCGGGTCCCCTTTCCACCCGCCCGTCCCTTCGTGGGCTGTGGGCTCTCTGCTGCGTTCCTGAAGTGCGGGGCTAGGAAGCCAGGTCGCGGCTCAAGAGCCCAAGATGCCATCGACGGGCGCCCCCCGACGTACAGGTGAGTGGATTCTCGTGCCCACAAGGCCTCTCCCAGCCCAGATACCACCTGAGCCTTCCCCTTCCCTCCTTCCTCCTTCCCCAGGCCTTCGGGACACCCCAGCCTTCAGGGACAGTGCTCGGTGACCCGCAGTGGCCCTCCAATGACAGAGATCCAACCCCCCTCACTCTTGGTGGGTGTTTACAGAACAATAGGAAAGCAAGGTGAGTGTGCAGGAGGGCCTGGCCGTCCTGCCCCCCGGGGTGTGGGTTCTGAGGGGCGGGGCCAGGCGCCCGAGCCCTCGCTCCATTGGTCGGACCCGGCAGGTAACCCGAAGCCCTGCTGAGAGGTGCATAAATAAAGAGTGAAACTAGTACCACCTCCTTGAAAGGGGCTGAGTCCTTCTTCACCTTTGCCTTGGAAAAACCCGTTTCTCTCTCTTTTATTGTCTCTTACCTATTTCTCAACCTTCTATTTCCAAAAGCCCCAAGGAGCCCTGCCACATGCTACAAACCCTCTCTTCCAGCTACTTCTGCTCTCTCTAATCCAGTTCCACTCTTCCCTGCTTCCATGTTCTTTTTTTCTTAAAGGGAGGATGACTCTTCAGGACTGGCCCCCACCCCCACCCCCCCTCGGGAACAGGCCTGCTCGACTGGATCCGACACAGTAAGTGTTTCTCCTTTCTTACCTCCAGCCGTCCAACCCCAGGAGTGAAAGAACATTCCGAGACTCGGAAGTCCTTCTCTTCCTCTCATACACCTGAGTCTCCAGCCATCTCTTTGTTCTGAGTGATCTTATGGGAAAAAAAAAAAAAAGCCTATTTATTATTTTGCATCAAGCTCCGAGAAGGTATGGATACGCATGCTTCCAGGTGAGTCTGAAATCTGTGATTTGGGGTGCTTCGGAAAACCCAAGCCGAGTGCCTGTACCAGGAGGATCTCTGGACAGTTAAAGAGAAGATTATGGGCTGTGGAAAGAAGCCACACTCACTGGAGGTTGATTATCCACTTCTTCCAAAGCTAAAATAGGAGGACCTACTTCATTTTACCCAAATCCCAGGCCAGTTCTACGTTTGGGGGTGGGGGGCAGTTTCCAACGGTCTCAGGCAATAATTGTCACCGATAATGGGAATTGGGGTGGTAAGGTGGGTGCCGAGCAGTTAAGTACCAAGATTACAGTTCTTTCTAGATTTCACGGCGATTTGCCCAACTAGAGGAATGGGGTGGGGCGGGGAGGGGGTGCAGTCCTGGCCTCTCAGGGCTGGGCCTCAGGGTACGACTATAACAAGAAATTTCAGGACCTGACTCCATTCTTCGGTTCTTGTGTCCACGTTGGTCTTATTGGGAAGCCGGGTGGGGCACAGGTCCCCGGGGCAGTTGGGGAGCAGGAGAGCAGTCATCGGGTGAACTTACTCTAAAACCAGTACAGGAACAATTTGCTTCTCTGACCCAACCCTACAACTGCAGGTGGCCAAGGAGAAAGCACTGGGCCATCGAGTTGACAAAGGCAGGGTGGGTAGAAAATCTTGAACTCTGGGGATGGGGTCCAGGCTGGGTCTAGACTCCTGATGCAGGTTCTAGGCTCATCTTTCCTTGTCTCTGCCTTGCAGCAGGTCTGTAGGGCAAGGGTCAATGATACCTCCTGTTTGTATGGCCTTGCACAGCTAAAGTGCTTTGACAGACACTGTCCTCTCTGGGGGATCCACCGTAGAGGCTAAAAACCCTACACGAGGGTGAGAGTCTGCACCCTCCAAGTGAGGCCTTGAAGAATCTGGTGGACCGTACATGTTGGGAGGGTAAGAGTGGCGTCATGAGGGTCTGAAAGGAGACCAATGGGGCCCATTGCTGTCCGAGTTGGACTGAAATCCAAGGAGAAAGCAAAGGATCCTTCCATTCCCCAGACTATTTCCTCCCACCATCTTCTGCTATCACTTCTCAGAGCCACCGGGCCAGTCTCTGGTTTCCCTGGCTGTGAAATGGGCCACAGGCAGTGCAGGATTATAAGGTCCAAATAATGCACAGGCAGAGTGCGTGTCTCTCTCGTGACTGAGAACCGTGAGTATTTATGAAGAACGCTGAGTGGGGGAGGATGGGCCCTCCTTCTTCCCCTTGGTACCGAGCTCCCTGGTCCCAGCACCACCCGTGTTCACCCTGACCAAGGACAGCCAGGCTCTGCTTCAGCAAGAGCTGCGACAGCCTAGCCCTTGTTCCAGAGCCCTCTGCAGAGGCCCTATGCCCAGGGGGCTGGATCTTGGGGGGAGGAGCCACAACCTAAGCTAGGGCCTCCCTGTATCGGGTCAGGACAAGCCCCAGGAAGAAAGTATTCCAAACAACAGGGTGGATCTGCCCAAACCCACCCAGTCTGTACGTTGGTGCTGAGAACAGCCTTTTATGGGGCTTACACTGAGCCACAGGCGTGCCCGGACACAGCAAGGAAGAGGCCAGAGCAGCAACTAAGCAGCAACTGGAGCATGGGCATTGCTTTTAAGAGGACAGAAAGCCTCTGAGGCTTCCATCCTCCCTGTCTGGGTCAGCTTCCGCGAGCCAGGCCACCGCCTCCCGCCCCACATGCCTCAACGCCATGCTCAGAGAATATGGGATTGTTCCCATGATTTGGCCCAGGATGTGGAGTCACCGGAAAGTAGACATCCTAGATAAGTCCAAAGGGGTGAGACCAAGGAGTCTCCCCCTGCTTTGCCCACCCCTGCCCTCAGGAATGGGCCTGGCTCCCCACCCCACCCCACCCCACCCCATCCCCCACCGCCACCCAGGCATCCCCGTCCCTCCACAGCTCCGCACCCACCTCCACTGGGTTTCCTACTGGCAGACGGGCCCACAGAGTACAGTTCATGCTCTTTGGATGCTGCATTCTGGAAAGAATGCGTCCCATCCCCTTGGTAAGCAAGTTCCTTAGAGATGGATTTTTCTCGAGCAATTTCAGAGCACCTGCGCCCCCCAGCCAGGACCAACCAGATGGAGCTCAGGTCTGGCGCACACAGGGGACATAGACGAGGGAGACGAAAACCAGCATCCCAACTGAGGAAATGCAGAGAAGGTTCTCCCGTGGACTGCCCTGAGGGTGAGAAAGAGCAAGAGTCCCCAGCCCCCAGCCCCAGCCCTGCCACTCAGCCCGGCCTGCCTGGGCGACGGGCATGGGGGTGTCTGGGTCCTGGGTGGGCCGGCTCCTGCAGCCTCCTGGGTGATCCGGGGAGGGCTGCACGCTTGCACGTCCTCCGCATCTCCCGACACTGTCCCGGAGATCCTGCAGGCCCTTGTCTGGGCAGTACCCCACCATGCAGAGGCCAGGGTGGCCATGCGGCCCGCCCCCTGAGAAAGAGCCCCAGACAATCCATGTGTTTCTCTTGTCCTTCATTCCACCGGAGTCTGTCTCGTACCCAACCAGATTTCAGTGGAGTGAAGTTCAGGAGGCGTGGACCTAACACCGCAGCGGCCGCAGCAGCAGCAAGAGTAGCTCTGACTTAGAAAAGGAAAGGCCCAGGGAGGGATGTGGGTGCGGAAAGGAGACATCTGGAGCGCATCTCCCCCTGCAGAGGGGCTGGGGGCTGGGCGGTGGGCAGATTGCAAAAGACACCCCAGATGGGAGCCGCGGATTCCTTCTTGTCTCAAAGTGATGCGATCGAAATGTGTGGGTTTTTTCCTGTAACTTCTACAAATTAAAAGTTGTCTGTGTGCTGGAAAGCCTGCCTCTGTGATTCATGCTGTGGGATGAGGACTCCCTGGCCTTCTAAGTCACCTCCCCTTTGGGCTAAAATGGACACAGGCCCCCCTCTCTCTCCTGGGGTTCTCCAGGCAGGTGGCTGGAGCCCTAGTCGCAAGCCATAGGGGGCCCCTGTTGCCCTCAGGCCCTGGAGGCGCCCGCAGGACCTGCAGCACTGGGTAAAAAACCCGATTAAGATTTCTTTAAACCCATTTATATTGTAATAAAATAAATGTAAATAAGATTTAAGTGAAGGCAGATTGCAGATCTTTCAGATGCTATACAAGCTATATCTCATATCGTACGGGTGTAAATTCTGCAAAGGTTAATGCACTTAAACATACTTGACACATAAAAATGTCAGATCCAACATTAATCATTTACCAATTGTAATTGCCTTTATATGGGTCTTTTCTCCCTAAGACATATGCTTAAAACACCAGGCTCAGTAGAAATCTGGGAGGAAAAAAACAAATAATACTTCTCAGCTGTCAGGGTCTATGATTTGCTTTGATAGATTTAGCACTGATTTCATTGGCTTCACAAGCCTGTGGATTTTCTTTTTAATCCCATATCTCTCCTTTAGGGAAGGAGAAGGTTGTGGGGAGGAGGGAGTGACCCTAAGTCCAAAGGAAGCCCCCCAAGTTATAGGGGTGATGCCCAGGCCTTTGTGTTAATTGTCGGCTCCTCAGGTAAACGAGGTCTCCTTCAGGGAGCCAGTCGGGCTAAAGAGACAAACTCTGAACAAAGCCTTGCTCTGACAAGTCTTCAGAAAAACCGGTTTTCACCTCCAGAATGCGCCCGGGGCAGCAAAACTCAATAGCTACCCCTCCCTGAGTGGTGCTTTTTCTTAGGAGCCAGTGTAGGAGCCAGTGTAAAGAAGATTCCAGCTTTGCCCTTAGTTACCTGTCACTGGGGTCTCAGAGCCCCTCCCCCAGCCAGTGACCTCCCAGGGCCTCTTCACCCCGTCCATCCCCTCCCTGGGACTCCGCCCCTGAGGGATACAGGCCCCCCAGACTGTGGGCAGGAGCCCAAAGGAGTAAGCATTTCCGCACCATATCTTCATGCTTTGAGTCCATATGGATCCAGACAGATCCTTGCTCCTGCCACCCTTGCTTGTGCAACCTGAGGCCCATGGACAACAGCAGGGGGAGGAGGCCAAGCCACGGGCATGTTTTTAGTAACAGGTTTATCCATAAAAATTAAAATTTTTTTTAAAAATTAAAAATTGCCACGAATGGGGTTAAGAGTGGGGAAGGGGTCACTCGGGCTAATGAGCCAGCAAACACCTCCCATTGGAGGTTCTTTTTTCTTTTTTTAAAGATTCTATTTATTTATTCATGAGACACACAGAGAGAGGCAGAGACACCGGCCGAGGGAGAAGCAGGCTCTATGCAGGGAGCCGGATGTGGGGACTCGATCCTGGGACCCCGAGATCACGCCCTGGGCCGACACTCAACTGCTGAGCCACCCAGGCGTCCCCTGTTGGAGGTTCTGAAGGAAAGAAAGGGGCACAAAAGCAGGAGGGAGTGGCATGTCCATTTACAGCTTGGTCTGAGCCCTCTGACCTGGATTCCTTTTCTAGGAAGAGGGTGTGTGTGTGTGTGTGACTGTGTGACTGTGTGACTGTGTGTGAGCAACCTTCCTCCGGCCACATGGGGCCCAGAACCAAAACCAGTGGCCCAAGGGCCTCCTGTCAAACACCAACCAGGGCGTGATGCCTGGATTGCAGAGGACACTACCGGATGCCTTGCTAGATACCCACCCCAGCCCCAAATCCCACTGCGATGCGGCCTTCGCAGCACACACAGGCCCGGGCCCTGCATTTGCGACCCCAGGGTCTTCACTGCCCACCCTGTCCTGCCCGCACAGCAGACTGTCTGTTCCCCTTCGTGCAGGGAGCAAACCCTGGGCCTGGCCCACAGCAGCTTTGCTGGGCAAGCCAGTGCGGGCCTGCAGCCCGAGCAGACTGCCCCATCCATCTTCCCGGTCCAGCCCCCGCTATTTTATGGCCCCTTATCTTCATTGCAAAGCGTGGCTCGCTAAAACCCAACACAGAGAAAACGATTGCATCAAAATTCCCTTGCAACCACCACCACCACCACCACAACAACAAAAAAACAATATCGCCCTGCTTTCTTTATTCATGATCTGTTATTGAGGCGAAAGGCAAATATCATTGAGCCAAACCCGAATAGACAAATACATACAACCACTGGTAATTTAATATTTTGTGCTAATGGTATACGCTGTAGATACAACCCGAGAGGAGTAAATTACAATCCTATCAATAATACATCGCATCTGGGCCCCAGTTCCCCAGTTCGCTAGAAGATATGTATTGGCAAAAGGCTCTCCGAATATTAAAAGCCACGCATATAATCAGGCGGTGGTTACAAAAGCTAGACGCTCCCGGAGGATTGCATTCCGGGCTCTGTTATCGAGGTCCTCTATGGGGGAAATATCCCACCTTGAGGCTCCTAATGAAGGTATCCTGTCCACATCCCCGGCCGCTCTCTGAGTGACGTTTCAATCACAGAATAACCCATAATCAGGCCCCCCACCCCCGTTTGCCCATCAGAGCACCGCATCTATCTGGATGCCTCTGCTCCCCTGGGAAATATGTGGGGTCTGTGGCGGTGATCTACGATCTACGATCTACGATGATGGCCTGCAGAGAGGCCCGGTGCGGACCGCGATGTTGGAGAGAGCCACCACATGGCTTTGGAGCTCCCTCTCATCCTGGACCTGACCCCAGCTTCCCCAGTTGTGTGGGGTCCTCCCAGAGAAAGCAAGAAAGGAGGGAAGCCTGATGATGACAGGCCGGGAGCCAACCACCTGCAAGGAGGGGTAAGAGATTTATTCTGGAATTTTAAATGCCTCCAGTTCTTAAAACTGAGTGGATCCGAATTCCCTTCCTCCTCCCACCAGGAGAAGCCAAGGCCAGTCTCATCTGAGAGCGAGGAGGAAGTATTTCCCGTCATGACAAAATTACTATCGTGGACGGATGATGTTCCAGTTTGCAAGAGGGCTCGTTAGGGCCACGGCCGCATGCTGGTCCCTGTCTCTGACCCGGATTACAGGTCAGAGCAGTGAGGACTCAGATGAGCCACCAGGGTCAGTACCTTCCTTATCTCTTTTCTAATCAGACCCTGCAAGTAGGAGGAGGATCCCAGGAGGGAGGGGAGTTGGTCAGGGGATTTCAGGCAAAAGGAAGGGGATGTAGACAGCAGCCCCAGCCCCAAGCTCAGGGATGATGAGGCCTGGCCAGACGCCAGTTTCCCGATGGAAATAAAAGCTTCCTACATTGTAACAAACTGACCAGGCTGTCTGCAGAGAGACACCTCCGCATCAAAGAAAAACAATGCAAAAAAAGTTCCCTTTGTGTATATTAAATCACCAAAAGCAAGAAGAAGCATCTGGAAGTCTTGTCACAGTCTCCCTCCCTCCCTCCTCTCTATACTCCCTCAACTACCTTCAATTCCTTTTTTTTCCTCCTTGGAGGGGTGAACAAGGCGGGTTTTCCTTGCTGCCTGTCAGATAGCAGGGCTGGGTAGGACACCTGGTGGGCTGTAGGGGAATCACACCCACATTTGCTGCCCTTCGTCACTGCCCCGGTCTGAGGGAGGAGGCTCGCCCCTCTGCAATGGTGGGAAATAACAAAGCAAGCAGCCTTCACCCACCTCCCACTCCCCCACCCCCATCCCCGCATGTGGTGTCCACATGGGCTTTAAATATAGTAGCGGTTGGGGAGATGCTGACCTACATTTCTGTGACGTTCAACTGCGTTTGGAAAGAAGTGGTGGCCAGGAATCACTATCACCAAATAGAATCCATAGAGACACAAATACACACTCTGGTTTGCGACGCAAGTCCCTCGTTATTTAAACTTTACTTAAAACTCACATTGAAAGTAAATAACGGGGCCACTGGGTAGCTCTGTGGGTTAAGCATCTGCCTCGGGCTCAGGGTCCTGGGATCGAGCCCTGCCTTGGGCTCCATGCTCAGTGCGGAGCCTGCCTGACATTCTCTCCCTCTGCCCCTCCCCCTGCTCTCTCTCTCTCTCTCAAAAAAATAAATAAATAAATAAAATAATTCTTTAAAAAAAGAAAGAAAGAAAGTAGGTACTGTCCAGCCCAAGCTGAACAGTTGGGAGAAGGGCCCTCCACCCACCAAAGATAATATATAGATCAGAAACTCTCACCAAAGGCAACCAAACACTGACTGCTCAAGGCTCATGGTGGTTCCTTGTTTGCACCTCAGGACCCTGCCAGCAGCAGACGGCAAGTTTCTGAGTCAGCGTGTGAAGTGTTTAGGGGAAGTCAGATTAGATCTGGTGTCGATTTGATTTGATCTGATCTGGCTAGGGGGCTTTGGGCCAGCCACTTAACCTCTCTGAGACCCCATTTCCTTATCTGTCAGGTGGAAATAATGATAATTGTGGCAAGGACTCACAAGGGCCAGACATGGCGTGTTTTGTGTATATTAAATCACCAAATGCTCTTGATCATGGTGTAAGGTATGGCTGATATTTCACTTTTATAGATAATAAACCCGAGACAGAGAGAATCTAAGGGACTTGCCTAAGGTCGCTTGGTTTGTGAGCAGTAGAGACGAGCTCCAAACTTGGTCTCCCTGGCTGTGGAGTTCACACATGGGACTATCGCTCTTATCTTCTCTCTTAATGTTGGTGCGGGCATTACATCAAATAATGCATGCAAAGGGCTTAGCAGGTGCCTAGTAGAATCTAGGCTACTCAAAAATAGTATTTATTATTGCAAGCTCAGTATCCAGAAAAAGTTTCTTTGAGAAGTGGTGTAGTGCCCGCCGACCAGGAATAAGTAGCTCCGTGCACAACTTTGGCTGCCTGTAGCTCCACATTAAAGCTACTGTGTAGGGGCCTGGGGTGGCTCAGGAAGTTAAGCCTCTGCATTTGGCTCAGGTCATAATCCCAGGGTCCTGGGATCCCAGCCTCCCTTCAGGGTCCCCGCTGTGCAGGGAGCCTGCTTCTCCCTCTCCCTCCCCTCCGCCGCCGCCACCACCACCCCCACTCATGCTCTCTCTCCTGTTCTGCTGTCTCTCACATAAATAAGTGAAATGCTAAAAATAAATAAAAATCCCTGTGTAGCGTAGTCCCAACTATGCTCCAATTTAGCTTCTAGAATAATGATGTCCTCCTATCACCTTGATTTTAGGTGATTTTCATTTTTCAGCTTCACAGTCAGTCCATGTATCATACTGTGGGATTTTTTTTTTTAAATAGGTGTGGCATAAATCAGAAATACATAACCGTTTTTCCAGGATAAATGGCATTTCCATTTTTGATGACATCTTCCCGGAGGCAGGTGGAAAGTACTCGTGGAAAAGAAACTGGTAGAGCGCTAACAAAGAAAAACAAGTTCTGAGCTCCCAAGAAAGTGGAGCAAGCAAGAGAAATAAATCAAGAAAGAGTAAACAGCTGCTCGGTGAAGGGGCTGCCGTGGCTCTGAGCTCAGCACCCTGTGCTTTAAGGAGCAGTGTCATACGGGGGGCCAAGCTCTGTGGGTCCCATTGAAGAAATTTCCAGAATCCGAGCCTGCCTGATACCAGGCGTGCCATCCCCAGGCTGGAGTTCACCTGCAGGGGTTTCACAGGTGGGCATGGGGCCGGGTGGGCCACTCAGGCCCCCCAGGGCCGTGGCTGGAGACTGCTCACCTGGTGGGCGCCCACACCAAGGAAGGGCTCACCTGCAGCTGGACAAAGAGCAGGCCAGAGGAGAAACTACAATGTTTATAGGATGAATTCCTTTGTGGGATCGCCCCACTCCTACCATCCGCCTTCTCTGAAGAAAGAGGCTGGAACAAAGCTAGTGTCCTTTTGTATAACATCACCGTATCAATTACGTTTCATGACTACCCCATTATGGCCCATTGTGCTATAATCCAACTGTTAATGGCCTCACCTCAAAAGCCCACATCACTCCCCTTTGCCCTCCTGAAAGCTTAGCTTTTAGCTAAGTTACTTTATCTACTGTAATGAGGTCCAGACTTCTTCTCAGTTAAGCCCCTGCCAGTAATGGCAGCAACTTCCCTGGGCCCCTCCAAGGGGGGCTCTGTGAAACATTTCTTGCCACTTGGAGGTTAATTTTTAAGTGTTTCTACAGATTAATAAACCCAGTAGCGCTGCTTTAATGTGCATACAAGTCACCTGGGAATCTCGTACAAATGATTCAGCAGATGTGGGATGGAGCCTGAGATTCTGAATTTTTAACAAGATCCCAGGTGATGCCACTGTGGTGCCAGGCCCACACTCGGAGTAGTGAAGAAGAGCATCCAAGATTCAAAGCCCAGTTGCCCCCACCCACCACCCTTCCCCTCATTTCAGCAGAAGACCAGGATCCGCGTCTCAGCTTGACTTTGCTCTTTTTCCTCTGGTTTTCAAGTCATTGGTGTCTTAGCTGGCCACTCTGGGGAGACAAGAGAGGCCCAGAGGCCTTGTTATGGCAGCCCAGGCTCTGAAATGGGAGGAAGAAGTCAGAGTCTTTTCTGGAAGTGAAAATGGTCCAGGTGATTCCTGCTTATGAACACACAGCAGTTTAAAATAGTAATAGTACCCCCCAATGCCTAATACATGAGGTAGATTATTATATAGAAATGAAATCTCTGTGATGTAGGAGTAAGATGAGACAGCCTCAAGTATCGTGGCCAGTGGCCGCTGATCTGGAACCAGTAACCATGAGCATACTTCAGCGGCTGGAAAACTCGCAGCTGAACCTAGTGAGCAATTTTCAAAATGAAGAAAGAGAAGAGTCAAGTCATTTACCAAATAACAAGATTCTCAGCCAGCCCTCAAACTGACCTGTCTCCTGCCTCTTAATCTAGTGGTATTTTCAACAAATTATCCTATTGCTGTGTTAGGAACCTCCTGCTTTCTTGCTGACATACCATGTGACATGTCAATGCCCTAAAACTCAATGTCTCAATTCATTTTTTTTTTTTTTTTTTTGTAAAATGGGAACCATGGAGCTGAGAAAATTTCACAATTCGATATGAACATTTGATATTTCACATTCGATATGAACATACATTTATAGGGACACCTGGGGGCGGGGGGGCTCAGCAGTTGAGCGGCTGCCTTCAGCTCAGGGAGTGATCCTGGGGTCCTGGGGTCCTAGGATGGAGTCTCACATCAGGCTTCCCGCATGGAGAACT
The DNA here is from genome assembly GCF_048418805.1 of Vulpes vulpes. Taxonomy (NCBI): domain Eukaryota; kingdom Metazoa; phylum Chordata; class Mammalia; order Carnivora; family Canidae; genus Vulpes; species Vulpes vulpes. Next base: position 152,224,941 of record NC_132792.1, on the reverse strand, counting down.
TCTGCCTATATCTCTGCCTCTCTCTCTCTCTCTCTGTCTCTGTCTCTGTATCTCTCATGAGTAAGTGGATAAAATCTTTAAAAAAAAAAAACCATACATTTATAGAAGTACAGTTATAAAGCTCAGCCACCTTTTCAGTGTTTACTAGAGAAATGAATACCACAGATAAACAGCTCTTCTGAGCTGCAGCATATTGGCTCATGAAGTCCATGGCTGGAAAAAATGCAAACCAGAGCAGGGCAGATTTGAGTTCAAATCCAGTCTGAGGCCTTCCATAAAACAGTAAGTTTCTCTGCACTTCAGTTTACAAAAAGTTACAAAGCAAATCATAGTCTCTGCCTCTCAAGGTCATTACAGGCACAAGAAGTGCTTGGTGAGTAATAAATAGAAAAATGAGTATTTGTATGCATCTCCATGACACTAGGACACAGAGCAGATGAAAGATGGAAAGACCAGGAGAGTTGAGGCAAGTCTGAGGGTTCATAGACCTGAGATTATCAGACACAAAAGGACCAGAAGCCTCAACCAAGTAGAGGTCTAAAACCCAATGGGCAAACGAGTGTCTGCGGATTCAGAACCAAAGGACAGAATAAGCCCATAATCCATGGGTCCAAATGGATGTTGGAGGTATAGGTAGACACACTGGGACCTATAATCCAAATAAAGTAACAGTTTGGCACATCACATGCACACAGTGTACCAACTGGGGGAGATGCACTTCCTGCAGTCAAGGTGAGCTGATGAGTCGGAAAGCCAGGCAGGTGGGTGGGCAAGAAAGGCGGCCTCTACAAGGAAAACCAGTGACGAGAGGCGAGGAGCCGACCTTGCTGGAGGCAGGTGTCTGGTCCAGTCAAGAGCTCTCCAGCTCTTCGTATCAGGGCGCGGACAGCTCAGAGCCTGCAGGTACAGGCAGGGAAGTCACGGTGTCTGGCTGGATTGCACAAGGCATAACAGAGCAGCAGCTGACAGCAGATTCTGACAAAGCACCATTAACATATTCCTGACCCACATTCATTTTGTCAAAAGATGCTTTTCAAAATTGAGTCTTTATTGAGAAGACATGCACCTAACTCTGATTTGAACAGGTGACATCGCTGCATGCAAAATAAGAGCTCAGAGAGTACCTGTTTTATGCCATCACTTTGTATCTAGAAGCCAAGCACCCTGTTTTGTATTCATATTCTGTGTTCCAGATAAACTGTCAGGTCCTTCTGCCAGATTTTTATGGATAATTAGAAGGTTGCAAGAAGCAGATGTTATGAAACTACCTGTGACTAGGCCTTAATCGTGGATGACAAGAACCCAGCACCATTTCTTAATTACATGAGACACAGCAAGATATATATATAAAATATATATAAAATACAGGAAGACTTTGTGGAAGCCTGACAAGATATCAAACGGTTAATCACCCACATTGAACCTGAACGTTTCTTTGCTCTGCAATTTGGAAATATGGGTCCCCCCCCTTAAGCTAAATAATTTCATAACTTGTGCATCCTCTGATGTTGCTTCATTTCAGATTTTATTTTTTTTTTAATTTTTATTTATTTATGATAGTCACAGAGAGAGAGAGAGAGAGAGGCAGAGACATAGGCAGAGGGAGAAGCAGGCTCCATGCACCGGGAGCCTGATGTGGGATTCGATCCCAGGTCTCCAGGATCGCGCCCTGGGCCAAAGGCAAGCGCCAAACCACTGCGCCACCCAGGGATCCCTATTTCAGATTTTAATAACTAAAATATGAGCTCCTGCCTGAAGTAGGTGGTCTCTCTGGGTAAGACTGTCCCAACAAGTAAATTGCATTTTATTAAATACAGACACAGTTTTGCAACATCAGATCCTATTCAGTAGGATAATATAGGGAAACTAGCTTCTCATTCCGTGAAGAGGATGGCCACAATCAACATATAAGAGCTCACTCTGTGGCAGGCAAAGCGTATGCTTACTTGCCATGCGTCCTATACAATCCTGGCAGCTCCGAGTAGGGGGGCATTTTATTAGCCCCTTTTTACAGTAAAAGGAAACCAGTAATAACAACAATGATGGCAACAAAAACACCACTACCTACTACAGCTGGAAGTTGTTGCATACTTACTACATCTTCACATTCTACACGTATTTGCACACCTCATGTCATTTAATAGGGTAAAAGCCATACTTATTTTTATTGCAGAGGAGAAAGTCGAGGTTCCAAGAGATTTTAAGTGTAAAGTCAGAATTCTAATCCCAGTCTTTCTTAAAAAAAAAAAAAAGTTATTCATTTATTTTAGAGAGAGAGCAAAAGAGAGAACATGCATGCACACAAGCACACATGAGCAAGTGGGGGGAGAAGGGCAGAGGGAGAGAGAGAATCTCAAGCAGACTCCCCACTGAGTGCAGAGCCTCCCAGGACCCTGAGATCATGACCCAAGCTGAAATCAAGAGCCAGCAGCCCAACCGACTGAGCCACCCGGGTGCCTCTAACCCCAGTCTCTCTGACTCTGAATATAGTCTGTTTAACCCCTGGGCCATACTGTCTTTATTTGGCTGGGTAATTGTTATGGACTAAACTGGGTTTCCCCAAAATTTATCTCTGGAAGTCCTACCCCTCTGCACCTCAGAATGTGAATAGGGCCTCAGAATGGAAGTAGGGCCTTTGAAGAGGTAATTAATGTAAAATGAAGTCATATGGAGGAGCTCTAATCCAATATAACTTAAGAAAGGAGATTAGGACACAGATTGGCACAGAGGGAAAATCACGTGGAGACAGGCCATCTGCGAGCCAAGGAGAGAGGCCCTGAAGCAGCCAATCCTGCCAACACCTTGATCTTGGAATTCCAGCCTCCAGGACTGTGAGATAACACATTTCTGTCGTTTAGGGGCACCTGGTGGCTCAGTCTGTTAAGCATCTGCCTTCCGCTCAGGTCATGATCCCAGGATCCTGGGATGGAACCCAGAGTGGGGCTCCTTGCTCATTGGGGAGCCCATTCTCCCTCTGTTCTGCTGTTCCCCCTGCTTGTGCTTTCTCATGCTGTCAAATAAATAAATAAAATCTTTTTAAAAAATCTCTGTTGTTTAAATTACCCAGTCTATAGGACTTTGTTATGGCAGCCCTAGAAAAGTAATGGAGTGTCCTCATTTAAATCCCTGACTTCTGAATATCTCAGTTTCTTTAGCTAGAAGATGTTGAAAGCACTTACTGAGCACAGCACCCCATGTGCTCTCTTTAACATTCTTCACCTTCTGGAAAATTTCCGCAGGTGTTTGCTTCCCATGGTCCCACGGGCTAACAACGCTCCTCACTCCTCAGTTTCTCCTCTTCCTACTCTTCCTTTGGTCCTTCCCTGAGCTATAGTCAAAGTAAAAGTCTCAAATCAGAAACAGTAGGGAGTGGGCTTGGAACAGATGTGCAGGTAAGAACCAAAGATATAAGCTCAGTGGCAAACCAACAGGGGGGAACTGCTTCTTACAGGGGAGAAAATATTTTTTACTTCTTCCCTTCTAGGTTTTTTGCCTGAACTAATAATTAAATTGACATAAGACAGATTAATAGGAGAAAAACAAATTTGATTATGCACATATAGGAGCCCCACAAAGATATGAGAGGCTCTCCACAGTCAGGCAATTGAGGTTTATATGCCATCCTGAAGCAGGTGGGGGTCTAGGACTTCTAAAGAGAGGAAGACAATCCATCCAAAAATGGGAAGATCAAAAATGGGTAAACAAATATTTGCCATGCCATGTGGATAAGACTTTTTCTGTTAAAAAAAAAAAAAAAGAAAAAAGTTATCTTCGGTAATAACTCTCTTCCTGGTACAGGCTCCCTATCTAAATTCTTGTACTCAGTTAAGGAGGAAGTAAAAACCTCTTCTTTAGTGTGGTGGGCCTTGATTGCATTCATCTTGGAATATTGCTCCATTATTTCACTGAATTAATCTCTTAGCCTTGAAAATATGTCAGTTCAGTTAAACAGTTGTGTCTCATTTTAGAAGGTGGTGATGCAGCTGGGATCCCAAAGTTAGGCGTGCATGATACAAAAAAATCAGATATTTAATAAGGCATTTCTATGGAAACAAACAACAACAAAAAAAAAACAATGGCTAATTACTGGAGCAAATTATAAACCAACAGAGTTCTGCGGGTCACTGAATAGTTGAAAAAGATTTCTAGATGTCAGACTGGAAGCATCTTCAGATGGAGTGAGAACAGACAAGGGCCACTGGACAGATTTTCCTGGTTTGTAGTCTGAATGCCTCTGGTGATCTCACAGAGTCGCCCACACAGCCACAGGCACAAAAACTGTTCATACATGAGTTTCTGTGGTGATTCCTCTGAAGTTTATGTCAAGTCATCCAAATGTTAGTTGGCATGGCTTCGGAAAAAGGGCAATTTTAGCTCTCAATGATCCTAAGTCAGCAGGGTAGAAGAAAAATTGGAAATGTTAGTTTGAAGAGTTGTAGCCCAAATATTGGAGGAAACTGAAAGAACCCAGAATCTGGTCCAGTTTACAGGTAGGAAACAAAACCTCAAAGACAACTGATAGAACTAGAATTTAATCATGAATTTTATCTCCATATATTATAATATCTACTGAAACACCATTTTGCCCTCTATAATCACCCCATTGCCATTAGAGATAACCAAAGTAAGATTAATTTGTTTGCAAAATAAGTCTAGTTTTAATAAATTTAATAAATCTAAAAATTGGCTGGATTGTTACTATAACAAGAATAGTGATTGACCACATAGAATTTTTTCATCTGCTTTGCTGGAACTTTTTTTTTTTTTTTAAGTTTTTAAGGCTTTATTTATTCATGAGTGACAGAGAGAGACACACAGAAAGAGGCAGAGACACAGGCAGAGGGAGAAGCAGGCTCCATATGGGGAGCCCAACGCGGGACTCAATCCTGGGTCTCCAGGATCACACCCTGGGCTGAAGGCAGGCACTCAACCGCTGAGTGCTGGAACTTTTTTTTTTTTTTAAGGGTTTTATTTATTTATTCATGAGAGAAAGAGAGAGTCAGAGACACAGGCAGAGGAAGAAGCAGGCTCCCTGCAGGGAGCCCGAGGTGGGACTGGATCCCTGGTCTCCAGGATCCTGCCCTGGGCCCAAGGCAGGCACTAAACTGCTGAGCCACCTGGGTTGCCCTGAGTGCTGGAACTTTTTATAAGGAATCTCAGATTGCACTTCCAATAATCTTATTTTATTATATTTTTAAAGATTTCATTTAGTTATTTGACAGAGAGAGTATAAGCAGAGGGAGCTTCAGGCAGAGGGAGAGGATGAAGCAGGCTGTGGAGCTCCATGTGGACTTCCATGAGGGGCTGGATAGCAGGGTTCTGGGATCATGAACTGAGCCAAAGGCAGACACTTAACGGATGAGCCACCCAGGCACCCCTCAGATTGAAATTTTAAAAGGTTCTCAAAGCTAGGAAGCCAAGCTAAGGACGCACCATCTGACTTTTCTGTAATACCTATAGATTTGGGTTACTTCCTCTCTTTTCAAGGTCCCTGAAATATCCTGAATTTTCTATACTTGCCAGGAAGTCACCTTTCTCACTCACCTGGTAAAGTTGCTGGAATTCCTGTAAGTAAGGTACCAGGACATTTTTCCCCAAGGGAATTACTGGTTCCAGTCAACCTTAGCTCCTTAGAGCTGTCTGGTCACATCTGAGTCTTTGTACATGTCTCTCAACTGCGACATCCAGTCAAAGCCTTGGTAATGCAACCAATGTTTTTAAATGTGTATTGTTACAAGGACAGATTCTTAGTGAACTTAGGCAAATAATTATCACCAGAAAAATCAGAATACCCACTAAGAGTTTATGAATCCTAGAGGCATCAAGTAGGGAGAGAAGGATAAAAGTTCAATCTTTGTTCACAAAGATTGTTCTAAGTCATAGGTAGCTTAAAGGAAAAGTGAATAAAGTTTTCTTAACTCTGGAAAACAAAAAAAAATTTTTAATTGGCCATGTTTCAAATAACAAAAAATTATAAAAAACTATTAAAAATTATAAGCATACTCCCAGTCATTCAATATAATGCAATTGATATTTGTTCTCCTTGAATCTAGTTATTCAATTAGCTTTGAAAAGTCTTACTCAGTTCGGTTTTCTTATCTCAAAGTTATCAGAAATCTGTATTCTAGAGTACTTTCCATAAGTCTTCTCGAAGATGAAGTACTTTTGCAGGAACAATTTTGCAAAAGCATCAGAGAAACCATAACCATCTGTAAATGACAAAAGACTTAAAAATAGCCATGATTAAAGATCTGATGAAAGTCTACTATAAAGCACTTGACAAGGAAATCTATTTATTTTTGTGACACATAACATTTTAAGATAACTGGGATTATGACTGATGTCATACCGGGACATATTAGATTTCTAGAAATTTCATGCAATTTGTAGAACACTGGTAACACATACTAAACAAAACAACACGAAAAAGGCTTAGTATTACCTTTATTTCTTTTTCTTTTTAAGTAATCTCTACATCCAATGTGGGGCTTGAACTCATGACCCGGAGATCAAGAGTTATAGGTTATCCCAACTGAGCCACAGCCAGATGCCCTGGTATTACTTTTTTGCTTGACAATGTTTCCCACATAATTTAACATAAGAAATAAGCCTAGTTAATTTAATCTCCCTTTTAATAAGGAGAGAGAACAAATCTTCTGAGATGTTCCCGGGACTCTCTAAAAAGTCCTCAGATAGTATGAGCTCAAAAAGACTATTTAGAATTTTTTTTTTTAGATTTTATTTATTTATTCATGAGAGAGAGAGAAAGAGAGAGAGAGAGAGACGCAGAAACAGAAGCAGGCTTCATGCAGGGAGCTCGATGTGGGATTCGATCCCAGGACTCCAAGATCACGCCCTGAGTAGAAGGCAGGTGCCAAACCGCTGAGCCACCAAGGGATCCCCCCCTAGAATTTGGTTTTTGAGAAGTTTGTCAAAAATCGCAGAGGTTATTAAAAATTCGGTCAAATAGGATTACATGCCTCTGTGAAAGAATACTTAGCTATCCATTAACTATATTGTCAATTAAAGACTTCACAGGCAAACCTGGAAAGCTAAATAGTTGTTTTAAGAAATCTTAGTTCTTGGGCACCTGGGTGGCTCAGTCGGTTAAGCATCTGACTCTTGATTTCAGGCTCAGGTCATGATGATCTCAGGGTCATTAGATCAAGCCCCGAATCCCTTCTGAGCTCAGCAGGGAGTCTGCTTGAAGATTCTCTTCCTTTGCCTCTTTCCCCGCCCCTCAATCTCTCTCTCTCTTTCTTTCTCCCTCTCTCTCTCTCTCTCTCGTTAAATAAGTAAATAAATAAAATCATTTTTAAAAACTAAAAACCTTGGTTGTTTTTCTTTTTCTTTTTTTTTTTTTTTTTTTTACCAGAGAATACTCAGCTTTCCTAAGTAATCAAAGACCTGATAAAAAAAACAGGAAATTATTTGACAAGAGACAAAAATCTTTGCTTGCCAGGCAAATTACTTGAAGAGGTAAAGGAAAACTTTTTACAATCTTTTATCAGGAGCAGACCAATAATTCAAGCAAACTTTCTTTTTCCTTATAACAGAAAGAAACTTAAATTCTGATTTTATACCAGCTTACTATGGATATTAAAATTCATTTAAAATAATTAAACTTATTTTAATCTTCACTAGCTTGACTAAAACTCTTTTCCCAAGATTTTTTTTCTAAAAATCTATTACAAATTTCTTTTTTACATTCCAATTTTGTCCTTTAATTTTTCCTTCCCATTTTAAGATAATTAGCCTGTCTTCAGGACAACGTTATTTTCCCTTAACAAAAAATGCATTTTCATTTCTCATATTTAATTTTACTAAAAACACTCATCTTGCTTTCCTCACACTCAGAGGTGTTTCCCTTATTATTTCTAGCGGCATTTATTACATATGTTAGAGTTTTTAACTCTTAAAAACCTTCATTTTTGGTGAAAGTAAAGAAGAAAACTATTATAAACTATCATCTCTATTAGCATTCTGTGGGTTGGCAAGTTTATAAATACTTTTAGAATATCTAGAAACATCTTTTTCATAGCAGAATTTTCAGTATGACATAGGCGTGTTTCCTAATGGACCCCAACTACCTTTAGCATCTCTGCAAAAGAAAACCTATGTTTAGTAACTATTGTTCTAGTATTTTATCCTATTTGGAACTAGCCTAGACATTTGACGACTTCCCACCATTTCATTTTAACTGAGCAAAATTCGAAGGGTGAGGTTACCAAGGAGATTTGGTAAACTTTTTAAGTAGACATACCATAAAACAGCTATTACTGAAAAGTTCACCTGAAAATTCTTATCCCACTTATGTCTATTTACTTGTTCTTTAACAATCATACTTAAATTACTCATGAAAATTTCATAAGACATTAAAGCAGTTAGCCATCATCTTAGGTTATTTTTTTTGCAGCCAGACTTTATAAGAGAGATAACATGAGCTTATTTTACTTGCAGTAAACCAAGGTAGATAAAAGTATTATACTTAATGCTGATAACTCTAAAGCTACGTCTGTATGAATGAAACCAGCACACCTCAACTTGTTTTTTATGTACCAAAAATTATCTCTGATCACCTGAGCTTGAAAAATGGTTGGATTCGTTTTTATTTTATTTCTGAGATTTAGAAATACCTCGCTCAAACGCACTTGTTTTTAAGCCAATTAAATAGAGCGATTTTAGAAATTAAATTTGGCACCACCACCTAGGGGCAAAAGAAACCCGCCACATCTATCATGTATACATATAGACGTACATAAAGAGACAGACACAAACAGAGAACTGGTTGCTTTGTCTTAAAACTTTAGCCATGAATCGGGTACAAAACAAAACCCACTAGTTTATAAATAATTGTGTTTCTGGCAGACAGAACAAGTTAAGATTACTCACTTAAAAGCTTTTTGCCAGTATTCATGGAGAAGACTATTAAGATTTGTATTTGTCCTTGACAAGAAATCCTAAGGATGCTGTGCTCCAGAGCCTTTTTAGCAGGTGGTATTTTAAATAGGTCTCCTCTTTCCCCACTCACACACCTTTTTTTAAAAAAAAATAGTTTCAGACCATTGTTTTAGTTACCTCCCTGGGTATTTACATTTCAAAGACACAGTAAGATTTATATATTTAAGAGATGGAAAAAGAATGCAGGTTTTCTCCTAGAAGTTCTCTATTATCAGAAGTCTAGGGTCATTACTATTTAAATGTTTCCTCTTTTTCTTAAATATGGAACCATTGTATGTAAGGGTCCTGATTTTTTTTTTTTTTCAACAATATCTGGAGGCAAAAAGAAAGGCTCTAATGGGCTTCTAATTGCTCTTGGAAACTATGCTTTTTTTTCTCTAAAAATTCAAGCTGTAAATCGAGAATTGTTCATTCTTAACTCCGAAAAATTTGGTAGCCTTTTTTGTGAAAACATGTAGAGGTTGATTTGCCCACTCCATCGCACTATTTTAAATTTGCGAAAATTTTTATTAGAGAAAATTTTCAACTAATATGGAAATGCAAAGATTTCTATATTTTGAATCTTACTGGTTTAGTGCAGTACTCCTTTGAAAAGTCCATGTAAAGCTTTCAAGAAAGGCCTTTGGATGACCATCTTCTTTCTGAGTGTATAATTTAACCTTAGACCAATTCATTTTAGGGGGAAAAGTCTCCAATATTGTTCCTATCAAATCTTGATAGGAAAATAGCAATTGAGCTATTTTCTGGTCAATTTATAGAAGGCCCCGGGAGAAATTCTGTCCATCTGTTACCTCTAGGATGGGGCATTAATTTTTAAATGTTTTTTTTTTTTTTTAAACTTGGTAGGATCTTCTGAAAGTGGAGGTAAAAGAACTTTATCATTTAAAGGTCACTTGTTAAAATAAATAAATAAATAAATAAATAAATATCACTTGTTGTCCAAGGGATGTGAATTTCTTGGGTGGGGTCTAGGATATACCTGCAAAAAAGCATTATTGCATAGGAAGGTCTGAAGCTGGCAGGGCCTGATTCCAGAGCCCAAAACAAGTTTTATGTCTGAGCTTTATTGTCCTTTCCAGATGCTTCTGTTAAATTCATTTCCTGGAAAAAAAAAAAAAATTCATTTCCTGGCTCTTAGTATTTACATGAGTAACCTGTACATTCTGGGCTTACAGATGAGATGAGAGTGCCCTCTGAAAATCGTCTAGGGCAAGGGAGGCTAACATGGTGTTGAAAGGATTTTCTGGAGAAGGTGGAAGACTTTGGGGAGCTCGGGGAATTTGTTGAGAAGACAGGGCAAGATTTTAAGGAGACTTTATGTTGGATGGAGGCTTTAATTCGTGTTCTCTCTCTCTAATTCTCTAATTTCATCTTGTTATGGGAATCCCTAAGGCTAGCAGTTACATCTCTTCATATCTATCTTCTAATGTGCTCTTTCCATAGGTACCCATAAGGCAACTGTTGAGGATGAGAGCTCTCTAAAAACTTTTTTTTCCCCAAATATGGAAATCTTTCTGATTCAAACAATTTATCATCCTCTGGCCATTGATGAGTAGATCTTACCTTTATCTCAATAATGACTCAAACCAATAAGCCTTCTTATAGCTGCTGACCCAAGGACACAAGAGGCATCCCATAAGAGAATGCAAAAGATGTAGCGCTCACGAGATCCAGAATGTTCACTCCCAGCGTTAGCCTAAGAAAGCAAGGGCCTTCTCGTCACCGGTCTTAAGAACTGTGTAGTGAAAATGGTGTCTCTGGCCTCTCGCAGGAGTGTGGGAAGCCTCCAGTCATAGGCACACTACTCTGTGACCAGGCAGGTGCTGCTGGAATGGGACTTTCCAACACTAACAGAGCAAGGGAGGTTGAGATGACAAAGGCCCCTGTGGACTGGGACCTCTTCGGATAAACTCCCCTAAGGGGGACGCCTGGGTGGCTCAGCGGTTAGGCGTCTGCCTTCAGCTCAGGGCGTGATCCTGGGGTTCTGGGATCGGGTCCCACATTGGGATCCCTGCGTAGAGCCTGCTTCTCCCTCTGCCTGTGTCTCTGCCTCTCTCTGTGTCTCTCATAAATAAATAAAATCTTAAAAAAAATAAAATAAAAAAATAAACTCCCCTAAGAGCTGGCACAGCTAGACAGAAAGAGCTTTGACTTTGTGTCTCCTAGCCCCAGTCCATTCAATTGGCCACCAGAGGCCCGCCAATATTTGTACCTTCTGGCTAGTGGATATCAGAGAGAACACTCTCACTGGTCACAAAGCCAAGCTTTCAGGACATAGAACAAGATGAAAGGAAAATCTCATCAGATCTATGGTTTTCCTCCTTCTGATAAGCAACATAAAGGGCAAAACCAAAAGAAAGCAAGGATTACCTCTGGAGGAAGGGAATTAATAGAAATCAGGAGTGTTCATAACAAATCTTTATCAAAATTGTTATCCCTAAGGAACTAGTTCACACGAAGTTGGTTTTTTTTTTTTTTCCTGCTAATTTAAACTTATGAAAAGCAAATGACAGTCATCAGTCTTACTTCTGATAGACCCTTCAGGCAGAGATCCAGAAGACTGATGTGGTAAGAATTCTCACCTTTGGGACACCTGGGCGGTTCAATGGTTGAGCATCTTCCTTTGGCTCAGGGCGTGATCCCGGGGTCCTAGGATTGAGTTCCTCATTGGGCTCCTCTCAGAGAGCCTGCTTCTCCCTTTGCCTGTGTCTTTGCCTCTCTCTGTGTGTGTCTCTCATGAATAAATAAATAAAATCTTAAAAAAAAAAAAATTGTCACCTTCTGCCAGTGCGGGTCACAAGTCCCAGGACCCATCAGCAGCAGCAGCCCTATAGTGAGTGGTGTCCAGCCAGCAAAGAGCCCCATGTTGGTGCCAAAACAGTAGGGAAAGAAAATGTTTCCTTTCTTATCTTCTAGGTTCTTTGCCTGGTCTAATAAATAAATTGATATAATTTAGATTAACAGGAGAAAAAAACAAATTTAATTATATATGGATGGGAGCCCCACAAAGACAGGAGACCTTCCGACAGTCAGGCAATTGAGGTTTATGTGCCACCACCACTGAGCTAAGGAGGAGAAGGAAGGATCTGGGACCCCTAAGGGGGAGAGGATGATCCACAGGAAGATGGGAAGCAACTATTCGGTAATCCAATGTTTTCAAAGCCCTGAGAAAAAGACTTTCTTATGTAAAAAAAAAAAAAAAAAAAAAAAAAATTATCTTTGATAACAGCTCTCTTCCTGGTGTAGACTTTTTGGCCTAAATCCTTTTAGGCAGTTGAAGTAAAAACATTCCTCTTAAGCCTTTTGGGCCTTGATTATCTTCAGTTCAAAATTATCCACCTGCCAGAGTGTCACATTCTGCCCTGAATCCCATCATCCTTTTACCCCTAAGACATTTTCTCAATTACAGCAATTATTTAGAAATGTATACATGCTTCTATAATTATTTTTAAATTTATATTCAACATTACTTCTAAATTGCAGCCTACCGGGTAGTATGCTGGGTGCAGAGATGTAGAGTCAAAAATAAAACCAGGGCCCCTGGTTGCATATGCAGTTGTAAAGGGAAATAAATATCAATCAAATAATTATACTGCAAATTGAATATCCACTTTGTCAAATGACGAAACAGAAACAATAGTAATGAGTCTGATGTCCTTGACTCAAGGGAAAATAGTCCAAGGATTGGGGGAGTGCAGAGCCTACGAGCAGAGCAGCAGAGGCTGTTCCCAAGGGTTTTTGGGTAAAAGCGAGTTTTAGACAGCCCTAGAAGGACAATGCAAAACAGGGTGTGATTGACTAGGAGGGCAGGGATTTCCTTTCAAGGCCAGCAGGTTCTGTTTCCTAGGGGAGGCGGGCTAGCTAAACCCAACTTGGAAGGTTGTGGTTGGCATTAAGTGTCCTTGACAGTGAGGCTTCTCCATGAGAGCAGGCTAACTTGAGTTAGTCTCTGATAGGCAGTGGCACGGACGTTGCCTCCATTTTGTGGGTCTCAACCTACAAGTTAATGCTATCAAATTTAAAGTAAAAATAGATACTTTGAAGAGGGAACAGAGTATGTTAGACTTGCTATAGAATGCTTTGTTCCCAAAACAAACCATTTTTTTTTCCTCAAAGCAAAAAATGAGGCAAAAAAAATCACATTTTTTTGAATGCACCTACTCCAGGAAGAGACAGCAAGGAAAGAGAGGTGATGTGGTGCAGACTTGGGAAAAAACATGGCAAAGAGATGCTGGAGAGCTGAAGACAAATGTTTGTTGCTTTGTAATTTAGCCCAGGGCCAAACCTGACTGTTCTCCTATGCTGGGTGTCAGGGAGTCTGGTAGCATTTACCAAGCTCCTACTGAGAAAAGAAAAGAACCTGAGAACACCAGGCTCTAGAGAAAGATAGAAAAGTAACTTTTAGACTTAAAAAAAAAAAAAAAAAAAAAAAGTGTCCCTCCTTTGCGACGTCAGACGACGTCAGAAAGCTTTCTTTTAAATTGGATAAACAGCAGCGCACTCCAGAAGACAACCCTACTCAGACTACCTGCCCTTGTTGTCACTGCAGTAAAAACCAAATGCATTTCATTCTGCAACAAACACAGCATGTCTTGGGCAATTATTCCACAGATGCATGGTCACTTAACCTCCTAAGGTCTAGTGTTCCCTCTGTCCTGGGGCCCAGTGCCTCTCCATGAGCTGTTTCTCCAAACGGGCATCATTTTCTGCTGCAGATGGCATGGCCTTGTCTGAGAACTGTCCAGGTGTCTATGTTGCAATTTTCCCACTGGGACATTCCCAAAGTGCCTGGTTTCCCATCACTGACACCCTAGTGCTACTGAGTTGGCTAGATTGTCTGGCTCAAGCATCGGTTACCAAGACCTCCAACATGCTCATCCAGTCTGATTGACAGGATGTCATCCATATAGTGGACCAGTGTGATATTCTGTGGGATGTCTAGATGACTCAAGTTTCTTTACATCACATGAAGACAGAGGATGGGGCAAAATCATAAATATATACCAACGTCCATTCCAAGTGAATATCAATTGTTTCTGATTCTCTTTTTTGATAGAGATGGAAAAGAATACATTTGCCAATCCATAACTGCAGGGTCCTGGGATCAAGTCCCGCATCAGGCTCCCCGCAGGAAGCCTGCTTCTCCCACTACCTGTGTCTCTGCCTCTCTCTCTGTGTCTCTCATGAATAAATACATAAAATCTTTAAAAAAAAAAAAAATAGAGATTGGATCCCTGGGTGGCTCAGTGGTTTAGCACCTGCCTTTGGCCCAGGGCACAATCCTGGAGTCCCGGTATCGAGTCCCATGTCGGGCTCTCTGCATGAAGCCTGCTTCCCCCCTGCCTGTGTCTCTGCCTCTCTCTCTCTCTCTCTCTCTCTCTCATGAATAAATAATAAAATCTTTAAAAAATAAAATTAAAATTAAAATTTTCTTTAAAAAATTAAAAATAGAGATTACGAGAAAGACCACAACCCTTGTATACCTTAGCTCTTTAAGACGAGAGCTAATTTCTGCCATTTGCACTAGGATGTGATATTGTGATATTGTTTGTGATTTACTAGCTTGGCCAGCAGTGGGAGTAGTGGAAGATTCAAAGGCTTTCACTTAGCCTTTCTCAATATAATAACTCTTACCCCTCAGGCCAAGAATTTAATGGATGGTTTTGCCAAATACCAAGTACGCCTATCCCCATTATACATGGAGGAACCGGGGAAATGGCCTTTGAGTGGATGGGCAAGCCTATTGGACACACTATGCACCAGATTTGGGCCAAACCTCCGATTATCAGCTTGCCTCTATGTGTTCCTACTATATCCGTGAGGACACGGTACTACTTGCAGTTTCCAGATATTGATATCTACGCAGATCCTATGCCCAAGAGTCCCTAAAATGCTTGAGAATCTCCTTTCACTAGTGGAGTAAATGGCTGTAATTCCTGCAGGGAATAACTGGTAGACCCAATACTATGTACACTAGCTATGGTATTTAGGGTCCTTGGGAACCCAAAAGTCTTCCCCACTGAATGAGTTCCAGCCCTGAAAATTGGCGCAAATCTGAAAACTGACCAAGGAATCATGACATTTCCTTGGAGTGACTTGCTCTCAGCCTCCTAATTATCTATTCTTGATTTCTTTCTTTTTTTTTGTTTTTTTAATCGCACAGATTAGGCGGTACCTTTGTTGGCTGCCCATATATTTTGCCACCAGGGGTGCTGTGTACCGTTGATACCTTCATAACTGCAGCTCCAGTGCCCTTTGATTGTAGCTTTGCTGTTATTTATGATAATTGTACCCACCAGGCTTCTGACGGCTAAGCACTGCCACTTAGCCACTGTTAGAGGGTTTATCATCCCCATTGTCACTAGGGAGCCTATTTCTGCAGCCGTATCTCCTATCCGCGCAGGCCTACAGAGAACCATCATTTACCTTCCTATTGACGCGGGTGCTCCTCTCAGCACATTCTCTATTCTTTCTTCTGGGCACTTGCACAGGACATAGTCATCCAGCCACAAATGTTAGGTTCAAGCTAACATGTCCGCTTCTCTGAGCTTTCTAATCCCTTTTTCAACCATCTCCCATGACAATTCTGGTATTTCTACCTGACTTAGTGCGAGCCATCACTTTTTGCCATGCTTCTGGGAGATGTCTTAGGGGCAACTTTGTACCCTCTCATGAGCTCCTTGCTAGGGAGTTTAAAAAAAAATTGCTTCCATATCAAATTTTATCTAAATTTGTGTTCTGCTTCCCTAACTCCTTGGTTCAGAACTATCAAAATATACTCCCATGCATCCTTTCCTGGTTAGGTTCTGTAGTTCTTCCGAGAATACCATCTCATTCCTTCCCTGGCAAGCCAAGCGTATCTTTGCATGGAGATACTTCTGTATTGTCTTCATGAAAGGAGTGTGTCTAACCCTTAATAGGAAAGAATGGTCCTCTCATTCAGGCTCAGAGTGTTTAAAGAAATATGGGAATTTAAGATGGCAGGAGCATTAATCCAGATGTCTCCACCTCATGTGTTAGAGTCCCATTCTTTCCTACCAGAACCTTGACTTTGGCATAGTTTGGAATGAAACTTTCTTTGGCTGCTCTTCTGATTGAATCCTGGGCCAGGTCTCCAAAATTCTATGTCCTTCCCTCTATGGCTGAGTGTCTCTCTATATGCTCCTGTGAGGAGATGTAGGGGAGAGTGGATGTCCATGTTTTTATTGAAACCCAAGTACAAATTTCAAGGGGATGATTGGATGAATAAAATAAATGAAGCTAAACATCAGAATCACATGTGGAGGGGTGCCTAGGTGGCTTAGTCAGTTGAGCATCCGACTCTTAGTTTCAGCTCAGGTCAGACATGATCTCAGGGTCGTGGGATTGAGCCCCATATCAGGTTCCACAGTCATCATGCAATCTGCTTGAGATTCTCTCTCTCCCTCTCCCTCTGCCTGCCCTCCCTGCTAGATCACTTTCTCTTGCTCTAAAATAAGATAAATAACATCTTTTTTAAAGATAAAGAAACAACCAATGTGGAGCTTGTAAACATGAATATTTGCCCTGCCTCTCCCACACTTCAACAATCTGAGTTTATGAATCTTGGAGTGGAGCTTGGGAACCTTTAATATTTAGTAGGCCCTCAGGTGAACTTCACAGGGCTCCACTTGAGTTATTTAACAAGGCAACTGCTCAGTTTCCCATGTGCCCCCAGCATAGCCGCTGTTTTTGATTGAAACCAAAAGAAACCCAAACGTGATGGTACCAAAGTTTGGAAGCAACTTCCCGTACTACCTGCTTTTATTTGTTCTGGGGCATGCCTCACTGCAAGCTAACATCCACAATACTGGGTCTCCATAGAAGGTGGACCAGGAGTGTGTGTCCTGGGAGGTGATCCGTTTTGACGGGATGGCGGGGACCATATTAGCAGTAACGTCTCCGAACTGCCTACCTCAAAGTGTGAGAAGAGGCAGAGTGATGGCAGGATGGGTGGGAAGTACCCAAGCCAGCATGTTCATCACAGTCCCGTGTGAAGTGAGCTCCCTGTGCATACATCTTTGAAATGGACCCTGTCGGATAATTAAAATACAAACATTTGGACTTACTCATTCCTGTTCCTGATCCAGAGCTCCTATCAACCTTAGAATCTCCTGAGGAATAACAGTATCTTTTGTAAGCTAATGAGATAACTTTTGGTTAGGGAAGGGGCACCACATAGCTTCAAGATAGGACCTGGTGGCTGGAAAAACCAACCAAGTGATTAGAGGGCTACAACTTGGAGCCTCATTGACCTCCCTCCAGGAAGAGGAGAGGGTCCGGAGATTGAGGTCAATCAGCAATGATTTGATCTCTCATGCCTACCTAATGAAACCTCCCTTAAAAAAGAAAAGAAACAATAGGGTTTGGGGAGCTTCCAGGGTGATGAACACACCGATGTGCTGTGAGAATAGTGTGCCCACTAAGGACGTGCAAGCCTTCCAACCTCTCGCCCCCGTACCTTGGCCTCTGTATTTCTTGCCTTTGACTGCTCCTGACCTCTATCCTTCACAATAAACTCATAATTTTATTACCAGCAAATAAGGCATTTTCCTGACTCCTGTGAGTTGCTCTAGCCAATTATCAAACCCTAAGAAGGGGTCATGGGAAACTGAATATTTAATCAGCCAGGCAGAGGTGTTGGTGGTCTGGATACCCTATTTGTGGCTGTTGTCTGAAATGGGAGCAGGCTTGTGAGACTAAATTCTCCTCCTGACTGGGGGGTCTGCACTAACTCCAGATCCTCAGGGTCTGAATTGAACTGGACTGCTGGACACCTAGCTGGTGTTGGAGGGTTGGTGCTTGGTATTGGAAAAACCCGCACAGACCCTCACACACCGTCCCCCTAAGGCTGTGCTGCTGTGCCAGAGGGCCCCGCCAGTCTGGCAGACGAGAGCGTCCACTGACTTCTCTGCCCACTCGGGGCCTGCTTGGTAATGATGGGGTTCAGGACACGCTACCCCACAATATGGCACGTGTCCTATATCATAAGCTGGAGGAATTTGAAAATAGCAGAAACAGGGAGGTCACCCTGATAACCCTCCTCCCCACTCACCATTCTTCCCTGAAACAGGTCATCAAACTCCCACATGAAGGCTCCCCTCTCTGTACCAAGAAGGAAGATATTCTTATCAGCAGAGATGGGGAGTTAGAACCAAGAAATCTGTGCAAATAAATCTTGTTAAACCGGCCCTTATCTTCCTACTTGTCTCTCCACCACTTACTACGCCTCGCCCAAACCCCTTTGGCTTATCAATTCTTGACAAATTTATTCTTTTTTTTGTCTGAAAGGTATAACAGCTTCCTGCTCTGTTTCCTCCTTCGGTTTTCTCATGGACGTATCCAGCCATACACATAAAAATTTTAATTAATTTTTTATGCTTTTCTCCCACTAAACTGTCTTTGTCAGTTTAACTTTCAGACCCAGCCAGGGACCCCGGTAGATTAGGAAACGTTTGCTCCCCCTGCAGTTATAGAAAGATCTAGATCCTCTGCCTCTTTTCACAACTACGGGCCCCCTGCATGATGCTCACTAACTCCAGCATGAGCCCTTGGCCCCCTCCCTCTTCCTCCATCAGGGACAGGGCCCTGCAATTGGACTAGCCCTTCTCCACAGGTGGCGCCCGATGACAAACCTCCAGCCCTAACCTCATGAGGAACTTGGTCTCCAGTGACTCACCAGACTTAAAACACCTCCACGCAGAGGCCCTATCATCACCACAAACACAAACTCCAACCAAATGCACCCTCCTCCCCCGACGCAACCCCCTCTCCCAAACTGTTTTATCATTTCTGTTTGCTCATTAAATGTTTACTGAGCCCTTAATATATGCCAGGCACGGCAGGAAATTTGGAGACACAAAAAACGAATAGGACTAGGTCCCTACTATCCATGAGCTTATGGTCTTCTTGAAAACACATGTGCTGGGGCACCTGGGTGGCTCAGTTGGTTCGGCATCTGACTCTGGATTTTGGCTCAGGTCATGATCTCAGGGTCTTGAGACTGAGGCCCATGTCGGGCTCACGCTGGGTGCAGAGCCTGCCTAAGATTCTTTCTCCCTCTCTCTGCCCCTGCCTCTCCCTCTCTCTAAAAAAAAAGGTAAAATAGGGACGCCTGGGTGGCTCAGTAGTTGGGTGGCTCAGGTTGTGATCCTGAGTCCTGGGATCGAGTCCCACATCAGGCTCCCTGCATAGGGCCTGCTTCTCCCTCTGTCTATGTCTCTGCCTCTCTCTCTCTGTGTCTCTCATGAATAAATAAAATCTTAAAAGAAAAAAAATGAAAAGACTATTCTTAAAAAAAGTAAAATAAAATGATAATAATAAATTAAATAATGATTTTAAAAAAAAGAAAATGTGGGATCCCTGGGTGGCGCAGCGGTTTAGCGCCTGCCTTTGGCTCAGGGCGCGATCCTGGAGACCCGGGATCGAATCCCACGTCGGGCTCCCTGCATGGAGCCTGCTTCTCCCTCTGCCTGTGTCTCTGCCTCTCTCTCTCTCTCTCCCTGTGTGACTATCATAAATAAATTTTAAAAATTAAAATAAAATAAAATAAAATAAAAAGTAAAAAAAAGAAAATGTGTGTGCTTAACCTAGATGAAATAGCTGAAAATGATAGCAGGCCTCTCAGGGTCCTGTTTATGCTTCTGTATGTTTTACTGCACAGAGTACAGCGGAAATGCTTTTCGCAATGAGTAAATAAGAAATCAGATGAAGGGATGCAAATCTAACCAAGCTCCTACGACAACAGCAGGGAGTCCATCAGGCACCTCTATCCTTGTGGGTGCTGCTTTCTGTGCCTGGAGACACGGGGCTCGGGATTCTTTGCAAATACTGTTCCTTTTTTGCTGGGTTACTCAAGGATAACAATTGACTTTTCCTTTTTAAGTTACCAACACGCTCTGCTAATAACCTCACTATCGAGCTTTTAGAGACAGAGCCGCTAAAAACTACTCCCAGCAAATGGCCACTGATGAGTCAGAAACCCTTAAAAGCTGTAATCATGGGCCAGCATGATGCATACAGTTCCAGGGCCAGGCAAGCAGGAGTCAGCTCCAGGAAGGATAACGATTATTCCCAACAGCGCCAACGCTGCGCACCAACCCCCCTGCAAGCACCTGGCTTCTCGTTAATTTACCTGTGACATGTTGCTACACTTAATTGCATTTGACAATTAGTAACATTTCAACACCTCTTTTAATGGAACAATTAAGAGAGTGCTTGTCTCGGTTGCAAGAAAATATATGAGCTGATTTTTCAGAGGCACAGAAAAAAGACAAACATAAACCCCCAGCGGTATTTCAGTTATAGACAGCTTTGAGGTAAGACCTTTCCCTTTTGCATTTTGCAAGAATTATGTGCCAGCACGCCTTTTCGTGTTTGTTTGTGTGTTGCCTGGTTTCTCTGAATGAGCATTTCTCCACCAGGCAGCTCTAGGCCCTTCGCGCAGCCACGTGATATTAATTACAAGGAAGAATGGATGCTAAGCGGTGGCTGCTACTCATTTCTCACTTGTGTTGTTGCATTGATTGCTTGGGAAAGCAGATGCCCCGAAGGCACTTCTTCGCACAAGCAACGTGGGCCCCAGGGAAGCCTGAGAAGAGTCTTTGTCCTGGCTTCCAGTTCTCTCCAACCAACAGGCCAGTGGGGGGAGTGTGGCCCCTGGGGGTCCCCCCCCCCCCCCCCCCCGCACAAAAAATTTAAAATAACTGCTATTCGTACTACCCACTCCTGCCATGCACATTAGGAACAGAAAGGTTGCATTGCTCTGTCACTAAAAAAAAATAAAAATAAAAAAATAAAACTATCTTACAACAGCTTACAAATCCTTGGACTCATGAGCATTATATCGTCACTGCGGACAGGCCTGCGCGGGGTGTGTGCTTCAAGACTCATCTGTTACGAGCTTTGAGGGGCCCAGATTAAATGTGCCATTTACAAAGGGTTGATGCATTGCATTTTCCAAACAATCATTTAGCTGGGCAGATGAGCGATCATTGAAGAGGTTTCTATGGTAGACAAAAATCCCAAGAATGGGGGGCACCCGATGGGCTCAGTGGGTAGAGCATGCAACTCTTGATCTTGGGGTTGTGGGTTTGAGCCCCACGTTGGGTGCAGAGTTTACTTTAAGAAATAAAACCTTAGGGACGCCCGGTTGGCTCAGCGGTTAAGCATCTGCCTTGGGCTCAGGGTGTGATCCCGGGGTCCTGGGATCAAGTCCCACATCGGGCTCCTTGCAGGAGCCTGCTTCTCCCTCTGCCTGTGTCTCTGCCTCTCTCTCTCTCTGTGTCTCTCATGAATAAATAAATAAAATCTTTAAAAAATAAAATAAAATAATCAATTAATAAATAAAATCTTAAAAAAAAAATAAAAGGAAGGAAAGAAGGAACGACAAAGCCCAAGGATGTGATGGACACTCAGGTGGAGGCTCCTGTCATTGCTCAGGACCCACCAAACTCAGAGCAGATGCTATCTTCCCAGGGATCGTGGTTCTGGATAAGGGGGATACCCGGTACCCACCCCCCAGTACCGCCCCCAGTCTCCCGGCACCCCTCGGCCACATGCCCTTCCTCCCACCTGCATGCAATGCCCTCCTCTGCTTGTCTGAGACCCCGCACTCCAGATCATACAGCTCACGTCCTGAAGCCTGTCCCCTGCCACCCTCGGACGCTTCTCCTGTGGCTCGTTAGCTTTTGCTCTGACTTACAGGCACTTGGACCATCCGCTCCTGCCTGAGGACACCGTAAACTCCTCTGATGCCAGGAATCGCCCATTACTCTTTTTTTTTTTTTTTAACTAATTCCCCATTCGAGGACGGTATATGCTATTGATGGTACCAATAATAATTATAGCTGTCAGGTATCCTTCAGTAAGTATTGGCTGAATTAAATGGTATTGAATTTTTGGATATCGAGTCTGACTTTTTAAAAATTATATCGGTTTGATTGACAGCTACCTTTTCTTACTCCACTCCACCCCCACCCCACCCCCTTCCAAAAAAACGTGCCTCTACAGGGGAAAGGCTGGGAAGGGCAAGGAAAGCCTTTCTGCTCCTCCAGCGTCCTTAATGAGCGTGGGTCGGTGCATCACCCACTCCAAAGTGGCTGGGCGTTTGTAACCCGAGCACTGTCACAATCTTCCCCAAGGGAGAGATGCAATCAGAAGAGCAATAATGACTTTCTGTGAGCTGGGATGAGCAACCTCATCTCTCAGGTCACTAGGGCAACCAGCTTCTGAAATCCCCAACAGCCCTTTCTCTTCCTTCTCCACAGTGACACAGTTGCCCTTCCCTTGCCCCGCACATGGCAGCTGGTCCCCAGGGGCCCCGCTTGGACTATCTGACCATCTAACCAGAACTTCCACAGGCCCCTTCACCCTCCTAGGGCTGCAGGGAAGGGGGCGCTGGTCCCAAAAGATGGGCTTACCTTTCCTTCTTGCAATGAACACCCTCCACCCTCACACCTCCTCAGAGACTCCCACCACAACCCCCTCCCCGACCCCCCATACAGTCACTCTCACGCATGCACGTGCACACGCGCACGGCTAACTGCACACACAAATGCCACATCTTGCTAATTGCATTACCCTTGCTGGGTATTATTAAGGTCTCGCTTTCAGGACATAGAGAGAACCAACCACATAATGATCAAGGAGACAAATGGAGCATATCCCTGCAGCGACCGTGCAATGATAATGAGTTACATAAATCAAAAAGTTCAGTGATTTACCTATCAGATTGAGCAGCGAAGAGGGATTTTCAGTTACTGCGATTGTTTTGTGATAGATTTTTTTAATAACTCTGGGACGTGAATGTTCTGGAAGCCTGA
The DNA here is from genome assembly GCF_048418805.1 of Vulpes vulpes. NCBI lineage: Eukaryota > Metazoa > Chordata > Mammalia > Carnivora > Canidae > Vulpes > Vulpes vulpes. Next base: position 152,202,139 of record NC_132792.1, on the reverse strand, counting down.
GATTTGTTTCCTAAAGGGAGGCAGCAGGACACTGTGCAAAGAAGGTGGTGCAGGAATCAAGAGGCCCTGCAGCTCCAGGGAGGGAAGGCTGCTCCTGTCTCTCGGGGCCTCGGATGCTCCTATCACGTAGACACATCTGCAAAGTCCCCTTTCCCTCTGAGGTTCTATTACCCAGACTCCTCAGTACAACAGGCCTCCGCCTGCCTGCGCCTGCAGAGAGCAGTAGCTTTAAGGACCCTCAGCCAGCCCTTCCCCAGCTAGAGAAACCTGCCTTCCCCACCCTGTGTGCCCTGCTCCACCCCCTGCCACCCTTCCGCCAAGGGCTGGGATGGAATGGGATGGGATGACCCTCTGCCTCCTTTTACACGTTGCCAGGTGGCTTGTCTACGCGTGTACCTAGGTGTCATCCGCAGCAATTTCCCTCGGGTTACAGCACAAACTGCATTTCTAACCCTTTCGGTGTTTTGGTGATTTGTGGGTTGATCCTTAGGAAACATTGAGGGAGAGGTGACCCTTTGAAACCATAAGATTAATAACTCGTTTTATTTATTTATTTATTTTTAAGCCCCAAATTCATTTTTTTTTGTTTTATTTATGTATCACAAGAGACACACAGAGAGAGGCAGAGGGAGAAGCAGGCTCCCTGTGGGGATCCCGAAGTGGGACTCGACCCCAGGACCCCGGGATCAGGCCCTGAGCAGAAGGCAGATGCTCAACCACTGAGCCACCCCAGGCGTCCCCCATAATTCATTTTAGTCTGATTTCTCAGTGGAATAAGCCATAGGAAGTGGGAGGGCCCTTGAGTCATGGTCAGACTCAGGGAGCAGAAGCCCTGCAAGACTGTTAGGTTCATGGGGGTTCCTTCGTGGGCGGCTGAATAGGAGTATGTGTGTGTTTAGGAACATGTGCATATACACGTGTGCATGTGGATATATGTATATGCACGTTTGTGCATGTATCCGTGTGCATTGCTGGGTGGGTATCTATGTGTACACGTGTATCTACACACGTATATGTGTGTGTGCGTGTACGGGTATGTGAGTATCTGTTCCTCTCTGTGTAGATAGATAGACGTGTGTGTGCTTATGCGTGTATATAAAATACAGCACTGATGTCTCCTGATTCAAGTCCTCGGACCAAGTGATGTTCACATTAGGATAAAGAGGCCAAAACCTCACCCCTTTTCCAAACCCCTGGCCTCTCGGCCTCCCTTTCCAAACAAGGATCCCTTCACTTCAACCACAGAGAGAAAATAATCATCTTCTCCGCCCAGAAAGAGACTCAGCAAGCATGAAGCAAGTTTGGCTCCGGCTCCTTTAGAACTGAACAGATAAACAAACAAATGGGAGCTTGGAAGGAAGAGATGGTTTATGAATAAAACAATGTTTTATTAAGTCGCTATTAAATTTCAATTGAACAGTGCTTGGGATACATAGGCACAGACATATTCCTGCAACTAATTGGTTTTCCACATCTGCCTTGCTTCCTAATTGGACTAATTACCACACTGTAGGATCATGTTCCTCGTACTACACAAAGCAAGGAACCTTGATTTACAGTGAGGGGAGCAGCAATTAGAGGGAATTAATTCATAAAGCAACATCTAAATAAATCATCGTATGAAGAGGCAGCAGTGTAATTATTGTGACTGGCGGGTCCCTGGTGGGGGAGCTTCAGACTTGGGCCCCCAACCAAGCTGCGGGCTGCCCCCCCGGATCACAGTTGCCTCTCCTGTCCCACCAGGCGTGCATCACCTCTTCTTTAAGGCCCAGTTGCTATATGGCCCAACACTTCTCCTCTCCAGCGGCCCAGGGAAAACCTCAAGTTCTCACCCCCTCACGTTTGTCCTTTGTCAGAATTAAATACAAGCTCCGCATGACATGGGTGATGCGCTAGGGCTACGTTTCAAAACGGGAGCCCCTGCAAGCTTAAGTGTCCTTATGAATCATCTGGGTCGTGCGGTGGTCTTGGGGGAGTGGGTTGGAGCTAAGAGAGGTTATTATTAAGAAAAGCATGTTAAACTCTGGCGTTTCAATAATTCATGTCTCCTGGTTATGTCATCACAGGCCAGGGCCTGCCCCACGGCAGCTGGGTCTGGAGTCCTGGCCAATCCTTACTGTAGCTCCTTCGCCTTCGACTGGTGGAGACGCTCTTCTTTTCCCTTTGCTTTTTTTCTTTCTTTCTTTTTCTTTTCTTTTCTTTTCTTTTTTGTTTTCTTTGTTGTTGTTGTTGTTGTTGTTTGCTTTCTTATTGTCGTTTGGAGGGAACCTGAGAAGAACTCGTGGACAGCCTCCAGAGTTAAGTCGTTGAGCCTCACTTTCCCCATCCACACAATCCACCTTCCATCCCCCAGGTGCCAACCTGCAGGATGCTGGAAATAGGGTTTCCCCACGTTTTCAATCAAGACGTATGTAGAAAAATGATGTTTTCAAATGACACTCAGGTAATCACAAGGGATTGTTTGTGATCGCATCTATTTGGATTTCTGGATCCAGGCTCTGGCTATCCAGACGTCTGCCCTGCTGCCTTACTGACTGGTGGAAATCAATATGGTGCCCCTATAATCCCCCCAATCCTGTTGGGGAACTCTTCCCCAAGGAAGCTATACTCTCTACTTTAAAAGAGCTTCCTACACTCTTAGTGGCCTGGATCAACCCAGTCCTGCAGCCCTCCCCTTCATCACACAGCAGGTTATTACTCTCAACAGGTAGCCCTGAGCTCACTGTCCACTAGGAGGCCTACCATTGCTCATCTCTATCTGCTGGTAGAGAGGTGGGGACCATTTGAAGGAAAATATTGTAGGAAAATAACCTCTAATCTCAACACAAGGGCTCTGGAATTCTCTCAGAAGCAGGACTTATTTTATGTTTATTAAATTAAGAAGTTGAGTTTAGCAGGCGTCAGAGCAAGGCTTTAGAAGAATGTTATGGACTCCCAGGGCTAAAAGAGGGCATATTAAGAACAATGTTTTTACAATCAAACACCCGGATTTAAATCTATTTCTAGGGGCACCTGGGTGACTCAGCAGTTGAGCGTCTGCCTTCAGCTCAGGGCGTGATCCCAGGATCCAGGATCGAGTCCTGCATCACACTCCCTGTGGGGAGCCTACCTCTCCCTCTGCCTATGTCTCTGCCTCTCTCTCTCTCTTTCTCTGTGTGTGTGTCTTTCATGAATAAATAAATAAAAATCTTTAAAAAAAATCTATTTCTGTGTGTATAATCCCAAATGTACCATTTAACCTCTGTAGCCCTGCTCTCATCCTCAGGTGGCTAGTACTACCTGCTTCATGAGGTTGTTATGAGGCTCAAGTAATACAGTGTGTGCCAACTACTTTGCACCTTCCTAGACCCAGTCTAGGCCCAGTCTCAAAAAATAAACGCTACTATTAATATTAGTAGTATTGCTCTCATTTAATTTTTCTGGTCATTCTAATGTAATCTCACTAAATGATTGTCCATCGGAATTCCTCTGAAAAGGAGAATTTGCTTCCTTCAGAGGCAGCCCATTCAATTCTCAAGCAATCCCATATCTCCTGCTTTCAATCTCTGGATCTCTACTCTGCCGGTTTTTGTCATTTGAAAATGATTAATTTTGCCTAAATTGTTAGATACAGCAATGTCATTTCTAGAGAAGCAAGTGAGCTACTTCTTTTCCTTGGTTGGACTCAATCGTAGAGCTTTCCAGTTAGGGATTATCTACAAGAAGCTACTTTGGGGATCGTGATTCAAACATTTCTCCAAGCAGATTCCAAAGCAATAGCTAAGCTGATCTCATGAACATAATTCTACCTAGACTTATAAAAACAGTTGCCAATAAAGAATAGCTTTGTTTAAAAAAACAAACAAACAAACAAACAAAAGCAGCCACTTTCTCTTTATCTCTAGGCAATCCCTTAGGATGCAAATCTATAAAAAACAAATTTTGTTGTGGTGTGAAATAGTATCTTGTGCCACATTCCAAGACCCATTTGGATTCGGTAGGTCATTAGCTAATATACATTAGAGTTGAATAAATGTGAACATGTCTCCCTGAAATGTAATGGCCTCAACAATACAAGGAACAGAGGATTTGAAGTAGAAAATTTGGATTTGTCTTTGTGAAACACAGGCCTCCAACCACCACCAGCGAGCCTCACTGGGTGAGGGAACCTTTGGCAGGACACATCTGGCCTCTACATTTCATAGAGAAGTGACCAGAGTGCAGCTGGATGCACCACGGAGCTGGACCCCAGCCAAAGCACAGCATCACGTCCATTTGCTCATTGCTTTTGTGAGGTGAGTGCAGGAGCAGCTTTGTATGGGGTAAAGATCCACATTTGGGGTTCAAGTATCCAGTGGTCTAAGGTTAGGTGTAGGTTCTTAGAGGGTTCTTAACTGTTCAAGAACAGTTATCCAATGCCTGGGGACCTTGGGACCCTGAGGACTTGTAGGAAGCTACGTTTTAGGAAAGGCCCTACCTCTGTGGAAAGGGGAACCCAGATTCCCAGTTAGCTCAGTACCATGCAAAACCCAAGCTTCCAGATTCATTAACTGGACGGCCCTCTTTGTTTCTCTAGACTTCCAGCTCTGCATCCTAACAGCCATGTGATTTTAGGAAAGTAGCAGTTTCTGAATCGTCACCGCTCGTTGGTAAAATGTGAGTGACCATCACACTCATCCCACAAGATTGTGGTGCGAGGAGTAACTGAGACGCCATGTGTAAAAGCACTTAGTCAACAGCAGTGATGCCTTGGGCTCTCAGGTTGTTTGGGACAACCCATTTGAAAGCATCTTCCCTTCCAGGAACAGGCGCCTGGGCAGTAAGTGCCCCCTCCACCATGTATTTTCCTTTGATGTTCTATAGTCACATCACATTAAGCTGTGTCAAATCACCTTCAGATGATGGAGAGGAATTAACATAATATGATGTTGGAGGGCATGTTTGCTGCTTGATACACCATAAATTCCTCCATTCAAAAGCAAAGCTTCACAGCCAATTACCTGCTCTTAACAAAATTTTCATCCAATATGAGACAGGAAGATGAGGGATCATTTCAGGCAAGCAGATGGGGAATCCATCCCAATTTGTGATGCTTATGTCATGGCGAGGAGACCTTGTAATCTGTTCCCAGCTACGGTGAAGAGTGGTGGGGAGATAATGTCATTCCAGGAAGATGCAATCCAGGTGGGGCCGAGATGTGTTTGACATTGTCCTTCCCCCCCACCCCCCACAGGAAAGTTATTGTCATCTTCCTGCTGGTGTTTCTCTTGGAGACCATTTCTTATTCACACCTCGTAGACACACCTATTTGCACAATTGAGCCTCGTTCAGTGCCAATAAAATCCAAGGAAACTCCCACCAGGCAATCATAAGGACTTTGTAGATTCACCATCTGTAAGTCTAACCATCAACAGCTTTCTTGTCTGTGCTATAGGGATGTGACTAGTGAAGGGGGTGAGGAAGAAGCAGAAGAAGAAGCAGTTAAGGAACTAAGAAACAGCAGAGATGAGAAAAATTCAATAAAAGGCAATTTTCTGAAGGGCGATAATCAAATTTGCACTTCAAAATTTCCCAAACTCTACAGCAGATTTAGTTCTCATCTTCCATAAATTATACGCAAAAGAATATAAGTATTTTGCAAATAAGCCAGTGGCCTCTACAGGTATTTCAGTTTCATGACTGTAGATATTGCAAGAGTTTGTGATTATTCAAAACTTGCAGAAACTATTAGGTCACATCCCTATGGAATAAAGAACACCAGTGGACTTAGAGAGCTCATTCAAACAACCAGCTGTTTGAATAAAAGAGTTTTGTTTTGTTTTGTTTTAATGACAAGCCAGGTCGACTCAGCAGCCACGTGCCAATAATGCCTTGACATAAGCCAAAATAAAAATGCTTACACCTCTGAAAAGTTTGGACTTGGAACTGCCAGGCACAATTTTGGCTCCACCCATTCCCTGGGCAATCTATTCAATAAGGGGGAAAATCCTAGGTGAATTGATGAGGATAGAGAAGTTAGAACAAAGAAACTTTATTGAGTTTCTCTTAGTGTCAGGCAGTGTACTGGGCTGGAAATGGAAAGAGGGAGGGATAAGATGAAGAGAAATAAACTCAGAAGTGAGTTTAATGAAAGGACGCAATGATTGACACAACTGACCATCTATCTGCGGGCACTTAACTAAGAGCTATAGTTACGATGCTTCTGCTTTTTAAACTGACAGTGGAATCAGATATTTGAAATCAGGTGTGATCCAGGGTTGCTCTAATTATCTAGAGTGCTCTGAGTTTAGGACAGATTTCACTTAGGATGGATAGAATGCCCGATCACTACAGCGGAAAAAAGGAGCATTCCAAGGAGAGGGTACGTGCGCTCAAAAGGAAGGCATGAGAATTCCCAGTAGAGTTGAGACACTCTGGCTCACCAAGGTGGGCATGTGGGATATGAACAGGGAGGGAAATGGTAAGGTAAGAGGACGCCAGGCCACAGGTTGCCTTAGGTGCTATGTCAAGGCATTGGGAATTAGTCTTTACACTGATGATTATTAGAAAGCTCATGAGCCTCTATGGCAGACTGTATTTCCCAAAATTGGCCTCAGCAGTATTTTTTCATTTCCACATGTTCTTCTAGAACCTTGCCACTCTCCATCAAGAGCCAGAGTCGATTTCTCTTCTTCAGTCTGAGCAGGCTGTCCCTCATCTAACCAATAGAGAACAGCCAAAGTGATGCTCGAGGGCATCTGAGGCTAGATCATAAGAACTATGCAGCTCTATCTTTCTTTCTATTTATCTATCTACCTATCAATTATCTATCTTCTGTCCATCTCTCCCCACTCACTAGAGGAATCCAGCAACCATGATTTGAGGAGGCCCAGGCACATGGAGAGGCCTCATGGGAAATGTTCCAGTTCTCAACCCAGTGAAGATCTTAGCTGACAGCCAGCATCAACAACTGCACATGGGAGGAGGCAAGTCTTCGGATGATTCTAGCTCCCAGACTTCAAGTCTTCCAGCTGAGACCCCAGATATTGTGGAGTAGAGGAAATGCCTTGTCAAAATTCCTGACCCATGGAATCTAAGAGCATAATAAACGGTTCTTTTATATGACTAAGTTGTAGGGTAATTTATCATGTATCCATAGTAACTGGGATATCATCTTAATAATAATAGACTTAATAATAACATGGCTTTATAGCTTTTGATATCCACTACTCACTTAATCCTGAATGGGGAACATTATTACTCTCCAAATTTTATGGAAAGGCAGAGTTCCTTGATTAAGAGACAGAGCTAGCAGACGGTAGAGTTAGCACTGAAACTCAAACCTTCTGCCTCCAAATCTTGTTTTCCTTCCACTGTATCACCTCCACTTTGGTAAATAGGAAATAGGCTCAATTAGTGCTATGACTTAGAAGGTGACTGTAGGGGCAGTGGAGCATATTATGTGCAGTGGTTCTGAAATCAAATTGCCTACGTTTAATCCCTGGCTCTGCTTCCTGTGAGCTGTATGGCTTGGGCAAATTAAGAGACGTGCCTGAAAAAAACAAAATGAAATAAAAAATTTAAAAAGAGATGTGCCTGAGTTTCTTCATCAATAAAGAATTTAGAACTCTGCCTGGCACATCAGATGTGCTCAATAAATGTTGACTATGATTATGGATTACAGAATTGCTCTTTGACTCCAGAAAAGGGGCCTACTTTAGGCCTCCCACTTAAGGAGAACCCACTTTGATCCATATCCAGTCATGCCCCTATCCAGAGGGTAAAAGTACATGGAACCAAAAGGCCATAAGTATCCAAGCCTATGTCTTTCTCAGTAGAGTATGCTCTGGGTGTCCAGGATCTTGGAAGTCTTTCTACATGTGACTACAAGACCAATTCCATGGCACAAATGATTACCTTCCCTGGTCCTTCATCCTATGGGTAGACTGTGCTTTTGTTATATTGACCGCAGGCTGAGGGGTGGCCATATCTCAGCTGCTTGCATGGCATATGGATGAATCTTACACATGTAAGCTCAAAATTCTCACTTGTGTGCAAGGCTTCTTCTGTTATGGGTAGAGCCAGGGATGAGAAGAGAATAGGGTGTAGATGATGAGCCAGGGTTCGGGATCCAGATCTCCCCACGCTACTGTGTTCTATCATACAACTCTGAGGAGTTCAAAAATTTGAAATTTGATCTGGGTTTCCATGTAATTATGAATGTATATTTGCTAAGACAGAAAACTAGGCTATAATCTGTTTAGCATGGTTTTTTTTTAATCTTGATTTATAAGTTTTAAATATTTAGACATTTAGCATTTGGGTCTCCATTCATATCCTTACCCCAGGCCCTGCAAATGTTAGGATTGATGGATTGATCAGGAATGAGACAAAAGGCAAGCAGAACAGCTGCAGAGCTCCTGCAGGCATCCAGATGACAAATGGAAAGCCAGATTACTGGTTAGGAGCTTTAAACAGAGAGAGCAGAAGTGAGAGACATTTCAGCAGTAGAAGTGATCAGCCCCGGCCATCAGTGGGATGAGGGGTTTGAGAATGTCCTCAGTGATATTTTAGACTTGTCTAGATAGTCTTTTCTTTCTTTCTTTCTTTCTTTTCTTTCTTTCTTTCTTTCTTTCTTTCTTTCTTTCTTTCTTTCTTTCTTTCTTTCTTTCTTTTTAAAGATTTTATTTATTTATTTCACACAGAAAGAGAGAGCACAAGCCGGGGGAAGGCCAGAGAGTTGGGGAGAAGCAGACTCCCCACTGAGCAGGGAGCCTGACCCGGTGTTCGATCCCAGGACCCCAGGACCACAACCTGAGCCCAAGGCAGATACTTCACCAATCGAGCCACCCAGGTGCCCCTAGATAGTCTCGTGGATATAAAAAGCAATGATAGGAGAAGCAGCAGAGTTTAGTGAGCTCGGTTCTGTGCATGCTGAGGGTGAGGTGCCCGCAGCCTATCCTCATCGTGAGGACCACAGCTTGAGATAAACAGATCTGGCAAATATTTAGGCATGGAGTTGGTGCAATCACTGGAGAGGGAGAAAAGGGCCGGCCAGTACCTCAGAGGAAGAAGAGCCAGCGAATACACTGTATCAGTCAGGATGGGCTGAAGTGACAATGACTCTGACAAATGAGGAGTTCACGGCATCAAAGGTTTATTTCTCACCCATGCATGTGCACTGGGGGCCAACTGTGGTTCTGCCCCATGTTCTCCAACCAAAACCCATGATTTGCAGAAGGAAAAGAGAGTGTGGTTATTCACACGCTGGCTCTTAAAACTCCTTCTTGGAAAAGACACATGGCTCTGCTGCTCACATTTCAGTGGGCAATGCAAGTCATGTGGTCACGCTTGCCATCAACGGGGTAGGGAAGTGCATCCTCTCCCAGAGAGGGGCAATGATTACTTTTGAACAATAATATAGTCCATGGCATGGCATTCTAGAAAAACCAGTCTCCTGACTCTTCCTTTCCCAGTTCCATAACTGGAGCTATCTAGCTGGGAGTGGGGTGCAGGGCTGCATGTCAAATAATCAGTGGTAGTTAACCAAGTCACTTGGGGGTTGGAGGAGGGAGGGATTAAGATGCTAATGTTCCAAATGGGGGCAAAAGCATATACAAATGTATAGAGGTGAAACAGAGCATCAGTTCCCTGGGTAAGCACCTATTTGTCATCTACTAAGTACCCCACCTACTGGACAAAGATTTCTGTACAAACCTGGAAAATGGCCCAAACAACTAATGATTTATGGCCATAAAAGAAACCAAACATTTTTTATCAAGCAGTTTCTAATTGCTTGATATCCATTAACCACGCCTCCCATTCCACTCAGCAAAGTGGTAGTTATTATTGTCATTCTACAGATGAGGAGTGTGAGGTTCAGGGGTTTAATAGCCTTCCCAGTTTACACAGTTGGCAAGGGTCAGAGCCTGGATTCCAACTCACTCCTAGTTCTAAGCTCCCATTGAGCTATCGGCTAGCATTCAGCCCTTGGCCCAAAGAACTCAGGCAGAGTGAATAGAACATGGGCCAGAAAAAAGGCAGGGGGCTAGGATACACCCATTCCCTTTAGATGGTGTAGGGGGCAGGGGCAGGCCGCCCCAACGTGGGCCACTTTGACAAGAACATTATTTTGAGTGAAAAGCAATCCAAACCCAGCAGATTCAGAAAAAGCTCTGAACCTCCTCCTCAACTGCCTGCCTGGACCAGGAAGAGAGCTAAGAGGAGATTCCTCTTTACCTAAGACACTTATCTGCATAATAGGGCAATATTTGCTTTCCAAACATCTTTCGTCTTCCTGCTAATGGTCTTTCTCAGACCTTCTATCCTCGGACCCCTCCACCCCTCTCCTTAGCTCACATAAGCCTCTTGTTCCCTCCCAGTCTTTGGAATTTCCATGTCTGTGTAGATTCCCCACAAGCACATTATTCAATTTGATTTTCTCTTGTCAATCTGTCTCATGTCGACTTGATTCTTTGTCCAGCCAGAAGGACCCTGAAAGGGCAGAGGAAATTCTTCTTCCCCGAAAGTGGCAAAGTTACTTCCCAGTGGAATCCTGCAGGGAGCAATGCTTTAACGCTAGGATGGACTGTCAAATGCACAAGACCAAGGGTTGAGCAGAGCAGCTGACCTGAGATTGCGAGGTGAGTATGGGGCATTGGGGACGGTGGAGAACTGTCCTGGTGGAGAAATCCTATCAACCTTCAGAGTCCACCTGAGTAACCACCTTCTCTCCACAACTTTCCTAATCTCCCAAGCGTTTTCAGACTCTAGGTCATGAGTTGCTTTTCACCCTTTTAAAACACCGTATTGAGCCTTCTGCTACCTATGTTGCAGCCTTCTCTCCCTTCAGAGATTGTAAAGCTTCTGTGGGCTGTGATAATATCGTATTCATCTTTGTTTCCCAACGCTGGGCGCTTGCTAGCATCTCAAAGTGTCTGCCCCGTTGAGAACTGTTCCTCAAATAAGTCTCCCTGTGGGCAAGGAGAGCCGCCCTTGATTGGAGAAACTCTAATGGCTATATTTTGAAGAGGGGTGAAAGGGGCTCCTCCTGGGATGGGTGTAATTGGAGAGAAGGAAAGATTATTTCCAGAACATTAGGGGTTGCAATTTTTTGAAGAATCAAAGACAGTCTGTTCCGTCAACTCTCGGATGCTTCTTTGCATTTAAAAGCAATGCCATTTACTTACAAATTATAGTGGTTTTGATGCAAATGAACCACTTCAGGACAGTTTCCTCTCCCTAAGATTAGCCCAGAAACAGGGGGGAAATTGACCAAGGATGCAGAAGGCCGAGCCTGACCTGAGGCCTATTAAAATAAAGCTCAGTTTAATTATTCCTATTTCTGAAGTAAGAGGCAATTAGAACCCAGCGAAGTGGCAGACGGGGGCTGGCCCAGGATTTTGCTCTTATTTATGTGTATTCTGGGTCTGGATGTGGCCAGCAGAGCTTACTTGACCAGACCCCATGGGGAAATTGCTGAGTGCAGAGGCATGTCCCAGGCCGGACCTGACCCAGATCTGCAGAATTGTGGTAAATGACTGCACCCCTTTGGCCCTCAGTTTCTCTCTTAAATAGAGAGACCCAGCCCTGCCCTCTTTGTGGGAAGACTGTGAGATAATATTAAGCTTGTGCCTGGTATTCGACAATTTACAATTTATAAAGTGTTTTTGCATCCATTATCTTATTTGATCCCCACAAGACCCTGCGAGGTGGGAATTATCATTTGCATTTCCAACAGGAAAACTGGGGTTGGTAGAGGTTAAATTGCCAAAGTCACACAATCAATTAGTGATGGAGGCATGCTGCTTCTAACTCCAACTCCTTTTTGGTCCTTCTTCCTCCTTCATAGATAGAACAATAATGAGGAGCGTCAAGGAGATTTTTTTCCCCTTTGCCCATTGCAGGGCAGCACATTCTGCAATCCCAAACTCTGTCTCTTTGCCATGAGGATTACTTTGAGCTAAAGGCAATCAAAACCCAGCAGATTCAGGAACAGTTCTTTACCTCCCTCTCAACTGCCTGAATTTACATTGGAAAGAGAACGAGTACCAGGGAGAAGGCTATTAGCAGGGACATCTTTTTATTTAAGAAAATCATCTGCATAATAGGGCAGCCTCTGTTTCCCAACCATCTCTTCTGCCTTCCTATTAATGGTTTTCCTTCCCTTTGGATCCCTAGACTCCTACCCCTCTCCTTAGTTCAGGATGTTATAGAAGCCTCATTTACTTGGCTGCCCTATGTTTTTTTGTTTTTGTTTTTTAAAAGATTTTATTTATCTATTCATGAGAGACACATGGAGAGGGGCAGAGACATAGGGAGAGGGAGAAGCAGGCTCCATGCAGAGAGGCCGATGTGGGACCGGATCCCAGATTCTGGGATCATACCCTGAGTCGAAAGCAGAAGTTCAACTGCTGAGCCACCCAGGTGTCCCTTGGCTGCCCTTTAGAGCCTCGTATTTTTGTGGGGGCTCCTGTACATACAAAATTATTTTTTACTCCTATTAATCTGTTTTAGAGCAATCTACTTATTACACCAGCTAAAGAAACTAAAAAGGAGGAAGGGAAATTTTTTCCACCCCATCACCTTCTTAGGTTCTTCAGCAGGGGCCCTGTAAATGTGACTGGCCAAAGACAGATTAACAAAAGAAAAAAAAAAAAAAGAAAGAAAGAAAAGAAATTTATTTACATGTGCCCTACTGGAGGATACATGGAAGTATCCAGTAATCAACTCAAAGGGGTTATTTGCATTTGGATTTATATACCATCTTAGTCTAAACAAAAGAAAAGGGGTTTGGGACTTCTGGGTGAAGTGGGGTAGTTCGTGGAAGCAAGTTATGGGCAGCTGATCAGGAAAAGCATGGTAAACAGGTATTGTTTAGGAAGGTTCATTACAACAACAACAAAAAAAAGGAAGGTTCATTACACAGATTTAAATGGCACCTTCTCCATTAAATGAGTAGTTAAGAGTCCTCTTCCTGGTATGGGCAAGAGAGACATCTCTATGAATTAAAATTTGCTTTATAAAAGGAAAAATTATGCCCTCTTTTTAGAGCTTTTCCTGCATCTGCTGGTTCTCAATGGCTTTGTAGCTCAAAATAATCCAGATGCCAAAGAGGCACATTTTGGAGAGGCATATTCTGGTCTCCTTTGTCACCTGCTAAAATTCTAAGACCTGACCTTTACTGTCTACCTGCTTGTACTTACTGACCTTTGTCCCACGTTTCTCCTTAAGCTCTTCTTTCCGGCTTATCTCGTATGTAACTCAGTCAAGAGACCCGATGGGCATAGAATCCCGTGATGAAAATCAGAACTACCCCTCAAGCAATAACAACTGCCATGATGAAGACCTCTCGTTGGCCAGACCACCCAGACCAGATTGAATTCAACCCCCGATTTAAGCTTGCATAGATGGACCATGGAGTGGTCCAATTACCTTCATCTCATTATAATCCTAAAGTCTCCCCCAAGGAGGAGCACAAGCCTTGTCTACATAACGTACAATGAATGTAAGTATAGACATGTTTCCTTAAGGCACGTGTGTGACCTTATTCCCACCTCTGCATATGATGACAAGGCTCCCCTTTCTCAATATTCATCCTAACCCTAAATAAACTCACTCTTGCTTGGGGAGTCATGGCTTTAGAAGTTATGCCCCACAGTCTCCTTATTTGCCACAAATAAAGTTTACTTTGTGTGACAGTTCCACCTGGTGTAGTTTTGATCTATGACTCACCAAGGAGAAAACTCGTGTTAGTTATACCTTCAGAAGCTAAGACATACTTAATACAAACACATGACTTCCTAAATGCCAAGCAGGGCTCAAAGAGCTTGACATATGTGAATTCATTTAATCTTCCCAACAGCCCAATAAAGTAGGTATTATTATTATTATTCTCACCTTACATATGAGGAAACGAGACACAGAAAGCCCAAGATTACAGAGCTAATAGTAGAGCTAAGATTCAAATTTAAGAGGGCTGGTTCTAGAATACGTGTTCTTAAGCTTTGCACAATTCCTTTAGCCATTTCTGGTGGCAGCGCAGAAGGAAGAGATGGGGCCAGTATTGTCTATCAACCATGAACGATAAAGGTCATATATCCCTCTTCTTCCCTCCCACACACCCAGGAATCTTTCCTGCTAACCACCACGTTGCCAGAAATTCTATCATTACAGATCATTTCTCTGGACACAGTTATTAGTTCTCTTTGTTTAAAGACTCTCACCCTACCCGCCTCTTGATTCACTGCCAACCCCCTGGCACACACACAGAAGGCAGTCTAAACCTCTAATGGCCAGTTCTTCATGATCTTGGTGCCCTCTTGCCTCACTCCTGCCTCTCCCTGCTTCACACCCTGCCTCCCCAACCCACCAAACCCCTGGGAGCCCCCTAAAGGGTACACAATCTCTTGCACATCCACACATCTTCACATTTGGCTCCCTGCTCTTCATTACCTGTTGATCATCTATTTTTTAAAGTTCTTTGCTGCTGTCCCAATTTACTTTTTTTTTTTCTTTCTTTCCCCAGTTTACTTTCTCTGCACCTCCTTCGTGCTCCCATACCAACCGGGCATCTTGTTTTCTTAGGGCATAATTGTTTGAGCAAGGTAATTGGGTGTTACTTGAAGGAAAAAGTAAGTTTTGTTTATCTCTGTATTACCTAGTTCAGTGCCTGGTACTTAATAGATATTTGATAAAGTTTCTCTAGCCTAATGCTGTTCACCAACACTCTATTATAAATTAGTTTATCGATATTTTTCCTCCACAATAGAAATAGCTATATTGGTTTTTTTTTCTCCCCAGATCATTAAAGTAAGGGATTCTCATTGTAAACATTTACTGTTATCATAAGAAAACATAAAGAAAAAAATTAGCATCACTGATAATATCTCCACCAGAGATATCTTCTCTTTTAGCTAGTTTTCTGTAATAGCAGGCAGCTGAGAAAGGAGGGTACCTAAGACATGTCCAGTCAACGTGAACAAGGCCAAGAGGAAAGGAGAGACCTAAATCTTAGAGTACTGCCCTGGTGAGGCATCTGTGAGTTAAACATTTTACTGGAAATGTTCCAGATCAGCAGGGACAAGCATGAGGTCACAGGCCACTGAAGAAAGAACACCAGGGGAAAGCAGGATAGTAAAAGCTACAGTAAGACAATGAAGGAGCAGGCTTCACAGAGCAGAACCAGGACACATGTAGAACATTTGCAAGAAACCAGATTTTGATTTAATTTAAACAACTTCCTCATAATCATCATGATCTACAAAAACAGTATGTTGCCTTCTGAGATAGTGAGCACCCTGCCCCCATGTGACTCCAAGTGGCTACTGATGTTAAAAATTATTCATGACACTTGTCAAAGATGGAGAGACTTTATTCAAAGGGAGCTACTATAAGGAAATCTTGTGGCTCCAGAAAGAGGTCCCCCCAGTTTAGGCTTAGCTTCAAATATAAGGAAAAGTGAGAATTTAGAGCCAAGGAGCAAGGAGAGAGTCAGTGGATAAAAAATTAGTAAGCAGTAACATCAGGGGTCAGAGGGGATTCTGGCTAAATCCATCTAATAGGATTCCAGCTGAAGGCACACCGGGATTATCAGAAATGCCCTGGAGAAGGGTGGGGAATGAGGAATTTGATCAGATGTCAGGGTGATAAGACATAGAGGGTGGGGGATTCTGTTTAAACTGATTTAGCAGAATTCTGGGATGCCCGGGTGGCTCAGCGGTTGGGCACCTGCCTTTGGCCCAGGGCATGATCCTGGAGTCCTGAGATCGAGTCCTGCATTGAGCTCCCCATGTGGAGCCTGCTTCTCCCTCTACCTGTGTCTCTGCCTCTCTCTGTGTCACTCATGAATAAATAAAGTCTTAAAATTTTTTTTAAAAATGAACTGATTTAGCAGAATTCTTACTAAAATCAGACAATGAAAAGATGAACACAGAAACCCAAAGTCAGGGCTCTGTGGAGAAGAGAGCCCAGAGGAGCCCAAGTAGAGTTTTGGTTAAGGAGACCGTCTTTGTCACTGAGAGACATGCATTCAGATACTCAGTAAGTCACTCAGTCAACACTTACTGAGCACCTGGTACGTGTCAAATGATACTCCAGGTGCTAGGAAACCAAAATCAGGCGAACCAACGAAAACCTAATTGTCCTTGTCCTCGAGTGGCCACCCATCATCAGCAGGATTTTGCTACAACAGGTGGGAGGGTAGACCAGATGACTTCTGAGATCCTTTCTAACTACAGAATCCAGTGAGTCTTACTTCTGGGAAGTTTGGTCTCGGAAAATCCCATAATGCATTCCAGCTTGAATGTGGGTAGAGGAGAGAAGATGGGGGGGCTCTTTGCAACACATATCTATCCTTTTAGTCTAAAACGACCTATTGCTTCATATCTAAGGGACGCAATAAAGTGGCTGCATTTTGAGTTAGGTTTAGAAAAATCCACTTTCCAAAAGGTTTGCATTTTCACAGTGTTTTATTGAAGTTGAATCATGGAGGCAAACTTGGCTCATGACCACGGGGTCTTTCATTTTAGAAAATAATCTGCGGTTGGATTTTTCAAAATCGCAAGCTCCACTCATGCCTTTACAATTAAATCTTTTCTCACCAAAAAATAATCTGGCAGCTTCGAGGAGGTTGCCTATTTGAGATATCGGGGTGTTCATGTTTAACTCCCTAGACCTTCACTTGCACAGCTTAACCCCTTCACAGGATATATCATCTCCTCCCCATCTCCTTGCTGCCTACTTAGGATCCGCCTCCAACACTGCAATTGACCTGGGACCCCTGCAGAGAGACAGCACCATGGAGCATCTAGGTGGTGGGAAGGGGAAGACTGGTAGCCTGTGGAAGTCACTGTAGTTTGAGATGACAAGGACTTTAGGGGCAGGCAAGGTGGCCCCCTCATGTGAATTAAATAGCAGGTGCTTTGTCCCATGGCAAAGATCCTGATGTAGCCTACCTTCTAGAAACTCCCATACTCCCATACTGGTCATCTCTGCCCTATTGCCTGGCATCCCCAGGTCAGCTGTTCCGCTCTGACCACACTCCTTGTGCCACATTCCCCGGATTGTCCTTTCCTCCCCTGTCTCCTCTCAATCGCAGCATACACTTGCATTGCCTTTCTCCTGAAAGTTTCATTTTACTCTTCTCTTTTATGGGACCTCTGAGCGCAATTTTAACGTCGTCCTAAATAATTAGCACACACGCACATATACAGGTAAGCACACACATACACACTCACACAATAGGGGTTTTGCTTTTGCGTTAAGGCAGGGAAGTTTAGTCTTCAGAAGCACAGTTGCCAGTAGGAAAAATGTTTCTATTTTATTCAAGAGAAGGTCACCTTCCTGTCTATAAGAGAAATTGACTTCTTCTAATGCAGCAAAGAAAAAGCCAAAAAATAAGTTGAGTTGTTGACATTAAAAAAGAAAAAAAGCAGGTTGGACATAAATATTCTGTTACATGTCCACAGAGGATCTAGCCAAAGTGGCTTAATGACTACTGGCTCAGAGAGGGGCTGGGAGTGTGCCAAGGTTGGTCGGGAAGACGGCAGAAGACACCAGAAGAGGTGGTACCTGGGGGTGGACTCCATTTGACTCTTAGAGCCCCAGCCCCTCGCTCCAGCCTCTCTTGTTTGTTTCTGTTTTCCTGCCTGGATCGAAGGACCCGGTGGAGTTCTACCGAAAAGTCCCAGACAGGCAGCTTGGGTAAGCTGTCCGGGTATTTCCAGAAGAGACTCCCTTGAAGGGGCTGCTGAAAAGAGCAGAGGGAAGAGGAGAAAGGTAAATGCCAAGCATTTGTGATGAAGAGCCTCCCTCTGAAGCTGAGAATCTGTGAATTCCCATCCGCAGGACAACTGTGTAGGGTTGTACCCGTTATTGTCTGCAAAAGAATACCCAGTCCAAAGGGCAAATTGGGGCCAAAATCCAGGGCTGGCACAGGGCTGCATTCACCCAGGGTGAGCATCTCTTTTAAGTTTCATCAAGGCACTGAAAGGTTTAGCAGTCCCTGCCAAGGTGGGATGGAAGGTGGCTTTAAAGGGAGGAAGCGTGGGGACGGAGCTGTCCAAAGACTTTGCCTCTTGTTCAGCTGCGGCCACCCCAACCGTGGAGCTCTGAGCCCACCACCCAATCTCCTCGTTCCTACAATGGTATCAGTCATAATCCGAGCTACCCCGAAGTTTCTTGTGACAAGGAAATGACATGGATTCCCTGCCTCTCAGGCTAGTCCCTAGCATTCTTAGGCCAGAGAGCTTCCTTGGAAGGAGCCTTGAGGGGGCCATCAGATCACCCTCAGCCTGGTCCCCGCCTCTGCCACCCGACTTGGAGCAAGTGAGGACACCAGCCTTCACACTGTACCCTGACCCTGCTCCTCCAAACGCTGGAGGGGGTTTTGTCAAAGTAAATGTCCCTAGGGGCTGACAGGGGTGGTCTTCACAGGCCTTCACAGGCCTTCACAGTCCCTGGGCCATTCCCCATCCCTCTGCAACATTCACCAAGGAGCAGGAGTGCAGGGAGGTACTCACCAAGCCTGTTCAAGTAACTCCAGACGGCTGAACCATGGTGACGATGCCACTTGCCACGTCCTCTCCATTCCTTCATCTGCTGGCCTCAGCTCAGGCCATCCCCTGAGATGACTGCACAAGGGCTCTTAGCCAATGCTCAGAGGCGGAATCAGATGTCATTGCCACCATGCAAATATGGTAGGTCTCTCTACCCTTCAACCGGCTCCCTTTGCAGAGCAAAAGCCCTCGTGAGATCATTATTTGCTCCAACCTTGGGCTGCCAGCTGGGTGCTTCCAGAACTCTCTGTCTAGAAGCCCTCAGGGCTGGAGATTTAGTAGTCGATCAGGCACCAGGGCTTCCAATTTATGGTTCAGAGAAAAGAAACCCTATTAATCTGGCACCTTTTATTCCACTGTAAATCCCAGCCGTATTTAACTCAGCCACCATCAAGATTCCCCCCGCCCCCACATCTGCCAACAGCAGACCTATAATATAAAGCTCGCCAATTCAAGGAGAAATTAAGATGCTGCTTAGTATTCAAAGGGTGGTCCTCTTCACTGGCTTTCGTTCTGCACTTCCCCCACTGTGCCCATTTAGCCAGAGAAGGAGCGTCTCTGTAGTAACTTAGGGAAGCCCATTTGGCCATGTGGCTGGGAGAGAAAAAAAGAATCTAGCTTCTTTCCACCAAATAAAAAATAACTAACTGACTTGGACTGTCAGTACTGATGACCTGTTAACAGTCCGTCCCTTCCCCTCATCAAACCCAGAGAACAAAAATGATTCGCCAAGGTCTCAGGACTCAAAATTGGCAGAGCCAGAGTTAAAGAAAGGAGGAGAAAGAAGGGAAATATTATATGATTGATTGATGGATGGATGGATGGATTTTTGTGGGCATCTCCTCCATTCAAGGCACTTTTATATATTATTTCCTATCAAATACTTATAACCCTGCAAAGTCAGTATCGCTATCACCATTTAACAAAGGAAGAAAGTGAGGCTCTAAACATCTAGATGATACGGTACAGGCCCAGGATTCAAGTCTCCACCCGTAGGGGCACCTCGCTGGATCAGTCGGAGGAGCATGTGACTCTTGATCTCAGCCTGCGTTCAAGCTCCATGTTGGGTGTAGAGATTACTAAAAAAATAAACTTAAAAAAAAATGTCTTCTGCTGTATAAAGGCAAGTCCTTCAGAGCCATTAGATATTTCCTGAGGGCCTCTGACATGCTAGACACTGTGCTGCAGTAAACATGAGCTCTGTCTTCTGTTCTATGGAAAGAGACAGAAATAAAGAACTCAACAAGAAGAATATCAGAGCGGTAAGTGCTCTGCGGAGGATGGTGACGGGGTGACAGAAAGAGGCCATCGCAGGTCAAGTAGTCAGGGAGGGCTTCTCAGAGAAGGTGGCATTCAAGGAGGGCTCTGAGGGCCAGAAAGGGCAGCTCATGAAAAAGCATAGGAAAGTAGAATCAAAGAAGAAGCGGGGTCGCTGCATGGGGCCCAAGACAAGAATGATCATGCTGGTTTGTGCCTGAGGAGCAGAAAGAAGGCCGGCGTGGGAGAGCGTGAAACCACAGGGTGAGCCCAGGGCTGCAGGCAAGGACCGGGGTAAGGAGTTCAGATTTAATTTCAAGTACAATGAGAAACCGTTGCAAGTTTTAAGTGGGAGACTGACATCATCGTTATAATTTAAAAAGAACCTTGGCCCCGTACAGCCTGGGTGGGAATAATGAGTTATAATTGTTTTCCTGGTTAAGAGTTTTCTCAAAAAGCCAAGCAGTCCAGTTCCTCTACAGTGTGATCTGCAGGGACAGCCCCTGCCTTGGTTTCTGAAATTCTTTCCAGCAAAGAATTATTTCCAGGCAAAGAAAATAACAAACCTCTTAACAACAAAAACATAAAGGGGTTGGAACCCGCTAACCATGATGCGTCACAGAACCATTGGACTGGATCAGTCATTCTCAGCTCACGAACCTGAGGCAACAAGACCCAGAGTGGTGGTGGCTGACAGGGGGAGGAGAAGTATGTGGAGAGGCCCAGATAACGCCTGGGCCAGGGGGCCCTCAAAATCCAATAGCCTGAACAGCCAGCCTGCCCAACTCCCATGAACCTCATGGAAGCGTGTCTGAAAACTCTCAGGAAGTTGAGTAAGTGACTCCCTATCTCTCCATACACACCAGCAGCTGTAAAGTCAAATCTATAGCTCAGTCCCTGGACGGTGATGGAAGACAGGATTGGCCTTCCACCTCATGAGGCAGCCAGCCCTCTTTGTTGTGCCCAAGATTGTGAATCCGAGAAACCACCAAGGAGCCGACACCGATGCAAGCGCACGAGGGTTTACTAGCAAGCTTGAGCTTGGGTCCAAGTGTACCCGACACAGAGAAGCAGGGACTTGGACCCCGAAGTGGGTTACAGCTGGGTTTTTCATAGGCTGGTCTAGGGGATTTTCAGGAGGGGTGGAGGAATTTCTCAAGTTCTATTTACATTCCGATATGGGGCTTTCAAGGGCATTGAGCTCTGTTCTCATTCTAATATGGGACTTTCTACCACGGGCGTGGGCTCTGTTGTCTTTCTGATATGGGATTCCCTGCCAAGGACATTGAGGACATTCTGCAGTTTTCCCTGTGAAGTTCAGCTCTTATTCGCAGAGGCCTAAGATGGCTGTACTTGTGCTAATGCTAAACTTGAGGTGGGATGGCCTTAATTTTTCTCGGCCTCCACACTCTTCACCTCCTCATTGGGTTGTTCGGATATGATACGCAGGCCACCAGTCCATCTGCCCTACAACAACAGGGAGCACCACTGACTCTCTGGCAGCACCAGGAAATGTGCATCTGTAAAGATGGCAGCATTCGGATGCTCACCCATGTGTGTGGGCTGCCCGGGGGCCGGCGGGTCGCTGTCTGGCAGCTAAGGGTGGAAGACCTCATGGACCTTGCTTCAGGATATTGCCCATGACGACGCCTGCTCCTACCAGCTCACACAGCTCTACCCTTTTCACAACAAGAATCATCTCATCTGTCCTCAAAAACCCTAGGAGAAGGTAGGGAGGAATAGAATCATTTACTTTTTTAGAGCTGAGGAGATAGAGTCAGAGGTTTAGTGACTCGCCCAAGGTCATGAAGCGCGAAAGGAGGGGAGCTTGGATTTTTAATCAGGTCCTCTGAGCTCAAACCCTGTGTTGTTTCAAGTTCTAGAATGGGCTGTCCCAGAACTGAGTAGCAATGCCCCATCTTTGCCACACAGGGAGGAGGGGACAGAGACCCCAGAGGCAGAGTAGCTGTTTGGAAAGCAGAAGGAGAAACGCTATGCTCTGCAGGGAACTTAATTGATCTGATTTATCTCAACGCAGCAGATAAGGAGCTACGAGGTCCTCTGAGTACAGGGAGTCCTGGTTTATTGTCCTCTCCCTGAGGCAGGTTTTAACAAGTTATAAAAGACTGGATTTTTATCTCTTGATGCCTACCTACCCCAGTAGATTAATCAGTTTGCTGATCACACTGGCTCTCCCCTCCACCAGCACACAGAAGGGAGGGACTGAAGCTACATCTCGATATAGGGAGGACATGAGAGGGGAGAGGATGGGTATGGGGGGGGATTTCTGTTTGTTCCTGAGCCAAGTATGCTTGTTTCACTCCAGGCCCCTCAGGGAGAGGAGTGGAGTTAGTTCTGAGGGGCTTAAAGAGAAGTCACATGGATTGATTGGTAATTATGAAGCTTGTCCAAGTGGGAGTGAGTCATGGGGGTGGAAGCAGGAGGTGACAGAGGCTTTTAACTCCTTCTGGGGGAAATGTGTCTGACCCGCCCAAGTCAAAGGTCTTCAAACCTTAAATTTAGATGAAATTCAAGGGGGATTTCATTGAAAATGCATATTCCTAGGCCCATCTCCAAATAATGTGATTCAGGAGGTCCTGGATGGGGCCAGGACCTTTAAGGACTTCTAGATTATTCCAATAAGGTGGTCCAAAGGTCGTACCTTGAGAAAAACTTGACTGCATGGATCAGATCCAGGGCTAGAATTCCCACAGACTCTTTCTTTCTCTTTCTCTCTCTCTTTCTATCTTTCTTTCTTTTCTTTAAAAAATATTTTTATCTATTTATTTGGGGGAGAGAGAGAGAGAGAGATGAGAGAGAGAGCCAGCACGAGCTGGTTGGGGAGGAAGGAAGAGCAGAGGGAGAGGGAAAAACAGACTCACAAAGCAGAGAGCCCAATGGGTCAGTCCCAGGACCCTGGGATCATGACCCAAGCTGAAGGCAGATGCTTAACTGACTGAGCCACCCAGGTGCCCCCCCACAGATTCCTTTTCTAGTAACACTTCACCTGGACAGTCAAGTTGGAGCCTGATGATTCCCTTAACTCACTTCTCTATTCTCACATCACGACTGCTTCTCATTTCTTTCAATGATGAGAAAAAGGATACCTCGCAGGAAATCCTCTGACTTTTCTTTCCAGATTCTTTACTGCTCTGTGACACTATCCAGCCTTACTCTGCTGGTGCTCTTGTGAAATAGCTGCCCATTATCACTTCTCGGCCTTTTGACTAAGATCAAGTGAATAGCTGTCCATGGATTCCATACTACAGAGGAAGGGAAGTGGGGCCAGAAAGAGCAGTGGCCTAGACAGGTGGAGAAGTGCTCCATGAGGTTGATGATGAAGTTGATGGGAGAGGGAGAAGGTAAAAGCCAAACAGCTCCTAGTGGGAGCAGGTTCCAAAGGGGCTGAAATAAACTTGTGTGTGGAAAGCAGACTCTAAGGCTATGGAGTGGAACATATCACCATAAATGTCGAATTGCCCAGACAATGATAGGAAATGGCTTGTAGAGGAAGATGAGAAGCCAGATGCTGAATACTTCGATGAAGAGGTGGCCGTGGCCACTTGGTCAGTAGATGACATCAACCAAGCCGTGGGTGCCAAAGGGGGAGGGGCTGGTAAAGGAACAAAGTTGAACAATAATGGTGGAAAGCAGGAGTAACTGCGTGGCGGATGTCAACCTAGTCTCTAGGCTGGAGCTGGAGGAGGCATAGTGGTAGTGATAGAAGGGAAATGAGCAGCTTCCGAAGAAAGAATTGCAAAGAAGGTGGTCCTATCAGAAGGAAGCCAAGTGTCAGCTTGTCAGCTAACAGTATCATGCAAAGGTTGAGAAATCAGACAGCCCTGGGTGCTAGCCTGGCTCCACCAATTTCTAGTCCTACAATTTGGGGCAAGTCACTCATTACCCTTGGTCACATTTTCCTTATCTGTGAAATGGAGATACAAGCAGTGCCTTCCTGTACGTTGCTTGTAAGGATTTCATAAATAATGTATGCTGGGCAATTAACACAGTCCCTGGAGTATACTAAGTGCTCAATAAATGTCAGCTATCCATATTGATCATCGTTTTTCTTTTTTTTTTTTTTCAAAGATTTGATTTATTTATTCATGAGAGACACAGAGACAGGCAGAGATGTAGGCAGAGAGAGAAGCAGGCTCCATGAGGGAGCCCATTGTGGGACTTGATCTCAAAACCCCGGGATCACATCCTGAGCTGAAGGCAGATGCTCAACCACTGAGCCACCCACCCAGGCATGCCGATAATCATTTTTCAAATCAGTGCTTGGATGGAATAATCTGGAAAAAAAATTGGAGGCGAGGAAAAACTGCTTGGTGATTTTGACAGAGACTGACCTGATGGTCATCCATCTCATGTCTCCTTCTTGGACCCAGAAAGACTATCTTTCCCAGCCTCCTTTGCAGTTTGCTTGGAACTCATGTGAATTAAGACCTTTCTTAAAAGGATTTTCAAATGTTTTCTGAGGAATATATATCCAGGGTAAAAAAAAAAAAAAAACAATCAAAGAAAGTATAAGGACTGAACAAAGGCAAATAGAGGGTCCAGACTTGCCTCTGAATTGGCGGTAAGCCTGCCTTCCCTCCTCAGTCCTTCCTTGGGCAAGGCTCCGTGTTCTCAGATCACTACACACTTCAGAGATAGGAATTCTTCAGCAGGTAGTGGAGAGTGGAGATGACCGGGGGCATCACTGGTAAGGGGTGATATGCCAACATACTTAGGGCCTGAGCTATCACCTTCATCAAAGATGCCTTTGCCCTTCCCAGCACATACTCTGAGTTGTTTTTTTGGACGATCATATTCTCACCAAGTTCCCGAATCACTAATAGGTCCCATTTTCACAAAGGCTGTTGAGTATGTTAAAAAGCATGGGCGGGGAACAGGGCAAAGCTGTGTCACTCATCCAGGGAAACCAAACCCACAATCTTGACTTCATTAGTGCTATATTGTAATCAGCTGAACTCGTAATTTTGATGGATTGCCTAAGTTCAGACTCTCCAGTAGTGAGAATCTAGTCACTTACTTAACCCATATCCATGGAGTACCTTCCAGTGCAAGACACCATGCTAGATGCTAATGGTTTGATAACAAACAATTCAGTCAAGGTCCCAATTTGCCTGCAAGAGGATTATTAAAGCAAGCTCTAGCAGTGAAATTCTAAGGATGTGAGGCTAGGTTAGGATAGGACGTTAGTTCTAGGAAGGATACAATGGAAATCTAATCTCAGTACCCCTTTCATCAATGCCTTGTGGCTTAAATTGCCCTGGCAAGTCTTTTGTAGGTGTGTGTCTTAGTTTTGTCATCTACACAATGGAATATCACACCTCTCCCTTAAGAATCTATTAAGATAGTATATTGTAGTATTTTGTAAGACGTGTTCTTGCCCAAATGTGAGAAAGCATTACTGAGAGATTCCCAATCTTCCCTTTCAAAGGTCCCCATCTGGCTAGATGGTGAGAGAACTTCTTGATGGCTTTGGATTTTGCCAAAGTCAACAATGCTGAAGTCCATTTCTGGCTGAGCCCCAGGCAGATAGGAATTGCTAATCAGAGACAGTTCTCTAAGGCTCCTCCTGTGTGCAGTCCTTTGGGAAGCTCTCTGAACTCCTTGGTAGTCCCTGATTAACCTACTTTCCCGGGGTTTTTTTGAGTTACCAAAGCAGTCTGCAATCTTCCCTCCTTTATGATTCAAAAGTACGGCCTGCACACCAGCAAAATCAGTAACCACTGGCTATTTGGTGAATGCAGAATCATGGGCCCTAAACTCTACCTCCTGAATCAGAATCTAAATTTTAGCGCAATTCCCAGATGATTCAATGTGTGTTAAATTTGGGGGCATGCTGCCTTAGAGCCTAAGTTAATTTCTACCCAGCTGCATAATTCTTTCATTCTAAAGATAAGATCAATGCACCCACTACGTGCTGGCACTTACTAGGTGCTGGAATCTCACTGTTGAACTCACACAAATGAATCCTCAGTTCGGAATGAAGTAGGTTACAGGCTAATGAGAAGCGGCAGTGACTGACCCACAGGCAAGTCGGTGAGTAGAACTTGAGAACTGCCCTAATAGGGATGGTGGAGGGCTGTGGGAATATGGGAAGAGCTCAGTTGGCAAGGCCGGCTGAGGAAGACTCCACAAAGGAGGCGATACCTAGGCTTAATGCTGAAGGATGAGTAAGAGCTGGATGGGTGGAGCGGTAAGAGGATAAAATTCCCAGCCAAGGGACAGGGATGATGGACGTCAGGGCAAGAGGAGGCCTGTCCTGCTCTTGGCTGGAGGCCCGAGCTCCGCTGTCACCATGGGAAAGCTCTCCTGCACTTGATGCTCTGCCAACACTCACCGCAGGGCCTTGGGCAAACCACTGCTCCGATCTGGGCCCCACCTTCATCTAAAACTTGTGGGTTGGATTACAACTTTGCAATTTTCAAAATGTAAAGAGTTCCTTCAAGCTCTGGCCATGGCCAAAGGGAAAAGAAAAGGACCAGGAGGCTGGACTGGCCATTAGAACATCTGCCAAGCTTATTGGCTTTCCACAATGGGCTGCCACTTGGCTTTTACAAAGGAGGGCATTTAACAAGCATGAAAAACACCAAAGGGGTAACCTTTAAGGTCTTAAGCTAGTGTTAACTGAATGCTTATCCAGTTCTTCAGCAACAGCTCTCCAACTGCCGGCCTGCAGCCGACTCTGAGGGTAAGCCCAGGATTTTCTGGCCACACAGTGACAGGCTCAGGAAGTAGATATGGACACAGATGCTCATTACCCTGGGCCCTTCCCTGATAATCCTACTTCTTCCACTCTCACCTGATAACTGTGGTTCTCCAAGAAAAAAGAAACTGAGCTTAGGGAAAAAACCAACTGCTGGGCTCCGGACAGAAGCTCAATAAAAGACAACAGGATGGTATAAGTTGGCTAAAAGAACACTTGGCCCGAACACCCACGACATTAGTCATATCTCGTAAAGAAGGTTCTTGATGATGAGGCGTTGGACCTGGGGTCTGATCACTACTACTGTGTGCCTTCGTGCAGGTGGTCTGGCCTCTCTGAGCCTCCATTATCTCATCTCTAAGTTCAGCTAATAGTCCTCACGCCCCAGGTCCATCAGGTAGGTGTGTGAAACACATCTAGAACTCCTCTAAAGAGACGCCCTAGAGAAATTCAAAGCAGAGAATCTTCTCTGCCTAAAAATGACTCCCAGAGCACCAAGGACAGTTATGTTAGAAAACCTACTGATGGATTAAAGTTTATGAACCTGAAAGCTAATGTACCTTCCTCTATAAAGAGCAAGGCACTGTTGGATTGGGGGATGCGTGGAAACTCAAACATCCATCTGAGCAGCCTATTAGTAAATAAGGCTTATCTTTTGCAATGCAGAAGCAGTTCTACTTCTAGACCAGCACTGTTCAAAATTCTTTTGTTCTGAAATTTTCAGATAGAGAGGCCTAATGTTTCACTGACCTCCTGTGGGCATAAGAAAGAAGTACATTCATTCTACAGATTCAGGACTCCTGGTGTGGGCTAAGGGAAGAAGTACAGTCTACCTCTCTGATGGAAAATTCATGTTCCAGCCCTTGGGATAAGCTTCCCCTGATACCAGGTACCTAAGTCCATCTTAGAGATTCATCGAATGATAGAGCAGGCAATGTACGACAGGCATCATCAAGGACTGATTGAACCATAGATTCCTTTTTTTTTTTTAAAGATTTATTTATTTATTTATTAGAGACACACACACACACACACAGAGAGATAGAGAGAGAGATAGAGAGAGAGAGAGAGGCAGAGACACAGGCAGAGGGAGAAGCAGGCTCCATGCAGGGAGCCTGATGTGGGACTCCATCTCGGGTCTCCAGGATCACGCCCTGGGCTGAAGGTGGCGCTAAACCACTGAGCCACCGGGGCTGCCCTGAACCGTAGATTCCTGAGCTCCACTCAGGTAGCAATTTTGCAGGACTGTGGTGGACCTAGGAAACTGCATTAGATGTCTAAGCCCTTGGGTGATGTGGACACAAATGGTTCTTTGGATCACACATGATGAAACACTGACATGGGGCGCCTGGGTGACTCAGGCCATTAAGTGTCCAACTCTTGATTTCAGCTCAGGTCATGATCTCAGGGTCCTGAGATGGAGCTCTGGGTTAGGTTCTGAGATGGGCGTGGAGCCTGCTTAAGATTCTCTCTCTCTCTCTCTCTCTCTTTCCCCCTCCCCTGTGCACAGGGTGTCTCTCTTAAAAATAAAATTAGGGCAGCCCGGGTGGCTCAGCGCTTTAGGTCCATCTTCAGCCCAGGGCCTGATCCTGGAGACCCGGGATCAAGTCCCACGTTGGGGTCCCTGCATGGAGCCTGCTTCTCCTTCTGCCTGTGTCTCTGCTCCCCGCCCCCATGTGTGTGTGTGTCTTTCATGAATAAATAAATTAAAATCTTTTTTAAAAAATAAAAATAAATTAAAACTTAGAAACATCTTTTTTAAAAACACGGACTTGCCCAACCCCCCTCATTTTATAAATGAGGAAATGAAAGTACCAAGAAGTGAACCTTTTGTTCACATTCACAGTTAGAGGCAAATCTAGAACCTGACACCAGCTTCTAACTCAGTCTTACTCTGTCATTTGCAATCAACATAAAGTCACCATTATTCATCGGGCACTGTGCTAAATAAGTTGCCTTATATAATTATTCCATCAACTCTATGAAGATGATGAATAGTATCATTACCCCATTGTGTAGGTGAGAGACACTGAGGCTCAGAGGTGCCGCATGACACGCAGCTAGTGGCAGTCAGAACAGACTCAAACCTAGCCTGTGCGGCTTTAAACCTGAGCTCCTGACCACTGCCCCATTCTGCCTCAGAAGCACAGCCCAGACCTGAATCTCCCCTGGCCTCTTAAGGGCAGCCACTTCCCCTAAGTCTGAAATGAAGTGATGCCCCCATGTGGCACACATTTAACAAAGCTGTTTTCTCCTTCAAGAAAGGATTTTCAAGATGAGGCACTCTTATAAATCTTAACTTAGAGGAGGAACCTCCCTCACCACACCGCGAAGAAATCTGTGCCCAGAATCAGCCAGAGCTTTTTGACCTATTCGAAGATTCAAGCTGTGAGTATAGTCAGAGCCCCTCTAACAAGCACCAGACCATAGAAACATGGGAATCGAGAGAGACATTCAATGAAGGAATAGTTGGGACAAAAAAATAAAGACTCTGCAAAGGGACGTGTCCAAGATCCAAGATTCCCTCAGAAGAAGCCACGAGGAGCATTGTTTAAATGGATCAAAAGAAGAAGCAGGATTATTCTAAGGCACCTGTTTCTCTCATTAAACCCTGTATTGGTTAGCTATTTCTGCATAACAAATTATCCCCCAAACGTAGCAGTTTAAAACCAACATTAATTATCTCACATTGTTTCTGAGATCAGGAATTCGGGAATAGCTTAGTGCAGTGGTTCTAGCCCAGCATCTTTCATGAGGTTGCAATCAAGGTGAGGCCAAGGCTGGGATTTTCTTTTTTTTTTTTTTAAGATTTTATTTATTTATTTATTCATGAGAGACACACAGAGAGAGGCAGAACACAGACAGAGGGAGAAGCAGGCTCCATGCACGGAGCCCGACGTGGGACTCGATCCCGGGTCTCCAGGATCACACCATGGGCTGAAAGCAGACACTGAATCACTGAGCCACCCAGGGGTCCCAAGGCTGGAATTTTCTTATGGCTAGAGCCTCTACTTCCAAGCTCAGTCATGTGGTTGTTGGGAGGCCTCAGTCTCTCCCTGACTGTTGGCCAGAAACCTCAGTTCCTTGACACCTGGGCTTTTCCACGGGGCTACCCAGTGTCCTCAAGACACAGAGATGGTTTGCCCCAAGGCAAATAATAGAGAGGGAAAGAATCCATGAAGCAAGTTGTACTTTTTTATAACCCAATCTCAGAAGTGACATGCGTATTCTGTTGGTCACACAGGACTTCCTAGTGCAATATGTTAGGGGATGACACAAAGATGTGAATCCCAGAAGGTGGAGAGCGGTAAGAGGCTATACTGGAGGCTGGTACCTCAGACTCCTCCTAGCTCTGTCCACCCTTCTTTGTCCATACAACTCCTCCATGTGCCAGGCCTTGGTCTAAGCACCAGTGAGATAGCCATGAACACAAGAGCCCAACCCCCCTCGTTTGTTCTGCTTTGAATTTTATATTTAAAGTGAAAAATAGATACTAGATAATGTAATAACACAAATAAAAGTACAATTAAAAATCTGTGGGGGTATTTGCTTCGACGTGGATGGAACTGGAGGGTATTATGCTGAGTGAAATAAGTCAATCGGAGAAGGACAAACATTATGTGGTCTCATTCATTTGGGGAATATAAAAATTAGTGAAAGGGAATAAAAGGGAAAGGAGAGAAAATGAGTGAAAATATCAGTGAAGGTGACAAAAGATGAGAGACACCTAAATTTGGGAAATGAACAAAGGGTAGTGGAAAGGGAGGTGGGCGGGGGGTTGGGGTGGCTGGGTGATGGGCACTGAGGGGGGCACTTGGTGGGATGAGCACTGGGTGTTATGCTGTATGTTGGCAAATTGACTCCAATAAATTAAAAAAAAAAAAATCTATGGGGAAACTGAGAAGGAAAAGTACAGCGCATGCCTAGAGTAGAACTCTGCAGACAAGGGTGGAAGGAGACATAGTCGTTTGGTTGAGGGAGTCAAGGAAAGCTTGCCTAAGGAAGCAGATTTTTCATCTAAGGATTTTGGTTTGTTTTTGTTTTTTTAAGATTTCATTTATTTATTTGAGACAGAGAGAGTGCACGCCTGAGTGGGGGAGGAGAGGGGAAGAAACAGCTTGGTGCAGGGCTCCATCCCAGGACCCTGAGATCATGACCTGAGCCGAAGGCAGACCCTTAACCGACTGAGCCACCCAGGTGCCCTTAAGTTAAGTTTTGATGTGAGCTAAGGGAAGATTGGGAAAAAGAGTATTCCAGGTAGAAAAAGCCTAAGCCGGTCTCCTGAGGGAAGATGTTGGCATATCCAAGGATGGAGAATGCTAGCAGAGCTAGTGCTCAGTAGGCCAAAGAGAGGGTGTCCTGAGATCTGCCCTTCTAGAATGGCCTCCATTCCATTCTCTCCTCCAAAGTATGCCCTTAGGTCTCATGGAAGCCTTGCCTCCTCTCAGTTCTTACCCATCCCAACCCCAATCTCTCTCCCCAAGTTCAGTCCTACACCACCCAATCCCAATGCCTTGCAATTTCAAAGTGGTTATGTATCGCACGGAACTATTTCATGACTTTACTTTTTTTTTTCTCTATCATATAAACTCTCTAAGAAAAGAAGCCATAACTAGCTATATTCTTAGTGTCTGTTATAATACATGACAGACAATAGCCACTCAGTATGCCTGAATAAGTCGCCATGAAACCCATGGGGAAAAAAGGAGCACTGGAGATCCATCTGCACACTTGTACATTCACGATTGTGCTCTCTCTTCCACGTGCACACATGCATGTATATACACCTATCTATAGAGTAGGCTCTGAAAATGAGGGTACCACTGAAATGTAAATTGGACCATCCCAGGTGATTTTAATCCATTTGAAGGGAGGAAGTAAAAACTCGTAAATAATGATGACAGACTGGGACACCTGGGTGGCCAAGTGGTTGCGCGTCTGCCGTTGGCTCAGGTTGTGATCCTGAGATCCTGGGATCGAGTCCTTAATCAGGCTCCCCACACGGAGGGAGCTTTTCCCTCTGCCTGTGTCTCTGCCTCTCTGTCTCTCTGTGTCTCTCATGAATAAAAAAATAAACAAAGTCTTTTAAAAGAAAAATGATGATGACAGATTAAACACATGGTTACACTGGTTCCCTCTCCAAACCTCACTAATATGACTGCAAAAAGCTTTGAAGTGTGAACCTTGAAAAACAAAAAAAGACACAAGCAACATTTTAGAAGCTGGAAAACACCTAAAAATAGTAACTTCGTGATTTAGCAACCTTTGAAAAAGTTAAACCCTCAGCTAGTAGTAGAGAAATCCAACACGTGAGGCAATTTACACTGAGGAAACTCTGAAAGCTCAGGGATTGGCAGCACAAGGCAATTCTGCAAGTGGGAATGAAGTTGGAACTGCAAAGAGAAGGATTGACCTAACGTCTGCTTAGAAGCAGTTATTCTAAGAAACATATCTTGAGTGAAAAAAGGCAAATTATAGAACAACATATAATATACTATCATTCTTATAAGGCTCAAAACAGACAAAACCAAAACCAACCTTGCCTATGGCTATATACATATATGGTATATACACTCAACTACTTTTTATTTTATTTTATTTTCGAAAAGATTTTATTTATTTATTTTGAGAGAGAGCACAAGCAGGGGGAGGGGCAGCGGCCAAGGGAGAGAGAGACTCTCAAGCAGACTCCATGCTAAATGCAGAGCCCGACGACTGGCTTGATTCCACAACCATGAGATCAAGAGTTGGACACTTAACCGACTGAGCCACCCAGGCATCCATAAATTATTTTTTATTGTATTATTATTTTTTTTATTGGAGTTCAATTTGCCAACATATAGCATATCACCCAGTGCTCATCTTGTCAAGTGCCCCCTCAGTGCCTGTCACCCAGTCACCCCAACCCCCTGCCCATCTGCCTTTCCACTGCCCCTTGTTCGTTTCCCAGAGTTAGGAGTCTCTCATGTGCTGTCTCCCTCACTGATATTTCCCACTCATTTTCACTCCTTTCCCCTTTATTCCCTTTCACTACTTTTTATATTCCCCAAATGAATGAGACCATATAATGTTTGTCCTTCTCCGATTGACTTACTTCTCTCAGCATAATCCCCTCCAGTTCTATCCACATTGAAGCAAATGGTGGGTATTTGTCGTTTCTAAAGGCTGAGTAATATTCCATTGTATACATAGACCACAGCTTCTCTATCCATTCATCTTTCGATGCACACTGAGGCTCCTTCCACAGTTTGGCTACTGTAGACATTGCTGCTGTAAACAATGGGGTGCAGGTGTCCTGGCGTTTCACTGCATCTGCATCTTTGGGGTAAATCCCCAACAGTGCAATTGCTGAGTCATAGGGTAGCTCTATTTTTAACTCTTCAAGGAACCTCCACACAGTTCTCCAGTGTGGCTGCACCAGTTCACATTCCCACCAACAGTGCAAGAGGGTCCCCTTTTCTCCGCATCCTCTCCAGCATTTGTTGTTTCCTGTCTTGTTAATTTTCCCCATTCTCACTGGTGTGAGGTGGGATCTCATTGTGGTTTTGATTTGTATTTCCCTGATGGACAGTGATGCGGAGCATTTTCTCATGTGCGTGTTGGCCATGTCTATGTCTTCTTTGGTGAGATTTCTGTTCATGCCTTTTGCCCATTTCATGATTGGATTGTTTGTTTCTTTGCTGTTGAGTTTAATAAGTTCTTTAAAGATCTTGGATAATAGCCCTTTAACTGATACGTCATTTGCAAATATCTTCTCCCATTCTGTAGGTTGTCTTTTAGTTTTGTTGACTGTTTCTTTTGCTGTGCAGAAGCCTTTTATCTTGATGAAGTCCCAATAATTCATTTTTGCTTTTGTTTCCCTTGCCTTCATAGATGTATCTTGCAAGAAGTTGCTGTGGCCAAGTTCAGAAAGGGTGTTGCCTGTGGTCTCCTTTAGGATTTTGATGGATTTGTGTCTCACATTTAGATCTTTCATCCATTTTGAGTTTATCTTTGTGTATGGTGTAAGAGAATGGTCTAATTTCATTCTTCTGCACGTGGCTGTCCCTAAATTATTTTTTAAAAGCAAAGAAATGATAAATACAAAATTTATTATTGTAATTACCTCTAGGTCAGGATGGTGAAGAAGGCTGCAAGATGGGGACGCCTAGGTGGCTCCGCAGTTGAGCGTCTGTCTTCGGTTCAGGGCGTGATCACGGAGTACCGGGATGGAGTCCCATATCCCCATACTGGGCTACTTGCATGGAACCTGCTTCTCCTGCTTCTCCTGTCTCCACCTCTCTGCCTCTGTGTCTCTCATGAATAAGTAAATAAAAGTCTTAAAAAAAAAAAAAAAGAGGAGCACAGATGTAGGTGCAAAAATATTTAGAATGTTCTAGTTCTTAATTGACATTAACCTTATTAATGAGGGTCATAATTTACATATGTATCACTTGCATGCTTTTGTATATAATATTTGCATATTGTCTTTTATGTAAATATGACATAATTTATTTTTAAAAATAACAGACACCCAGATCTTTTGTCAAGTGCCCCCTCAGTGCCTGTCACCCAGTCACCCCAACCCCCTGCCCATCTGCCTTTCCACTGCCTCTTGTTCGTTTCCCAGAGTTAGGAGTCTCTCATGTGCTGTCTCCCTCACTGATATTTCCCACTCATTTTCACTCCTTTCCCCTTTATTCCCTTTCACTATTTTTTATATTCCCCAAATGAATGAGAACATATAATGTTTGTCCTTCTCCGATTGACTTACTTCTCTCAGCATAATCCCCTCCAGTTCTATCCACATTGAAGTACAAGTACTCCCTTCCAAGTACATGGATGACTTGCCTTTTGCAAGCCCAGGAGAACCAGAGATTTAATCTCTGCAGAGAGTCTTTGGAATGGTAGATATCAACGAGAGTTGAAGACAAGGATCATACTCTAATGAACAAAATGAACATTTATGCTCAATACTTTGTGGCCTTTAGCCTTCTCCCTCCAGTTTTCCAGAATGCTTGTAGCTAGACCTGTAACATAGATATTTGAAAGACATTTCTTCCAGAAACATCTCTAAGATAGCCCGAAAGGAAAGAGTTAAAGACTTTCACAGTGGAGGTTTCCCAACAAACGGCCTACACTGACCATCTTATAGCAAAGCTCAACAGTCAGCAAACCCTACGTATGTGCACAGAGATTTCAGTTTGCTTTTTAGTGCTCGTTCATAAACACAAGCAAATGAGCAAGGATCCCTGAACACCAGAGAGAATCCTCTCATGGGAAAGACAGACACAAAAATCAAAGGGGAAAAAATAGGTTGTAGGAAACAGAGACAATCCAAGGAAAATAAAACATTTAAAGTTTTGTAAAAAAAAAAAAAAAAAAAAAAAAAAAGGAAAAAAAAGTTTTGTATCATCTGTGTTCTCAGAAAGGTAACAGAAGAGGTATTTTAACTATGAAACAGAAACCACAGACTGTGGTAAAGGTCAATTAAGAGAATAAGAAAAAGTGCCCCTGAAAATTAAATAGACAATTGCAACAATTAAGTATTCAGTAGAGTTCAAAGGTTAAATTAAGGACATTTCCTAGGAAGTAAACCAAAAAGGAGAAAGAAACAAAAAGAGAGAACAGAAGGAAAATGAGAAGAGAGAAAATATGAAAACTAGGAGACCAACCTAAGAATAAGAAAACTAGAAGGTCCAATATTCAAATAAAATGAGTTCTAGAAAGAGACCCTGGAGGATATGAAAACAAACATAAAACACTTTAAAAAATGTATTTATTTATTCATGAGAGACATAGAGAGAGGCAGAGACACAGGCAGAGGGAGAAACAGGCTCCCCATTGAGCATTGAGTCCTGATGCGGGACTCGATCCCAGGACTCTGGGATTATGACCTGAGCCAAAAGCAGATGTTCAACCACTGAGCCACACAGGCGTCCCCAAACATGAAACACTTAAAGAGAATTTCCCAGAACCAAAAGAGGGGGGTTGTCCGATTGAAAGTCTCTACTGGGGATTCATCAGCATTGAAATGAATGAGAACAAATGGATACTGTTAAATAAATATGATATTTTAGGGCACTCAAGAAAAAGAAGACATCATACAATCTCTATCAATTAAGTAGGAGAGTATAATAATGTTAATTTAAGACAGGCAAGTTCTCAAGAAGTTTACTTCCTGTGCATGTATCTTTTCTCAGGAAGCTTTTAGAAAATACGAGACTGCCTGCCCTCCTCAGAGCAATTTATGCAGAATTTTTGACTCTAAAGTTCTGGGGTCTCTGAGACAATTAAACCTAAAGCTCTGAGGCAGTGGTTCTTAAAATGGTTTTGGGGGGCACCCCATATACTCTTTAGAAATCGGGGCACCTGTGTGGCTCAGTGGGTTAAGCACCTGACTCTTGATTTCAGCTCAGAGTTGTGAGATCGAGGCTCACACTCAGCATGGAGTCTGCTTGTCCCTCTCCCTCTGCTCCACCCCAGCTGGCTTTCTTTCTATCTCTCTCTCTCTTTTTTTTTTTTTTTTAATTAATTTTTATTGGTGTTCAATTTACCAACATACAGAAAAACACCCAGTGCTCATCCCGTCAAGTGTCCACCTCAGTGCCCGTCACCCATTCCCCTCCAACACCCGCCCTCCTCCCCCTCCACCACCCCTAGTTCGTTTCCCCGAGTTAGGAGTCTTTATGTTCTGTCTCCCTTCCTGATATTTCCCAACATTTCTTCTCCCTTCCTTTATATTCCCTTTCACTATTATCTCTCTATCTCAGATAAATAAATAAATAAAATTAAAGAAAAAATCATTCAGGACTCCAAAGAGCTTTGGTTTACATGGACTATATATAGTGATTTTTAGCATATTAAAAATTAAAAAAATTTTAAATATTTATTTTAAAATAACAATAATAAACCTATGACATGTTAATAAAATAGTGTATTTGTGGGCAGCCCGGGTGGCTCAGCAGCTTAGTGCCGCCTTTGGCCCAGGGACTGACCCTGCAGACCTGGGATCGAGTCCCACGTCGGGCTCTCTGCATGGAGCCTGCCTCTCCCTCTGCCAATGTCTCTGCCTCTTTCTCTCTCTCTCTCTCTGTGTCTCTCATGAATAAATAAATAAAATGTTTTTTAAAAATAGTGTATTTGCATACAAAATTTTTAAAAATAATAAGAATAAGGAGTTTCATTTTTTGCAAATCTATTTTTCAACTTTTTTTTTTTTTTTTTAGATTTTATTTATTCATTCATGAGAGACACAGAGAGAGAGGTAGAGAAATAAGCAGGCTCCCTGCCTGAAGCCCGATTGGGACTTGATCCCAGGACCCCATGATCACACCCTGAGGCAAAGGCAGATGCTCAACCACTGAGCCACCCAGGTGCCCCTGCAAATCTTTCCAAATGTTTGACTTAGTAGAAAACATTTGGATTTGCATATCTGCTTCTCTATTTAATCTTTTGTGACAAATTCTTGTGGCAAAGTAAAGAAAATCCAGCCACACAAAGAGAGGATAACTGTATGGGCCTCTCCAATAACTGGAGATCTTCTTTGGTTCTACACCAAAATGCAACAAACGATAGTTCCTTAAAGGTTAGTTGTAACGTGAAATCTGAAATCATATCCGTGAACTTTACGCACCCTGTTACACTAAAATCTACTGGCCTATCTTATACTTTGAACGGTTCTGTTATCCATGCATGACTTTATAACACTATGCTTCGGTCATTTGGAAAACATTTATTTACTGACTTATGTGCATCTTCCAAATGTTGACATATTTCTTTTATTATTTTTTTATTTTTTATTTTTTGACATATTTCATTATACAATATAAAAAGATCCTACAATCATTAGTATCACCATCGATCTCATCAGAAAAATCTTTAACAACAGAGTTGCTGTGGTGCTTACAGTGATACATACAGATTTTCCAAAATTTAATATTTATTTGAAAGCTCAATTTTATCTTGGGCAAGAATACCATCAATTGTTTTCCTTAAGATGACTGGCCTATTTATGCATTTTTTTTTAGAAAATATCTATAAGTGCCCGAATATGAGTAACAATAGTTTGTCTATCAGTATTGTTTCAAGTAAAAATGTTGTTCTTTGGAAAAAGCTGCTGGTTCACCCATAGCTCAAATAATCAATCACACAAGTGTTTTTCCTCAAGATTTTCATGGTACTTTGGTATGCAGCAGAAGTACCTTATAAATACTTCTTGCTTCCTCGCACAAAAATTTTTTTTTAAGGATCTAATGAAAGAATTCTGAGGGGAAACCTAATTTTTTTTTTCTTCAGCAAACGTGTGGTGATGAAAAATACGATTCCTAGTGTAGTTTGGTGCCACGGCTTGATTCATGCTATGGTGCCAACAGTTTTACACACCACTACTTTTCCACAATCACTGCAAATGTCAACCCAACGAAAAAAGAAAATAATGTCTTAGTATTAGTATGAAAAGTTATTTGACCTCATGCATCTCCAGAGAGGGCCTTAGGGACAACCAGGGAGTCAAGCGCCACAGTTTGAGAACCACTGCCCCCAGGCATCCATTGCACGTGACAAATTAATTTCTTTCCCATGCACCTAGGATGGTACCAGTTATATAGCATCCTTGGGAGGAATGGAGAAAATTGTCACTCACATCACAGTCTTGGCTTTGTAGTTGCAACGAGGAATCCCTTTTGAAAAAGACTGTGCACGTGCGTATCTCTGAGACAAACTCAAAATCAATTAAGGGGGTAAAGCAGATTTATCAGACGGCACGTGCAGGTTCCTGCACTCGGAGGCTCATCTCCACCTACTGGTTCTCCGGGCCCTCCCCTCTACTTGCTCACCATGATCAGCACTGACACACGAGGCTACAAAGTTCAGGAGCAAGAACTGAAGATACAGGCTGGGTCCTGGATGGCAAGTCGGGGTGCTGGTGCTTACGCTGGTTGCTGTGATGTAGAAATTGCACAGGATTTGCCAAGCTGGGCTCAAATCCCCACTGTGCCACTTGCTTAGCTTTGGGCCCCCCGACCAATGCATTTCTTTTTTTTTTTTTTTAAGGTTTTATTTATTTATTCATGAGACCCACACACAGAGAGAGAGGCAGAGACACAGGCAGAGGGAGAAGCAGGCTCCACGCAGGGAGCCCGACACGGGACTCGATCCCGGGTCTCCAGGATCACACCCTGGGCCAAAGGCAGGAGCTCAACCGCTGAGCCACCCGGACTGCCCTGACCAATGCATTTCAACCTTTCTCCTTCCCCATTTGTAAAATGGTAGTCCTGGTAGCTGTCGTCACAGAGTTTTGAAACTATTAAATGAAACAACTCTCCAAAAAACTATGCAACAGAGATGGCCTGCGAACACGATATGCAGAAAGCGTACGTATGTGTCCCCGACCTCGCGGAAGTTATGATTTATCTGGGGAGTCGCACCATTCACACAAAATAAGAGATGGTGACCCCAATAGCCAGGGACTAGTTCCAAGGTCCTGCCTGAAGGAACCTTAGAAATGAGAAGCCACTCCTCTCCTCAGCCACACCACCACCACCACCTTGAGATTCTTCCCATTTCCCCATGAGCCGGAGGGGAAGCTAACCTGACAGGAGCAGCGGGACCCAGGCAGCGGCCTACAGCGCAAATGCTGCTCTAGGGCCCCAGGGCCTGCTGCCCCAGGGCTCTCTCCGCCACCACCACACTACAGGTGGAGGTGTGGTATCCGGAAAGTTCGTGTTTAAAAGGGGGGAAAAATAAAATCTTAAAAAAAAAAAAAAAAGTGGGCAGCCCGGGTGGCTCAGTGGTTTAGCGCGGCCTTCAGGCCAGGGCGTGATCCTGGAGACCAGGGATTGAGTCCCTGCATGGAGCCTGCTTCTCCCTCTGCCTGTGTCTCTGCCTCTCTCTCTCTCTCTCTCTCTCTCTCTCTCTCTGTGTGTGTGTGTGTGTCTCTCCTGAATAAATAAATAAAATCTTTAAAAATAAATAAATAAATAAATAAATAAATAAATAAATAAATAAATAGTAAAAGAGGGAAAAATTAGCTTGAATGAGTGACCATTAACCAGAGTAAGTGGTTTTTACTGGTAGGATCATCCGAGAGGGCGGATTTCCAGTGTCTTCCGAGGACTGGTTGCTGACCTGAACCTGTTCGTGGCCGGGGGGTCAGGAAAGGCCATGACCTCACCGAGACCCCACGGGGCCGTGAGGCCCTTAGGTCCCTGGAACACCCAAGGCTCTGGAAGCTCTAGGACAACAGACCAGAGGGCTGACACCAGGAGACTTCACCTCCTTTTTACCGTGAGTCAAGGTTGGTTCCTGGCCTTGACAAGGAGAGGCAAGGTGGGCCCTGGATTCCCTGCTCCACCACCCACAGCCTGCCCTGGGCGGGGAGAAGTGTGACTGTGACGGGCCTTCCCACACTCCCCGAAGCCGCAGGGCAGGGCAGTTTCGGGCCACAGGATGGCTGACAGGGAACTGGGTTAGCAGGGCCACCATGTAGACGATGTGACTGGCTCACAGAGGTCGCCAGGGGACAGCCACTCCTGAAGGGGAGAAGCTGCTGGGAAAGCAGCCGTGGTCCCCCATCTGCCGCTGAGCAAGAGTCATTACAATGGAGGGGAAGCCTGTTGACGAGTTAGGAAGGGCCCTGAGGTCTCCAGGGGGCAAGTGGGAAACCAGCCCATCGTTCACACGGAGCAGCAAGGCGGCCCTCAGCCCTCAGGAGGCCCAGCGTCCAGCGGTGAGGGAGCAGCCGAGCAAAACAGCCGGAGCTGACGTTTCCCTCACGTCAGCCTGCAGGCCGGAGTCCGCTCCTGTCTGCCTTTCCCCATCTTCCCACCGTGAGGAGATGGGCTCTGGGAGGGCCTGGCAGGTCACCCCCGGCCGCCAACTGCAGGGACCCTGCCCAGGCCTTGGTGTGTCTGCAACGTGGACGCTCTGGACGTGAGTTCTCTAAGCGCAGGTGGCATGGCCTGGCCCAGGATGTTTCCTCCTTCTGCCTCTGGAGGTGAATCCAGATGCTCAGGGGGTGCTCCAGGCCAGACAGGGCCGTGCAGGGAGGCGTGGGGAGCAGAGACCAGCGCAGCTGGGCACCCTGAGGAGCAGGGCAGGAGAGCACGAGTGTCAGGGCTGTCACCTGGGAAGTTAGCTCCCTGAGCGAGGTGCCATGAAAGCAGCCGGGTCTCTGTGTCTCACCCCAAAACAGGCCCTTGTACTTCTGCAGCGGCTCCCCAGGGCCAATTTCTGCAAGACAAACCCCTTGGTAACTTCTATGACCTTTGACCAAGTTGTCCCATTTTTCGGGCCTCACTTGGCTACTCCCCCCGCCCCCCACCTGCCCCTTCCTCCAGCCACACAGAACTTGTCCTCCTCCCTGAACATTCCAGCCTTTGCAAATTCTATTCTCTCTGGTCCAGTGGATCTTTTACTTTCCTTCTGGAGCAATGTCAAGAACCAACTCTAGGAACTCATCTCTTTATGGCCCCTCTCCTTTTGTTCCCTCTAGTATATTCACATTGCACTGAAAGTATCTGTTTAATAATAATCCCAATAATGACAATATAATGATGTAACGATGATATAATAATGAAATTACAATATAACGAAAATATAATAATGATAGCAATAACGATAATAAAATAATGATAGCATCAATAACTGAATGCTGTGTAGACCTTATATTTCTATAATCTTGACACCTCACAAAAGCCCATATACTTATGCCAGTAGCCAAGGCAGGATTCAAACCCAGGATAACCTGTGCCAAAAGACAGTCCTTGTCAAGAGCAGGGGCTATGTTTTATTCACCCCTGAACCCCACAGTTTTATCACGTCCTCAAACAACTATATGTAAAAGGAAGGAAACAAGGATGCATAGGGCAGCTTGACCTATGTAAATTGCTAACATTGGCTGAATTTTCTCATTGGCCAGACATGATGCTCAGCACTTGACTTGTCTTCACTCCATTTCTGCCAAAACACTTGTGAGGTAGACGCTACTATTATCAGCATCTATAGCATAGTACCTGACATGTAATAGATGCTCGATTAACACGCTTAGAATGAATTCATCTCCGTGTAATAGATGTGGTCACTGAGGCTTAGAAAGAGTTAAGTATTTGGAAAACACAAGATAGAAAGTAGCACAGCCGAGACTGAAAAACAAGTGTAACCTCTCAAGCTCATGGTAGGCTGGCCAACGATCGACCCCTTAACACTAGTGGGGATGAAGTGCAGCACTGGAGATTTTCAGGTGGAGTATGGGGGGGTTTCTGATGTGGGCTTTGGATTATGCTTCAAAACTGGCGTATGGTGGAAATCAGCCCTGGAATATTTAGGAAGCTTGAATTCTGGTCTTAGCCCTTTTGCTGGACAACAGAAGAGCCTCATGAGCACCCCCGTCCCCAACCCCACAACCTCTTTGAGTGCAGCCCCTACATCAGCAAAACAGGTTGGTTTATATGCTCAAATACCAATACAGTGTGGTATAAATAAAATGTTAGGTCACCTGTGATTAGGGTAACTCCACTGGTGATTACAGTAACTAGCACAACCAAGGCCTGATAAGGGGCTCCTGTGTGCTTTCTGACTGTCGGGCAAGAGAGACAACGCAGGGAGTCAGCAGGTACCTCAAAACTCCCTCCAGCAGGCAGCGTCTCCAAAGTGCAATCAGCAGCCCTGCACCCTGCCTAATCCCAGGCAACTCTGGGTCCCTGGGGAAGCTGCCACTATCTCTATTCCTCTGATTTTATTAGGACCATAATTGTACATTTCTCCACTTACCTGCGGTAATGAAAGAGCATCATTGTTTCCATAATGCAAGACTCAGGGAGTGAGGCTGGGGCTGTGCGCACCACTTCTCATTGCAATGATGCGGCACCAAAAAGCCATCCTTCATCATGTAAAAGGCACTCTCGGTACTGCAGTGTCTCTATTTGCAACAGCCTCTGAGATATTCGTGTGAT
This sequence comes from Vulpes vulpes, assembly GCF_048418805.1. Lineage (NCBI taxonomy): Eukaryota > Metazoa > Chordata > Mammalia > Carnivora > Canidae > Vulpes > Vulpes vulpes. The sequence continues at coordinate 152,159,714 of NC_132792.1, read as the reverse complement.
AGATCATATATTTGCCTGAATCAATATTTCCCTGACACTGGGAAGCCCGCCATCCATCCGTCCCATTTCATTTGATAAAGCCCTTCTGTGTCGCCTTTACTTAGGCTGACAGGGCCGCAGGTCCTCCTCTCCCACCTGATGGATGATGGCCAGATGACTGATTGCTTCATAAATCACCATCTTTGGGAGCAGAGCCCTAGAACTCAGGCAAGCCTGCCCAGTGGTTGAGGAGACAGCAAGGAGACGTGGTGTCTTCGAAGGGCAAAGGCCCGTAGAACCCAAGCTGGGAAAGCTCTTAGTTCACCGTTCCACCTGAGCAGATGAGAATTAGAGCAGTTAAGTAACTTGCCAAGTTCTCATGGTTAGTTGTACGTGGACGTTGGATTCCCACCACACCTGCTATCCCCAGAGACCTTGACCCTGTTGGATTTTGGTCCGAGAAAGATGGACAGCGGTGGTTCCACTTTGACTCCCAGAAATAATTGAGTTCAAATACTGTCTTCTTAGCACCTAACAAAACCCCCACCCCCACACTCCCTGAAGTGAGCACTCAGGCACAGATAAAACAGTCTTTGTTCTGGAAAGTTCCACCCTTAGTCTTGTGCTGGAGAAATCAGGAGACCAACGAAGTATCCAAAGGCTAAAATGAGGTGTCCCGTGTGTACCTTCATCCCTATACCTACCTCTCCTTTTATCTCAACGCCTGAACGAGACCTGCCTTGCTGAGGAAGCATTCCTGGTCAGTCTGTCTTTCCCACTGCTCCATATCCCACGTTCCTCATGTGCATCGGGACAGCCAGCACGTCCAGGCACGTGTCCCGGACCAGAACCCTCACACATCTTGCACTGCCTCTATCTACAGACCTGCCCCATTCTACGTGCTTTGCCTTCCCAACATCTCTGCTGCCCAGCGGTGTGCTGCTGAACGTTTGACAACCGGCAGCCCCCTGATGTATTGATTTGTCAACTTCAGTGCTATGGATACTCTACCGTGGCCAACATCGAGGTACCATCGTGGCGTCACTAAAGTTGGGAAGAGATGTTCAGCAGCACCATTCACGGAGTATTTCCACCATACAGCAAAAATAGATGAAAATAGCCTCAAGAGCACAGATAACAGTAAAATGGAGTGAGATAATTAGGAAACCATGACTTTGGCGTGTATATTACCCCTGTTTTTAATGTAAAAGGTTAAATTGTATGTTGATGTAATTTAATTCGCAATAAAGGCGGCATTTAACAATTGGCTGAAAATTTAATAACTGGCTTCCAGGGAGCCAGTGTAAGTGGGCTCCAGCACACCACTGCATGCATGTCTGTCATCTTGCCTGGATTCCCTGTGACTCTTTGGTCCTTGTCCTCTATGCTTCAGCTGGGCTATTTTATTTATTTATTTATTTAGGTATATTTTTTTATTGGAGTTCGATTTGCCAACATAACAGCATAACACCCAGTGCTCATCCTGTCAAGTGCAGCTGGGCTATTTTAAGTGCTTCCTAACCAGCCTCCCAGCTTCTGGCCTTCCCTATTCCCAACCTTGCTGTTCTAGGTTTTCAAAATGTAGTTCCTCATCACCTTAGCTAAGAAATGGCAGCTATCCAATGCCTGCAAATTAAGCATAAACTTTTTTTTTTTTAAGTTTTATTTATTTATTCACGAGAGACACACACAGAGAGAGGCAGGGGCATAGGTAGAGGGAGAAGCAAGCTCCCTAAGGGGAGTGTGAAACAGGACTCGATCCCAGGACTCTGGGATCACAACCTGCTCGAAGGCAGATGCTCAACCACTGAGCCATCCAGGCGTCCCAAGCAAAAACTCTTTTCCTGAATAGTCAAGGTACCACAAGATCCCAAGCTTTCCTTCCTAATTTTATCTCCCAAGTAGCACACTGCCACTCTCTTGTACTTCTGAGGCCGACAGACCTGGTTTTGAAGTTTACTTTTGACATTTATTAGTTAAATAATAATACCTGGGTCAATTTAACTTGACCTGGGACAAGTTAAGGTTTTCTGATCATTAGTTCCCTCATCTAAAAAATGGGATAAATCATACAATGGAAGATTAAAGCAGATCACGCTTTAATAATATTTCTAAATATAATATTTCTAAATCAGTGACCAGCCCATTTAAGATGACGGTATTACTTTCTATTTATGGGTTTATCCTGTGTATAAACACCGGTTCTTTGTCATATTTTGTCTCATTGTTGTCCCCACTTCATAATTAAATACAGATGTTTGACAGCCATTTCTGCTAAGTGCAGATTCACATTTCCTATGCCGTGCCAATCTGTTTTATTTGCTATTCTTTGCTGGCATTCACTCTTCTCCATATCTAAGCTTTTACTCCTGCCCTCTGCCTTTCTAAAACTCATCCATTCACTCAATAATAAAAAGACATAGAACCCAATTAAAAAGAGGGCAAAGGATTTGAATAGACATTTCTCAACCCCCCCCTACACACACATACACACACACAAACACAAATGGCCAAAAACACATGAAGAGATGCTCAACATCATTAGTAATTAGAGAAATGCAAATCAAAACCAAATGAGATACCACTTCACACCCACCAGGATATCTATCATCAAAAAGATAGACAATAACAAGGTTATAGAGAAATTGGAGCCCTCATTCATTGCTGGTGGGAATGTAATAAGGTGCAGACACTTTGGGAAACTGGCAGTTTCTCAAAAAGTCAAACACAGAGATAAACATGACCAGTAATTCCAGTTCTAGGTATACACCCAAGAATGAAAGCATCTGTTCCCACAAAAACCTATACATGAGTGCCCATTGCACCATTACTCATAGTAGCCAAAAGTGGAAGTGACCCAAATGTGCATGAACTAACAGATGAATGGATAAACAAAATGTGGTCTCTCTATACAATGGATTTATTCTGCTGTAAAAAGAAATGAAGTATCGATACGTGCTACAACACGGATGAACCTTGAAATCATGCTCAGTTAAGGAAGGCAGTCACAAAAGACTACGTATTGTATGATTTCATTAATGCGAAATGTCTGGAGTAGAGAAATCTACAGACACAGAACATAGTTTAATGGTTGCCTGAGGCTGGAGAGTGGTGGGTGGGTGGGTGGGGCAGGTTAGGAGTGACTCCTCACTAGTGACAGATTTCTTTTTGGGGTGACAAAACTGTTCTAAACTTAGACTTGGTGATAGGATTTGGTGAGAGTTGCACACTTCTGTGAACATACTGAAAAATCATTGCATGATATGCTTTAAATGGGTGAATTTTATAGTATTTGAAGTATATCTCAGGAAAGATTTAAAAAATACCTTGAAGGAAACAATCTCATTGACAATTGCAGCAAAAAGAATAAAATGCCTCAGGATAAATTTAACCAAGGAGGGGGACAATCTACACACTGAGAAAGACAAGATATTGATGAAAGAAATGGAAAAAGACCCAAGTAAATGGAGATACTCTGTACTCGTGGATTGGAAGAACTAACATTGTTACAGTGTCCATACTACCCAAAGCAATCTACAGATTCAGTGAAATCTCTATCAAAATGTTGCATTTCCTAGAAATAGAACAATCCTAAAATTTCTATAGAATAACAAAAGATCCCAAATACACAAAACAATCTTGAAGAAAAACAAAGCCAGAAGCATCACACTTCCTGATTTCAAACTATATCATAAAGATATAGTAACCAATACAGTATGGTGTTGGCATAAAAACAGCCTCACAGGGATCCCTGGGTGGCTCAGCGGTTTGGCGCCTGCCTTTGGCCCAGGGTGTGATCCTGGAGTCCCGGGTTCGAATCCTGCAGCGGGCTCCTGGCATGGAGCCTGCTTCTCCCTCCTCCTGTGTCTCTGCCTCTCTCACTCTCTCTGTCTATCATAAATTAATTAATTAATTAATAATTTTAAAAAAGATTTTTAAAAAACCACCTTGCAGATAAATGGAACAAAATAGAGGGCTCAGAAATAAGCCCATGGATATACGGTCAATTAATTTATGACAAAGGAGTCAAGCATATACAATGGGAGAAAAAACAGTCTCTTCAACAAATGGTAGTGGGAAAACTAGACTCCTCTCTTACATCATCACACGCAAAAATCAACATAAATAAAGACTTGAATGTAGGGTCTGAAACCATTAATGTCTAGAAGAAAACACAGGTGGTAATAAACTCCTTGACTTCAGTGTTGGTAATGATTTTTTGGGGGTTTGACACCAAAAGCAAAAATAAACAAGCAGAGCTACATTAAACCAAGGAGCTTCTGCATAGCAAAGGAAACAATTAAGAAAATGAAAAGGCAGCCTATGAAATGGGAGAAGGTATTTATAATTCAATGAGGGGTTAGTATCCAAACTATGTAAGGAACTCATATACCTCTATATCAAAGAGAAGAAGAAGAACGAGAAGAACAAGAAGAAAAGAAAGAAAGAAAGAAAGAAAAAAAGAAAGAAAAGAAAAGAAAAGAAAAGAAAAGAAAAGAAAAGAAAAAAGAAAGAAAAGAAAGAAAGAAAGAGAAAAATGGGCAGAGGAACTGAATAGACATACAGATGACCGATTGGTACATGAAAACATGCTCAACATCACTCATCATCAGGGAAATGCACATCAAAACTGCAATGAGATATCCCCTCACATCTGTTAGAATGCTGTCATCAAAAACACAAGAGTTAAGTGTTTGCGAGGATGTGGAGAAAAGAAAATAATTTTGCACTGTTGATGGGAATGTAAATTGGTGCAACTACTATAAAAACCATTATAGAGGTTCTTCCAAAAATTAAAAATAGAACTGGCATATGAACCAGCACTGGGTGTATAGCCAGAGGAAAGGAAATCACTACCTCGGTATCTACACCCCATTGCTCATTGCAGCCTCGTTTGCCATGGTCAAGACCCAGCAACAAGTCAAGTGTTTGGCAATGGATGGATGGATCGAGAAAATGTGAGAGATATATATATATATAATGGAATATTATTTAGCCATAAAAAGAAGGAAATTCTGTCATTTGTGACAACATGGATGGATCTGGAGGGCATAATGCTGAGGGAGATAAGCCAGACAGAGAGACAAACACTGCCCGGTATCACTTGTGTGCGGAATCTAAAAAATAAAAAATAGTAAGTCAAACTCACACTCATGGAAACAGAGAATAGAAAAGTGGTTGCAGGGAAAATAGGGAAAGGTTGGTAAAAGAATATAAACTTTCCCCCAAGAAGAATCAGGTCTGAGGATCTAACATAAAACGGGGTGACTAGGGCGCCTGGGTGGCTCAGTGGGAGAAGCATTTGCCTTCGGCTCCTGAGCATGATCCCGGGGCTCCTGCTCAGCAGGGTGTCTGCTTCTCCCTCTCCCTCTACTTGCCCCTGCTCGTGCTCTCTCTCTCACACTCTCCACCTCTCTCTCTCTTTCTTTAGTATAAATAAATAAAATCTGGGCAGCCCTGGTGGCGCAGTGGTTTAGTGCCGCCTGCAGCCCGGGTTGTGATCCTGGAGACCCGGGTTTGAGTCCCACGTCGGGCTTCCTGCTTGGAGCCTGCTTCTCCCTCTGCCTGTGTCTCTGCCTCTCTCTCTCTCTCTCTCTCTGTCTCTATGAATAAATAAATAAAACCTTTTAAATAAATAAATAAATAAATAAATAAAGCCTTTAAAATAAATAAATAAATAAAATCTTAAAAACAAACCATGGTGACTGTAGTTGACAGCCTGCATTATGTAATTTCAGTTTGTTAACAGAGTAGAACTTAAATGCTCTCACCAAAATTTAAAAAAAAAATTAAAATTAAAATAATAACTAGGGATGCCTGTGTGGCTCAGTCAGTTAAGGGGCTGCCTTCAGGTCATGATCTCAGCGTCCTGGGATGATCCGGCTTCCTTGCTCAGTGGGGTGTCTGCTTCTCCCTCTCCCTCTGGCCCTCCCCCCCACCCCATCCCCACCCCACTTGTGCTCTCACTCTGTCTCTCTTCCTGTCCCTCAAGCGAATACATTAAAAAAATCTTTTAGAAAATGATAAATATGTGAGGTGATGGAAATATTAATTAGCTGGATGGTGGGGATCTTTACACAATGCATGCCTATCTCAAATCACCACTTTAAATATTAATTGTGCAATTTTATTTGTACAACACAATTTTGTCAATTATACCTCAATAAAGCTGAAAAAGAAAATCTTAAAAAAGACTTTATCCATCCATCAAAAATGATGGTGCCTACCTAGGGCCTGCCTTCCTGTTCCCAGCTGGCTGCAATTTCTCCCCCTCCTAAGCCCAGAATTCACTAGATGTTGTTTCTTCCCTCACTTCCTATGCTAGTTATTTATGTACCATTTTCATCTATTACACTAAACAGCCTCAATTTTGTGAATGTGCAAATGGAGCAGATCCAGTAGTATTCCTGCAAGATCACTCACATTCCTATTACGTTTTCTCCACACAGGGAAGGAAAGATGCGTGTTTGAGCCCACACAGGAGGTAGCCGAGCCTGACCTGCCCGTGGGAGCATGTTGCACACATGCACACCATCCAGCACAGCGTGTGTGTTTGTGGGGTCGGGGTAGCTAGCAAACCTCTAACTGGGTAAAATCTACTGCAAAGCAATGACTGAGTTTTACCAACTGGGTCTCTCCTGCGGTCCCTTAGCCTAGTGCTTTGGGTAAGGTGGAAATTCAAGGCACACATGTGAAAATCTTCCTTGACACTCAGTTTGAGACTCTAACCAACAGAAGGAAGATTGAGCAGAATTGCCAACAGGATGACCACCAAGGCAACATGGGATTTATTCTTCTGCAAATGTTAAGTGTTTCTTTCACCCTGTGGTGTCTTCCTTTGGAACAACTCATCATCTTTTTGATTCGACTTATTAACAAGAATGTGTACCCTCCTCACCACCCCCAAGTGCACCCCGGCTAAATGGAGAAAGGCTGGTTTTGTTCCCGTTGGGCACCTGGGTGCTCCACAGGGGGTAGGAAGCTGGTGTAAATCCTATCCTTAGGCATGAAATTGGTGAACCCAGTGGCCAACATCCCAAGAGAGCAGAGCGGGATGAGGAGAAGCCTTCACCAGCCAGAGAACCACAGTGCGGAGGCAAAGAAGTGGAGGTGGAAAGGAGTCCAGTCTGTCCAGGGCAAAGGAACCAGGTGGCCTTTTGCAAACTGGAAGAAAAAGCATCTCCTAGGGAAACCTGTTTGTTCTGAACAGGGCTGCCCAAGAGCACTCCCTGAAATCTAATTTAATTCTTCTCCCCAGAGAAGATCAAGCAGAGAAGACAGAGGCAATCCATTTTCACAGAGTGTGGTCCCGTGTGGTCAGTGGCTGCCAGTGTCCCTGCTGCCTCATTTGCTGGTCACTGACATTGAAGTAAAAACACACATCGAAGGGCACGTGTGCACATGAGTGCACGCGCCCCAAACACACACAGGCATCCCTGCCCTCACGTGCAGCGGGCACTCGTGGGTGCTCCAGCTGCTCTGGAGATGCTCAGGGCAGGGATGGAGTCGGCTGCTTGTGTAAGACTGAGCTAGGACACAAATCCATAGCGATTCTTCTACCACCAGGGGGGGAATAAAAAAACATTCGTGCATCGCCACCTAATGGTACTTATACCTCATTACAGCCTTGGGTCCGAAGGGTAAGAGCCTGAAAGATGGAACCTTGGACCTCATCTTTTTCTTTCTTTCTTTCTTTCTTTCTTTCTTTCTTTCTTTCTTTCTTTCTTTCTTTTCTTTTCTTTTTTCATTTTAAGATTTTATTTATTTATTTATGAGAGACACAGAGAGAGAGGCAGAGACACAGGCAGAGGGAGAAGCAGGCTCCATGCAGGGACCCCGATGGAGGACTCGATCCCAGGACTCCTGAATCATACCCTGAGCCAAAAGCAGATGCTTTGAGAGCCCAGGGAGATTGGAAGGCCCTGGGAACCAATAAGGAAGGGAGGGCTTTTGTGGGAGCCTAGACCAGGCAGTGTTTGTGTCTGTGACACCAGGCTGGACTGGGCCTGCACCAGCCCTCTTCTCCCTGTGCTGAAGAGTTTCTTCCTTGGCTCCTTCCAGCAAAAAGAGAGTGGGTCATTGTACTGCCCTCAAAGCCTGAAAGAACCGAATCCGTAGAAGTTAAGCCACTTGTCCGTGATATACCGTGCAGCCTAGAAGAGAAAAAGCTAGGACCTAGTCTCCCAACTTCTGGCCTCGATGCCTCCTTCTGCGGTCAGGCTAGCCTGGGCTTCAGACATTCCTGCTGAACTTCCCTCTCTGTGAAATGACATTGACATTGCAAAATGCACGTTAGTTGGTTGGAAGTCAAAGAGCTATCTGAGGTGACAGGTCCCTAAATCTGTACCTTCCAGTAGAGTCCTATATGGGAAGCTGGAAGAGGAAATGTATGAGCTCCTCGCATGCTTTCCCTTTAAGCTGCAATAGTGAACATACTAATTAATGCACTTGGTGGGGTCAGAAAGCCTGGTTCTAACAACCCCTTCTCCCTCTTCCTCTCTCTCTCTTGTCCCTCTCCGCCCCCCCCCCTTTTCTTTCTCTGCTCAGCTTACTTCTTGTCTTCCTTCTCCATCCCTCTCCTAAAAACTTCCATCAACAATTCTCTGCAAAGTTTGATCAGGCTTTTTTTTTTTTAAGAATATCCAGAATTTTTTTTTTAGCTCAAAAGGAAATATTTCTCCCAATTTTGTAACTATGCCACCACCTAGACCTTTAAGGATCAGTTAAAGTCAGTCTCTCCAAAGTTGACCTCCTCATCTTTCCTCTATATTGGACGGACTAGGGGAGGAATCCATAAAGACTTAATCCCATCAAATGAATATGACGGTCACTATCTGATGAAAGTGATCCCATCTATATTTTTCTGCTTGCACTCAGTGTACTCCATTCAAAGGTGGAAACAAAATGTTACCCAGATGTAGCTGAATGGCCAGAGAATGTTAGATGAGCTGAAGATGCCCCTAATGTGCTAGGCACAGGACAGAGCAGCCACCTATTAAGGGACTAACTGGAACTCTTTCCAGAAGAATCTCAACAAAAATTCCTAGCAACAAATAAATTGTCTTTTGATGATGAATCCAGCTATCCACCTAGAGGGAGGAAACTAATATCCTAATAGAATAACCAGGTCTTTTTGCCTTGGACTTGCCCAGTTTTGAACTGGAAGTCTTGTGTGGGCAGATCAAGATGGTTGGTCACTCTAGACCCAAAAACTATGTGTCTGCGAAGGTAATAACCTCATCTTCTTCACCTTTTCTTATGCGTTTGCAACAAACATCTGTAGTTGTCAGTAATCTAGATGCATGTCTTCTATGAAATCCATGAAGCACCTGACCTGCAGGGTGACACTCTCCTTCCCTCAACTCTGTTCCACCTCCCCAAACCTGGCTCAACTTCTCTTTTTCAATCAATACTCCCTTGGCATATTTTATCCATATTCTGGATTGAGACATTTGTCATCTGTGCTTTGACGCTTTCCTTCATTACCTACGTGCAGTTAATCACCAAGTTCCATTGATTTATACTTTGAAATGTCTGTGGAATACACCTCTTCCCATCTTTATTTCCATCGTAATAACAATTATAATAAAACCAACCCCAACTCTCAGGACCATTTGAAGTTGATTCAAGAAAGAATGGAAGGAGAGGAATAGGAATCAACAATCTATAGAATTCAGAATTTCCCCCAAATTATCTGATGATGAAACTCATTTTTCACAGAGCAGCTAATGGAACCACTGTTCCATGAAGTACAATTCAGTAAAGCCTCATCTAGCCCACAGATGCACTGTTTTGCAGAATTAGAAAGAATGTTTAAGAACATCAGGTCAAGCTATAAAATTTTATTTATGAAAACTCTGAGACCATAGGGGCTACGGCACCAAAGCCACACAGCTCACCTCCGGGAGACCCAGGCTTTGAATCAGATCTCCTGACTCAGTTCAGGGTTCTCCATACTGTACCATCCACTCCTTCCTACTGGAGGATCTGGGTTTTGCAACCTTTCACTGAAATGACTATTTCTCTCTCCCCAGCAAAATTCCACCCACAATTCAAGGTGAAGCTCAACTTTCAACGAACTCTTCTACCTCATTTGCTAACCACACAAGCCCACACGGGTGCCAACTTTCGCTAAATTAGTAGAACAGTTATTTTTATCATCTGGTTTGCTACCTAATATCAAGCCTTATAAGCACCTAGTACCTGCATCGCTTCTAGCCAAGCTTATGACCATGGCACTCATTTCTAGTCTGCTACATCCTTTCAAAGATTTCATTTATGTATTATTATTTTTTTTTCTAGAGAGAGAAAAGAGCAATAGAGTGCATGAGTGAGAGGGGAGGAACAGAAGGAGAAGGAGGGAATCTCAAGGAGACTCCACACAGAGCGCAGAGCCCCTGGCAGGGCTCAAAGTCATGACCCTGAGATCATAACCTGGGCCAAAAGCAAGAGTCGGATGCTTAACCAACTGAGCCACCCAGGCGCCCTCAAATCTGCTAAATCCTTTTAAACTGAGCCTACAGGGAGCTTCAGAATCCATGATACTTTGAGCATGATACTCCAGGCGGCCATGGCCAACTGGCCACAGTCAGCAGGTGACATGAAACTTCTTTGAGGCCCTGATATTGTTAAACTACCGCAGGCGTGCGGCTGTCGGACTCTCCTGCACAGCAGAGCCAACACATCTTCAAATTCTCTCACATAACCATTCGCTCCGAGTATAGTCCTCTGCCCTAATAACTGTGCAATAATGGTTTGAATGTCTGAATATCAATGTGGAAGTGACAACAACATTTACATAATGCTTTGTTCCAAAGCGCTTTCGCACATGGTACCACAATCAATTAATTCTCACAAGCCTGGCAAGTAGGTGTGATTCAGCCGGACAGTGGGCTCCTGAGGGACGAGAAGCTCCTGTTTCTCACTGGCCTCTCTGGGGCTCAGGTCAGAGCACGCGGTCGATTTTGTGGAGCTGACATGTGAATTCTGATGATGATACACAAGGGCTGAGAGAGTTAGTAAGCTGCACCAGGTCACCCCCGGCCCTTGTCACGGCGCCACATGGCCCGGCTCAGTCTCAGAAGTGCCTTCGGACGCTTGAGCACTGAATCCTCGCATCTTGCATGTTTGGCTTCTACTGTCATGGGCTTTTCCTTCTTCCTGGTAATGAAGCAAAACCTGGTGGGTTAATTAATCCTTCTCGATGCTGGGCAGCTGTAATAGGATCGAGAAGAAAGCTTTTCTCCTCTTGTGCTCCCAAGGGTGCCTGGCAGGAGCCCGGGAGGAGATGGAACACAGTCTTCCGTCTGTTAATTGTTCAAGAGCAAATCATCTGTCAGAAGGAAACAGAAAAAAAGACACCGCTGAATTCACAGTAAGAACAATAAATAACATTCAGTGCTACACCCTTGAGGGAAATAAAGCTGCCGACGTTCTGCTTCTGAGGGAAACAGAAATGCTCGGTGTGTCTGCAGACCTGTGGAGTAACGTGGGCAACCCATCCAGACTGGCTGTCTCTACCCACGTGGGGCCCACCGGCCCCCACTCCACACTCAGCGCCCCTGTCCTGGGGAGACAGAGGATCAAATGAACAAGGAAGAAATGATCAAGCAAACAGGGGAAGTAATTTCCTAATAGAAAGTCCCTTTGGTGGAAGGGGACAGAGGAGCATATTGCAATTACCTCCTACTAATCTCCCCACCTCCACCCTAGACTCCCAAATCCACCCCCAGAGGCCTCAGAATAAAACGCAACCGCACGATCTGACCCCTCTCTGACTCTGCAGCCACACACCTCTGGCGTCAGCAGCACCATGATGCTCGTGGTGCCACCTTGGAGACACGGCTCCATGCTGAGCCCCTGCCTCTTCTTTCCTCTCCGTCAGGAGTGCCTCATCCCCCAGCTGGCGGACTCTTCCTCAGTCTTCTCTTCTGTCACCATTTCTCCACCTCTAGCCTCTGCCACCAGAGCCTCTATGACACTCATCTGTGATAACCTGGGCTTGAGTCTAATCTCTGCTGCATATTGCTTGTGTGAGCTTTTTTTTTTTTTTTTAAAGAAAGAGGTTTTTTTTCTTTTTAAGAATCTTTACATCCAATGTGGGGCTTGAACTCACAACCCCAAGATCAAGAGTCGCATGCTCCACAGACTGAGCCAGCCGGGTGCCCCTCGCTTATGTGATCTTGAGTTGAGTTTCCTGATTGCTGGATGCCTCCGTTGCTCACTTCAAAAGTGAGATGGGAATAATAACAATTTCTACTTCATAGAGTTATATGAGAATTCAATTGTTTAATACATGTAAATTACTTAGATCAGGGCTCGTTGTGAGATATTATAGCCATCAATCATATTTTTACTATAATGATTGTCAGGTCCACCTTCCTTTCTAAGCTGTGAGTTCTTTGAGAACACAGTCCCTATCTCATGCATTTCTTTATGCGCAGCACTTAGAGTACAGTTTCCCGGTACCCACTTCCCTCTTCTTTAAAAGAGAACTAACAACCCCTCTCTACCGCTCATGGCCTGCAGAGCTCTCCTAAGGGAAAGAGCAGTTTCCTGGCCCATTGACATCATGCACGATCGTGACTCATTTACCAATAAGATGTGAGTGGAAGTGACAGCCACTTCCAAAAAGAAGCTTCAAGAGGCATTACATGATTTCACCTGCTCCCTTCCCTTCTCTGCCATGAGAACAGCACGTCCCAGAGAGGTCACTCCTTCATCCTGGATCTCAAGAGCCAGAGCATGTCTTAGAACAGGACCCCAGGCACAGCTGGCCTTCAATCAGCATATAATATGGAGAAGAAATAAGCGTTTGGTTTTAGGTCACTGAAGTTTGGGTTTGTTTCTGGCCACATCATAACCTGTAAAAGCTAATTAATACAATACCCAATAACGGTTTATTGAATAAATAGATACAATGATAGAAGAATGGATAAGCGAGGCCCCTGGGTGGCTCAGTTGGTTAAGTGTCTGCTTTCAGCTCAGGTCAGCCAGGGTCCCAGGATTGAGTCCCACATCAGGCTCTCTGCTTCTCCCTCTCCCTCTGCCTGCCACTCCCCCTGCTTGTGCTCTCCTTCTCTCTCTCTCAAATAAATAAAATCTTAAAAAAAAAAAAAGAATGAATAAATGAGTGAATTATGCTGCATGCAGTTTCTAGCTCGGTCGATCGGTGCACACGTACATCATCAAGTCAATTAATTTAAGTACATGCTTTTCTAATGACGAATGTGTTTTCTGATATTTATTTTAAATATAATGCTTTATAAATAAAAAAATCAGAGAGGGGACCCTGGGTGGCTCAGTCAGTTAAGCATCTGACTCTTGATTTCAGCTTGGGTCATGATCTCAGAGTCATGAGATGTGCCCCACGTGGGGTTCCACGCTCAGCGGAGAGTCTGCTTGAGGATTCTCTCTCTTTCCCTGTCCCTCTGCCCCTTCCCCCAGCCCCTCATGTTCTCTCTTTCTTTCTCTAAAAAAAAAAAAAAAAAAAAAAAAAAAAAAAAAAAAAAATTTGCATCCAGATGCATTCAGTATATCTATCCCCAGGCCCAAATGAAAGGAAAGGCAGCAGTGAGGGAAAAAAAAAAAAAAACATTTCTTGGGCAGCTACCATGTTTCAGACATTTTACACCTGCTAACTCAACAGGACCTTCCAACATTCCCAAGAACAAACTCTATTTCCAGATGTGGAAACTGAGGCTCAGAACCCAGGAGGTCGCCAGAGGTAAATGATGACCCAGATGTGAACTCAGGTCTGTTTGATGACAAAGCCTCTGTACCGTAACCGTGGAAGTTTCTGAAGACAAGCCCGGAACACCTGGCTTGCTGCAATACTCCTCCAACACTATACATATGCTGTTCTTCATTTTCCTTTGGCACGTGGCCCCAAATCTTGACAGTTAGAGATCCAAGTGAAACTATCTGTAAATGAAATATCCCCGGTGGGAGTAAGCCAACAATCAGTCATTTCGTGTCAATAAATGGATTTGTTTAATCAAATTGTTATCCTATCACAAAATTAAAATCTGAGAAAAGAGAAAAGGCTCGCGTGGGTGCCACGGGGAAGGGAGAAAGAGAGAAGACTGGTTTCCATCGGGGACTTCAAACCTGTTTGAAGGTCCACAGCACCAAGCAGGTGGGGCGATACATGAAGACAATAAGTGGGTGGGTGTTGGCAGGTCGGGGCCTACTTGCCTGGTCTAAAGGGGACAGCGGCTGTCCTGTTCCAGTCAACGACTGTGCAGGAATGCCAGGCTTCTGGAAGCTGGATCTATGTGAAGTCTCCAAATGTTCCAATGTTGGCAACAGCATTCAGGTTGTGTTTCCAATGCTGTATATGCCAATCCTCCTCTGAAAGCTGTCACAGGGGTTCTGACCTATGTGTCCCATATTCGTGATGCATCGGACACTTGAGGCAATCGCAAGCTTCGCAGGGAAGGAGGAAGAGGAGAAAGCCAGAGGCTAAGACCATCCGCTTAGGAGGGTGAGGCGGGAAAGGGCAGAGGATGGTGCACAGGACAAACCCAGAAGGTGAGCGCTGGAAAACGAGCTTCTTCTCACACCATTGCCTTCGGCTGATTGGTTCTTCCCTGGTTCCATGGTGCCGCAAGTAAAAGCAAACTCCGAAAAGGAAAAGCCATTTGTTCCCGAATAAACTTCATTACTCTGCTAAATATCTTTACTGGATTTCATTTGATCCCAGTCATTCTCAATTCAATATTGTGTTTGGCCAACTTAACCTTTTAAAAGGAGTTTTGGAGTTTTATTGATGGTGTGCTATGTAGGCATTCACATTTCTCAAAAAAAAAAAAAAAAGAGAGAGAGAGAGAGAGAGGGCGAAAGAAAGAAATAGAAAGAATTAAATTGCTTTGCTTAGCGATCTTAATTATCTGGAATAATTAGCTTTACTCAATTCTCCAACAAGAGCTCTCCAGAGAAATCAGTGTTTGGGGAAAGGGAGAGAAAGGGGGAGCCAAGCTTGGGACAAAAGCAAGCATTTGGCAAGTTATTTAGAAATATCTAATTAACCCCAAGAGTGAGACCGACAATCAAAGCCACTTCTTTAGTGCTTAATTATTAAAAGCAAATAAAGAAAGTAAATATTCAGGGAGCTAGACTGTTGGGCACTGCAAAATAGGAGCCAATCTGAGCCAAAGCACTCTATAATCCCCAAACATGCCGGCCTTGTGTGTGCTCTTGGGCCTTTGTGGCTGCAGATCTCAGTTCAGGATATTCTTCTGTCCCCTCTCAGCTCAGGAGTGCCTCTCAGTCCTTTGTGCGATGTCCCCTGACCCACCTTTCCCCCAATCAGAGAAAATTGTTCTCTCCTCGGTGCCTTCACAGTCTTGCACATCGTAATCACTTCGTTGTGCATGCCTTAGGTGCTTTTCAGCCACCCCCCACCTTGACTGCAAGCTTTTCAAAGCTCTGGTGAGTGCTTATTCACCTCTATATCCACCGTGGCTGGGATATTTGGAACAGAGTAGATACTTGATTAAGTGGAAGTTGAATGAACCTATGGATCAATAGCTTTTTGGCAAAGTCTAGCACATAGTAGCAACTCAATAAATCCTTCCTTATCTCCTTCTTTCCTCCCTTCTCCCCTTCCTTCCTTCCTATTTTTATTTCACTTTAAGTTCAACAACTAAAGGTATTGATTCCATGCTGCTGGACCCAAACAACCGTGCTCTCACATGTGAGTTTGTCATTTTGACTTGTGATTGACTTTCGATAAGCCAATGCAGATCATAGGGGAGTGGCTGAGAAATCCCAGGGTGAGGGTGGCATAGGGGCACCTCGATGTAGAATTAGTGACTTGATTTGCAGTCACTACTCAGCTCTGCAGTAGGTGAAACTGCAGGCACAAAAGAAAAAGAAGCCTGGAAGAGAAGGAAAGGGGGTAGGAGAGAGGAAAACCCAAGGACACAGAGGCATCTGCTGATGTGACTGAAGGTGAGTTGTCAAAACCAGTTCATGTATCTGCCTCGAGGACTATGGGAATCCTGAGGGCTATTTGTAGAATTCGATTTAAATATTTATCCCTAAAATGAACAAGGGGTAGTGGAAGGGGAGGTAGGTGAGGGGATGGGGTGACTGGGTGATGGACACTGAGGGGGGCACTTGACAGGTTGAGCGCTGGGTGTTATACTATATGTTGGCAAATCCAACTCCAATAAAAAAAAAAATATATAAAAATGTTTATCCTTAAACCTGGAACTGAGTCTTGAAGGCTGAGTGAGAATGAACTGGGTGAAGAGAGAGTTGGAAAGGTCTTCCAAAAAGAGGGAGAAGCGTAAAGGGGGAAACGTCATGGTGGGAGCAAGAATCCAGGCCATGCAATTTGGTTTTCTACAAACCAAATTGTGCAACTCTGGTAAGCACACAAATAAAGAGTAAGGAAGATTCAAGACTAGGGAAGTCAGGAAGAGACATTTACAGTCATCACTCATTTCTGGGCTTGGGTGTGGCCGAGAAGTGATGCTCCCAATCCTCACCTCCTCCTTAGTTTCAGGCTTGGGGTGCAGTGCCTGCTGGATGTCCATCCTCACCGGGGTGTCCTCCAAGCACTCAGACTCAACATGTACAACCCTCAACGCTTTATATTCTCCCATAAGCCTCCTTAACATTCTCTCTGTAACTGCACCATCATTTTCTCAGCTGGTTAAGGCAAAATCTTGGATATCATCCTTGGTTCCCTCTTTTCCTCCCTCCAACACCCAATCAACGGGCAAGTCCTGAAGACTTGGCCTCCTTACATTTCTTGAATCTCTGCCTTCCTCCCAATTCCAATCATCACTGCCCTCATCTTTTCTCCTGGACAGTAGCCACCCAACGGGGCCCCTTACCTCCAACTCCTACTCTCCCACCTAAGAATTTCTCATTTCTCATTTCTAGCTGTAATTACTACCACCAGTTGGCTTTCATCTATTAAATGCCTATTGTATACCAAGCACTATGCAAGATCCTCTAAGTTCAGTTCCTCGCTTTGTCCTTACGGTGGGTGGTGATGATGGGTGGCCCCGAGCAAATAGTGACTCTTGAAAGGTTCATAATTTACAAACAAACTACAGTTGATAAAATATGAGGTGTATAAAAATATCAGACAGCTATGCTGTACACCTGAAACTAATAGGATATTGCATGTCATTTGTACTTAAAAAAAATAAATAATAAGAATAAATAAATTGCGACCTGTGCTACTGGGCCATAGCCATGATATGCATGCAACTTGCCTTCACCAGTGGGGAATAAAGCAGCACAGAGGGGTGGGCAAGACTCTTATTCCTTCCCATTGTAGCAATGTGGGTTTGTGGGGAGTGTGGGAATTTGGTTAAAGCACAGATATATCCTACATAAACATAAGTCCAGTGGGATACATAAGCAGCACCCTCTCGCTCATGCCAGTCAGTAGGGTCCACTCTCCATGCCAGGAAGGACATCCAGGATTTTTTTTTTTCAACTACACATGCCTGCTATTCCATCCCCCCAGCCTTTGAAATGACTTCTCCATTAAGACACATGGACCCTCTCTGGTGAGGCAGTCATTGCTATGTGATCCTCGGTGAAGAGAAGGAAACAAAGTTCACTTTCTTAAGCTATTGGGGGATAACATGGAGCTCAGGGGGCATAAAGAGTAGCAAGGAGAGAGTGGACAACCACAACGTGTGAACAGTAGAGCATCCCAAGCATTCAGGAGCTGGGAAAAGGAGTGCACAGAAGTGGACGGAGCCAGTTCATTTGCCTGGAAGACAGGACAGAGGGGGAGATGGCTATGATCAGCCTAGGGATTAACATAAGGAGCAAGTAGAGAAGGTTCAAGAAGATGAAAAGAGCTTCTGCTGTGGGAAAGAAATTAGTGAGTTTGGGCATGAAGAAATTGGTCATGTTGCAGAACAGGTGTCCTTCCTCTGCTCTACTCCCTGTCTGGGCTGGCACGTATACAACATGGGTTAACAAAAGACAGCATTTAGTCTTTTAGTAATTTCTGAGGTGGAGGACAAGGGACTTATCGCACACAATGGCATGTAAATGCTATGCCAAGAAGAAGCTCATTTGGAGTGAGAAGTTTCAGATTGTGATCTCACCACTGCCCAAAGCACAATCACACTCCTACCTGCCCACATGTATATACTCACGCACATGCTCACACCGGCTCGTACATGCACGGACACTCTTGCAAAATCACAGTCGTGCACGCTTACGCTTGTGCTCACACGCAGGTTCACAGGAACATACACTTATATAAAAGTCCACCTGGAAGGGAAGCATTGGGAATTAATGAGCACAGCTAGGCCCAGAAGGACAGATGGAAACCAAAGCCAAGAGTCCTGGTGGGAAAGCTTTTAGTAACGTGCATCCCCACACCAGAGATGTCCCTCATCATGTCCATGTCCATATACTTCCAAGTCTTAACCGGTTTATAGGGACCCCTGCCAGAGGGGCTGTCTGGCTTTTATTCTCTAGAAACTGTTTCCACTGCCCCAACCAGGTCTTGGCATCCATGTTTCTAGGGATAGTTCTTCTGACCGTAGCTAATTGGTTCAGGAGCTGAACTTCTGACACACAGGTTGGTTAATCATATTATATGGACCAAATTTGCAGGTTGGACGAGAAAGTCAGAATCTTTGGCACTGAATCACACTGACAGTGGAACTCTCAAGAAGAAGGTCATACTTTCCATGATTGAGGCCCCTGGGGAATCTCTGCTTCCCACCCTGCCTGAGACTTATTTGTTGAGTAATTCCTTAGATTCCCTAAAGTATCACAACCTACTCCCTATGAACATCTAAAACTAGATTAATTTTGATTTATTTTACTTGCAAACAAAAAAACAAAAACACCATTCATTCTAATCTTACTCAAATACTCCTGCCGATGCCTCCGGCTAGAAGTGATCTCATCTTCAGAACACCCATAGCATTTTAATGGCTTTATTGCCTTCTCTGTACCATTTATTTCTCTCTTACCTTCAGTGCTAGACCATAAGCTACTTGAAAGTAGAAGCCGTGTCTTATGCATCACTTTAATCCACACAGCACCTAGTACGGAGCCATACACACGGTAGTTCTTGGCGAGCGTTTGTTGAATGAATGAGCAAATGCAAAATTGAATAAATGAATGAAAAAAAAATAAATGATCTCGAGTGATGTTAGGTGTTTATTCTATTTTTCCCCAGGAATTCATGAGGTTGTGAACCGAGAATCTAAACATCTTCACATGTGAATCAGTTCATTTTATTCCGCTTTACTGATTTGTTTACAATCAGCCATGGGCCTGACACAGATGAGTAAGATATGGACTCTGTTTTTAAGAACCTGTGATCTCACTGGGTGGACGAGGGGATGGCGGTGTAAATGAGGCCAACAAACACGGCTCCCCACCCTGAGACCAAGCCCTGCACACCCCATTCCCGGCAGGAGAAGTGGAAAAGCCACACATGGCACATCCATCCCAATCCTGCAACAAGACCGTATTAAAAGCCATTTTTCAAGCTTGAGTAAGATGTTTATGACCTGATAGACGATGGCTGGCAAACTCATTTCATCATAAATATCACAGCAGATAATATACTTCAGTATAAATGATGCATCTGCCTATGCCGGGATCCTCAGAGTGAGTAATGCTCCTCCAATATGAGCTTCTTAAAGATAAACAAATTATGGGCTGTAATTACCCAACGTTTGATTTTCTTTTTTACGAGCTTTTCTTCACCCTAATCACACTCGGGGTGGGAAGATGAAAGCTACAATTGGGACTTAGAGAAGGGAAGAAAAAGGGTCTGCTCCCTCCGCAGTGAGGCAGGTGCCAGATAAATGCCCAAAGAAGGAGCTGGTGTTCCTGTTGCTCTGCAGGGAAAGGAGAGACTCAGCAAGTGGGAAGATGTATAGGAGGTCGGGAAAATCAGTAGGGGAGAAAGTGGCCATTTCTGAAGCATGTACATTTTTAGAAGATGCCTAAGACATCTTAGAGGAATTCTTTTTCTCTCTGACGCATACACATACATGCTACTATGCAGATAAAATTCTATATCTCCAAACTGTCCCCCTTCCTTCCCACTCCCTGCAAAGCATGAGCCCAGATTTGCACATTCTCTAGCCCATTGTGACTTCCGAATCCTACCTTCTGGATAGTCTTTCCTACGTCTCCTCCAAAGGTTTGCGTAAAATTCAATGCTACAAACACCCAAACCCTTTACCTCCTATTAGACCCCCATCTGTTCTCATCAATTACTCTACCCAAATATCTCCTCCGTGGTTTAGCAGGTTGTTAAAATTCATACCTGTAAAAATTTCATCCTACAGACTCTATTAGGTTAGTAACTTCTCCTGAGATGACAAGGTAGGAAGTACGTTGTTTAAAAAAATCAATCAATCAACCCATGAGAGGGTCACAGTGTAATGTAGTAGGATAACTCCTTGATTGGACATCAGGAAATCTGAGTTTAATTAGGAACTTTATCATTTCTTACGCAAGTGACATTTCTTCGCTTCTGTCCAAGTCTCTTTCTCCTCACTTAAAAAATGAGGGTCACCCATCTGGTGCGTTGCTTTGAGGATTTGATGTAATAATATTCCAAAAAGGCCCCTGTCATTTTCTGGATGTTCAATACATAGTTGCCTTGATTTCAGCATCCTAAGTCTGGATAGTAGAAGGGCTATAAAATCGCACTGTGTTCTCTGTACCGTCGAAGGTTCTTTCACACTATCAACGTTCTCTGGAGGCAGGCAAGACAGAAGTGGTTTCCTTATTTTATTGGTGAAGACGTTGGGGCACAGAGAGGTTAAGAGACTTGCCCAAGGCCACATGGAAATTTAAAACCCAGATTCTTGAGTCTTTCTGTGATTCTTGAGGAAGGCATACCCATTTGGGAGAATCAGGTCAAAAGGAGGATCCCTTCATAAAATATTTACTAACCCTGACACTTCTGAGCAAGGAAGCAGCCCACACAGTTGTTGAGCTGTGAGTCCAGCAGACGGGAGCTTTGCCCTCAAAGAGAAAGAACCAGCTGATATCTGATGCCAGGAATGCGATGGATGAGGTTAATGGTTTGTATCTGAAAAAACGAGCTGTGGCTAGGGAAGAGAAATATGCAGAAACCTAGTGATAAATGTATTCGTTTCCTGGGGCTGATGTAACAAATTACCACAAACTGGATGGCTTAAAACAACATATTCTCCCACAGTCCTGGAGGCTAGAAATCTGAAATTAAGATGTCAGCAGGGCCATGTTCTCTTTGAAGGCTCTAGGAAAAAATTCTTTCTTGCCTCCTCCTGGCTTCTGGGTAGTGCCAGCAGTCCTTGGCGTTCCTTGGCTTGGGCTGCATCGCGTGTGTCTCCACCTTCGTCATCACATGGGTGCTCCCTGGATGAGTCTGTTTTCTGAATCTCTTCTCTCCTTATCAGGACACCATTGTATGGCATTTAGGGCCTACCCTTCTCCCATGTGGTCTCATTTTAACTGAACTCATTCCATCTCTTACAACCCTTTTCCCAAATAAGCTCACAATCTAAGGTTCTAGGTAGGACATGAATTTGGTGGTGGGGAAAGGGGTAGTAGCTATTCGACTCAGTAAAACAAGGATGTGAGACGCAGGTAGAGGAGGAAGACCGAGAAAGCTAAGCAGAGAAAACAAAAGAGAGAGAGAGAGAGGAGACAAATGCAGAGAATGAGACAGAGGCAGGAGGACACGGAACTAGAGAGACAAAGAGACACAGAGATGAAATGGAAAAGAGAAAGAAAGAGAAACAGAAAGCTGCTAGCGAGGGGCACCTGGCTGGCTCAGCCGGTGGAGCATGTGACTCTTGATCTCAAGATTGGGAGTCCGAGTCCCATGTTGGGTGTAGAGATTATTTAAAAATAAAAGCTTTAAGGAAAACAAAAGAAAGGTGCTAGTGAGGGAAACAAACATACACACGCACATCCCTGCACACCGAGTGTGAGAGGCAGAGAGAAACATTTCTGGTGTTTAAAGAATTGCCCCCAAATATGCATCTTCTCTCTGTTAGATGCCCAGGGGGCAGCCCTAAAACTGTTAATGGGGCCTGAACTGCACCATGGAGAGTGATCCATATATTCTCTGTGGGGTTAATAAGAGGACACCAGTGAGAAAGACCAGCTAGTTGGGCTCCTGGGAATCCTTCATGACTCTCCATTCCTACCTACTCCTGCAACTCTGGTTCAAGGGTTTCCAGTTTTAAAGTTGAGAACCTGGATATTGGTCAAAAAAAGATTTTTTCCAAAGGCCAATTTCGGGGCATCAGAGCAATCTCCTATCCATTCACCTTCTATCGAAAGGAAACTGGACCACCCAGGAGATGTGATGACATTCTCCCCCCAACCCCCGGAAGGAGCATATGTTCCTGATCTCTGGCAAGCTGCTAGGTGTCCCTCTGTACTCATTATTTATCCAACCAGATGTTAATTCCATATCCTGATCTTTTCCAGCTTCCTGGAGTTTCCCAAAGATCTCCAAAGGGAGACTAGTCACTTTAACATCAGCCAATACAGGCACCAGGTCAGAGGAATCATAAATTAACAGCAGGAAGGAGGTGTCAGGGCTAGCAGGAGAACACCAGGGTGTGTCTGTGTGTGAGTGTGTATGTGTGTGCGTGTATGTGTGTGTGCATGGAGAAGTAGGTGGAGACAGAGGAAGCCCATCAACAGAGACCCAGCCATTTCCAAGCTACAGAGCTTTAGAACCTGTTTGTCATTCGAACAGTCTCTCATAATGGAAGGTCATATACAACAGACAGACTTCGTGAACTAAGGTCTCCCTTCGCTCTTATGTTCTTTTACCAAGGTAAAAATTGAGTTTGGCTTTTGGGGGTAACAGTCCCTATGCGCTATCCCTGTCATAGAAGCTCCTCACTTAAAAAGAGAAAGCCATAAGCTTGCAGGTCTCCCCAGGGAAGTTTTCTACACCAGCCTGAAGAGTAGTGTGACTGGGGAGATGTCGGTCAAGGGCAGAAAAGCAGGCTCAAGCCAACACAGTGTCATTCTTGGCCACTGAGCCATCTCTTTGGAGTAGCAAAGAGAAAAAGCCATCTCCTTGTATTTCTGCATATTTGAAACTTCTGGGCTTCTGGATTCCCCATCAACTTCCTTCTCATCAACTTCCTTCCTTCTTCCTTCTCCCCCTTCTCTTCCTTCTTCCTTCTCAAAGATAGTGAGATACACATGCCCATCTACAGGAAAAAATATCGAAAAGGCAATCAGTTCCTAGACATTTATCTCATATGGCCACACAATGGCTTATAGGCTTCGTTGTCATAATGGCTGCTCTTCATTCATTCATTCTCTTATTTACTCATTCAATATTTTTCTTCACCTCCTTTATATCAATCTATGTTAAGCACTGGAGGTACCAACATGAACAAACCCAGTCCCTAATTTTAATTCAGGGTTAGGCCACACCAAGAAAAAGGAACTCTAGAAGCTGGATCTAGAGGGTCTAGATCCCAGGGTCATGAACTACAGTGATGAATTCTTCTACCTGAGGGTAGGCCCTTCTCATCTCCTCTGTGGGACGGGGGAAGCTCTGAGTGAAATCACAGAGAAGTGTTTGGGAACTTTTCCAACTCTGGGTCCCTTTTCTGCCAAATGTCTAGCACCCCCCTGGTGTCACTTAATTCATTCTTACAAGCTATGTCACTCCAACTAGTTGATGAGATGGAAACCTCATGGTCAAGCAGCTAAGAGAAGTCTAGAAAAGACTGGATACCTGAAAACTTGGAAAGTAGTTGGTTATTTCTGGTACGCTGTCACAAAATATAATAACTGCCCCAGGGTTCCAGGCTGAAAGAGAAAGACCCAACAGCCCAAGAAGAGGAGACAATGAAATAAGCAGACATGGCTGCTAGCATCTCTAAGTAGTTTGTACAGACTCTATGTACCTGTAGTTTCTCTGCTAAAATAACACTCGGCCTAAGAAATACCTCTGTAGATTTTGACTTCCAGTGTATTTTTGTGTTTCATGTGCACAGGTTCTCTTCAGCATCTCATCAGCAGTGTTCTCATATGAAAGCAATAGAGACAAACTCTGTGGGCTGGTCATTTATATGTTGCCTCTCATATACATTTCCTGCCTTTTTCTTGCTCTGTTCTGTTTTGCAGGGAATGACAAGGGTCCCTTGCAGCTGGCCTCTGGGTAATTTCTGTCAATGGGACACTGGTGGCAGCCTGGCAGTAGGGAAGAGGGGAGAAGCAGTATTTTTCCTTTCTTGCTTTGCCTAAGGCGCCGAACAGGCCATGCATGATTCAAGCTCACTCAGTCGGCCTCAGCCTGTGGGATCTGAAAACAAACTTCCTCCCACCATGACTCCAGTTCCACGGGTAGCTGCGATGTCCTGCCATGGCTAGTCTTTGAGTTGCCTCACCATTCCTTGTTTGGCTTTGCAGCTTTTCCATCACATTGTATGAAATTCCTGATATTAAATTCCCCCAATTGAGGGATGCCTGGGTGGCTCGGGGGTTAAGCACCTGCCTTCAGCTCAGGTCATGGTCCTGGGGTCCTGGGATGGAGTCCCATATTGGGCTCCCTGAATGGAGCCTGTTTCTCCCTCTGCCTGTGTCTCTTTCTCTCTCTCTCTCTCTTTCTCTCTCTCTCTCTCTCTCTCTCTCTCTCTCTCTCTTTCTCATGGTAAATAAATAAAATTTTTAAAAATAAATAAATAAATAAATAAATAAATAAATAAATAAATATATCCCCTAATTGAAAGGCCCAAGGTGGTTTCTTTTCTCCTGTTTGAAATGTGATACATTCTGATTGGTCTAAGGAGAAAAGTAATTTATCGGCAGTATGTTGGGTCATTTGCAGAGCTGCCAGGAATGAGACAGACTAAGCAACAAGATCCACAGCCAAAGACACTCCACAGAAACCACTGTGAAGAGTCCTCAAGAGCCACTGGTGAACACCAGAACTAAGGGCCACTCTCCCAGCACCACTGGCGCAGGCCACTGGGCCCTAACTCCTGCTGCCCATGGAAGCTAGCTCCCAAATAAAGTCCAGGTGGTTTTATCTGACTGAATGAGCCTGTGTCATTTATCTCACTCTAGCCACAGAAGATTGGAAATTAAGTAACTGACCTTTATAGCAGAGACAAGATCTGCTTTTCGGTAAGACTTGTAGGGTCAAAAAGTCTTCCAAATAAGAAAGAGGATTCCATGTGGAACAGCCAAAAAAAT
The DNA here is from genome assembly GCF_048418805.1 of Vulpes vulpes. Taxonomy (NCBI): domain Eukaryota; kingdom Metazoa; phylum Chordata; class Mammalia; order Carnivora; family Canidae; genus Vulpes; species Vulpes vulpes. The sequence goes on along the minus strand of NC_132792.1, from coordinate 152,134,550 downwards.
AATAATAAATATTTATCATTGGAAAAAGATCAGGATTTGGGGGTTGAGTTGCCATCCTAAGCTCAGCATGGGAAAAAAGAGAGTCTCTCGAGGGTGTTTGGGTTGATGGTGGTAGGAAGACTGGTACCTCTGTGGGAGGCTTTGGACTATGGACATAATCATGGAACCTTCCTAGTAGCCTTCAAGTTAATATTGGGCAATCAGCATTTATGTCACATGAAACAGCACAGCTTCCTACCCAGGAATGACTGTGTATCCAGCTGGAAGCACTCTTCAGACTTGGGTCCTAATCAGAGACTAATCCCTAATTTTGAAACTAATCTATACCCTAATTCTCAAGCCTGCATCTTTTTCTTATTCCTGAAATCTAAGTGCCCACTCTGTATCTCTGTCCCAGCCCCTGGGCTCTGTACTAGTCCTTCCTCTTTCCCATGCTGGACAGAGGCATTAACTAGCCCCTTCACCCAGTCCCCGCGAGGTTGACATCTTGCCTTGACCCATCAGTTTTTGTGAAGGGGTCTTCTCTGTCTTCTGCCACACTCCGTCAGCCTACAATCACCCTTGTCCAAACACTGCCGGCCTGGAATCCTTCCCGTTGCCTGCTCTTCAGAGGCCACTCAACGTGGCATAACAAGGGTGCATTTCAGAGGCAGCCAGATCTGGGTTTGAATCCCACCTCTAACACTTACTACCTGTACGAGCTTGGGGGGCTTCTATACTTCCACACTTATAAAAGAAGTGTTCTTGTGTGGCTCTCAAACCTTAGTAGGCAAGTACAGAAGTATCTACCGTCCTGGTGTGTCTGTTAAAAGAACAGATTTCCGATTGTCCCCCGTTAGAGACTCCATTCATTACATCTGGGGTGATTCTGGTGCAGGCAGCCCACAGACCACACTTGGAGAAACACTGACCCACCAGGTTTCCAGGTCCTGTCCATTCTCGAAATGGTTCTGTTGCTCATTCAGTCAACACTTCTCAGGTTCCAGGTGGGCTTGGGATTTGAGGATTATAACCACGTCCCCTCACGATCTAGCTGCAGATGTATACCTTAGACTCCGCCCCCCCCCCCACTTCCTATATTAGAATCACAGAGTAGGAGTTACCCTAACACATGCAACACCCCAAAGTTCCACATGGGTCTCACATACAAACTTCTGGTTAAAAAGCTCCATATCCCTGCTTCTATACCACACACAACTCCAGCTCCCTTCCCACCACAAGTCCCTACCTCCCTGCCCCAGTCCCACCCATGCTCTTATCTTCCCTGCAGCCTTCCTTGAGAATGGGGCACCTGCTCCTACTGATAAATGCTGCTTCCAGTTCCCTGTCAAAGAAGCCAGCTCTTCATTTTCTAATATTTCATCCATGTCCATTTGGCAGAAAAGTAGATTTCATTATGATCATTACCTATGTGGACAAGCAGCCAAGATTCAATAGCTGTTGGTCAATAGCTGCTTTCCTAACTAATAGCCCTTGATGGTCATCCTGAGGGACACGTGGCTTTTTTATCCACCTCGCCCCCTTGGCTGGCACTCATGTGCACAAAAACGTGAACTGGGAGCCCACCCACTTCAGGACTTCCATTCTCCCAAGGGAAGCACAGAGCATCTGTAGCCAGGATGGGGAAATAAAAGACTGGCTTGATCCTCACCATTTGTGCACACTTCATCTCCTCCATGGAGCCTTTCCTGGTTCCAGTGCTCTCTGCTGCTTTCCTTTCTCTGACTTCAGACCGTGTCCCAGTACACAGCTTGGCACTGGACTCTGTCCTACTTTGCAATGCCCTCCATCTGTTTTGCTTGCATGCTTTTTGCTTGCCCACAAAGTTGCACCTCTCTGAGAGTAGGATCCAGGTTTGAGACATCCTCTGGTGAACCTCGGAGGCAGGAAGAGGAACAAATCAAGGATCAGCTCAAGGAATTCACACTGGAGTGAGATGGCAGCTGAAGACACTAACTACGCAGGTGTCTTCCCTCTGGGGTCAATTTGAGATGCAACGTTAAAAGCTGCCTTGACCCAAGACGTAATTCAGGTCATAGTCACTGGAGGGAGATCCACTAGGGATGTCGCCAGATGGACCTTAAGCAGTGGGCCGGGGGTGACATGCCAGTCCTGCACATGTAGGGAGAGGTTAAGGCCGAGGCCCCAAGGCACCAGAATGAGCCTCTAGTTGAGTAACCAGCTCTAGAGACGCTAGGTCTCTGGGCAAGAAAAACATCGAAATCACAAAATGGGGTCACTGAGCCTGAGGAGAAAGACCTTCCTCAGAAAAGCCTAGCAGGTCCTCTGTCCTAGGACTCCACCACCTTAGGGGACTTCTCCAGGCTTGAGAGTTGACTCCCTTTCTCTCCTGACCTGAGCTCTGTGGCTGGTTCTTCTCTTTGCAGCTGGCCCCACCTATCTGCCTAACATTGTGCATCAGTTCTTGATTCATGAAGTTTGCTTCATCCAAGACTCCAACTTTGTTCCCCTTTGACTCAAGTCTGCGGTGGCAGAGGCCATGGAAGTGAGGTCCTGCCGGGCACTTTTTAACCCCACAGTATTTGGAATCGTGCTAAGTATGTACTTGATGTCTGTCTGTTCCCATACATCAAATAAGCTCAGCTCACCAAAGTAAGTGCATATCGAAAGGATGTTAAAAATTCCCTGCTGGCGATGGCGGGCCAGCTTCCCAGTTATCTCAACTTCCCAGTTATCTTCTCTGTCACTCCCCACTTCCCCCTTCAGATCAAGGAGACCTGGGTTCAAGTCTGCCACTTACTAGCCTGGAACTTTAGGTAAGTTATCTAACATCTCCAAAAGATGGAGATAATAAATCCCATGGGTAAGAGGCCTCTGCCCCCAGTCCCTGGGTGCCAACTGGCCAGCTTGCTACCAATGTGCCTCACACATCAAAGAGTAGGATCTGAGAATCGGTGCTCATTGAATACTTACTGACTTGACCATCTGCCTCATGATTAAGGATCTCAAACTGTAGGCGAGGACTCACGCATTGCAAGTGGAAGGACAACCAGCATAGTATTTCTGGGCAGTGGGGATGTCATGGTTCGGTATTGGTGGCGATAGCAACCACATCTGATAGAATGTGGACGGCAGAACAATTTGTAAGGCTAGGCACAGACTCTCTTAAAAGATGAATCACCATATAAATATGTAATGTCACAGCAGCATTAAGGCATGAGTCATGCTCCACTGATGGATGAAAGGATGGTGGAGGGGGCACCAAGGGGGCAGAATGATGAAGGAGCAAGGATCTTTCCGCTCAGGCTACTGCCCCCGCACTCTCTTTCAAGGTTTTAGTACATTTTAAACTACTTTACTGTTAACTTATACAAACAAATAGCAGGTGCCTGGTGGAAGAAGAAAATAATGATTCAAGTGTAAGACTCATTTTCCTATTGATTTCCTTTCTCTTTACTTCCTTTTGACCTCAGTGGAAAAGGCACAAGTCTCACTATTCAAAGAGACCATAACTCAGTCCTCACTCACAGACTTTAAGAAAGTGCTTAATATTTTTCTTCTTATGTCCCAGGGAACTACATTTCAGGTGTTTAATCATCTTTACAGCCCCTAGATATTTGGGATTTATGGGAAGCATTTAAACTCAGTAGAAAAAAATGAAAACAGTGTGTCCTAAATTCAGGGTAAATTTCAACTCTTGTTATGGGTGTTAATTTATGATTTGACAATGATTTCAAGGCTTTCTCTCATATCCTCTGAGGCTTGTATTTTCTTATTATTCAACCGGGTTTTATTCTCAGTGTCAAATGAATCACACATTCAATCACACAAAGCATAATGTCCCTTGCCCCATACACATAACCAGAGTCTTAGTCTATGGAGTTATGAACCCCCTGGGAAGAAGACCGAAGTAGTCCTTGTGGTATCTCATTCCCCCTGGTGATGAAAATGCCTAATCCTTCAAAAGACTGTTTCTTTTTTTTTTATTACTGAGACATAATTGATATACAATATTATATTAGTTTCAGGTATACAGCATAGTGATTTGACATTTGTATACACGGAGAAATAGTCACCACAATAAGTCTAGTTACCACCTGTCACCTTTACAAAGTTAATACAATGCTATTGACCGTATTCCCCATACTTTAGATTACATTCCCATGACTTATTTACTTTATAACTTGAGTTTTATACTTCTTAATCCTCTTCCCCACCCCAACTGGCAACCACCAGCCTATTCTCTGTATCTGTGAGTCTGGGTTTTATTTCATTTTATTTTTTTTTTGTTCTGCTTTATTCCACATGTAAGTGAAATCATGTGGTATTTGTGTCTCTCTCTGTCTTACTTATTTTATTTACCATAATACACTCAAGATCCACCCGTGTTGTCACAAATGACAAGATTTCATTCCTTTTTATGGCAGAGTAATATTCCACTGTATACATACACCACATCTTCTCTATCCGTGCGTCTACCGATGGACCCTTAGATTGCTTCCCTATCTTTGCTATTGTAAATAATGCTGCAATTAGCATAGGGGTGCATATGTCTTTTTGAATTCGTGTTTTTGTTTTCTTCAGATAGATACTCAGCAGTGGAATCGCTGGATCATATGGTAGCTCTATTTTTAATTTTTGGAGGAAACTCTACTGTTGTCTTATAGTTGCTGAGCCAATTTACATTCCCACCACAATGCATCGGGGTTCTCTTTTCTCCACCTTCTCACCAACACTTGCTATTTCTTGTCTTTTTGATACTAGCCACTCTGACAGGGGCAAAGTGATACCTCACTGTGGTTTTTATTTTTATTTCCCTGAGGGTTAGTGATGTTGAACATGTGTATGTATTAGTTTGTTGGCCATTGGTATGTCTTCTCTGGAAAAATGTCTAGTCAGAATTTAATTGAATTCTTTGTCTTTTTGTTATTGAGTTTGATGAATTCTTTATATATTTTGGATATGAATCTTTTATTGGATAGATGGTTTGCAAATATCTTCTCCCATTCAGTAGTTTGTATTTTGTTGACAGTTTTTCTTTCACTAAGCAAAAACATTTTAGTTTGATTCAATCCCAATTGTTTATTTGTGCTTTTGTCTTTCTTGTCTGGGGAGACAATTCCAGAAAACTGTTGCTAATGCTGATGTCCAAGAGTTTCTTGCCTATGTTTTCTTCTGGAATTTTATGGTTTCCGGTCTTACATTCAAGTCTAATCCATTTTGAGCTGATTTTTGTATGCGGTAAGATATGTGCCAGACCCTCTGATGGGCTTTTCTTCAACATTACTTTATTTTACTGGTAAACAACTTGTGAAAATATTATCTTACTTTTACAAAAAATAAACTGAAACTTAAAAGAGATTAAGAGAATTAACTCATGCTACTTAGCTAGCAAATTGCAGAGCTGGGATTCAAAAGCAGGTCTGTATTTTCTCCTACCTTCAAGAGTCCCCAGCACTTTTCCACTGATAAGCTTTCAGCTTCTGGAAGCCATTTGTATTGATGCTCACAGTCCTCCTGAGCAGGAGTGTATGGTGGTGGGCACGCTGCAATTTTCTCCACCTTCAACTGCCTCTCCTGGCCCTGATATCACTCACTACTTACCATCCCAGTGAGAAAGATAAAAGTTGAGCTGCCACACTGCTTATTGCCTCAGGCTCATTGTGGAACAGACTGACTGGCACACCACCTCCTTACCATCTTGGAAAAAAGCCTTCCCCACTCAGAGACCCAGAGGCTCTCGGGAGCTTTGCCTTGTTCTTGACTCTGCAGAGCCACCCCTCAGAGGTGAGGTTGTAAAAGAGAAGGCTCTAGATTGGGGTCCCAGTGAAACTTGCCGCTGGACTACTGTTCCAGTTTAACTAATCTGGAAATTGGAGCCAATTCTTCTCTATCCTCCTACTGGCCTAGGAAAGGCCCCTGCAGGGGCCTGGGAGAACAGAGTCTTCTTAGCTTGTAATAGTTCTGCTTCCTATGATGAGCATGATCCATGCAGGTGCAAGGAAACTATAAGTTCGAGGCTAAGCTGCTATTGAAACACTTGAGTGCTTGAGAAGCAGGAAGAAGGATAAATCATGTTTGAACAAACGAACATTAGCCAAACAGCCTCATATAAGCCCAGAAAGTTCCAATGAAGCCAAATGACACCCTTCCCAGTGGTCATTCATCATTCAGAGACTGTCGTTGGTGGCTCAGCCTCTTTCCCATACTGATCATCATCCACCTAACCAATGGTTTCAAGGACTGCTCCTGGAAGAGCTGCCAGAAGTCGCTCACAGCAGTGCCAGGAAGATAGCTCCTTTCTCTCTTCCTCTGTCACTTAGCTTCTCCAGGAAGAAAGGCTTAACGCAGGAACTCCTGAGACCCATGGGTCTCATGACTCCCGAGGTAGCTGGGTGTAAGATCCTACCTGCCTCAGGTTCAGTCAAATCTCTGCCCCTCTCTGACCAAACAGAGGGGCAGGTGCCAGTCTGAAGAGCTAAAAGTTGAAGCATAAAGTGGTTACAAACTACTAAAGAAAAGACAAGCACACTGTAGTAGGTTTAATTGTGTCTCCCTGCCCCTCCACCCCAGGAAAAAAAAAGAAATATTCACATTCGACCCCCCTGTGAATGTAACCTTCCTGCTTTAATTTCAGGCTTCCCACCTCCAGAACTACGAGAGAATAAATTTCTGTTGTTTTAAGCCATGCAGTAGTTCTGTGCTACGGCAGCCCTGGGAAACTCATGCACACACTGTGGCGTCGGGGGGACCACAAGATGATATGGAAAAGCAAATCACAGAAGACGAAATGCAAATACAATAAAAACATCACCAGTGTTCAAACCTCAATGGTCACAAAAGAAATATGACTCAAGGGGGCCTGGGTGGCTCAGTCTGTTAAGCTTCTGTCTTCAGCTCAGGTCGTGATCTCGGGGTCCTGGGATCAAGCCCCACGTCGGGCTCCCTGCTCAGCGAGGAGTCCACTTCTCCTTCTCCCTCTGTCCGCCCCTCTGCCTACTTGTGCTCTCTCTCCATCTCTCTGTATCAAATAAATAAATAAACTCTTTAAAAAAAAAAAGAAATGTGACTTCAAATGATGGTATGCCCTCTTTACTTTTCAGATGATTAAGAAGAGTAACAATGCCTGGTGCTGGCAAGAGCGTGGGAAATGCACATCCACATGCTGCTACTGGGAATGAGTGGGAACTAATTTCCCAGAGACAAATACAGTCATGCCCACCGGAAGCTGGAGCGATCATCATATTCAAGGAAGTAATTAGGGAAGTGTGCGAAGATCTATGCATAAGACTATTTTCATTAAAGCACTGTTTATAAGAGCAAAGGAAAGAATTCTGAGTTCAAACAACAGGAATTATCTAATAACTTGTTATGCTCACACAAGAAAATTACTGGGAAGCCATTAAAAATGTTGATGTTGAGATATATATATATATATATATATTTTTTTTTTTAACTAGTCATCTTTTATTGGGTGTTAGTTCTCAATTAGGTGATGAAAGGATTCAGGGGTGCCAGGCAAAGGTGATCAGGATTATAGAGTGCACCCTCCACAGCGGTAGGTGTGTGGCTGCACACGTGTGAGTTTGGTGTAAGAAAAGCAATAGTTGAGAGGCACGTAAGCCAGCACCATAGAATCCCCAGGAATGATCCATCTCTTCACACTGACATACAGGTTGAAATACCCAGAAGCAAGTAACCTCCTTGAAATGCTCCAACAGTGCCCTGAGGGGGTAAATTCCACATCGGCATCCAGCTTGGCAGCTCCCTTGTGTTGTCATCCTGAGTTTCGTCTTCACTGGCATGCTTGATGCCATCTCGGAGCCCTGGCTGTCTGCTGTCAATGTCGATCCTTATTTATGGACAAGGAGAGACGTTCATATACATTGTCAAGTGAGAAAAGCACAAAATAGTCTAATATAATTGTGTGTATGTTTGTGTGTTGGAAGGGAGAAAGACAGAGAGTCAGAGAGACCAAGGGTGTATCGTTTGTTAACTGTCTGCAGACCTTATAAATCATTTGGTTTTTGAGCTTTCTAATTTTTCTAAAAGGAAAATATTTTTCTTAATTCTAAAAATTAGCTAACCTACAGTGGAGTCAACCTACGGGGCCATGTTAGTTTCCAGGGTACCATATGATGATCCAAGATTCACACGTTACTCAGTGCTCATCACCACAAGTGCACGCCTCACCCCCATCACCTGTTTTCTCCAGCCCCCGGTCACCTCCCCTCTGATCACCATCCATTTATTCTCCGTAGTGAAGAGTCTGTTTTGGGATTTGTCTCTTTTTCCCCCCTTTGTTCATTTCTTCGGTTTCTTAAATTCCACATAGGAGTGAAATCATATGGCATTTGTCTTTCTCTGGCTTTTATCGTTTAGCATTGAAAATAAACACTTTCTAAAAAATAAATGCACGCCTCAAAGGAATGAAACGGATTTGAGTGCCGCTTCCCCATATTCCTGGAGGAGGGCCCTGGGGTGCTTTTCCTACACCCCTTGGCTCAGCGCAGGGCCTGGAGCATCCAGAGCAGGCCCTGGTACAGATTGGGCCAAGTACACAATATATTCACCTGCGTGCTTCGTGACTTGGCCATGAGGCCTTGAACACACCCTCCCAGACCTCCTTCTTTAGCCTCCCAATCAATTGGTTCTTCCTTTGGCCCCCATCTTGGGGGTTTCCTGCTTCTCTTTACTGCTTCACCCTAAGTTTGAACTGGGTCTAGCAACAGAATCAGTGCTTTCATCCGCTTTCATGTTGCAGCCCCGCCACCTGTAGAAGGGGCCCCTTTCTCACCACAGCACGAGCCCCACGAAGGCAGGGCATCTGCCCACTGCGCCTCTGGAGCCCAGTGCTGTGCCTGAGCCACTGGTGCTATTGACTTGAACAACACCATTTCCAGAACTGAAAGGGACTTGGCAAACCAATGACAAACCAACTCTCTCATTTCATAGATAAGCAAACAAAAAGCCCAGAAAACTGACTCATCACCAGTGGCAAAATCCAGCAAGAAGCTAGACCTCCTGACTCCTAGACAGTGCTCTTCCTACTACATTACACCAATGGGCCACAGGACACCTCCCCCCCCCCCCCCCCCCCCCCCCCCCCGCACCACCACCACTACCGTAGTGTCGGAGGAAACTGAGAACTTCCCTTAGAATCTTCAGGAAGCCCAGTGCCTTCACTGGACTCCTCCCACTTTCTCCTTCCCACACATCTATTCTTCAGGCCCTTTCAACAGGAGCAAGCTTCCTTACCCAGCGCCTTCCCATGAGCCCTGGCTCTGCCCTTTGCCAGTCCTCCCCCCTCCCCACATACCTTTGTCTGGTCCCCCTTCAATGTCTTTATGCCTTCTGGCCTCATTTTTTGGCACCTCTCCACCTTCCAAACCCATGTTCATGCCTAACTACCTCCCCCTGGATCTGGTGAGCACCCAACTTTCCCTGCAGGGCACAGCTCCCACTGTCTCAGCTTCAGTCCAAATGTGAGTGCTCCTGACCCTCTTCCCAAAGTGCCACCATCGTCCACCTGCACAGAATCCCTCTCCCCCTGCCCTGCCCTCAGGCAGCAAGGCGGTCCGCAGCCAGCCCAGCCTCCTGCCCGCAAATGCAGGCCCTGCTGCATCTCCTCTTTCATCTGCTGAGATGTGAGAACTTCATCTCCCAGAAAGCTCACCAGGACTCTTCAAGGACAACAAGACCTCTGTTACCACTTACAATGGTTCAGTTTCAACCCGCCCCCCCGCCCGCCCCCCCCGTGTCACCTCAGGAGACAAACGTGGTCAGGACGAAACTCAAGAGCAGGACCAAAGACAGAGGATACAAAGGTGAATGAGGATGGTGGCTTCCCCTTGAGCTCCACAGAAGCCAAGCTTCTCAGAGACGTCTTGAGGTGCTGACGGGAGGCCAGCGGCCAGGCTGAGAGGCCCCTCCCTGCTTCACCCAGAGCAGCTCCACACTTAAGTTTTTTAAATAGATTTGCAATACCTTCAGGTTACATTTAGCAAAGGGCCCCATTATTGTTAAAATCGGGGCTTAAAAAATACACCAATCTGGGGTCGCTAAAGGAAGAACGGAGGTCAGGCTAAGGCACAGGTTCAGTTTTCATGACTGGAACGTAGAGTGATTCTTTCATTCAACAGATGCTGAGTCCCTGCAATGCCCAGATGATGAGCCCAGGTCATAGGAGAGGTAGGAGTACCTGGCATTCTAGTTAGGGCTGCTTCTGAGGATTGGGAGCCTGTCCTGGCCTGTGTTCCCGTTATCGAACAAGCCACCCCAAAGGCAGGACTGAAAACAATAATGATCCCTTATTTAGCTCACAAATGTGCAGCTTGGACAGGGTTCGGTGGGGACAGTTCATCTTGACTGTGTGCAAAGGATCATTCAAAGCCTCGCTCCATGTGCCTGGTAGTGGATGCCAGCTGTTGGTGGGCCCCAGCTGGAACTGTCGGCTAGAACATCTAAACGTGGCCGTCCACATGCCTGCCTGCTTCCTTGCAGTAGGGTGGCTGGATTTCAAGAGGGAGCAACCCAAGAGACACAAAGGGAAATTTGCCAGTTCCTGAACACCTGGGCCCAGGAGCTGGCACGTTGTCACTTCCCCTATAATCTATCGGTGAAGAAGTCCCAGAGCCTTAGAGTCAAAGAGAGAGGGCACAGACCCCACCTCTTGATGGGGGAAGGGTCAAAGACCTCTACAGTCATGTTTTCAAGTGGCTACAGGCTACAAGTTGAGAAGAAATGACTCCAGCTATGGAGCGGAAGAGTGGTGAGGGTTGTAAACCCAGCTAACCACTACCCTTCCCTCCAGAAAGCATAATGGTAGAAAATATGGGCTGTAGGGACGCCTGGGTGGCTCAGTGGTTGGGTGGCTGCCTTCGGCTCAGGTCGTGATCCCAGGATCTGGGATCGAGTCCCACATCAGTCTTCCTGTAGGGAGCCTGCTTCTCCCTCTGCCTATGTCTCTGCCCCTTTCTCTCTCTCTTTGTCTCTCATGAATAAATAAATAAATCTTTTTTAAAAATGTGGACTGTGGCACCATTTATGTTGGACATTTGTACTGTCCTCCGGGGCAACGTGCAATATGCTTCCGCCCTCTGACTATGGCAGCTCTTCATAGTTTGAATATGGCTACATTACCCGGTGCCCAGTTCCAAGCATTGCCTAGGCCCCAGACTAGGGATTTGCATTTGCATTTTTCTCACGTGTTCCTTCACTGATTTGATCCCCAGGCCCTTTTACCAAGCTGAGCAGCCTCCCTGGGAAATGTGCACACTTGTCAATGTTCCTTGGGGAAAAAAAATGCTACCCCTCACTCAGTGCTCAGATCACTGATGAGCACCGTGCACCCCCCAGGCATCATCGCCTCTCCATTGGACACCGTCCTGGTGTCTCCAGCAGTTTCGGGTTCTGCGAACACATTCGGAGTTGGCGGGAGCTTGAAGCCTTCCCTCCTGTGATGCTCTTCCACCCTGGCTCCTCAATCATAGCAGTGCAATTCCGCCACTGTTAGGAGGACAGCCTGTGTGGAAGCAGCAGACAGGGCCGCAGAGTGAGACTCCACACAGTGTCCTCTCTCAAGGGCCCCTCAGCCAAAGGTCCCTGTTGCCAGAGGGATCGCAGGGAACGCAGGCAGGGAGGGAGCTACGGCCGGCGTCCTACACACACACAACAGGACCATGAAATCCTCTCGACGGAGGCCAATATCCGATTTCGCTTCTCCATGCAGACCAGCTCCCAAGGAAGAGCAGGCCCATCCAAGAACGCGGTTGGCTCCTAAACTGACAGGTGGTGGCACAGGGCTAGGTTTATTTGGAAGTACCTAATTAAGCTCCAGAGTAAACTAGTCATCAAGGTGTTTAATTGGCAGTATGTGACCATTAGGAGCTAATTAAGTCATTGCCTCATACTCTGATTAATGTTTGTCATTCGGCCACTGCGTGGCTGGTGCAAGTTTAAAGAAAACAGAAGGTCCAGCTAGACAGTCCCTAGACCATGGTCCTAACTGGTCCCAGCACCGAGGCAGGGCCAGCAGATGGAGCCATGTGTGGGACCCTGCAGCTCATTCTACGGCCCAGGCCCCGGGAGGTCCTTGAAATCCATTGAATAAGAAGTTATTGAGCCAGGCAGGCAAAGGGTAGTGCAGGGACTGGCCAAGCCGAGGTTCAAATCCTACCTCCGCCTCTGACTACCTCTTGCACCACCTGGCTTTTCCCAATTGCGATTTCTCTTCTCTGTGGAATGAAGACCGGTAACACCTACCTCACACAGCTGTTGCTTTAAAATAAAAATCAAATACCCTCAATCTCATGTTCAAAGCGGTCCAGTGACTTCCCATCTCAGAGTGAATAGCTAAAGCGCACCCAGTGACATGAAACAGTTTTCATAATTTAGCTCCTTTCCCCTGTTCCCCTCCCTCCTTATCACTCTACCCTCTTCTCCTACTACTTTCTCCTCCCCGTCCCGGCTCTGGCCACACTGCTCTTTCTGTTGTTCCTCGGACACACCAAGCACTCTTCCGCCACAGGGCCTTTGCACTTGCTCTTGTCGCTGCCTATAATATCTTTTTTCCCAAATGTCCACATGGTTCACACCCTCTGTCTTTGTTCAAGTGACCTTTCCAAAGAGATCTCCTCTGACCTCCCTATTTAAGATTTCTACGCTCTTTCCACCTAAAATAAAATGCTGGAGAATACTGTCCCCCATTCCTGTTTTATTTTTCCCACTTAATCCCACCTATCATGCAATATATTGCAGTATGTTGTGCTTACTTATTGTTTTGGAATGTCTACCCCACTCTAATACAAAACGTAAACCCCATGATAGCAGAAAAAAAATGTTTCATCTGTGTAGCTCCAGCTGCATTCCCATGCCCAGAACAGTGCCAAGCCAGTGGTAGGCACTTGATAAAAATGTGTTGAATGAATGATTGAATGAATGAATGAGCATTAAGTAAGATTAAAGCTTGCGGGGCGCCTGGGTGGCTCGGTGGTTGAGCGTCTGCCTTCAGCTCAGGTCATGATCCCAGAGTCCTGGGATCAAGTCCAACATTGGGCTCCCCATGGGGAGCCTGCTTCTCCCTCTGCCTATGTCTCTGCCTCTCTCTGTGTGTCTCTCATGAATAAATAAAATCTTAAAAAAAAAAAAGATTAAAGCATGCAAAGTGCCTTTAACACTCATTTCCTTCTCTGGGCTCTGTAGTAAGAACTGATCTCTCTGCCCTTAAGGACCTTGTAGCCTCCAGGGAACAGCTCATCACACACACCTGCTGTACAAATCATCCTCCCCTGGGTGCCCCAACAGGGGAGCTGAAGAAGGACAGACAAGGACCCCCTTGTGGCAAGACTGAGTTATTGCCATCAGCCATTTGCAGGGCTGGGTGACAAGCTCCCTGGAGATTGAGCCAAGAGTGCCACACACTGCCCACCTGTAAGAAGCTCATAGTCCAGGGCTCAGCGAATTCCCTATAAAGGACCAGATGGGCAATATTTTGGGTTCTCCAGGTCATCCAATCTCTGCCCTTAACTACTCGGCTTTGCCACTGTGCCTGAAGGGAGCCATAGAGAATGTACCAAGGAATGGCTACGACTGTATTCCAATAAAACTTTATTTATGGACGCTAGCACTTAACTATCCTAACATGTCCATGGGTCACAAAATATTTTTTTGTGTGTCACAAAATATTGTTCTTTTTTTTGTTCGACCATTTAAAAATGTGGAAACTATTCTCAACTCACAGGCCATACAAAAACAGTGCATGGGCCAGATCTGGGCCATGCACTGGACGGTGGACAATCCAGTTTGCCAATCTCTGGTCTAGACAGGAAAAAAGGGAAAGAAAACCCTGTTGTGCTAACTAAGGCTTAAAATCCATGCCATAGACTCCATCTCACAGATGTTCATGGGCAGTGGGAGTAACTAGACTGGAGCTGTCAGGGAAGGCGATGGGAAGAGGTGGGACTTATGCCGCCGAGCAGCACTGAGATGGGGTGGCGGTTGGCCGAGAACTAAGGGAGGGAAGGGAACTTTCCCTGGCATGAGCAGTAACGGTAGTAAGAGGAGTAATGCTAATGACAGTAATGGCATTTTACTGATCTAAAGGATGCAGCAAGCCCAGCTCCTAGCATTAACTTAACGTTCAGAGCAACCCTACTAGGGAGTAAATTTACCCCCCTTTTCAAATGGAGAAACCAAGACTCAGGAGGCTAATAATTTGCTCAAACACGTACAGTCAGGAGCAGAGTCAGAATGTCAGCGGGCGTAGGCCTCCGAAGCCCACCCTCCCTCCTCCTGGATTCCACACTTTGATCCAGATTCCCTCCCATTTCCTATGATCAGATGCAGCTCCGTCCCTGGTGTGCCTGCATTCATGTAAATAACCATTTCCTAAATACACTCAATGAAAAATCAATTACATAGCAAAGTGGCTGAGGTTTGGATAAACAACCTAATTGTTCCCTCTGGGGCTGCTGGCTGAGCAATCCCCGCAGAGAGAGGAAAGAGAGTTAACGTTTATTAAGAGCTCCACCTCAGCCACAGAAATGCATTCCCTTCTTCCTTGACAGGAATGGGGCCCAGCCTCGGTGGCCGAGCCTCCCCTCCACCCCCCACCCCCTGCCCTGCAGCAGCATCTCAGGGACATGAACTCATCGTGGGGCTACATGACAACCCCGTGCTCCAAGTAGACCTCCAACTAAGGCAAACTCAAGAACTTGCCCCCCAGGGGTGCCTGCCAGGCACCCTTCTCAAAGTTGAACACCTAGCTGCCTTCCTCTAGTTGACTGGAGAATATCCCTCCAGGAAGGCCACCCTGTTTACACCTCCAAATTGCCCCATAGTTTTGTGCTCTTATACTTAAAACTTAGGGGTAATGTCCAGATAATCATCTTAGCTTCTGCCCTAAAGTTTCCCAGTTGATTCTAATCTGCAGCCAGGGTTGAAAGCCTGGTTTCTTATACCACTCACCGTGGGGCTACATGACAACCCCGTGCTCCACGTCCAAGTCCAATTAGACTTTTCTTCTTTTGGGTCATCCTAACCCCTAGTCAATATACAAACATACCAAGAAGGTATGTTCCATCGAACCTGATCAATCATTAATACTGGGAATTTGTTTTCAGAAACTTTCAACAAGACAGGTCATTCTACTTGACCAACTGGCTAGAGAAGATGGAGAATCTGGGTTTAGGGCCTGGTAGGGGAGAATTGAAAATGGAAAAGTGGCCTTTGGCAAGGGATAGCCTGAAAGGAAGGTGAGGTGTTCAGAACTACTGAACTTGCATGGGCTTTCCTTTTCTTTCTTTCTTTTTTTTCTTTTTTCCCCCTTCCCTCCCCACACCCCACCACCAGTTCGCTGTTATCATCAGTCATTGTTGTGAGCCAGGCATGGTGGGTGGTTGGCGATGCTTGAAGAAATAAGATACAGTTCTTAACCTGAGACTCAAAAATAATCACAACAGCCTACAATAAATGCTGCAGAAACAAAAGAGCACATATATCAGTCCTGGAGTAAAGCGATCCAAGGTCTGGCCATCTGACTATGGAGTCTGGAGGAGCCCTGAACACAGGGTCGAGAGACAAAATTCTAATCTTGGTTCTGCTGTGTGGGTGTTTGCTGTATGGCCTTGCACTTGCTGGGGGGCCTTGGTTTACTCGTTGATGGATTAGTTCGTTCATTCATTCAACTTTGTGCCAGTGTGGTGCTAACTTTGGGGATGAATGCTGTGACGACATAATGGACACTATTTCTGCTCTCATAGGTTTTGTAGTCTACTAGGGGAAACAGACATGAAAGAAATAATTTCACAGATAATTTCCCCATAAAACGATGAAGCTGGTCTAGACCAGAGGCTTTCCACCCTGGCTGCAGATTAGAATCAACTGGAAAACTTTAGGACAGAAGCTAAGGTGATTATCTGGACATTACCCCCAAAGATTACATTCAAACTGGGAAGGCTCTGGCATAGATATTTTTTCAATATTTTATCTATTTTAGAGAGCATGTGAGTGAGAGAGAGAGCATGAGTAGAGGGAGGAGCAGAGGAAGAGAGAGAGGTAGACTCCTCGCCGAGCAGGGAACCTGACGCAGGGCTCGATTCCGGTATCCCAGGATCGTGACTGAACTGAAAGCAGATGCTTAACCGACTGAGCCACCCAGGCTCAGCCACCCTGACATAGATATTTTTTATAAGTTTCCGCAAGAGACTCTAAAGTGAGACCAGGGTTGAGAACCACCAAGCTAGACCATATCTAAAACTTGTTTTTGCTCTGACAGTCTGTCAGTCTTTTGCATTCAGTGGATAATCCATGACTTATATGTGTAATTCTGTATATATGTAGGTGTGAGGAAGAGAGACAAAGGTACGCAGAGAGAGAGAGAGAGAGAGAGAGACATAGCAAGCAACCAAGACCATGTAGTACGTGGGTAAGTCAAAGCACCGGAGACCAGCGGGAAAATAACACCCATCAATACTTCCCAAACTTGGCCTGAGGAATGTTCAATTGGATATTTGTGCAGAGACTATTTGTCTACCTGATATTCTTTCTTTTTATAAAACTCTGATTTAATTAGGGCAGCCACGTGACCAGCTCTAAATTCGTATTTGCCAACCTCCGTGGCAGCTACAAGCGACCAATGAGATGCTGCTCAGAGTCAGGGGATGGAACTTCCAGGAAATCTCCATAAGGGGGGGAGATGCTCACCAAGGGGGCTTAACTGTGATGCCCTTCGCCTCTTCCTCCAACTTCTGGACTGAAACAAAGGTGCGACGGCCACACATTATTGGTCACCTGGATCCGTGTAGAGACTTTGAGGACGGAAATAATGAGCTAAGGATAGTAAAGCAGAGAAATCAAAGAAGCCTGGATTCCAGATGATATCACAAGGGCACAGTCCCTTGGACTGCCTACTTTTGGGTTTCTTTTACTTAAAATAGAAACCTGACTCTGGTTAAGTGACCTATCTGAGATTATTTGACTCTGATACGGGCATTCGATGAGGGGAAGAAAGAGAGCTCCTTTAAGTAAGTTTGGAGAGTACTGCACACCACAGTACAGTTCCCCACCTTCCCTGCCGAGACTCCCATTGCACGTTTGCCCATATTAAATTGCACGTTCATGTCAAAGAAGCCCACTCACTTGATTTAACCTGACATTTCAAAACCTGGCTTTCCCCAAACTCCCTTCCCATAGCATATACACACTCAAGCACAGCATATAGAGCATTTCTTCATATTTCATAAAACTAATCTTTTTCAGTGCATTATTTGAGAATCTCTAACATAAACGCATCAATATTCACCTGTTGAAATTCCAGAATACTTAACACCTGAGCATCGATACAAAACAACAATCAGATGTTTCATATCAGATGCCACAGAGCAACCCATGTATATGTGTGTGTGTGTGTGTGTGTGTGTGTGTGTGTAGTTTTTTTCTATTTAGCTGCATATTGGAGAGACAGTCACAAGTGCCCTGCTCATAAACACCTCCAAGAACCCAAATCCAAAATGGCCCCAGTGAGTTTTCTCCCTCCAGCTGTCAATTGCTCCCAGCTTGTCTTCTGCTCTCAGTTCCTTGGTGTGTCCTGACCTGTGTTTTCTCATTCTGGTCCACCTGGAAGCCTTCCAGGAATGCAAAAAAAAAAAAAAAAATCAAGGCTGCCCAGGAACTAGCTTGCAAAATGAAGCTCTGTTCACAAAACCATTTCTTTGGCAGACCTCAGACAGTACAAGTCACCCGGCCATTAGCTTCTTCATGGTAACTGTCTGCAGACATACACACACCGCCTGACCTATTCAGTCTTGGCATTTGATTTGGCCATTTCAGGAGTTCCAACGAGGTCACCTGTATCTTTCCCACTTAAACTCCTGTAACAGAGAACAAGTCCTTTCATTTCATAAGAAGCTTAAGCTGAAGAAAATCCTGTGAAAAGGAACACTTAACAAATTCACTAAAAGTATACATTCCTGATACTCTTTCCTAAGAACTGATTTTGCCAGAGTGGTGGTCCTCCACCCTTTTACTTTTAACCTGTTTGTGTCTTTATACATAAAGTGAATTTTTGTAGATGACATAGCTGGCTCTTGCGGTTTTTTTTTTTTTTTCTGTATCCACCCTGACATTCTCTGTATTTCAATTTCCATATGTGGACCATTTATGTTTAAAGTGATTATCTGCATTAATATATACCTCTTTTTCAACTGTTTGCCCAATAGTTGCACGTGTTCTTTGTTTCTTGTTTTGCCTTCTCTTCTCTTTCTGCCATTTCTCTTTTTTATTTTCTTCTATTTTTAAAAGATTTATGTGTTTCTTTTAGATGGGGAGGGGTAGAGAGAGAGAAAGAGAGGATGTCAAGCAGACTCCTCACTGAGCACATAGCCCACCCAGGGCTCAACCTCGTGACCCTGGGATTATGACCTGAGGCAAAACCAAGAGTCCGATGCTTAACCAACTGAGCCATCCTGGTGCCCCTCTGCCATTTCAGGTTTTTTTAATATTTTATTTATTTATTCATGAGAGAGAGAGAGAGAGAGAGAGAGAGAGAGAGGCAGAGTCACAGGCAGAGGGAGAAGCAGGCTCCACGCAGGGAGCCTGATGTGGGACTCGATTCCGGGACTCCAGGATCACACCCTGGATGGAAGGCAGGCGCTAAACCGCTGAGCCACCCAGGGATCCCCCATTTCAGTTTTAACCAAGTATTTTCTAGGATCCTGTTTTCTCTCCTCCTTTAGCATGTCAGTTGTATTTCCTTTCAAAAAATATTTTTAGCAGTTGCTCTAGAGTTTGCAGTATACATTTATAACTCACATAAGTCTACTTTCAAGTATCACTATGTCACTTCACAGGTAGTGTGAGTTTCTACTAACAGACTATTCCCCACTCCCCCTCTGCCTCTTACAACATTGCTGTCGCTCATTTCATTTAGCATTATACTATAATCACCCCAGGCACTGTCACTAGCATGACTTTAAACACCTCTGTTGGATCAATTGAGAATAAGAAAAATAAAAGATTTTATTTTACCTTCACTTATTCCTTCTCTGATGCTCTTTCTTTCTTGTCAGAGATCCAGTTTCTGACTTATCGTTTTCCTTCTCTCTGAGAATATCTTTTAACATCTCTCTCAGAGCAAGTCACTGGCGATGAATTCCCTCGGCTTTTATCTAAGAATGCCTTCATTTCTCCTTCACTTGTGAAGGATAATTTCACTGGATGTAGAATTCTAGGTTGGTGGAGTTCTCTTCTTTCGGCACTTTAATTATTTCACTGTTCTTTTCTTGCTTGTATGGTTTTTGACACCTCCACTTTAATACTTATCTTTGTTCTTCTATACGAAAGGTATTTCCACCCTTCTGGCATCTTTTTTTAAAATTTTTTAAAAATATTTTATTCATTCATGAGAGACACAGAGAGAGAGAGAGAGAGAGAGGTAGAGACACAGGCAGAGGGAGAAGCAGGGCACCTGAGCTGCCCTTCTGGCATCTTTCAATACTTTCTCTTTATGTCTGATTTTCTGCAGATGGAATATAATACATACAGGTATACATTTTTTAAATATTTATCCTGCTTATTATGAGCTTCCTGGATCTGTGGTTTGGTACCTGTCATTAATTTTGGAAAATTCCTGGCCATTATTACTTCAAATATTTCTTCTCCTCCTTTCTCTCTTTCATCTCGGGCATTCAATTGTGCATATTCCACTGGATCAGTGTTTCCCAAATATGTTCTCTAGGCCAAGAGCATCAACATCATTTGGAAAGTTGTTAGAAATGCAATAATCAAGCCCCCCCCCCCCCAGCCCAAATCCACTTACTCAGAAACTCTAGGGATGGGGGCCAAGAATGTATGTTTAACCAAGGCCTCTGGAGGGGAGGGTTCTTTTTCATACTGAAGTTCGAGAACCACTACACCAAAGCAGGAAAATGAGCGTTAGGATATCCAAAAGGGGGTGATACAGAGAAAAGGAAGTATAACAGCTGGAAACATTTAGTGTGCCTTAGAATTGTGCCCTTAATATGCAGCTTTATCTGTCAGTGACAGTCTTACTGAAGTATTTCATGGCTTAAATGAGGCCTAAAGGAAAACATGGTACTAACTACAAATGACCTGCCAGCCACTTTGCCCCTTTAACTTTGTTCTCATCCAAATGTGGCTCCCAAATCAGGCTGCATATCCCCCTGAGAGCTCAGTTGAAATAGACTCTAGACTGGCGGAAGCAGAATCTCCAAGGTTTGAAGCTTATAAGACTCTACTTTTAACATGAGTCCCTGAGTATTCTGACCCCGCTAGTCCATGACGTGGTAATAGGGGACCACTGCAAGAGCCCTCTAACTGGATCTGTTGGCTGCTCTTCATGAAAGCCCAGTAAAGCCCCCTCCTCAAACCAATCCTGATATATCATAGCCATATTTAAATAGCCTCTGCTTCACCCCTCTCCCTTCCTGTACCACCTTTCTTTAGGTTGACCTGGACTCTTTCACACCCTCAGAGATGGGCTCCTTAGCCAAGAGCTGAGTGCAGAGCTTCGTGTGACCCCCTTCCCCTCACTTGTCTTTGATACCATCAGGCACAAGGCATAGTATTCCCAATATCATGGGCTAAATGTCTTCATTGACCCCATTCCCACCAGGATGTAGCCCTTTCTCAGGATGTGGTTCCTTCCACACACCCCCACCCCAGCCTCACTGAGGTCAGCCCGTGGAAACGTGGCCCCACTCATAAGTTCTAACTAGTTATGCTAGTACTCCAAGTCCCATAAAACCTGATCTTGCCCTAGACCCCAGTCAACAGCTAGGGGCTCTGCTTTTCCTAGCTCTGTATTCTAAGGCTATATTATCTGGTACCACGCCTCAGCCCACAAGCTGGTACCTTGTTCCCTTCAAGAGACTGTGTGTGAGGGCTGTCCTTCTGCCTGTTTACGAAGTGTTCCAAACATTAGCCATTCCAGATTCCTGAGACCCTTCCATCTTTTGGCAGCCTGCCATTTTCCTGGTACCAGTGGGCTCTGGAATTGTTCCGGGGTCCCCCTTGGGCATGAGTTGGGTTTGCTTGTCCAGACAGCTCCATGTCAGCATGAGAGGAGGAACTACACCCCATGGAACCTGGCCTGTCCCTCTTGATGGACTCATTCTGAATCCCAAGACTCCAATCCTTCCTTTCTGCCAAGGCTGAGGGTGAGGCGAGTGAGGTACCTAAGAAGTACCAGCTCCCAGGGTCAAGCAAGCACACGACCAGCAACTGAGAGCAACTTAAATTATATGCTCTGGACTCCTTACCTCACCCTGGTTGGTCCCGCCCTGCTTCCTTGCCAGGTCCCAAGGCAAAACTGATGGTGGGACACTATCAATCCCAAGGCCTCCCTAAAGTCATTCAGCCAATATTTATGATATACTCTCAGGTTATGAGCACAAAGAAGGCAGAGTCCCTGCCCGTAAGGAACTCAGCATGAAAGGGAAAGAAAACACGTCCACAAGAAATGGTAACACAAGGCTGGCTAGCACCAGTGCTAAACAGAGGTATCCGCGGAAGAGGGGGGGGGATTAATTACAACCAGAGACAGAAGAGAAGGCTTCGGGAAGGCAGCAGTTTTCCGTAGGCCCTGGAAAATATGCACACTACGTCTACGGAGAGAAGGTGGGTAGGTAACAGCAGGCAGGAACAGCACGAACCAAGGTGTAGCATGTTCTCCAACTAGCAGGTGGTTGGCATCATTAGAGGGTTAGAGACTTGGAAAGAACAATGGGATTTGAGGTCTGAAGGAAAGAGGACCAGATGGTAGGGAGCCTTGAATAGCCTGCTAAGGAGTGCTGGCTTCCATCTCGGTGGGGGGAAACCCTGGAAGGTTTTTGAGGCAGGGGAGAAAGTAATTAGAATCAGCATTACAAAGCGAGAATCAGGGGTCGTCTGGGGGTAGTGAACAGGATCAGCAATAGGAGCAGCAGTCAGGAAACTGTTAAGGGCAGCCGCCAAGCTGTGTCTAATTTTCTTAGTCAAGTGCATCAAACGCCAGGGGCTGTTATCTGGGGGCTGGAAACGTGGGCAGCACCGGGGAGCCAGACTCAACCGGCACCCACCCATCCCCAAGCATCAGCCAAGGCACAGACCTCTGCAGAAAGGGAACCTAGAGCCACTAATCCGAATATTTTGTGGGACAGCAGCATCCAGAGCTTCCTTTGGGACGTGGCTCATCAGATGGGCGAACAGGCTTTCTGGCCTGCTCCCTGGGGTGCGCTCAAGCTGCGGCTGTTTTAACAAGACTCTGTGGGGAAGAAAATCTCTCCTCTCTGGAGCCCAGGAAGCAAAGCACCTATCTCGTCTGGTTTGGGGGGGGTGGGATTAAATGGCCCCATCAATCAGAACCCCTGAAGAAGAACGCCCAGGTAACCTCCACGCTCCCTTCCTGCCCCATCAGTCTGTGGTTTGAGGATCCCATGACCGTCAGAAGCCAACTCTGGAGACTGGTTCTTGCGGGATTCCTTGCTGAAACAACTCCTATGTGTCTCTAATAAATGTACTCCGATCGGTGGTCCAGTTCTCTCACACCACACCAAGAACTCCCCAGCCCGGCCACCGTCTTCTGTTGCCCGGACCACTGCTAGAATTTTCTGCCTTCCCGGCTTCGGTTTTGCGTCCACTTTTTATTCCACATTCCACAAGGAAGCCAGAGGAGAACTTCTAATGCACATCAATCTGCTCAAGGCCCGTCCCTGCTTACAATTCTTCCTGTTGCATCAATGATGCTTTGAAAGGGCTCAGTGGGCCCTTCATGCCGCTGCCCTGTGACCTCTCCAGCCTCAGCTCTCGCCAGCCCTCCCTCAAACCCCGAGCTCGGCAATTCCTGTCCCCAGACACCTCAACTCTCACCCACCTCTGAGCCTCTGCTTGGATGGCTTTTGTTGCTTCAGGCAATGCCAGCCAATAGAAAAGTGGCAGAAGAATACAAGCCACTTGTGCCATCTTAAGTTTTCTAGCAGCCACATTGGAAAAAAGCGGAAAGAAATGGGTGATCTTATCATTAACAATGTATTTTATTTAAATTAGCCTATCCAAAATGTTATCACTTCAACATGTAATTAAAGAATAAAATAGTGGGGCCCCTGGTGACTCAGTGGTTGAGCGTCTGCCTTCAGCTAGGGTCAGGATCCTGGGGGCCTGGGATCGAGTTCCGCGTCAAGCTCCCTGAAGGAAGCCTGCTTCTCCCTCTGCCTATGTCTCTGCCTCTCTCTCTGTGTGTCTCTCATGAATAAATAAAGTCTTTTTTAAAAAAACAAGGCCCCAACGACAGAAGGGGCACTGCCTCTCGTGACGGGGTGCTCCTCCTTGGTGCTCCCAGCCCCCGTCGTAACTCTCACACTCAACTGCTAAAGCCTGTGTTCCAATCTGAATCCAAGACTGTAGGCTCCATGTGGGCAAGGACCATGTTTGTCTTGTTTGCCCTTCACCTCCAACACTGAGCCCAGCAGCAACCACGTGCCATGTGTACCAAATCAGCGTCTGTTGAAGGAAGAAGCATAATCTCATGTGTCCCCACCCATCCCTGGGAGACACTGAGATGCTTTCCACATTCCCTTAAAGATTCCCTCTTGCCTCACCCTCTCTTTCTCCACCATCCACCTGTACGCACATGTGCACACATACTCACCACACACTCACACACCTTCATGCTTAAAAATACTCTTGTCCTCAAACACGTATATACTCACACCCTCACACGCATGCAGTCATGTCATACACTTGAACTCTCTCACACAACCTCACACTCACAACTAAAACATGCTCACGCCTGCACGCACCCATGCGTTCACACTCACGTACACCTGCACACACTCATACACTCACATACACACACACTCACACGCACTTGCTTTCACACACATTGCAGACATTGATGGGAGGCCCAGAGAGGTCTTTTATTTACGTGAGGTCACATAACACAACTGGGGAACGCCTGGAACTGTATCTTTAGGTGACTGATCTCATCAGGCTACCATGCTGCCTTTCTCCAGGCAAGCAGGCCCACACAGGGGACAAGTGCGTCCGGGCACATTGATAATGATTCCTGTTTGCTGCCTGCTAGTAACTGATGTCAGAACCAACAATTAATTAAGTACATTCCTAGGCTCTTATGCTATTAGGACAGGTCTCCCTGGCTGCCTCAGGGAGAATCACTGCTGATTCCCAGGGCAGGCAGCACTTTGCTGGCACAGTAGTGGGCAGCTGGGGAATTAGCTTGCACTTGCTAGGACCCAGCACCATATCATCCCAGAAGAGCAAAGAGCTGAACATTTCCATGAAAAAAAAAAAAATCCCCTCCCCCCCCAGTCTCCTAAAAAGGAAGCAAGAGTTGTAGCCCAAGTGAGGGAAGCTACAGCTACCATCCTTAAGCAGTGGTCTTAGAACTGGAGCTCGCAGCTGTACTGACTGACCCAAGCGAATCAAAAAAAATCTCTTCGCTTTCCACCAGCCTCTGCAATGTGTGTGACTGTAGTGACTGTAGGTGTGTATGGACGTGAGTACATGAGTGTGCGAGTGAGCATGAGTGTGTGTGGATGCCAGTGTATGTTCCAACATGTGAGATTTTGTGAGTGTATGTAAGTGTGAGGAGGTGTGTGAGGGTGTATGTGTAGTACGTGAGTCTCTGAGTGTTTATGTGTGCATGAGTGCAAGAGTGAGTGTGAAGGTGTATGAGAATGGGAGTACATGTTGAGTGTGAGTGTGTGTGTGTGTGTGTGTGTGTGTGTGTGTGTGTAGAAGGTGGACAAAAACATTCCATACAACAGGACTTTCCACGGGGGTTGCAGGTGTGGTTAATTTTCTCAAGTGCAGATTCTCAGATCCCACTCATGCTACTTCCTGGTGTCGTAGGAGTTTCCTTTTCTCACTTTGCCCCCTTCTTAACTGCCCTTGTCCCATGCTACAAAAGAAAGGTGCTCCCCTCCCTCATTCCCAACCTCACCATGGTGTACTCTCCTGGGTGTAGGATCCTTCAGGGCACCAAACAAGAAGGACAATTAAAAATATTATTTTGGGGGACACCTGAGTGGCTAAGTCCATTAGGTAACTGCCTTTAGCTCAGGGTCTTGGGATCGAGCCCCACTTCGGGCTCCCTGCTCAGTGGGGAGCCTGCTTCTCCCTCTCCCTTTGCCCCCTCCCCACTCGCACATGCACACACGCTCACTCACTCTCTCTCAAATAAATAGATAAGATCCTTTAAAATTTTTAGAAAATGTTATTTTGGGGTGAGTCTCCCTATTGATGACTTAAGGTGCAGTTAGCCCACTTTGGGACTTCCATTCCTTCCCTGTTTTACCCCTTTTTTTAGTTAGGAGAAAGCCGCAAGCTTAGTTAACAGGCATCCATAGAAGTGGTCTTTAATATGTTACAGAGTACGGGCAGTGGGCCTGGTGGACTCTTCTGGTAAGGATGTCATGTCTGCGTTCCTCAAGCCCTGTCAAAGAATGCATCGCTTTTGACAGGGTCTGGGGAGAAGAAAGAAAAGATAGCACTGTAAGGAATAATAAAGACTAAAAGTGCTCCTTCCACCCCCATGTTAGACATAAGCAACCCCTTTCAGCTATGCTCAATATGCAACACTATAAGGAACCAAAAAAAAAAAAAAAATCTTTGAACAGTCAAACCAGGGTCGGTTTGCTAATTCTTTTAAACACAACTGAAAACGTTTTCGGAGATTACTAAATTTGACAAGTTGTACCGGATAAAACCCACCGATAAAAATTTTATGTGATTACTTTTGAATGCAATATGCATTATTCAATACGTAGTTAAAAACTATTTTATCAAATAACGAGATATGTATTCCAATTACAATCAATCCTGTGACTATTTTATCTCATAAAATGTTTAAAATTTTTTTCCTCCTACATCGCCTATTAATCAAAAAGGAAAACTAAATACTAGCTGCTAGACACATTTATTGTCAGCAATATATACCTTTCTCTTTTCATAAACGTGTTGGAGAGCTTATCTCGCTGTTTAATGAAATTAAAGGAGTCAGTTCTGTGTTTTCATACAAGGTTCTTATTTAATTATTCCCAAAGCCAACTCCAAGGTTTAGTAGACATATGCATGCACATTTATTTTAAAATAACATAGCTTTTATCATGTTTTTTGTTTCATAAGTGGCTTACAATTTGGGCTGCACGTAACATTGAATTATGGCAAACTAAGTGATGAGAAACATAGATTTATTCTTGTTTTTATAACTCGTCATAAAATTGATTAATTATTTATATCTTTCATGATTTTAATCTTGACTGCTTCTAGTAATCTTTTTTACAAGATTAGAAGTAATCCTTCTTAATGATGGTTTTCATAATATTCGTCAAAATACACTGTAATGTTGATCTAAATTAAAAATTTAAGTCAGACTTTTTCTTAGAGAAGTCTGATTTGCAAACTGGTTTGACAAGGAAGACTGGCTTTGCTAAATAGATTATGCACAGGTATTTTCCATAAATTGAATTAGCTAAATCTGAGTTCTGAGATTTGACAAAAAGATACTTAAGCATGTAATAAAATAAAAACACTTTATTTTTAAAAACGCATTGGGAAAGTAGGTTGAAATTAATGCTATTTTAATTTTCCAGCCCTTTCTTCATAACTTGGATTAGACAAGGTGAAAAACATAAAAAAAATGTAATTAATAGTCATTGAATAGGGTGCCTGGATGGCTCAGTGGGTTAACCATCTGCCTTTGACTCAGGTCATGATCCCAGGGCCCTGGGATTGAGTCCTAGATGGTTGGACTCCATACTCAACAGGGAGTCTGCTTCTCCCTCTCCCTCTGTCCCTCCTCCCTGCTTATGCTTTTTCTCTCTTTCTTTTTTTTTTTTTTTAAGATTTTATTTATTTATTCATGGGAGACACAGAGAGAGAGAGAGAGAGAGAGAGAGAGGCAGAGACACAGGTAGAGGGAGAAGCAGGCTCATGCAGGGAGCCCGATGTGGGACTCGATCCCAGGACTCCAGAATCATGCCCTGGGCCAAAGGCAGGTACTAAACCGCTGAGCCACCCAGGGATCCCCTTTTTCTCTCTTTCTCATGCTCTCTCTGTCTCTCAAATAAATAAAATCTTTAAAAAGTAGTCATTGAACACATTTTTTGCAAAAGGCTTTTTGGATACTCCAGAAATTGAGAAAGCAATCTGGGGCACTGAACCCAAAGAGTTCAAATAATCAGTAAAGTTATCACAATAGACATCTTCTATTCCTACCAATTGTTCAGGTAAGCACTGTTCACATCTATGAAAACAAAACAAAAAGTTTCCAAAAAGAATAGAAGTGATGTTGTGCCCTTCCTTACTCTATAATAAGTGATAGTTTTTATCTAATTGGGAGAATCACATTAATTTCATTGAGAAATGTAGTCCTGATACATTTTTTCTATTTAATTTGGTATTTTGAAATGTTATATTTATGTTATTTTGATTATTTGTACACTTATAATGATCACTCAGTCAAGAAGTAATATTAACATTTGAACCTTGCAGAAATATTTTAAGATTAACATTTCTCATTATACACAACACTGTGTGTGCACCTACATTACTGAATTATATGCTTAGAATTTGTTAAGATGGAAGGACATCTGGCTAACTCATTCGGTAGAGTATGCAACTCTTGATCTCAGGGTGGTGAGTTCAAGCCCCACATTGGGTATGATGCCAACTGAAAAAAAGAAAAAAAAATAGTTAAGATGGTAAATTTTGTTATGTGTTTTTTACCATAGTTAAAAATATTTTTAATTTTTTTCTGGGATATAGACATTTAAAGAGTTAATACCTATTCTTAAACTGTTCCAAAAAACAGAAATGGAAGGAAAACTTCCAAACTCATTCTACGAAGCCAGCATTACCTTGATTCCAAAACCGGACAAAGACCCTACTAAAAAAGGAGAATTACAGGCTGATATCCTTGATGGACACTGATGCAGAAATTCTCAATAAAATAATAGTAAATTGAATTTAACAGCACATTAAAAGAATCATTCACCATGATCAAGTGAAATTTATTTCTGGGCTGCAGGGGTGGTTCAATATTAACAAACCATTCAGTGTAATACACCACATTAATAAAAGAAAGGATAAGAACCATATGATCCTGTCAATAGATGCAGAAAAGGCTTTTGACAAAATATAGCATCCTTTCTTGATAAAAACCCTCAACAAAGTAGGAATAGATGAAACATACTTCAACATCATAAAAGCCATATGCAAAAGACTCACAGCTAATGTCACCCTCAATGGGGAAAAACTGAGAGCTTTTACCCTACTCTCAGGAACAAGACAAGGATATCCGCTCTCATCATTACTATTTAATATAGTACTAGAAGTCTTAGCCTCAGCATCATACAACAAAAAGAAATAAAAGGCATCCGAATCAGCAAGGAAGAAGTCAAACTTTCACTATTTGCAGACAATATAATACTCTATGTAGAAAACCCAAAGACTCCATCAAAACATTGCTGGAACTAATACATGAATTCAGCAAAGTTGTAGGATATAAAATCAACATGTAGAAATCTGCTGCATTTCTCTACACCAATAATGAAGCAGCTGAATGAGAAAACAAAGAATCAAACTCGTTTATAATTAAACCAAAAATCATAAGATATTTAGGAGTAAACCTAAACAAAGGAGTAAAAGATCTGCACTCTGATAACTATAGAACACCCATGAAAGAAACTGAAGAAGACACAAAGAAATGGAAAAAACATTCGATGCTCATGGACTGCAAGAACAAATATTGTTAAAAAGTCTATTCTACCCAAAGCAATCTATACATTTAATGCAATCTCTATCACAGCACCACCAGCATTTTTCACAGAGCTAGAACAAACAATCCTAAAATTTGTATGGAGCCACAAAAGACCCCAAATAGCAAAGCAATTCTGAAAAAGAAAAACAAACCTGGAGGCATCACGATTCCAGATTTCAAGCTATATTACAAAGCTGTAGTCAACAAGAAAGTATGATCCTGGCACAAAAACAGACGCATAGATCAATGGAACAGTATAGAAGACCGAGTAATAGACCCACAACCATATGGTCAACTCATCTTTGACAAAACAGGAAAGAATATCCACTGGGAAAAAGACAGTCTCTTGGACAAATGATGTTGGGAAAACTGGACAGCCACATGCAGAAGAATGAAACTGGGCCACTTTCTTACACCATACACAAAATAAACTCAAAATGGATGTAAGACCTAAGTGTCAACCCCTTTGACCCTGGCCGTAGCAACTTCTTACTAGACACGTCGCTGGAGGCAAGAGAAACAAAAGCAAAAATGAACTACTGGAACTTTATCAAGATAAAAATTTTCTGCAGAGTAAAGGAAACAATCAACAAAACCAAAAGGCAGCCTATGGAATGGGAGAACATATTTGCAAAGAGCATATGTGATAAAGGGCTAGTATCCAAAATCTACAAAGAACTTAACAAACTCAACACCCCCAAGACCAGATAATCCAGTTAAGAAATGGACAGAAGACATGAACAGATACTTTTCCAAAGAAGACATCCAGGTGGCCAACAGACACATGAAAACATGCTCCACATCACTCATCACCAGGGAAATACAAATCGCAACCATGATGAGATACCACCTCACGCCTGTCAGAATGGCTAAAATTAACAACCCAGGAAACTGCAGGTGTTGGTGAGAATGTGGAGAAAGGGGAGCCCTCCTGAAGTGTTGGTGGGAATGCAAACTTGTGTGGCCATTCTGGAGAACAGTTTGGAGGTTCCTCAAAAAGTTAGAGCTACTCTATGATCCAGCAATTGTACTAATAGGTACTTACCCAAAGGATCAAAAATACAGATTTGAAGGGGTACGTGCAACCCGATGTTTGTAGCAGCACTATCAACAATAGCCAAACTATGGAGAAGGC